>NC_082676.1:42769807-43408461 GCF_025265405.1 Mesoplodon densirostris
ACCATAAATAAGAGTGAGAGGCAAAGAGGGAGTACAAAAAGGACACAGCAGACAATTCACTAAACTGGAAAGACAACAATAAAACATAAGACAACAATAGTTGAGCTCATAAGTAATCAAGAAATGTAATTTTTATGCTGTTATCTGATTTTTCAGTGTGGGAGGGTTTTATTTGTTTTTAACATGCTACTGAGGTTGTAATGGGACTAGTACTCTGTAGCAGTTAAAACAACAGCTTATAGAAAACAACTTCGCAATTAGGTATCCATTCAAAACATGGTTGTCACCCTTTGACCCCAAAACTCTATTGTTTGAAATCCATCCTGAGAAATGGTCAAAGATTTGTGCACCAAAAAATTGTGTTGCATTGTATTTAAAATGGAAAAACAAAGACAAAAAAAGAAAGGAAGAAAGAAGAAAACAAGACAAAAATCTAAAAGTATAGAAATCAATAAGCAAAGTACATTCATATCAGTGTATGCTGTGCATCAGTGATGTTCCCTAAATTTTTAATGATGTCAGAGATCTTTAAAACATGCTGTTAACTCTACGAAGTATTTCAAGAAGGAAAACTGAACATATGTCTCTCTCCTAAAATGCCATTAAAATCATGGTATAGAGGAACAAAATGTAATAAAAACATAAAGGCTTTGAATATGGAGGAGAGGGAGACCACTGTCAGTCCAAAAAATTGGCAAATCTCTGGAAGGCAGAATTATTTTGCTCATCTTTTTTGTTTGTTTGTTTTTGGGTTTTTTTGTGGTACGCGGGCGTCTCACTGTTGTGGCCTCTCCCGTTGCGGAGCACAGGCTCTGGACGCGCAGGCTCAGCAGCCATGGCTCACGGGCCCAGCCGCTCCGCAGCATGTGGGATCTTCCTGGACCGGGGAACGAACCCGTGTCCCCTGCATTGGCAGGCGGACTCTCAACCACTGCGCCACCAGGGAAGCCCTATTTTGCTCATCTTGATGGATGAAGTTAAGCAGAGTGAGGCAGGGCTGAAGGTGTGACAAGGGAAGGCCACTGTGGAGACAGGAGTGGTGGGATGCCACAGAGCACCCCGAGGTGACTGGTACAAAGAACTGGATGGAGATGGGGTGGATTCGGAGGGACTCATTAAAGCCTTTTACTTGGAACAGTGAGCTGGGTCTCCCACCCAGAGAACAAGCTCTTTTAAAAGGAGCAATGTGCCTGAGGGTTGGTGCGGGTGCCCCGGGGTGAGACCCTCCTCCTCTGGCATTTTCATGGGGGCAACGTGTTCACCCCTTCCCAGTCTTGAACCTTAAAATGAATCTTTCTCATCAACATGGTCCACGCTCTGAAGGTTTGCTGCCATTCCTGTCGTTTGAGGGGGAGGCTGGTGTTCAGAAGAAACCTGACTCTTGACACATTTCATTCAGACATGTCAGAAATGCCAATGGTCAAACAAGGATTGCCAGAGACTTCAAGGAAATCAGCATCAGAGACTTCCCTGGTGGCTCAGTGGTTAAGAATCCGCCTGCCAATGCAGGGGTCACAGGTTCGAACCCTGGTCCGGGAAGATCCCACATGCCATGGAGCAACTAAGCCCATGCACCACAACTACTGAGCCTGGGTGCCACAACTACTGAAGCCCACATGCCTAGAGCCCGTGCTCCACAATAAGAGAAACCACCGCAATATGAAGCTGGCACACTGCAACGAAGAGTGGCCCCTGCTCGCCACAACTAGAGAAAGCCCACATGCAGCAATGAAGACCCAACACAGCCAAAAATAAAATAAATCAATTAATCAATTTTTATAAAAAAAGAAAATCAGCATCACCAAAGGGCAGGACAAAAAAAGGTGACCCCAGAAACAACGAGGAAGATTCTGGAAAGAGTAGACAAGTTGAAAGAATGTTCACATAACACTTCAGGGAGATCTGAAAGGCTGCCACGAAAAATGTGCAGTCTGAGATCAAGAATTCAGGGAAGTGAAAATTTTGATTGGAGAAAAAATCAGAAGCACTAGAGCGAGAAGTCATGGAAAGCACAGAAAATATAGCAAAATAGAAATAAAAAATTTAATTAATAAACAGTAAGGATTAACACAGAAGGGCCACATCCACTTAAGAAGCATTTCAGAATGAGCGAACACAGAGGAAAGGAAGTCAGAAGAAAAACTTCAAGAGCTGATGATTTGAACCTTCAGACTGAAAAGGCCTGTCAAATAGCCGGAACTTCATCCATCACCTAAAACCTCATAACATTTCAGAACACAAGCATAAAGAAAGCACTCTCAAGTCTCTAACAGAGAGAACAGACAACTTTCTAATGAATGACAATCATACCAGCATTAGGTGCACATTGGCATCATCAGATACTAGGTGACAATGGAACAAGCCCTTTAGCCTCACAGGAAAAATTAATTGACAAATCCAATCAAGATAGGGGCTTAGAAAGTTTCTCATCCATAGACACTTCCTAACAGAATCACTCAAAAAATTATTTCAGCAAAACACAGAAGGAATCCAAGAAATTACAGAACTTGGGATCCAATTGGTGGGTGAAATCTATGGATGAGGTGCAATCCCAGAGGACCACTGTGGGAGCAAATAAGACACAGAGTCCCGAGGGCAGGGAGAAAAGGGACTCGCAGCAGCCAACAGCAGTGGAAGCTGGATCATCTGCTGGAAAAGAAGGAGAGGCCAAATGTCCATAGCAAATGTCAAATACAAAAAGATACATGCACTTCAATGTTCACAGCAGCGGTATTTACAATAGGCAAGATATGGAAGCAACCTAACTGTTCATCAACAGATGAATGGATAAAGAAGACGTGGTATATTTACACAATGGAATACTACTCAGCCATAAAAAAGAATGAAATTTGGCCATTTGCAACAACATGGATGACCTAGAGATTATTATGCTCAGTGAAATAAGTCAGACAGAGAAAGACAAATATGGTATGTTATCACTTATATGCAGAATCTAAAAAATAAACAAATGAATGTATATAAGAAAAAAGAAACAGACATACAGATACAGAGAATGAGTGGTTACCAGTGGGGAGAGGGAAGGGGGTGCAAAATAGGGGTAGGGGATTAAGAGATACAAACTACTACATACAAAATAGATAATCAACAAGGATATATTGTACAACACAGGGAAATATAGCCATTGCTTTGTAATAACTTTAAATGGAGTATAATCTATAAAAATATTGAATCACTGTGTTACACATCTGAAACCAATATAATGTTGTAAATCAACTATATTTCAATTAAAATACTATTTATATTAGCAATATAAAACAGAACTTTTAAAAAAGTTATTAAAAAATGTCAAAAACAAGTAAAGTGGGCTTCCCCCACTCCTTCACTCTTCCTTCCAAGTTACGATTTGTTTGGGTCTTTTTTTTTTTTTTGCGCTACGTGGGCCTCTCACTGCTGTGGCCTCTCCCGTTGCGGAGCACAGGCTCCGGACGTGCAGGCTCAGTGGCCATGGCTCACAGGCCCAGCCGCTCCGCGGCATGTGGGATCTTCCCGGACCGGGGCACGAACCCGTGTCCCCTGCATCAGCAGGCGGACTCTCAACCACTGCGCCACCAGGGAAGCCCTGTTTGGGTCTTTTTTTATACATTTCTCCTACAAATGGCACAGGGTTAATGATGCAATGCTTGTTTCTGCAGGGAATAATATTTACATAATCACAGTATTATAAACACTATTTTGTTTTTGAACCTGAAATCAATAGACGAATCATGGAAGTTTCGATTCTAGACAGAGAACAGAGTGTGTTTGACCCCATGATGGTCTAGTGATAAAAGTGGTTAAAAAAGGAAAAAGAGGGCTTCCCTGGTGGCGCAGTGGTTAAGAATCCACCTGCAAATTCAGGGGACACTGGTTCGAGCCCTTGTCTGGGAAGATCCCACATGCCGCAGAGCAACTAAGCCCGTGTGCCACAACTGCTGAAGCCTGTGCTCTAGAGCCCGCAAGCCACAACTACTGAAGCCCCCACGCCACAACTACTGAAACCTGTGTGCCACAACTACTGAAGCCCATGCACCTAAAGCCCATGCTCCACAACAAGCCACTGCAATGAGAAGCCCATGCACCACAACGAAGAGCAGCCCTGCTCACCGCAAGTAGAGAAAGCCCACGTGCAGCAACGAAGGCCCAACGGCAGCCGAAAATAAATAAATAAATAAATTTATTTTTAAAAAAAGGATAAAGGATTATGGGGTGTGAAGTACCTTGTCTTTCATGGTGGGAGATCAAAAGGTACTGCTTAAAATGAATGAAGCAATAAAGATTTAAATAGATGAGCTAAAGCAATAAAGCTATTTAATTTAAAGATTTAAAAATAAAAGTCACTGGAAGGTGAAAGGGAGGAGTGCTGTAAGGCAGCAGGAATCTATCGTTCATAAGAGAAGGTGGAGAGATTCCATTTAAGGTGGAGAATCAAAAACACAGAAGCACTTCATTTAGAGTGATTTCACCCACCACAGGCACTCACGATGACAAATGATTAAAAATAGTTGCCTCTGACATGTAAAGTTTGGCTGGTGGGGACTCTTACATTTCATTTGTACCCACTTCTATTGTTTTTTTATTATCCTATTCTTCTATTACTTTTATAAGGTCAAGCCATAAAATTATATGGAGAGCACAATCACAACTATATAGATATAATTATTATACCTAGTCTCATATATATATATATATATATATATATATGTGATATATATTGATATACCTAGTCACAGAAAAAGTTATTGGAAGGAAATCTACCAAAATGTAAATACTAGTCCCTGCTGAGTGACGGATTTACTGTCATTGTATTCTTATTTGTTTGAACTTTCCACACTCTGTACCATGGGTCTATTGCATTTTTATAGCTAGAAAGAAACTAACAGCATTTTACAAACTAAAGAATCTGCCTGGAATTTCCTCCACGTGGGGGTAGGGCCCCAGGGAGCCTGAAGGCAGAACCAAGGCTGCTTCAAGGCCAGGACTCAAATGACCCACAGCCATCAAGTGCGAGCACACGATGTGGCTGCAGCCCAGACCTTGGAGGAGACAGCCTTGACCAGAGAACATAAAGGGCTGGCGTCAAGAACAGGCTGTGTCAACCAGAACGGAAGTGCATCTCCTAAACCCATCTTGATTTTGAACGGCACCGTCTCTCCGTGAATTTCCAAGGATCGAGAGCTGGCTGGTGATTAGATGAATGAATGCACCTGGTGGAAGGAACTGTCCACCAGTGTCACAGGGTTGCTGAAGCTCGCCTGCCAACAGAGATGCTTCTGGTAGATGATTTTGAGTTGTTCTTTCTGAAAGTAATTACTCAAAAAGTTCAGCTGCTTTTTAAGGCTCCCCCTGAAGGCTACTATAATCTTTTTTAATTAATAAGTTGAATATAAAAGGATTTAATTTGAATATGTTTTATGTCTCTTCTTCTGCAATCCTCATGTAAAGATGTCCTGCTACCTCTTCTAGACACGTCTGGCTGCTCGGGCATCTGTAGCAAACTGAGAGCCCTAGACACCTTTCTGCAAAGGTGGGAGTGCCTGTTGGCTGAGTTGGGAGCCCTCCACCCAAGACAGTGGGCAGCAAGAGATTGTTGGATCTGCGGAAAATAGCTATACACGGTCCCCAATATTGACTGTAGAGAGTTCTTCAGAATGGCTCTTCCAATTCTTTACTAGCTGCCATAACACAATTTTGTAGACTGGGTGGCTTAAACAACAGAAATTTGTTTTCTCACAGTTACGGAAGTTAGTAGTCCAAGGTCAAGGTGCCAGCATTGGTTTCTGGTGAGAGCTCTCCTCCTGATTTTTAGACAGCTGCTTTCTGTGTCCCCACGTGGTGGGAAGAGAGAGAGAGCAAGCAAACTGTGGGGTCTCTTCTTATAAGGACACTAATCCCATCACGAAGACCCCACCCTCATGACCTCATCTAAACCTAATTATCTTCGAAAGGCCTCACCTCCAATTACCACCCCCACTGGGGGTTAGGGGTTCAACATATAAATTTTGGAAGGGACACAATTCTGTCCATAGAGACTAACCAAGTTGGGAGCAAATATATAGTTTTGAAGATGGACAAGACCAAGCAGAAGTCTAAAAGTCTGCCACTTCCTGTTATTTTTTTAAACTTGAATTAGCCCTATTTTACCCAGAAGAGGCTATAAGAGATTGACAGAGAAAGGTACAGGCCCCCTGGAGATTTAGCCTCATTTGGGCCAATTTACATGAAAAGCATGTAAATTAGATTCATCCAATCCATCATTCGAATGGAAAGTGGCCTGAAAGTTACTTATTGTTTTGGAGTTGACAGCATAAGAATATTTGGAAATAAGGCTATAGCGCTGAGGACAAGGGCTTACTTTTTCTGAGATTTCACTCTGCCTTAAAACTGGGGGTATGCCTGAGGATGGGGGGTGGGGGTTTGAAGCAGATCTAGCCACAAGGGAGGTCACGTTCATCCATTCAGCTGTTCAAGCAGCGTGGACTTAGGTCATCTAGAATGCTGTGATCCAGGATGGTGTTACAGCAGAGGCACCGCCCAGGTCCTCAAGATCAAGGACTATCTGAGCCACACAATTGCTTGAGAGCTGGGCACTTGGAAAAGAGTGAGGCTCAGAAGCAAGCATCCTGGCTGAGCCTGTGGTCCAGGTGGTGGCAGGAGGCTGACCCTGGACACAGGCCTCTCACCTGCAGGCTAGACACTGGGGCCCTGAAGGCAGCAGTGCCCAAGATAGTGGGTGGCCCCAGGAATGTCACAAACAGGACACAAGGTCACCCCAGCAGCCGGGCAGAGGACAGCGAAGGCAGGGTGGCGGTCACCTCAGGAACTTCTGCTGGCAAGAGGAGTGTCCCTGCTGATGGGAGACGCCAAATGCTGAGACCAAAACTGAACACAACCCAAGATGCTTAGTTCATCGGGAGGACATCCCGTGAGCCCTCTTGGTCATGATCCAACCTTCACAAGGACCCTGTGGTGGAGAGGAATCTGCTGAAAGAAATGAGAAGCTATTCTATGCTCAAGAGACATAAAAACCAAATATCATCAACAACAGCAAAAATCCACAAAGTACAACCAGACTCTGAGCTCTTCAGACACAATGTTGTCCCAGCATCGAGCCCAGTGTCAGACATACAAGGAGTACTCAAAATGTCTATTGGATGCACGCATGCATGAATACATGAATAAATGAATGAATGATATGAAGAAGCTTGTCCTTCAGAGAACCACCATGACAGAGAGGAAATAAGATGATCCATCCCCTGGAGTTACTATGCTTCCATAGTAAACCTGGAACAAAACACATCCCTGGGGCCAGTAGGGGCAGAAAAGTAAAACTCAGGACCAAGAACTCTCATGGAGCCGTAACGATGCTAGAAGTTTCTCTGGGTACCATGCCCAGCTGGCCTGAAAATACCAAAGGAAAATTTCTCAGAATAGGTCAGGCATGAAACTAGTGACTCTTTTTAGTGGGCTTACTGTGTGATAGGCAATTCTAATTAAGCAATGTTAAGTAACACCTCGGTTATACTTTGTGAGGCTGGATTAATATTATCCCCATTTTACAGATGAGGAAAATGAAGCACACACAAATTTTAAAACGGCTCCAGAAAGTGCAGAGCGAGTCAGTGGTAGAGCAGGAACTCAATCCCGAGTGGGTTGGCTCCAGAGCCCACACTTAAGGACAAACCTCCCCAGCTGCCTCCTAAGACAGGGACCTAGAGGCCGGTTCCAGTGAGAGAATGTGCAGAGCTCATCCTGGGATGGACCGAGAGCATCAGTGAAGGCATTCATTTAGCCTAGAAATGTGTATTCATCTTTCTGACGCCGTAATATGAGGGAGGGCCTCTGTTCTTTGAAACATACACACTAGTCTGTCTACAAAGAAATACAGTGGAGGCCAGTGTGAGACTCAAAAGGCCCAAGCAATTCAGGAATGGAACCCTCTCCTCTGACAAAGGGTCCCAGCCAAGGTCATGTGGACTGGAAACACAAACCTATCGGCTGTAAAAGGCAGTACAGAAAACATGGCGGAGGGAAGCATTCACATCGGTTAACAAATGGGGACTCATGGAACTCGGGGGTGGTGGCCATCGCGGAGGAAAGGAAGCCACCTTTAAGAGCCCTTGGCTGAGGGCATCCGAGGGAAGCTGATGGATCAGGAGTGGCAGGCAGCGAAGGGCACCAAGCGGCAAAACAAACACGAGGGCAAGGTCCCCTACTGTTTGCTGTCTTCTTCTGTCCTCCAGCCAGCCGGGAAAAGCAACGCTGGATCGCTTCCCACACTGTTCTCCAAGCCAAAGAGGTACAAAAGCCAACCTAATTTAGTCATCTTCTCCTCACTCTCTCCTGAAATGACCTTACTCACCAGGGCCAGGAAGATGGTCCAAGCTTAAATGAGGATGTGCTTTGCCTGTGCCTCCTTCTTTAAGGCTGTCCAGGGGGCAGCGGGGTTCAGCCCGGAGGCTGAAGAAAGAAGCAGATTCCGGTTAAGGTGCCAACACCTCCAAAGGGACACCTGCCAGCCCTCTCCCACCTGAGTGCCCTGCCAGAGTCTCCCATCGTGCCCCACGTACCACCCCTTCAGGTCATCAGCCTCTGCTATTGGTGGCCCTTCCTAATTCCAACTCAAGGACTTGCTCAGGGAGGAGGCCTTTCCCAACCCTTAGGCCTCTAAACACTCACAAAGAAGCAGCATCGCCGACTGACGTTCAAGCCAATCAGACCCCTGACCCAGTCCTGGCTCTGCCACGTTCTAGCAGTAAAACCCTAGGCAACGCAACCCTTCTGAGGCATAGTTTCCCCATCCATGAAATGGGAGTCACAAGGTATCTACCTCATTGAGCAGTGATAAGTATTGCCTGGGATTCTCCAGAAAATACTTAGGGTAGAGCCTGGCACATGGTAAGCAACACATCCGGCTCCTGGCACTCAGGATCCTATTAGCCACAGCAGTGGTCTCAATCTGGCAGTGCTCACTAACATCAGTGGGCAAGGAAGGTCCAGGCGGGGAAGGGAGGGAAGAGCAAAGAGAATGTGACCTCAGTGGCTATGATGCTGATATCCCCCAGTGCCACCTTAGACAAGACCTCGGGGAGTTCCAGACCTCAGTCAGCAACTGGAGTGGCAGTGGGGAAATCTGATGCATCTGATGACATCGGCGTTGAAACACACCAGGAACAGTGTGACGTTTTAGAAGTGGCTAACAAGGAAAATGAAGATAGTCTATTATGAAAGGATCAAAAAACATGGGATGGAGATATATATAGATATATAGATATATATAGATATATAGATATATAGAATTTTTTTTTTAAAGAGGAGTAAGGTGATCTGTAAAGGTTCAGATGCCATAGCCAGGCCCACACTTTACAGAAAAATAGGGATGATTCAAGGGAACAGGAAAGATGCGCAGGAAAGTGGTGAGAAAACAGGGAAGGAGCAAACCAAAGATGACAGAAGGCACCTGCCACAGGGCAGCCATTTCCAGCCATGTAAGATCCACTCACGCCTGGAACATTCAGCTGACCCCTCCCAGCACTGCCAAGGGCCGCCTGCCCAGACTACAAGAAGTCTGGTTCCAGTGAGTCACTCCTCTATGTTGTGGTGTTTTTGCTTTGGAACCCAGGTTATACGCACAAACTGTGGTCCCCATGACTGACAGCACTGTGCCACTTTGAACTTGAGGGGAGAGAATACTGGGTTACAGGTAAGCCACACACACCAAGAAATTCCATTCCAGGGCTTTTTGGGGTTTTTTTGCAACATAACTTTTTTGAAATATAACTTTGGAAAAGATGCCTCAGGTTTAGAAAATTCAGGAAGGACAAGTGAGTCAAAGGAAAAAAATGATAACTGCAGCTTTTTTAAAAAACATGGTTTTGACAAGTTGAAAGCTCTGGGACATCTGGATAAATAGCGACCATAAAACATCATAATTATTTTCCCATTAAAAAAATTGATAATTTAAAAATATAAGAAGCAATAAGGGGAAATTTTCCCTATCAAAGATTTTTAAAGTTACTATAATTAAACCAGGAAAATGAATAGATGCTACAGTGGAGGAGAACCAACAGATTAGGCATGAGCCCAAATGAGTATGATAATTTGGTACATAACAAAACCAGCATTTCTAAATTATTCAATTTAGAATTCAATAAATTCTTCAATTCAGTATTGGAAAAATTGACAACAATTTGGAAAAAAATAAAGTTAGATCCCTATATCATAGCATAGCCAAAATTAAATATCAGACGGATTTAAAAATTTAATGATAAAAATATATATTAGATTACTGGTAAACGCCGTCAAATCAATCTTACTCATTTATCACCTTTCGGTCCCCAAATGCTGCTCAATTAAAAATGAAGGATGGGAGGCAGGGGAGCTATTCCTTTGTAAGCCACAAGGACAAAGGGAAGTGGCTGGAAAGGTCTCAGAGGAGATGTGAAAGGCAGACGGCAGAAGGAGTTACCACCTTCGCAGAGTGAAGGGTAACAGGAATTCTGTGCCTGCCAAGGGTCTACACTAGGAAGAAGCCAGCCAGTCAGCACCAGAACCCTGCGAGGGGAACACTGGTCGGGGGCCCAGGTCATGGGCAGACAGAAGAGCCCCGTCCCCAGGGTTTCTGTGCCCTGTGTCCTGAGAGCCAACGGGCCAGCCTCGGCAAACATGAATGAGAGGGCACCCCAGGCCCAGCGCAGGGCTGGGATGCGGTGCCCGCTGCCCACAAGGATGTAGGGGTCAGTCTGTGCACAGGACTAGGGGGCCGCGACCTGATGGCAGAATTCCTGCACCCAAGCTCCTTGGACCCCTGCTTCACAGAGCACCTCCCCAGGATGGCAAGGGACTGCCATGCCACTTTTTAAAATTTTTTTATTGGAGTATAGTTGATTTACAACGTTCTGTTAGTTTCTGCTGTACAGCAAAGTGAATCAGTTATACATATACATATATCCATTATTTTGTAGATTCTTTTCCCATATAGTTCATTACAGAGTATTGAGTGGAGTTCCCTGTGCTATACAGTAGGTCCTTATTAGTTATCTATTTTATATATAGGAGTGTGTATATGTCAATCCCAACCTTCCAGTTTATCCCTCCCCCCCTTCCCCCCAGTAACCATAAGTTTGTTTTAAAAATGGTACATATGAGGGCTTCCCTGGTGGCGCAGTGGTTGAGAGTCTGCCTGCCGATGCAGTGGACACGGGTTCGTGCCCCGGTCTGCGAGGATTCCACATGCCGCGGAGCGGCTAGGCTCGTGAGCCATGGCTGCTGAGCCTGCGCGTCCGGAGCCTGTGCTCCACAACGGGAGAGGCCACAACAGTGAGAGGCCCGCATAGCGCACACACACACACACACACACACACACAAAAAGATACATATGAACTTATTTACAAAACGGAAATACAGTCACAGATGCCATGCCACTTGGTGTAAGAAGCCATTGAATACTACTCAACTTTTAAGCTCTGTGCAATATACTACATTAATATTTTTTTTTAATTTAGAAGGAAAATGTTAAATTTAGAGGTAAATATTTATGTACTCTTGGGGGTGAGGAAGCATTTTCTAAGCATGATTCCAGAACTTAAATATTTAAAAGGGGATGATAAAAATTTGCTTAAAACGTTAAAAAAAAAGTAAGTTAAAAATAATATAAAAGAAATAAAAAGATAAACAGCAAACCTGGAAATTTTTGCAACGTAGAATAAACACAGGTTACTATTCTTCTTATTAGAGTTCTTACAAATCATTTTTACAAAAGAACCCCTCAACAGAAACAGACATAAAATGTCAATAGATCAATGGAACAGGATAGAAAGCCCAGAGATAAACCCATGCACATATGGTCACCTTATTTTTGATAAAGGAGGCAAGAATATACAATGGAGAAAAGACAGCCTCTTCAATAAGTGGTGCTGGGAAAACTGGACAGCTACATGTAAAAGAAAGAAATTGGAACACTCCAAACACCATACACAAAAATAAACTCAACATGGATTAAAGACCTAAATGTAAGGTCAGACACTATAAAACTCTTAGAGGAAAACACAGGCAGAACACTCTATGATGTAAAGCACAGCAAGATCCTTTTTGACCCACCTCCTAGAGAAATGGAAATAAAACCAAAAATAAACAAATGGGACCTAATGAAACGTAAAAGCTTTTGCACAGCAAAGGAAACCATAAACAAGAGGAAAACACAACCCTCAGAATGGGAGAAAATATTTGCAAATGAAGCAACTGACAAAGGATTAATCTCCAAAATTTACAAGCAGCTCATGCAGCTCAATATCAAAAAAACAAAAGACACATTCCAAAAATGGGCAGAAGACCTAAATAGACATTTCTCCAAACAAGATATACAGATTGCCAACAAATACATGAAAGGATGCTCAACATCACTAATCATTAGAGAAATGCAAATCAAATCTACAATGAGGTATCACCTCACACCAGTCATAATGGCCATCATCAAAAAAATCTACAAACAATAAATGCAGGAGAGGGTGTGGAGAAAAGGGAGCCCTCTTGCACTGTTGGTGGGAACGTAAATTGATACAGCCACTATGGAGAACAGTATGGAGGTTCCTCAAAAAACTAAAAATAGAACTACCATACCACCCAGCAATCCCACTACTGGGCATATACTCTGAGGAAACCATAATTCAAAAAGAGTCAGGTACCACAATGTTCATTGCAGCTCTATTTACAATAGCCGGGACATGGAAGCAACCTAAGTGTCCATCGACAGATGAATGGATAAAGAAGATGTGACACATATATACAATGGAATATTACTCAGCCATAAAAAGAAATGAAATTGAGTTATTTGTAGTGAGGTGGATGGACCTGGAATCTGTCATACAGAGTGAAGTAAGTCAGAAAGAGAAAAATAAATACAGTACACTAACACATATATATGGAATCTAAAAAAAAAAAAGTTCTGAAGAACCTAGGGGCAGGACAGGAATAGAGACACAGACATAGAGAATGGACTTGAGGACACGGGGAGGGGGAAGGGTAAGCTGGGACAAAGTGAGAGAGTGGCATGGACATATATACACTACCAAATGTAAAATAGATAGCTAGTGGGAAGCAGCTGCATAGCACAGGGAGATCAGCGCAGTGCTTTGTGACCACCTAGAGGGGTGGGATAGGGAGGGTGGGAGGGAGATGCAAGAGGGGATATGGGGATATATGTATATGTATAGCTGATTCACTATGTTGTAAAGCAGGAACTAACACACCATTGTAAAGCAATTATACTCCAATAAAGATGTTAAATATATATATATATGTATATATATATATATATATATATCAATAGATAACTCACAAAAGGAAAAATCAAACAGCCAATAAGTACATGAAAAAAAATGTGCATGTTTGTTTATGATCCGAGAAATCCAGGATAAAACAATAATGCAAAATCATCTGGTTACTGAATTTCAAAAAAGAGTTAATGCCCATAGCGGATGGTGAGGACATATGGAAATAAGCCATCTGGAATGAGTCATCCCACATTATCGGAAGTGGGAATGGGAAAATCTTTAGGAGAGGTCCCCAAATCCTTGACCTGATCATTCCACTTCTAAGAATTTATCCTTAGAAAAACAACACAGGTCAAAAATAACACACAGCACACCTGTTTGTGGAATAGAATACATGCATTAAAAATGATGAGGTGCGGGCTTCCCTGGTGGCGCAGTGGTTGAGAGTCCGCCTGCCGATGCAGGGGACACGGGTTCGTGCCCCGGGCCGGGAAGATCCCACATGCTGCAGAGCGGCTGGGCCCGTGAGCCATGGCCGCTGAGCCTGCGCGTCCAGAGCCTGTGCTCCGCAACGGGAGAGGCCACAACAGTGAGAGGCCCGCGTACCACAAAAAAAAAAAAAAAAAAATGATGAGGTGGGAACACATACAACAACCCGGAGAGACATCCACAATATAGTCAGTTAAAAAGCAGCTTGCACAAGAGTATTCATATCACAACCCCTTCAAATAAATAGAGGAATATTTTGTAAACACACATAAAACACCCACATGTACAAACACAAATTCTGGGAGATTTTATCCTCAAGCTGTGATCCCCGAGTTACCTCTGGATTCACAGGATTAAGAGTAAATTTTATTGTCTTCTCTTTGCTTATTCTCCAAAGCTTGACCACACATCTTCTACTTCTGTACTTAAAGCAACACTTTAATACAAGAAGGCCAAGACCAGAATGGCAGGTGTTTTCTCCTTCAGAGAGCCCCGAGGGGTTGGTGAGTCTGAGCACCCATCATGCTACAGGGGATTTTATTCCCAAATATTTCTAAACGAAGCCTGAATGTATCTAAACTGGGCAATTTGGTGCTACAACTGTTCCCACGACTCTGCTCGCTCTGCCTGGTTGGCTCCAGCAGGGGACCAATGACAGCTGGCATCTGGCAGGACAGGATAGCTGGACAACAAATGCTGGAGACAGAGAGTGACCATAAGGTGAGCCCTCGTGGCCCCCAGACAGTCCTGGTCTAGGAAATGTCCCCCAGATACAGCCAGGAGCTCTGAGCCAGAGGAAAGGAAGGGGCGAGAGGTGTGTACATTTCTTCCAGCCCCTCCAGGGGAAAGGACTTAATGACCCTCCAAGACGCACCACTGGCCACCAGTCCTGGCGAACGCGGGAACCCAAAGACTTTCTTGAGAAGAGTGAAACGTAGAGATTCGTGCGTGCATTGGAAAGGTAGAAAAAAGACTGTTAAACCACCACACCCTTTCAGAAAAATATTTGACTCTGTGCAATAGATCAAACCCTATTTCCCAGTGATTTGCATTATAATATGATCTGCTTGCCGTTACTTCTAACTGTGCCTCCTCTCGCTGTTCACCGGGATGGTTTTCCCTGCCTCTGTCAATTACCTAATGATCTGGAAACCTCACTCAAATTCAGGACAGGACTTCCTTTTTTTTTTTTTTTTGCGGTACGCGGGCCTCTCACTGTTGTGGCCTCTCCCGTTGCGGAGCACAGGCTCTGCAAGCGCAGGCTCAGCGGCCATGGATCACGGGCCCAGCCGCTCCGCGGCATGTGGGATCTTTCCGGACCGGGGCACGAACCCATGTCCCCTGCATCGGCAGGCGGACTCTCAACCACTGCGCCACCAGGGAAGCCCAGGACTTTCTTTTTTAAGAGGATCCTACAGTGAATTATTTGATTTCAATGCAAATAATGACTCCCTTATTTGTCTGTTCAGATTTACTTCAAAGGTCCCTTTAAGAAACACTTTAATTTTCCTTTGTTTCCTCTCCTACCTCTTCTCCAGGGAATTCAAGGACCGGAAAGAAGGGGTTCATTTAATTCATTTCCTCTCCTCCTCTACAGCCCCCTCCCCAGTGCGAGAAGTGTACACTACAGCAAATCATCACAGAGCAAGTGATGGAGACAAAGGTTACCTGCAGTGAGAACCATCTTGCCAACCAACACAGGTCTGTTCTTCCTATGTCGATGTCCAAGTCTTAAGACCACAGAGGGCCAAACGCACAGCTAGATCCCCACAGCACTGCCCTCTAACTAAAATTAAGAAACATCTCCAAACATGTCTTATGGGCAAAGCACCGTGCCAAGAACAGTGGAGAAAAACACACACATGTGCGCACAAACACACATCTACATATGCACACACGCCACCAAGCCCCTCCCCTCAAAGACGTAACTGCAGGTTAATTTGTAGAGGGCCTATTTCCTCATTGGAAGAAGGCAGACACCTTCTAAAATCCCTTTATTTTTACTTTTCCTGTACTCTGAAATTCTAAATACGATACCTAGCCCAAGCCAAGAAGCATTACAGTAAATGTCGAGGTAACAAACACATTTGTGTAATAAAAATTACACAAACACAGAAGAAGGAGAAATTAAATCCATCGTGGGGATCAAGGAACACTCCACCGGGAAAGTCAGATTTAACTGCCTTTAAATGTCAAGGGGCTTCTAGGCTGCAGAAGCAGCAGGAACAAAGGCACAGGAGTCTGTGGTCTGGCGGAACGTGAAGGCGGCAGTGGTCAATGGCCAAGGAGGCCAAATGAAAGTCACTAAGGCGTTGGAATTTCAACCTCAGTGAGATGCAACTGGAAGGGTCTGCAAGTGTCCACAGTGGCATTACTCACCTTGCATTTCCAGTGGATGGACCTGGAGGGGCAGGGTCACGTCCAGGCCAGAATAACAGCTGTGCCAGTGGGATCGGAATGTCGGTGCCCAACAACAGAAATGACACACCCATCAATCACCAGTGGGTGGGGAGAGAGGGCCAGAGATGACAACAAGCGTCTTATTCTGAGCGTCTGCCGGGCTGGGGGTCTCGGGCCAGGCAGGAGAACGCGCTGTGTATTGCACAGGAAATGGTCCATTCTCTTTGGGCCACGTTGAGTTTGGAGTGCCTGTGGGATAATTTACATCTCACGTCTGATAAGATGTGATGTTACAAGAGCTAGTTAAAGTGTGAAGGGAAAGATTGTTCCAAGAGAGAAACTTGAGAGAGCACGAAAGGAAAGGGGCCAAGAAATGGACTTTGGGAATAGCAGCATTTGAGGGGTGGTAAAGGGAAACGTGGAGATGGAAAAGTGTTATGGACTGAATAGTGTCTCCCCAAAAATTCATATGTTGAAGTCCTAACCTCCGAATGCACCTTAGAATGTGACCATATTTGGAGATAGGATTTAAAGAGGTAATTAAGTTAAAATGAGATCATCAGAGTGGGTCCTAGTCCAATATGACTGGTGTCCTTATAAGAAAGAAGAAATTGGACACAGACACAGACAAGGGAAGACCACATGAAGACAGAGAGAAGGCAGCCATCAGCAAGCCAAGGAAAGAGGCCTGGAACAGATCCTTCCCTCGGCCTCTGAAACCAACCCTACTTGACACCTTGATCTTGGACTCCAGCCTCCAGAACTGTGAGAAAATAAATTTCTGTTCCTTAATCCACCCAGTCTGTGGTGCTTTGTTACAGCAGCCCTAGCAGACTAACATAAAAAGCTAAGAGGTGAGGGACTTCCCTGGTGGTGCAGTGGATAAGGCTCCACACTCCCAATGCAGGGGGCCTGGGTTTGATCCCTGGTCAGGGAACTAGATCCCACATGCATGTCACAACTAAGGAGCTGGCAAGCTGCAACTATGGAGCTGGTGAGCCACAAGTAAGGAGCCTGCGAGCTGCAACTAAGACCCAGTGCAACCAAATAAATAAATATTAAAAAAAAAAAAAAAAAAAAAGCTTAGAGGTGAGAATAAAGCCAGGAGAGTTCATTCAGCGGGGAGTTACCTGAGGAAAGGGCGGTCAATGGTGTCAAATGTTGCCAAGTATGAGAAGTGAGTCCAGGGCTTCCCTGGTGGAGCAGTGGTTGAGAGTCCACCTGCCGATGCAGGGGGCGCGGGTTCGTGCCCTGGTCCGGGAAGATCCCACATGCCGCAGAGCGGCTGGGCACGTGAGCCATGGCCACTGAGCCTGCACGTCCAGAGCCTGTGCTCTGCAACGGGAGAGGCCACAACAGTGGGAGGCCCGCGTACCGCAAAAAGAAAAAAAAAAAAAGAGTCCACATCGTTGGATTTTAAAAATGAGGATATCAGTGACCTTTCAAAAAGCAAGTTTACAATATATTAAGTATATAAGACTTACTATAGTAGGGGCCCAACAGTAGGGCCGGACAGCAGCCAAGGGTTAATGGACAAGACAAGAATAAGGTCAAAAAGTGAGAGTGGCAGGGGCAGAGACTGCTTTTTAGAAGCTTTGCGCTAAAGAGAGGGAGTGAAATAGGATGGCAGCCTGGGGATGCAGCGAGATCAAGCACAGTTTTAGAGAGACTTACACTGATGAGTTAAAGGAAGGAAAATTTGAGATTTGAGCCAAGGAGAAATGGAAACTGATTAGAATGCATGTGGGGGAGGGGAGGAGGACATTAAAAGGAGAAGAGACTCAGGAATACGGCCATTGTATTTCTGGTCAAGAAACCATCCAGAATTTAATACAAGGATTTGTAAGAAGAATTTAAGACCCAGCTGTTGTTGAACGACCTACATTTTTAATGGAATCAATTTAGCCGACTGAGAACTTAAAAAAATGAATGGTTGGTTTTATACAAGGTCAAGAGTTGCAAAGGGGCCTCCCTGGTGGCGCAAGTGGTTGAGAGTCCGCCTGCCGATGCAGGGGATACGGGTTCGTGCCCCGGTCTGGGAGGATCCCATATGCCGCGGAGCGGCTGGGCCCGTGAGCCATGGCCGCTGAGCCTGCGCGTCCGGAGCCTGCGCGTCCGGAGCCTGTGCTCCGCAACGGGGGAGGCCACAACAGTGAGAGGCCCGCATACCGCAAAAAAAAAAAAAAAAAAAAAAAAAAAAAAAAAAGAGTTGCAAAGTGAATATAGCAATAGATGCTATAGGAAGGTCCACAGGTATGGGGAATTCAGAGTAGAATTCGTGGTCCAGGGTTCTAGGCTAGGCATGCCAATGGTCTCTAAAGAGACAAAATCACTGTAGGCTGAAAGTCAGAAAGAGGCACCCATAGGCATCCTGAAGTGGGGGTCAGCAAACTACGACCATGGGCTGAAATCCAGTCCACCCTCTGTTTTTGTAAATAAAGTTTAATCGCAACACAACTACACGCATTCATTTACATCTTGTCCATGGTTATTACTTTCCAGCTACTACAGCAGAACTGAGTCATTGCAACAGGGACCAGAGGACCTTCAAAGCCCAAAATATATACTTTATGCCCCTTTACAGAAAAAGTTTGCCAGCCTCTAAGGAACAGAGGTGAAAATCAGGCAGCAACACCAGACAAACAGGAAGAGAGGGAGAGCCAAGACCAGGCCAAGCTGATGACCAAGGCAGTGGGCATGGGCTGGGGACAATGAAGCATCAGGTGGCCCCAAGTCCACAGCCAAGGGCAGAGCAATCATGGCACAACTCAAGCAAGGACTAGACCCAGGAGATCCAGGCCAGAAAACAGGCCTGAAGTGAGGGAGAACCCAGGGGTTCCATCTGTTTGCCAGGGGCAGAACCCCCACTAGAGGCTCATGTTAGGGGAAGATGATCAACCGATATGAACAATCCAGCAAGAGTGAGTCACAGACTCAAGGCCCAGTCCTCACCCTTGAGTTCAACGGGAGGCTGAAGGCCAGAACTGAGTCCACACATGGCCAACACGGCAAGGTGTAAAGTCTGAAAGTCAAACGGGACACAGGTATCTGATACTACCGTACACACAGTTGCCCTAAATGACACTCCAACCCTACCAACTGGAGTTTAGTTTATGAACTAGGGTTTGCCCAGAGGTAGGCCCATCAACAGACACATCTACAGAGACCTAGAAAAGCAAAGACTGGGGAAATAGGGCCGGGCCAATGCCATCAGGACCCACTCCAGCAGTGTGAAGAAGCAGGCCTCCACTCAAAGGTCAAAGGGTGCTCCAGGAGGGGAATGGCAGAGTCGGGGTCTGGGTGACAATGTCCTGTGGAAGTTCTCTGCAGCCCCTGGCATGTCCTGGGCAATCAGAATTACAGAGCCAGCACAGCCTGGTTAAGCTGGCAGTACAGCTTAAGGGCATAGTTTTTAGAGTCAAGCTTCACTACTCATTAGCTGTGTGACTTTCAGTAAAGTACTTAACCTCTCTCTGGTTTGGTGTCCTCATCCATACAAATGGAGACCACAGCAGTGTCTATTTCATTAAATCCTTGTTGAAAGGATTTAACGAGTTAACCCATGTAAAGCACTCAGGAAGGACAACTTATATAACCATTAGCTATAATTATACTGCCTCAGCCTTTATACTAACTTTCACGTGCCCCTAAGAAGTCTTCTCCCACTCTGTTTAAAGATCTGACCTTTAGGAGTTCCCTGGTGGCCTAGTGGTTAGGATTCTAGGCTTTCACTGCTATGGCCTGGGTTCAGTCCCCGGCTGGGGAACTGAGATCCTGCAAGCAGCATGGTGCAGCCAAAAAAAAAAAAAAAAAAAAGAAAAAGAAAGAAAAAAAATATATATGACCTTCTAGGGCAAAATAAAACACCCTAAGAAAGCAATGTCCATTTCAGCCCCTGGGTTTCACGCCCACTGTCTTTATCTCAAGTTAATTTAAGAAGCATAAAGAGAAGGGCAGGAAAACGTCCCTGTCAACACTGACATGCTGAAACAGGTGCCTGGAGTTGAAAAAGCGGAAAAAAAGGATCCAACAAAATATAATTTATTAGTCATCACCTGCTGAACATGTCACGGCTAGGTGATAAATGCCAAGAACATCAATTATGAACTATTCTTACAGCAGGTTTAACACAATCCACCATGACATCCAGAAACCTATATGTCGAGAATGTTCCTTCTTTGTTTGGACGACAGGAGGAAAATATTTGGGGTGGAAATGGTAAATGTAATTATTTTGCATGAAGTAGGATGCACAGCCTGCGTGTGCATCCCGGCTGGGACCAGGCTACTGAATATCTGTCAAGGTGTCAACTCCAACCACAGAAGCAAACAACTTGGTCACACTTCTGCATCCTTACCTAAATTTGGAAGGAGGGGATGGCGAATCACAGGTATCACTGGTAGTGAGGTTTCTGGATTCACAGGTGTTTGAACGTAACTATATCCACGGTCTTTCTGCATGTCTGTGTCTTGTGATTCCCTTGCCCCAGGAGCAGCTCGGGGGTGTCTTCTCTCCAGGATTCATCCTCCCGCGTCCCTCCTCCTGGTCTCGCATCCACAGCAGCCCCGGCCTGATGATCTGTGACTCTGGACAAATCTCTCTGAGTCTTGGCATCCCCCTCTCCAAAACTGAGTGGTTTAGACTAGATAATTCCTAACGTCCCTTCCAGCTCTCTGAGCCTTTGATTCTGACTCTATAAATGCTGACCAGGGACGGGACAATGTGCTGGATCCAGATAGACAAATAATGCAAGTGTTTTGTAATCACGATACCAACTTTTGGGCTCTAACACTAGACCAATAAGGTTTAAATGTTCAGAGATGAACTTTTAATGAATTGCTCTATTCTTCTTTATAAGAATACAAAGTGAGGGGAGGCAGGATCCGGGCCCTCTGTTCTCCAACCCTGCCTTGAATGAACCAAAGAGGCCGTACTCTCATGAAAAGGCGATGATTCCAGAAGCCATCTGTGTGAAGCTAAGTCAGTCAAGAACAGGATTCTTCTTAACTAGGCCCTACCCTCCAGCAGCACGTGGAGCTGGTGAAAAATGCAGGTGCACTCAGCCTGCTCCAGGGAATCAGAATTTGCATTTGAACAAGATCCCCTGGCAATCTGCAGGCATTTTCCTTTGAGAAAAGCTGTCCTAAAGCATTGGTTCTCAAAGCTGGCTGCACAGTGGAATCACCTGGTCGGGGGGGGGGGGGGGGGGGGCTTTGTCCATCCTCCCCCCAACAATGATTCAGATTTCACTGGTCTGGGATGTGATGGGGCACTGGGACTTTTTTTAAGGCTGCCCAGGGAATTCTAATGTGCAGCAAAGTCTGAGAAGCACTGAACTGAATTCTCAGGTTCAGGTTCTAAAACTCAAATCCAGAGCCAACTAACCTCCCTCTAGAAAGATCTGTATCCCCTTTCCCAAGGCCACAGCAGGGTCACCCACTAGCTGGAGTGCTAGTTGATGATGGGTCACCATCCCCCATCCTCCAAGGTCTTGCAGGACGTGGCCACTCCGGGGAAAGCTACCTGGCAGCACTGGTGCTCTCTCTCTCTCTCTCTCTCTCTCTCTCTCTCTCTCTCTCTCTCTCTCTCTCTCTCTCTCTCCGTTTCTTTCTGTGCCTCTTATGGCAAACGCGGTGCTTCAGATCACAGGAAAGAACATGCTTCTACAGTAGCACCTTCCATGCAGGGATCTATCTCCAAGCTCATGGAACCCTCGGGCCAGCAGCTGGAACTCAGGCAGCCAGAAGAGTCTAGTGCAAATCCTCCTGGGCTTCAGTCCCTTCTGGTGTGCAAGATTCCGAATCAGCCTGCATCATTCCTAACAACTTCAGGCTAAGATCTCTGAGTGACGACCCACTGACAGTAACCACCAGCATCTATGTTTCCTTCAATTGTGATTCCTCCCTGTTACCTACTGCCCTTTGAGGGCCCCATGGATTCTGCGCTTCTGGGTTTTTGAAAGCACTTCTCTCCTTAGGTGTGAGAAGCTGAGACTTTGGTGTTTATGTAAAGACAGCATAGGAGCCAAGCTGGGAGCTAGCTGTTCTTGAATCTACCAGGGCTCCCAGGTCGGTTAGTATTGGTGCAGCAAACTTGAGGGTTGAGTCTTGGAGTGCAAAGAGAACCACCATCCTCAGCTGAGGGCAGATGATCTGTCCTGGACCAGTTACTGCCAAGTGACTCAGGAAGGGAAGGGATTGGGGCAACCCACCAAACAGACTTGAAAACGTCATCCCCGTGGGGAACTCTTGGCAGCCCTACATTCATGAGTTTGCCCAAACAAAAAGTGATGTAACTGAAGTGATTTCGCAAAGTCCCACCTGATCTTTATTGCAGAAAGCCTGCTTGTCTTTGGGAGGCAAGGGAAGGTGGAGATTTTACCTAGTGAGTTAACATGCCTCTGGAAGGGAGACTATGGTGTGGTGGGTCCCATCCAACACGGGCTAACCTGGGCCCCTGAGCTGCTTCTTCATTTCTTCATCTGTAAAATGGGGGAAATACTAATAATCAGAGAGTGGATGACACGTAGTAAGTACGATGCAAGTTTGCTATTATTACTTGTCACTTCCCACCGGATCCGGAATATGTGTTTATGTGTCTGTGCATAAAATGAATCATCCACCATAGACCAGAGGAAATAACAGAGCAACTGGTTTTAAGAACAAGTAGTAGGGTTCTGGAGGCTGAAATGCTCCATCAATGTGCAGTACAGATGTTTTAGGTTTTCTTACCAGGCTATAAAAATGTTTACACAGTAATTAGGCCTGTTATCAGTACACAGATTACACTTTACAGAATGAATGAACAGCACAAAAACCCTCCCATTTTTCATCAGGTTCAGCATGCTTTCCTAATTCTCGGGTTTACCAAAATAAATTCATTTTTCTAACAACACAGAGCCGGTGCAGAGTGTAGGGAAGAGGCGCTGGGGTGGGGAAAGTGACTGCGTAACGGAGCGCACGTCATTTGCTCTCTCTGGTCCTTCTTTATCCCCATCTGTAAACTGAGATGACCAAGGTCCCTGCTCTCTCATAAACTCCATGGTTCTATTACTTTACAAGCATTCTCTTCTAAGCACGCCTTCACTCTTCTCTAAAATACTGATGGGAAAGGTAGTAATTCTGCTGAATCGCATAGTGAGTCTCCCATCCAACACACTAGCACGGAGTTGGCATCAGTACATTCCTGACACTGCAATCCCCAAAGCCAGTCTGCTTGGTGAGACCACACAGGACAGCATTTCCCAAACACATCAATAGCTCTAAGTAACACTTAATGGAATGCTTTGCTTTTCCCGTTTTCAAATATTCCGTGGTAATAAATACGTCACCAAAATAATGAACCAAGCTCCCTGACTTGCACTTCTAAGTTTTCATATGAGCTAACTTGTGTTAATGAAAAAGTAGAAGTGATTTGTAATCATGAACCCAACTTTGGGGCTCTAACACTAGAGCAATATTGTTTAAATGCTCGGAGATGAACTTTTAATGAATATGTAATTGCTCTATTCTTTATAAGTATAAACCATGCTTTCAGTGAACACTCTGAATACTAAAAAAGGCAAGATACCCTTTCTCCTAGCTAAGTTATGTGTTCAACTTTCCTAATGATTTTGTTTCAAGGGGAGAAAGGTCATCAAGGTTTCAAGCTCTAGAGGAAGGAATTTGGGAGAGTCACTTGGAGATAGGGTGACCTGTTACAGCAATGTTCCAAAACCCTTCAACAAAATATAGATATAGGTATTTGAAATGCAAAGGAAGAAAATCTAACAATCTATGTACGGAAATGTGAATGGTCTGGGGAATGAGAGTGCAGAGGGGTGCTTTCATTTTTTTATGTAACATCTCTGTACGGCTTTAATTTCTTTTAAAAAGAAGAATGTTGAAAAAAAAAAAAAAGAAAAATTTAAAGGGGCTTCCCAGGTGGCACAGTGGTTGAGAGTCCGCCTGCCGATGCAGGGGACACAGGTCCGGGAAGATCCCAAATGCCGCGGAGAGGCTGGGCCCGTGAGCAATGGCCACTGAGCCTGAGCGTCCGGAGCCTGTGCTCCGCAACGGGAGAGGCCACAGCAGTGAGAGCCCGCGTACCGCAAAAAAAAAAAAAAAAAAAAAAGAATGTTGGCTTTCATAATGAAAAATATTTTTTAAGCATAAAAAAAGAGCCACCCATTGGACAGCTGGTGCAAAATAAGCATCCTAATTTCTGCCCCAACCAGGACCGTGGGTTTTTGACATTAAAATTTCCAGAAATAAAATGGTAGGGAAAAAGTGTTTAGTCGATATAGTCTCACAACATCCCATTCATTCAAGACATTAGTGGTCATCGGCATCTACATTTTAAAACAATTTGTTTCTGATTATAAAATACAGTTGAGTTCATTTAAAAAAAAAAAACAAATATCATTCATATTGCCAACTCCTTGGGACAACAATGTTAACGTTTTTAGTCCATTTCTTTCTATTATTCTTCTGTACCAAGTTTTTAAACAAAACTGAAATCATACTAGAAATGTGGTTTTGTCCATACCCATATTTAATTGGTACATTAGAAACCACTAAATTAAGGTCACCAAAGCATTTTCTCTCCATCTGTTACTCTTAAACACTACATTTCATTTTATACTCTAATGAATAAAGACTCACTTTGTTGCACCAAGGGAGTGCACACAGAATGCACAGCTGCCAGGGTGATCTTTTAAAAACATAAATTAAATCATGTCACTTTGCCATTTAACACCCTCCTGGTGCTCCCATCAAACAGTATCAAGCCCAAACTCTACAGGGTGACCTCTGAGGCCCCTCAGGAACTAGCCCCTGCTTCTCGGTACACATCTCCTGCCACACTAGCCTCCTTCCTGTTCCTCTAAAGCACCCTGTGGTTCCTACCTCAGCACCTTTGCACTGGCTGCTGCCACTGCCTGGAAGTTCATCCCCAGATCTTCCCCCTATTTACCCAGCTTAAATATGGCTCTTTGGTGAGAACTTTCTTGACCACCCAATCTGAAGCGGCCCCTGTGTCTGTCTCCATGAGATCATCTAATTTTATTTTCCATTTTTATTTTTTTGTTGTGTCTTACACCACTAGAATATGAGAGTACCACTTCTGTCTATTCACCATTGTCCCCAGTACCCACACCAAGTGCTCAACAAATATTGGTTGAATGAATGAACATGTTTTCAAAGTACCCAGATTTGTGGGGCATGAGCTTAAGTAACCTACTTAAACAGGCCTTATTCTCAGCAGCACAGACCCTTAATGAGACTTTTTAAAATAGGCCGTCACCTTCTCCTGTGGCCTGGTAACGGAGAGCGGCCCACAGCCCTGCCGGCGGGAAAACAAGTGGGTTATTTAGTCTGGGCCAGACTTTCATTTTGTTTATCCACCCCGTTACCTAAACCAGAAACTCTGTGGTGACACACTATACCCTTCCCTTCTCTTACTCCTACTCAGTCGATCAGTAAGTCCCAGCAACTCAGTCGATCAGTAAGTCCCAGCAACTACCCCTCCTGTGGAGGACATGCCCAAGTCTTCTAGCAGGATCATTCCAACTTCCTTTTTCAGAAAAACTACCTCTCCCCATTCGGATGAACTTTCAGAAAACTGTTCCTGATATGAAGACCCAAAGCTATGCCAGTTAGACATTTCCTCTGAGCATTCTGAATGTAGCAGAATAATAAAAATAATAATAATAATATGATGATGATGATGGAGGAAAAGGCTAGAGATCATTTACTTCCATAGCATCACCTGAGAGAAACCGAAAGACTACTCCAGCCACCAAGATCCCCTCAACTGCCTAATTCCCAGCTGCTCCAAGCCTGGTTCTTCGGGCATGCCCTCAGCCCTGTGAATTCCCATCAGTACTTCTACAGCATTCTTCTTGTTTGCTTTAGTTGCTAGCCCAAGTCAGTTTCTGTTGTTTGCAACCCAGGAACCCTAACTGAGAATTCTCCTAAATGTTTGCTCGGTCCATCTCTTCTCCATACTCCCCACCAGCACCTCAGCTCCAGCCGCCTCACTGGTATCATGCCTCTGGTCTCCTCAGTGCCAAATCCATTCTCCACGAGGGCCCCAACCTGACTTACCTAAAACTCAGGTCTGACCATGCCACCTGCCCCCTGGTCCTGACCAAAACCTTCCTTCTACCATTCCAGCCTCTTCTCTTGTCATTCCCTGCCTCACCCTTGAAGCTCCAGGAGCTCCAAACTACCAGCTGCTTCCTCACATTTTCCATATGTTTTCTTATCTCTCACCCGACTTCCTCTGCACTGGGATCCCCAAGTAAGGCTGGCCACTTCATAACCATCCTTCAAGCTCTGCTCAGACATCACTGCCATGCTAGGCTGGCTGCCTTGCGTCTCTGCTCGCAAATGTGCACGCCTCACACATGGTCTGCCTTCCCCACTAATCTGTGAATTTTTTGATGGCAGCCGCCGTGTCATAGTCATCTGTCTATCCATACCACATAATAGGCACTGAATACATTTTTGTTAGATGTTAAATGATTAAAACCACAATTCACTCGGAAAGCCCCAGGTTGGATGCAACAACTGTGCTTTCATTTTCCTCCTTTCTAACCACATGCAGAATTACCCTCCAATGGAGCAACCGAGGGATCAGCCAACGCCCTGCCCATCTTGAGGGATGGTTTCATCGCTTGAGAGTCAGGACGCACGCGGTTTTAACAAGCATCGGGAGCTGTTGCTGGTTGTGCTGCCTAATGGTTCGCCATCGCAAGAGGACGTTTCAGATGCTCTGACTACATCAGGTTAAGCCTCGAAGGAAGGGCAAAGATGCCACCCACCCCATACCAGTGCGGGCGCAGATAGGGAACATGCAAACAAACAAAGACACAGCAGCCTGTAATCAAGCCAATCTAGGCTCGAGCCTCACGTGGCTCCAGTGTGGGCACACGTGGAGGGCAGGGCCTCCTCCCCTGACCCACTGCACAAGGCAGAGCTCCTCCCGTGCCTGAGTTTCCTCGTCAGGAGTGAGGAATGAGATGCTGCCCTAGATACACTCAGCAAACACAGAGGGGGCACCCGCCATGGGTCTGACCCTAGACAAGGCACCGAAGGTCAAAGGTTACTTAACTGCTCTTCAGATCATACGCAGCAGTGTGGAAAGATCCCTGGACTTCCAATCAGGAACCCCAGCCTCTTAGAATGAAACCATAACCCTGCCTCTTACCAACAAGCTACGTGGCCTCAGGAAAGTTAACCACCCTCGGCATCAGTTTCCAAATAAGAAAAAACGGGAGTTCCATGAGCTCCAATGTGTAAAGTGTCTGGCATCAAGAAGGGTCCCAGAAATCCGAATTAAGAGGGTCTGCAAAGACCTTAAATGTCCAAAGTTCTCGCTGAGCCACCAGAATTCCTCTCAGTATAAGAACTAGCGCCCCCTTCTGCCACCCACTGAGCACTGCAGAGGCTGTCAGCGCTGGAGTGGGCTGGCAAAGCCAGCAAGACCGCGGACGCCGCGCCAGGACCAAGTACCAGCCGTCAGATACCTCTCCCGGGCTGTTGACCCAGGAGCACACTGTCCCTCCCAAAGCCACTTGCTATGGAAAATAAACTTCTAGATTGCAGCCGAACCCTGCCCAATACTTGGGCGCTTATCAGAGGCTTCCCACTGCGGAGATAACTGTTAAACTCAGCCAAGCAGCTGTCACACGCGCACCCTCACCGCGCCCCCGAACCCCAATCACCCTTCAGCGAGGAAAGGGAGCCGTGGGTCTCCATCAAGTCCCGCCCATCGTGCGTTCTCCTCGGAACCAGCTGAATGAAATGATTTTCTTCCTACAAAGCCCTTATGCTGCACCCTCCCTGAAGGCCTGATTACTGGCAATAAATAGTTACAGTCCGAGGTCAGAGAAAGGTGATCTCTATGAACAATTCTAAGCGGATTTAGCGCTCCTCCAATAAAATATCCGAGGGATTGGGTTTCCAGAGAGTTTTGTTTTCATTACTCCACTTGGATACTGCCAGTAACCAACATCAGTGTTGAAGACCAGCTTCTCAGTAAACATAGCTGTTTTTCAGGCAGCTACTGCCATGAAAAACCCACATGTCTGCAGTGAGCTCAGAAAGGGGGGGCCGCTCGGCTAGGCCTCCACCAGAGCCGGCTGCGGGGTGAACATGGCCCGGGGGCATCCATCGGACATTCGTGGGGGCCAGCTGCCTAAGGAACCAGCAAAGCTCTGCGGCTCCTGGAGCCCAGGAATGGATCCTTAGCCGGGGTGTCCCAATAGAGCAGCGAGCACAGGAGAGGTCTGAGTTGCCCTCCAGACTTCAGAGCCTCATAGAAACACATAGCAAAGAAAATAGGGACTCCACCAACACCTCCTTCTTCAGCCCCCAAAGATGAAACAAAATCCACCAACAAGCCAAGGAGGAGAGCTGGAATCAGGCTGGGATGAAAACCGTGTCCTGCTCCAGCCCCAAGACAATTTCACACCAATGGCTTTAAAGCCCTTTCCAAAGCTCTGATGCCTAAATTGAAAGAGTTTATCTTTTGGACTGAAAGTCAGCCGTTAAGGAAGCAGAACGTGGAAATCCTAAGAGTTATGAGTTTTCACATTTGCACAAATGGGCTGTGTGTCTGTACACACAGAGGGCAGAAATCTACCCATTCTTCCCAGAGAAGGGCACCTCAACTCTATCCCCGAGGCTGCTCTTATCCACTCTAGAATGTAGGTACTATTACCGCTAATCAGACTTCAGTGGACACAGACACACACGGCCGACACTGAGCTGCTCTTCTCCGAGCCCAGCAAAGTGTCCTATTCTGCCAAAAATCAAGCTCAGGGCCTGGGGATGGCGCCCCAGTCTTGGCACCTCAGGAACTGCAGGCACCGTTCCCCGGGGCAAAGGGCTTCAACACCAAGGGCAAGGAAGACGCTTGCCCCACACACTGGTCCGCAAAGGAAAAAGAGCAGAGGGAAATGATGCTGGGCGTGGGGGCAGAGGGCACACGTGGCTGGCGCCTCGATGCTAAAAAGTGGCCCTCCGTCCACTCTCAGCAGCCCCACCCCGTCGGGTGAGGCGTCCTCCGCTCTCCCTGGTCCCGACGCCGGCCCCAGAACTACCTGCTGCTGCCTAGGCGCCCTCAGGCCAAGTCTGAGGAAGTTCACTCCCCGTCGCGCCAGTCCGGGGAGGCTGGGGCACCCGGTAAACCCAGACTGCCCGGCAGAGTCGGCGCCCGCCTCTACCCGAGAGCGGGACTCTGGGAGCTGCTGGTGACCCGGGGTCCAGCTGAGTGACAGCCAGGTCCCGGGCTGGGCTGCCGGAGGCCTCCGGGTGATCCCGCGCTCCCCAGGGCCCGCGGACTCCGGGCGGGTGGCAGCGAGGAGCGTGCGCCCCGGAGGGCGAGCAGCCCGCGCCTGGGCTGGAGATGGAGAGAATCCTCCCCCGATCGCCATGACTCCCGGCTTCCCGGATACCTGGAAGCCGCCCCGCTCTCCCACCTGGGCTGCGGTGTAGCTCCCCTCCCTTCCACCGCCCCGGCGCCCGCGGCCGGGGGCGCGCAGACTAGCGGCCACCGGCGCGGGGGACTCGGGGAGCGGCTCCCAGCCTGCAGCCCGCACAGTTCCGGGACACCCGGGTGGGACACCCGCGGCCCTGCCCCGGCCCCACGCCTTGGAGCTGGCGGCCAGCAGCCACCCCCAGGGAGGGCAAGGCAGCTCGGACAACCCCCAGCCCGCCCGGTGCCCTCTGCCAGCGCCAACAGGTATGGGAGGCGTTGTCGCCCGCCCACTCCGGGGCCAGGGGCCCGCGACAGCCGCGGGTTTGGGGTACGGTGCAGAGGGGCGAGGACGGAGGGGAGAGGAGAGGGCGGGAGCGAGCGGGCGGCGGCACTCACCTCTGGCTGGGCCGGGGCCGGCCGCGCGGGCCCGCCGCCCCGAAGCCCGGGTTCCGAGGCGCCTCCGCGCGCGCCGGGGGCTTCTTCCGAGGCCCGCAGGGAGGGGGCGGCGCGGGGGGAGGCGCCGGCGGGCAGCGCTCAGCCTCACGCTCACACCCCCGGCCGGCCGCCGCGGCCCCGCGCCGGCATCCTCGCTGCCGCCGGCTCCCACGGCGCCCCGGGCCGCTCCCCAAGCGCGCGCCGGGGCCGGCGCGAGCCCCTCGTCGGCTCGGAGCGCGATGTGGGCGCGCTCCTCCTGTCCTTGTCCTCGGCTCCCGTCTGGGGACGCTGCCCCGCACCCCCGGCTCGGCGCGCTCCTCTACCCCTCCCGCTCTCGCTGGCCGTGCAGAGCCCCGGCGCGCGGGCTCAGCCCATGTGCGCGGCTGCCTCGCTGAGCCCCGGAGCCCAGTGGCCGAGGCCCCGCCGGAGTTGCGCGCCCTAGAAACTCCATGCAGCTCCGGCCTCCTCCCCGGCTCCTCCCCGGTGGGCCCCCCGGGGCCTTGAAACCGCCGGCGGCGCCGTCCCCGCCCTGCCTTCGCCCGCGTCAGGAGCCGGGGTTCGGGGCGCGCCTCGCCTCAGGGGGTCTGGGAGACACCACCCCCACCCCTCCGCCTTGCCAATGGCTCCCTCGGTTTCCAGGCAGCGCAACCTGAGGAACGCCTCGGCGCGCGCGCACTCACACTCGCGCATTACACACACACACACACACACACACACACACACGCACGCACGCACTGCACACACAGGCACACGCGCGGGGGGCGAACTGGAGCTTGGCAGACGGTCCTCCTTCCTTCCTCCCCAAAGAAGCTGCCCACGTTAACTCCGGCAAACTGCTGTTCCTCGGTATTGGACAACTTACCCAAGCGCCCCCCACCTTAACTACTTCATCCCCAGGGCCAGGATCACACCTGCATCCGCGCCCGGGGGGAGGGCGGGCGCCGAGTTGAGGTGCGGGCGGCCAAAACCGGGGGAGGAGGAGGGTTCGAGGTGCTCACCCCAGCACCATCTAGGGAGGCACTTCTGCGGCGATCGCCCACCGACCTCTGATCCCTCTCCCCAGGGCCTGAGAACACGTGGTTTGGCCCCCCACTTCCCTTTCCAAGGTCACAGAATGGATTTGACGAGGGGGAGAGGGTGCTTGGACACAGGTGTGAGCTAGGCATCTCAAAGACCGTCTGCAACCTGCCCTGGCACTGCCCCCTGCCAAGTCCATCCCCAGACAGACCCCTTTCCTCCTCTGCCCCGTGCCTCAAGGGCAACCCGTTAGCTTAGAACCTCCAGTCACCTTTTCTGGTCCCCACCTGTCTACCTCTCATGTGCCCAGAAGTTGACAGAATACACAGTGCTAACAAGCTTTGTGTCATCAAAAAAAAAAAAAAAAAAAGGAAAAGAAAGAAAAGAAAAATCAGAATACCAAGATGCATCTCTGTCTGTCCCATAGACAGAATCAGGCACCTACCAGTCCCTTTCTGCTCCTCCCAGGGGTGCACCACAGGAGAAGGAACCCACCTGGCTGGAGCAGGTTACTCTTTCCTCACAGCACTCTCTTTTCCAGGGTCCCTAGTTTCTTGCCCCCTCTAGGTGGCAGAAAGACTGTGCCACCAGCTGAGAGTCTTCCAATGCCCAGAATCAAAGAAAAGATATATATAAAAATTCTCACACCAATCAGGAGCCAAGCAGGCAATACTGCCATAAGCCTCTGGTCCAAACAACTCAGCAATCACCTCTATTCCTGCTGGGGCAGCTGCCAAGAGAACGTGGGCATTGGTGCTGCCAGCCAGTGGCACAAGTTAATCAGGGTCCCCTCCTTCTCTGCACCTCCTGGTTTGCAGCCTGGGCGTGGTTCCTCTGAGCCCTCATAGCACTCATTGCTGGTACCATACCTTTGACATTTAGTATTTGCTACCTTGTATTCTTACTATCTTTTCTTGTACCTGCCTTACTTCCAAAATTATCTTCTTAAGCCATTGACTGAATCTTACCTACCTAGTTCAGAGATGTATCAATACAGAGAAGGCACTTCCAAGAGTTTCCCTGAAGGGTCATGGGCAGATGAACTAAAAGAGTGGATAGAGTCTCAGAATGATCTTTCCCACCGATCTTTTAGTTTGGATAAAAGCTGAATCTTCTAGTAATCTGTTGCCTCTGTAGCAGTTGTTCTGTCGTTTTCTGGATGGCAACCAAGTCACCAAAGTCCCTTAATCAAGTCTATATACACACATGGAGTTCCTGGTAGAAAGTAGATTTAACCATTTAACCAGAGCAGGACACATCTGTCCGATCTCTGCCCTCACTGCCTGTGTGAATTTGGGCAAACTGTTGGTTCTCTCTAAATCTCACTGTCCTCATCTGTCAAATGGGGATAATTAGAGTATCTACTCCATAAGGTTGTCATAAACATTAAATGTGATAGCAGTTCACTCAGTTAACTCAGCTCCAGGCATAGTAAGTGTTCAACATATGCTGGCTATTGTCATTATTCATGAGTAGTTAGCACATGTCAAAGACATTACCTTGAGGGAAAAAAATCAAGGATCTCAATGGACATCAAGAACTAGGAAGCCAGGTGGCAGACTTTGGTGAGCACACTAAATACAGTTTCCTGGTCCTCGCCAACTATGACCATTTTGAGACTTCCAGGTTAAGAGGGTTGCAGGTTCTCAGGCCCTGGTACCCTTGCTCCAACTTTTATTTATTTGTTCAATATATATTTATTAAGGGTCAAAATGTGTCAGCTCCTTCCTGTTAAATTGCCAAAGAAAATCTTGTAGCAAATATCAGAATGGAAGCGAAAACCAACATGGAACAAAATGGGTTCCATTCATTTGTACCTTGATTTGGCATAAGTACTCTCTCCAACCCAGAATAATACAGCCCTCCAGGAAACAGCTGGGAGTAATCATTAACTTTGTTCTATCACCTACCTCTAGCTTTGGGACTCAGAGTTATACAAATCAGACACCTGGACAATTGCTACCTTACCAAGTGGTAAACATTTTCTAATATGGTCAAAGTCATTGCCACCTCTACCTCAGCCCTTCCCCTGCCTTTCCTTCTTTTGTTTTACCTGAAAAAGCAGTTCTACATAATAACTACAATAACTACATCTACTTCAACTGCCCAAGACAGTCAAGGGTAGAGGGGGATGAAGGGGTCTGTTGCATTCTGAAGAGAAATAGGCAGAAAAAGAACAAATCATTTGGGTACGTGCTGGAGGGTAACATTTTTCATGTATCCTATCAAAATGCAGACAATGGAATACATTGGCTTCTTTACAACGCACATGCTCTGCTTTGTGGCAGGAGGTTTTAGAGTGGTTTGTTAGGCAGCAACAGATAACCAGAACAAAATTCAGTATCTGGAAGTAGACTGGTGCTGTAACAAACACTTAAAACGTTGGCTTTGGGGGCCTCCCTGGTGGCGCAGTGGTTGAGAGTCCGCCTGCCGATGCAGGGGATGCGGGTTCGTGCCCCGATCTGGGAGGATCCCATGTGCCGCGGAGCGGCTGGGCCCATGAGCCATGGCCGCTGGGCCTGCGCGTCCGGAGCCTGTGCTCCGCAACGGGAAAGGCCACAACAGTGAGAGGCCCGCATACCGCAAAAAGAAAAAAAACAAAAAAACAAAAAAAAAAACGTTGGCTTTGGGATTGGACAACGAGCAGAAGTGTCTCGTAAGTCTGTTAGTGAAAGCTGCAATGGCCTCAGGAAGACTCTTGGAAATGACTTGAAGGACCCTGGCAGCTGGGAAAGAGAGTACCTGAGCCATGTACTGGTGGGTCAGTTAGCAAAACAGTTGCCTGTAGTAATGTGACACAGATGAGAAGGCTACCTAATGAACTCATGGATCTGACTAGAAGAGTTCCAAGTAGAGCATAGAAGGAGCCAGGTGGGTTTTTCTAGATGCCTATGATAAAAGACAAGCAGAGATGAATTAAAGCAGAAATCATTCCATTTTTCTGAGTAGAATTTAGAGGAAATAGAAAGAACCAGGACTTGCTGTGTTCAAGAGGAGAACTGTTGCTCATTCTGACATCTCCAGGCAAAAACATTCAAATCCAGGGCAGTAAAATGTGGTCTCCAGATAAAGATTAAGTTAGGGATGGTGCAGTCAAATCCTTTGTTAAGACCTCACACATATTTAAGGGCAGGCCTAAAAGAGCTTTCAAGAAGCTTAGAGACATCATCCCTCAGCAGCCTCACCAGGGGCTGAAAATAGAGAAGGGCCTATTCTTTTTTTTTTTGCGGTATGCGGGCCTCTCGCTGTTGTGGCCTCTCCCGTTGCGGAGCACAGGCTCCGGACGCACAGGTTCAGTGGCCATGGCTCACAGGTCCAGCCGCTCTGCAGCATGTGGAATCTTCCCGGACCAGGGCACGAACCCGTGTCCCCTGCATTGGCAGGCAGACTCTCAACCGCTGCGCCACCAGGGAAGCCCCATAGAGAAGGGCCTATTCTTAAAGAGGTGTGTAAGTGTAGTTTTTCTCTAGCGGATGGATTCTAGTTTAACTCACAGGAAGCCCTCAATGTTTTTAAAGAAAACATACCAGTTTGGGGCTGAAAGGGACAGAGACAGTATAAAAGGAAAGGAGGCCTTTGGATCCCTGACCGTCCATGGACAATAAACATGCTGCAAACAGGAGTTATTTCTTTTGAGAGAGGGAGAATGGCTGATAGAGGAACCAAAAGCCCAAAAGATGAGGCCAAGAGCTGTGAAGAATCATTCCCAAGAAGCAGGACTGGGCCTTAATTAAGGAACTGATGACACATTCCCAGCTGGATTTCAGAATTGCTATGAACCAGTGTGACTGCTATAGGAAACACCACCCACACCCTCCCTTATTGAATGGGGTGTCTGTTGCAGTTATTATATCTCTGCCTCACAGGTGTGTGGAGGGTATTCAGTGAAGAGGAAGGAGGAGCTCACAGATCTTCAGATTGAGAAGAACCTCCCCTGAGCCTGCTTTAGATGAACTGATCCACGACCTCAAGCCTTAACCTGCTGCCACAAGGAGATGAGACTTTTGGAACTTTTGGATGTGTCTGGGTATGTTTCATGTTAGAAGAATGTAAATAATGCTTGACTGAAGGTGAATTTTTTACTGTGTTGCATTAAATATGGCTGGACATTCTTTAATATTCCTGTCATCAAGTTGGGATCTACATCGCTCTTCCCTTGAATCTGGACAGGATATGTTACTTCTTTAATTGAATAAAGAAGTTATTTTGTTCCAGTTTCCAGGCTTAGGACTTAAACTGGAAGCTTTTATTTCCTGTCTCTTGGAACACTCTCTTAGAGCCCTAAGTCACCATGTAAGAAGTCCAATTACCCAGAGTCGGCCATGCTGCAAGGCAGCCCAAGCTAGCTGTGTGGAGGATAGGAGGTAGCAAGTTAATAAAGGAGAAATGGAGAGGGGGAGGAAGAGGGAAAGATAGAGATAGATATCTAGCCAGTCCCCAGCTATTCTAGACCCTGCTGTAAGAGTCTTCCCAGCTGAGGACCCAGATATTATAGGGCAGAGAGACACCATCCACACTGTACCCTGTCTGAATTTCTGACCCACAGACTAAAAGGGGTAGTAATACATTGATGTTTTAAGCCATTTAATTTTGGGGTGATTTGTTATGCAGCAGTAGATAACCAGAAAAACTTGCTAACTTGGAAAGATTTCCAAACTATATTGTAAAGTGAAAAAAGCAAATTGCAAAATAACGTGCATGATACCATTTTTGAAAAAGAAAACTTTGTACATAGTGTCCATAAATATCAGGTTGGCCAAAAAGTTCACTCAGATTTTTCTGTAAGATGTTACATAATATTATTGGAATGCTATCTGTTACCTAACTCTGGAGAATCAGTATTAAGGAGACTTCTACTTTTTAGATATATATTATATGAATGTTCTACAACAAATATTTTTAATATTGGCTTAATTTTTTTAATGAGAAAAATACTCTGTATTTTTTTTCAAAGCAATAAACATTAGTATATACCTATGAAAAGAATAACACACTCTCTGCCTTTAAAAAAACAAAGGGTTTACTCTGTGACTGAATTATTAATGAAAAGAGATTATATTGACACATATGCTGATAATTCTTTTGATATCTAGGATAAGAAAATTTAAGTTATCAACAAAACAAAAACAAGTTATCAACCAAGGGAAAAAAAGAGCTTCAAGAGTGTATGTAACACTAGATCACAGATGAAAAATGAAACAATAGAGAGAGGGTAATTGGTATCACCCAGGGCTTATACATTCATTTAAGTTGTTAACATGTATGAAAGTAAGAGAAAAAATATTTTCCAAATGAAACAGGTAAGAAAATAAATGGCTTTTTTACATATTCTGGAAAAAATACTCAAAGACTTGTATTAGCCAATTTAAAAAATGGAATCAAAGTTAAGAGCTTGAGAATGGGGCCAAGAACCCAGAGAGAAGGAAAGGGCATTGGTGTGAACCTGACATTTTCTGCTGCCTTTGCTTTTGAAACATTAGCTGATTTCCAAGTAACATTGGACCAAAAGGCCAAAAAGATAATAATATCTCAGAGATTTTGAGAATACCACAGGCTTAGAGAGAAAATAATCAGGTTGCTGTGCTACCAAGACAGTCAGGACCTGAGGGACTAAAACCCAAAGAAAGACAACCTCAGAAAAGTGAATGTATTATTCTGCTCCACTTTCCTCCTAAAGGCATTTGGCTCATTTTAAGCTGCACAGAGTGAAAGTCAAAGAAAAGAAATCAAGCAGCAGCTAAGTGGCTACAAAATGAAGAATACTCAGGTATCTCACAATGCCAGCAGAACAAAAATTGGAGTTTAGAACCTTCCAAGAAGGAAGGGCACAAATACACACCCTAAGGTTCTAGCTGAGGCTCCTGAAAGACTATATGCATTAAGATGAATAGAAAACCAGAAGCTTTCAGAGAATCAAATCCATCTTCAAATTAACTCAATTATTGATTAGTAAAAGGTGATCTACATCTATCCTAACTGCCTGCCAGATGAAAATTGAAATCTGAGGGGAGAGAACAACATGTAGAACCACAACAATGTTTCAAATATAATATCTGGCATTTAATAAAAATTGCCAAACATGCCAGGGGACAAGGCCAAATTGAGAATAATCAAGAGAAAACAAACAGACAGTAAAAACATAGGTGATCCATATACTGGAGTTATATAAAACAAACATTAAAACGACTGTGATAAATGTTCCAGAAAATGAATGATAAGATGAAGAAATTTACCAGAGAAGAACTAGAATTTATTTTAAAAACAGAATAAAATAGTAATTCTAGAATAACAACAAAAAAATGTATTCAGTAGGTCTTCTTAAAGCAGAACCAACACAGCAAAAGAGATCAGTGAACTGTTAATTAGGTCAGGAGACAATATCTTACTGAAGTATCTTTCCTCTCTTCAGAGGAAAGAATGAAAAATAGCGAAAAGAGCTTGAGAGATACGTAGAACATCATGAACAGTCAAAAATGTAATTGAAGTCTGAAAAAAAAAAGAGGGGAGAGACAGGATGTGGTAGATGCAATCTTGGCTGAGAATTTTCCAAAAACTGATTAAGCTACAGATTCAGGAAGTCCTAATAACTCCAAGCAGGATAGGTACAAAGAAAGGCACACATAGGCAATCATAATTACATTTCTAAAAACCAATGACAAAATAGTAAAAGAAAGCCAGCCCCTTCCACCTTTGCACGCACACATGCACACACACACACACATGCAAACACTGTACTTTCAAAGGAGCAACAGATGACTTCTCAACAGAAATGATAAAAGTTAGTATAACTTACAACCATCAGTATAAATTTGATGTGCTAAAAGAAATAACGGTTCATCTAAAATTCTGAATGCAGTAAAAATATTTATTAAAAACAAAGCTGAGGAATTTTTGCTTCTGAGCTACTACCAGACTTGCCCCCCACTGTTAACAACTAGAAAACTATATATAAAAATATATAAATTAGCTGTTTTCAATAAATGGACAATAGCCAGTGAAGGACTGTAATCCATATGAGAACAGAAATAAATGAGATGAAAAACAGAGCTGGACGAATCAGACTCCCTGACTTCAGACTATACTACAAAGCTACAGTAATCAAGACAATATGGTACTGGTGCAAAAATAGAAATACAGATCAATGGAACAGGATAGAAAGCCCAGGGATAAACCCACGCACCTATGGTCAACTAATCTATGACAAAGAAGGCAAGGATATACAATGGAGAAAAGACAATCTCTTCAATAGTGGTGCTGGGAAAACTGGACAGCTACATGTGAAAGAATAAAATTAGAACACTCCCTAACACCATACACAAAAAGAAACTCAAAATGTATTAGAGACCTAAATGTAAGACCGGACACTATAAAACTCTTAGAGGAAAACATAGGAAGAAAACTCTTTGACATAAATCACAGCAAGATCCTTTTTGACCCACCTCCCAGAGTAATGGAAATCAAAACAAAAATAAACAAATGGGACCTAATGAAACTTAAAAGCTTTTGCACAGCAAAGGAAACTATAAATGAGACAAAAAGACAACCCTCAGAATGGGAGAAAATCTTTGCAAACAAATCAATGGACAAAGGATTAATCTCCAAAATGCATAAACAGCTCATGCAGCTCAATATTAAAAAAATAAACAACCCAATCCGAAAATGGGCAGAAGACCTAAGTAGACATTTCTCCAAAGAAGACATACAGATGACCAAGAGGCACATGAAAAGCTGCTCAACATCACTATTCATTGAGAAATGCAAATCAAAACTACAATGAGGTATCACCTCACACCAGTCAGAATGGGCATCATCAGAAAATCTACAAACAACAAATGCTGGAGAGGGTGTGGAGAAAAGGGAATGCTCTTGCACTGTTGGTGGGAATGTAAATTGATACAGGCACTATGGAGAACAGTATGGAGGTTCCTTAAAAACCTAAAAATAGAATTACCATATGATCCAGCAATCCCACTACTGGGCATATACCCAGAGAAAACCATAATTCAAAAAGATACATACACCCCAATGTTCACTGCAGCACTATTTACAATAGCAGGTCATGGAAGCAACCTAAATGCCCATCGACAGACAAATGGATAAAGAAGATGTGGTACATGTATACAATGGAATATTACTCAGCCATAAAAAGGAATGAAATTGGGTCATTTGTACAGACGTGGATGGACCTAGAGACTGTTACACAGAGTGAAGTACGTCAGAAAGAGAAAAACAAATATCGTATATTAACGGATATATGTGGAATCTAGAAAAATGCTACAGATGAACCGGTTTGTTTTTGTTTTTGTTTTTGTTTGCAGTATGCGGGCCTCTCACTGCTGTGGCCTCTCCCGCCGTGGAGCACAGGATCCGGACATGCAGGCCCAGCGGCCGTGGCTCACAGGCCCAGCCGCTCCGCAGCATGTGGGATCCTCCCGGACCGGGACAGGAACCCGCGTCCCCTGCATCGGCAGGCGGACTCCCAACCACTGCGCCACCAGGGAGGCCCCAGATGAACCGGTTTGCAAGGCAGAAATAGAGACACAGATGTAGAGAACAAACGTATGGACACCAAGGGGGGAAAGTGAGGGCGAGGTGGTGGTGGGATGAATTGGGAGATTGGGATTGACATATATACACTGATATGTATAAAATTGATAACTAATAAGAAACTGCTGTATCAAAAATAAATTAATTAAATTTTAAAAGAAAAGAAGAAAGAAATGATATGAGCCCTACTCTCTGCCTGGATTCTGCCCAGCTCTCTGCCTGGATTCATTTTCTGTACACTGTAAAGGGAAAAGAAACCAAAGCACAGCACAGTGGTCTCACTGAGTTGAGGAAACAGAGATCACACTTCATGGTGGCTTAGATAGCTGGAATTTGTCAGGTAGAAAACTGGAGAGAGAAGACTATGCAACAAATAGCTGAGAAAATCTTCATAGGGATTCCTTTGAGTTCCTGGTTGATAACTAAGATGTACAGTCACAGAATAAAATTCCACGAGGTCAGGCAAAGAACAGCTGGTAGAGAGCTGTAAGCTGAACAATTCCTAGGGTAAGAAAGAACTGGAAGACATTTAAGTTCTGATGAGCCTGAGTGGACAAAATACCTGGGATTCCAGCAGAGACCCCAGGTAGATTGTACCTTAGAAGTAGGACTGAACTAGCATTAGAATAGAAGTTATTCTAGTACTACAACCAAGCTTAAAAAAAAAAACCATCAAATGGATCAAGCTAATTCTCAAGTAATTTATTTGCCTAACAAACTTCAAAACTCTTTAAGAACAACAACAAAATCTGGAAATTCTAGTGTAACATTCACATAATCCATAGACAAAGAAGCAGAAATAACAGGAATAATGGAATTAGCTAATGGGGGCTTTCATATAGCTATTATAAATATGTTCAAGGATTTAAAGGAAAATATAAACACTATAAACAAAGGAGTGGAAATTATTTTGAGAGCAAATAAAATTCTGGAGCTGAAAAATATAGTATTTAGTATTAAAAAGTTGCCTGATGGACTTAACATAAGATTAGATGCTGTAGAAAAAAAAGACAAGTGAGCTTTCAGACATAGCAATAGAAACAGAAACACACAGAGAGGAATGCTTGAAAAAAATAGAGCTCAGTGAACTGTGAGACAATATCAAGCAATATTGATAACATATGTTCAATTTCAATACCTTAAGTCTGTATGTGTGGTGAGAAAGTTAGGCAGAAAAAAATTTTTTGAATAACTAATGGCTAAAATTTTTCAAATTTGATAAAAGCTATAAATACAGAGATCCAAGTGGCTTAATGTACTCCTAATAGGAAGAACACAAGGAAAACCACTCCAATGTACACCATAATTAAGCTGCTGAAAACCAGTGGCAAAGAGAAAATCTTAAAGCATCCAGGAAAAAAGGGCCCATTCTATCAGGAGAACAGAGGTAAGAATCAACTAATTCTTTTCACAAATAATGCAAGCCAGAAGACAATGAAACAGCATCTAAAGTACTGAAAAAGAAAACAAAAACAAACAAAAATATCTAAAATCCTCTATCCAGCACTCTACTCAATACTCTGCAATGGCCTATATGTGAAAAGAATCTAAAAAAGAGTGGATATATGTATATGTATAACTGATTCACTTTGCTATACACCTGAAACTAACACAACATTGTAAATCAACTATACTCCAATAAAATTAAAAAATAAAAATAATAAAATAGAATATCACATTTCCAATTCAAAATAAAAAAAGAAGCCATAGAAGTCTCTATTCAGCAAAAATATTCTCCAAATTTGAAGATGAAATAGTTTTTCAGGTAAACAAAAAGTAAAAGAGTTTATAGCTATCAGGCTGAAGTAAAATGATAACCATTAGAAACTCAAGAATGAGGACAGCTGGACATGGTAAATATCGAAGTAAATATAAACAATATGGTTTTCTCAGTTTTAAGTTTCTCTAAAAGATAATTGACTGTTTAAAGCAAAAATAATACCTATGTACTACAGAATTTATAATAAATGTATAAATCAAATGTGTATGACAATAACAGCACAAAGGATGGGAAGGAAGAAATGGAAGTATACTGTTATAAGATACATTGTCCATGAAGCAGTATAATATTATTTGATATTAGACTGCTATATGTTGAAGTTCCGTATAGTAAACCCTGGAGCACAAAGAGATAGCAAACAATCTCCAATAGAGGAGATTAAATGGGGTATTTGAAAAATAATTAATGCTAAAGAAGGCATGAAAAGAGGAAAAAGTAGAGATGGAACAAAGAGAAAATGAACAGCAGAATAATAAATCGATACCTAAATATATTGTTAATTACATTTAATTTAAAGAGTCTACTGCTACAATTAAAGGGCAGAAAACATCAGCCTGGATAAAAATACAGTAAGATTCAACTATAGACTATTGACAAGATACACTCTTTAAATATACAAACACAGATAGGTTAAAAGTACAAGGATAGAAAAATATATATCATGAGAATATTAATCATGAGACTTCTGGACCAGCTATATTAATATTGGACAAGATGTATTGCCAGACATAAATAGCATTAATTCATAATGATAAAGAGTCAATTCATTAAGAAAATATAGTAATCCAAAATGTACCCATAACAAAGCTTTTGAAATACATGAAGCACAATACATGAAGAAAACAACAAATCCACAAACATAGTGGGAGACTATAACACACCTCCCTCAGCGTGGATAAAACATGTAAAGATATAGAAGACTTATCAAACACTAGCAAATAACTTGACCAAATTGAATTTATAAAGCACTGCATTAGCAACTGCGGTATACATAATCTTTTCAGGTACACATTGAATGTTCATAAAAGACCATATGTTGGGCTTCAGGAGGATTCTCAATAAATTCCAAAATATTGAGATCATACAGAAAACATTCTCTGACCACAATGGAAATAAAAAATTAGAAATCAATAAAATACTTAGAACATGCTCATATATTTTATAAGTAAAACACAGTTTCACATAATGCACAAGCCAAAGAATAAAAAGAAAATAAGTTAAAAACAATTTTAGACTGAATGAAATGAAAATGCAATGTGTTAAAATTTGTGGAATGCAGCTAGAACAGTGCTTAGAGGGAAAATTATAGCTTAAAATGTTTATTTTAGAAAAAGATGAAAGGTTTAAAACCAATATTCTAAGATTCCACTCTCAGAACTAGAAAAAGAGCAAATTAAACCCCAAGAAGATAGAAGGAAGGAAATAATAAAAATAACAGAAATCAATAAAATAGAAAATGTACCAATAATAGAGAAAATGTCAATGGAATTGGTAAATCTCTAATCTGATTTTAAAATCTGGAGAAAATACAAATTACCAAGATCAGGCCTAATGGAAGGGGCTTCACTATAGATCCTAAAGACATTAAAAATAACAAGGGACTATTATAAATAAATTTATTCCAAAAAACTTGACAACTTAGACAAAATAGAAAAATTCCTTGAAAAATACAAATTAACAGATCCAAGAAGAGATAGAAAATATGAATAGTTTCATATCTTTTAAAGAAATTTAATTCATAATTAATAACCTCTTCCTTCCAAACACAAAAGCAAATCCCTTCATGCCCAGATGACTTCTCTGTTGAATCCTAACACAAATTTAATAAAGAACAAATACCAATCTTATAAAAATCTTTCATAAAATACAGTAACACATCTCAAGTCATTTTATGAGGTCAATATTACCCCATTACCAAAATCAGATAAAGGCTTTACAAGAAAATAAAATAAATATAAATGCAAAAGCTTTAACAGTATAGTAGCAAATGGAACCCAGCAATGTATAAAATGGATAATACATCCTTTGGCAAAGTGGAGTTTTTCCCAGGCCGGCAAAGTTGGTTTAAATTTTAAAAAAATTAATCAGCGTAATTTATCATATTCAGAGAAGAAAAATCATGACCATCTTAATGCATGCATAAAGAGCATATGACAAAGCTCAACACCCATGCACAATTTAAAATTCTCAGAAAAGTTGGAATAGAAGGGAATTTCCTCAATTTGATAAAGGGCATTACAAAAAATGGACAGCAACCATCATACCAAATAGTCAAAGATTGAATGCTGTCCCTGTAAAACCAGGAACAAGACTTCTATTGAAAATTTGTTGGGGTCTCCAGCCAGTGAAGTAAGTCAATTAAAATAAATAAAGTGCATACAAATTGGTAAGAAAAAAGTAAAACTGTTTTACTCAAAGTCAATATGATTGTATATGTAGAGAATCTTAAGGAATCTACCAGAAAAAGCTTTTAGAACTAAATAAGTGACTTTAGCAAGGTCGCAGAATATAAGATCAATACCACAAATAAGCAACTGGAAAATGAAATTGGAAAAATAGCACCATTCACAATCGTATCAAAAACATGAAATATTAGGGATACGTTTAACAAAATAAGTCCAAGATCTGTATGCTAAAAACTACAAAACACTGCTGAGAGAAATTTTAAAAGATCAAAAATAAATTATAAGATACAACATGTTCATGATTTAGAGTTTTGACATTTTTAAGATGTTAATTTTCCCCCAAATTGATCTTTAGGTTCAACATAATCCAGGTCAAAATGCCAGAAAGCTTTTCCTCAGAATGTGACAAGCTGGTTCTAAAATTTATATATAAATGCAAAGGACATATAATAGCCAAAACAATTTTTAAAAAGAAGAAAGTTGGAAAGGACTACCTGATTTTAAGATTAACTATAAAGCTAATTAAGAGAGTGTGGTTTTGGCAAAAGAATAGATGTATAGACCCAAGGAAATAATATTATAGACCAGGAATAGATCTACAGGTATGTGATCAATTGACTTTCGACAAAATTGCCAAGTGAATTCAATGGGGGAATTGCTAGTCTTTTCATCAAATTCTGCTGGAATTTATTCATGTAGAAATAAATGAACTTTGATACTTACCTTATCCCATACACAAAAAATAACTCAAAATTAGATCACAGACCTAAATAATAAATGCTAAAGCCACAGAACCTTTAAAAGAAAACATGGGAGAAAAATCTTTGCAACTTGGAGAAGGCAGAAATTTCTTAAATAGGACACAAAAAGCACAAATTATAAAAGGAAAATATTGATAGTTTTACTTCATCAAAATTAAAATCTTTTACTCTTCAGAAGACACCTTTGAAAAAATGAAAAAAGCCACAAATAGGAAAAATTGGGAATTCCCTGGCAGTCCAGTGGTTAGGAGTCGGCACTTTCACTGCCATGGCCTGGGTTCAATCCCTGGTCAGGGAACTAAGATCCCTCAAGCCGTGCAGTGTGACCAAAAAAAAAAAAAAAAAAAAAAAAGGCCACAGATTATTTATCATTTCAAAAACAAAAGCCACAGATCGGGAAAAATTATGTATATATAATTTATATTTATATATTATATATATAATGCTATATATCTGGCAAAGAACTTTAATTAAGACTATATCAAGAAATCTTGCAACTCAATAAAATGAAAATAAACAACTCAGTTGTTAAATGGGCAAATGACAGAACAATACTTCACAAGATAGAGGAATGGCTAATCACACAGGAAAGCATGCTGAACATTGTTAGTCATCAGGGAATGCAAATTAAAACCACAATGGAATACTACTACACAACCAGTAGAATGGATAAATTTTAAACACCTGACAGTACCAAGTGTTGCCAAAAATATGGAGCAACTAGAACTCTCATACAATGTTGTTGGGAATGTAAATAATCAAATAATTTTGAAAAACTATCAGTTCCTTATAAAGTTAAATCACAGTTACACTGACTCAGCAATTTCAGTTGTAGGTAATTTTCTTAGAGAAATAAAGTCCACACTATGACTTTTACGTGGATGTTCATAGCAGCCTTATTCATAACAGTCCCAAACTGGAAATAATCCAAATGTTCATCAATAGATGAATGGATAAACAAATTCTGGTATATGCATACGATGAGATACTGCTCAGTAATTAAAAGGAAAAAAACTAGATACCCACCACATCATGGCTGAATCTTAAAAATGTTATTCTGAGTGAAAGAAGCCAGACACAAAAGAGTACATACTCCATTATTTCATTCTTATGAAATTCTAGAACAGGCAAAATAAATCTATAGTGACAGAAAGTAATTCAGTGGATGCCTGGGGTAGAGACTGGGAGGGGGACTGACTGCAAAGGGACACCAAGGAATTTTTTAGGATTGATGGAAATGCTTATGTCTTGATTGATGTTTATACAAATGTTTGTACATTTGTCAAAACTCATCAAACTGTACACTTAAAATGAATGCATGTTATTGTGTATAAATTGTCCTCAATGAACTTAATTTTAAAAGAAAAAAAAGGTGAAGCCTTAAAAATATTATGATTTAAAAAATTTGTGAAGTAAATACATTTTTAGACACACAGGTAGAGAATTTTTCACCAACACCCATCCTAAAAGAAATGGTAGAGTGAGTTGTCCAGGCAGAAGAAATATGATTCCAGATAGAAGAATGGAAACAGGAGAATAAAGAGCTTGGTTATGATAAATAGGTGGTAATTCTAAATAGCAATTATTATATTTTAATCTTATAATAATACATCTTAATAACAATGTTTGGTAGGTTGTTAAGTATATGAAGAAATAAAATCTACGACAACAATTGTACAAAAGGTAGGAGTGGGGAGAATGGAGTTAAAAGTGTTGTCAGGTTCTTCCATCATATTGAAGTGATAAATGTACTCATTTAGGATATATACCAGTGGGTCAAGGATACACATTGCAATCTCTAGGATAATCGCTAAAAGAATGTATAGTTAGTAAGGGGGAAATGGAATAATAAAAAGCACTTGATTAATACCACAAAAGAGAGAAGGGGAACACAGAAAATAGGAGATAAATAGAAAGTAAATGGATTGTTGATTGAAATCCAAATAAATCAGGAATCGCATTCAATATTATCATACTAAATATATTCTAACCTCCAGACAAAGATTGTTAGATTAGATATAAGTAGATTAGATGTAGATTTTGCTCATAATAAACACACATTAAATAGAAGGCTGCAGGACTTTTAAACATGAAAGGATGGTATATGCAACACTACCTGAAAGAAAGTTAGGACAGGTGTGCTAATATCAAACGGAGCAAATTTTAAGGCAGGAAGAGACTTAGGGCCTTTCTGTGGGTAAGAAGGAATCCAGGATGCAGGATGCATGCCATGAAGGTGGTAGGTGTGTTTAGTAGGTAGCAGTCAACATTATCTTTACATAAATCTTTTGTTGACTTTGCCACTGATGACAGATGGAGAGGAATCAATAAACTGCATTTTTCTTCTCTCTCTGGCTGAAATTTTTTTAAATGCTGGGGTCAGGAAGACAGGGATCAAAATGTCAGCTTCCGTATGCTGCACGCAGAATTAGGTAATTTACCACCTGGCCATTCACAGGAGGTGATGGGCCAATGCAAGCTCAAGGCCAGCCATGCTCTTTTCAGACAGGAAGAGCCCATAAGGAAGAGAACAAGACGCTGAGCTACCAGTTTTTTCTTCCTCCAAACTTACCAATTAGAGATGTGAGTGAGGAAGCAGAGCTACACTAATTGATATCACGCCACGTGGAAACATGGAATCCAAGAAAAGATTTCCTACCACTTACTTTTCATTCGGTATTCCTATAAACTTGTTTATTTCTCTACACTTCTACCAATATTGGGTGCTATGAATACTTTAAAATTTTACCGATTGATTGGGCTAAAAATATTATCTCGTTATGGAGAAATTTTTCAACTACAGTTGTTGCCTGGGCCTCATTTTTGTAAGGTTCAGATTCGGTTGGTTTGGCATGACACATTTAAAACATTTTAAAACATTCAAAAATCTCATTCCTGACAATCATGTTATACAGCTAAGATTGAGAAAGCTCTGACATTTTATTGTGGGAGGGATGAATTGGTGGCAGCTAATGTTCTTCTCTACCTTGGATGTTCTGCTTTGATTAGAAACGCTCTATTTCCAATCGAATTCCTCCCTTTCCCAATCAGAAAGCTGGGATACATGGAAATTGGTGGTGCCTGGACACAGAAGCCCCCCCTCCCAACTCCCTAGCCTCTCAGCTATAGCTGATCTGAGGTGAAGGGGGAGCCTGGCTCCTTCTGGGCCCACCCCCCTCTCCATAAGTCTGCTCTAGCTTGGGGTGGGGAATGCTATCAGGGAGGTTGTTAGGCCGACAGCACTGTGCTGGTTCTCAAGCTCAGGAAACTTGGTCAACCCCTAGCATCCTATTTCATTTTGGTTCCAGTTGTGCTGTGTCTGGCAACTATTCCTCAGCATTTTAGGAATAGGATGAGCTTGTCCCAAAGTTTCAGCTTAGTTTTCGTTTTAGTTGGTAATGCCTTTGTTGATTTTGTAAGTTTCAAGGAAGAAGCTTTAAAAATGTCTACTTTCGCTGCCATGTTTCCTGGAAGTCCCTCCTTCCTCCCCTGAATTAAAAAAAAAAAAAGCTCAGAAGTATTTACATTGAAAAGCAACGAATGCTTGCTCCAGGCTTTCTCACCCACCCTGAGGCAACTATGTTTAAACAGATCTGTTTCAACATGTACAGACTAAATAATAGGTTCAGACTTTTTCCTTAACTTACAGATTTTATATATTTTGATTCTTTTATATTTTGATTTATGGTTGTTTTTAGATCTGTGATTATTTACTGTATCAGCTGGATTGGGCTAGGCTATGTGTCTAATTCTATCAATTTTGCTTTATATATTTTCAGCATATGTTATTAGGTGTATCCAATCCATCTCTAAGTCTTCTCAAATGGTTCAAAATTCCAAAGTAAAGAACAATATTCAGGAAAACATCTCCCTTCGACCTGCCTTCCAGATACTCTGCTCTCCTCCCATCAAGCAAGCACTATTATTACCTTCTCGTGTGTCCTGCCAGAGATATTGTACAGATATATGCTGCTTCTTTATACAAACGGTACCACACTGTATAGATTGCTTTGCACCCTTCTTTTTCTCTTGGCAGGATACTGTTTTTCGGTAAAATTTACATCTAGTGAGGTGCTTGGATCTTAGGTGTGCCCATTTGATGACTTTTGATAAATGATACACCTATGTGACCATCTTAAAATCAAGATTCAAATATTTCCATCACCCAGAGTCATGTTAGTTTCATACCGTACGCATTTCTTAGTTTGTTACCTTGTCTCCATAGCCAATAGAATACTCTATCCAAGTTGCCATCCTCTCTCTACCAGCTTATCCGGTGGCCAAGGGATGGGGCTCCCAGCATCACACTCCAGCAGAGTGGTTTTCTCAAAGGCTCATCTGGTCTGGGCACCACTCCATCTATAAGATACACTTCTGTGACTTTTCTTTGCTCTCTGGACAAAGATCCAAATTCCTCCATGGACAATGACCCCACCCCACCCACCCTGCCCATGGCCTGGTTCCATGACCTCTCTGTGCTCATCTGATATCATTTTTTACTGTGTATTCATTCTGCCTTTCCACACTGCTGGCCGTCATTTAGTTCTACCTGCGTGCCAGGCTCCCGCTCATCTCTCAGATGTTCCCCTGTGTTCTTTTGTCTTCAGGACCCTGCTTGTGCAGCCCCATCTTCACAGAACTAATGGTACTTATCCTCCGGATCTCAGCCTAGTCATCACCTCCTCAGGGCAGCATTCGTTTCCTGTTGACTGCCCTGACCAGCTCATAACTCTCTGTTAAAAAGCTCCCCGTTACAGAACTAATTGCAGCTGAAAGTTTACATTAATTTATGTGATCATTTGATTAATGTCTGTTTCCCCCATTTGAAGGTAAGTTCCATGGGTACAGGGACTATATTTATGTTCAACATTGCATCTCCAGGGACTAGCACAGTTGGCACTCTATAAATTCTAATTGAAACATAAATTAACACATTCAGCATATTTTGCAGCCATTGAAAAAATTGAAACAGATCCGTAACTCCTTATTGATTCCAAAAACATTTTCTAAAAGGGAGGGAAGGAGGGACAGTTCTTTTTGCAGAGGAATGCCAACTAATAAATATAAAAGGAATAATAGAGGGCTTCCCTGGTGCCACAGTGGTTGGGAATCCGCCTGCCAATGCAGGGGACATGGGTTCGAACCCTGGTCCGGGAAGATCCCACCTGCCACGGAGCAACTAGGCTCATGCGCCACAACTACTGAGCCTGTGCTCTAGAGCCTGTGAGCCACAACTACTGAGCCTGCATGCCATGACTACTGAGCCCACGCACCTAGAGCCTGTGCTCCACAACAAGAGAAGCCACCGCAATGAAAAGCCTGCACACCACAATGAAGAGTAGCCCCCGCTCACCACAACTAGACAAAGCCCACGCACAGCAACGAAGACCCAATGCTGCCAAAAATACAAACAAACAAAAAGGAATAATAGAAATTTAAGTCACCACTTCACAACCACTGCAGTAATGATTGACATAGGCAAGAATTATCAATCTATCTGTTTATGTACAGCTCTCCAGCTAAGAATGGTTTCACATTTCACATTTTTAAATGGTTGGGGTAGGATTTCCTTGGTGGCGCAGTGGTTAAGAATCCACCTGCCAATGCAGGGGACACGGGTTCGAGCCCTGGTCTGGGAACATCCCACATGCCACAGAGCAACTAAGCCCAAGTGCCACAACTACTAAACTTGCACTCTCGAGCCCACAAGCCACAACTACTGAGCCCATGTGCCACAACTACTGAAGCCCACGCACCTAGAGCCAGTGCTCCGCAACAACAGAAGCCACCGCAATGAGAAGCCCACGCACCACAACAAAGAGTAGTCCCCGCTCACCACAATTAGAGAAAGCCCACACGCAGTAACGAAGACTCAGTGCAGCTAAAAATAAATTTAAAAATAAATGGTTGGGGGAGAAAAGAATATGTGACAGAGATCTTACGCAGTCTGCAAAACCTAAAATATGTACGATCTAGCCCTTTACAGAAAAGTTTGCCTACCTCTGCATTAGATGAAAGCTAGAGAACAGAATATGGAGAAATCTGGCAGGCGTGGCTTTATCTAAATTTTAAATTTAGCAGAACAAATAGTGGGGCATACTGGCATGTAGGTCTTAACGTGATACACTGATAGAATAACATCACATATGTAGTATTCTTGCCAAAAATGCATAACCTGATCCCAAACACAAGGAAACATCATACAAACTCAAACTGAAGGAGCTTCTGCTAAACAACTGATCTCAACTCCGCAAAAATGTCATTGCCACAGAATACATAAAAAGAGGCTAGGAAACTGTTCTGGATTAAAGATCTGACAACTACATGTAATGTGTAATTATGATTGCATCTTAGATTTAAAACAAACAAACAACTGTAAAGGACATGATGGCCATTATGGCAACAATCAGGGAAATTTTATGTTGGTCTGTATTTACTGTATCAATGTTAAATTTCTTGAGTATGATCATTATGTTGTGGTCATGTAAAGGAATGTAGTTGTTCTTAAGAAATATATGCTGAATATTTAGGGGTGAAGTCTGTCATGATGTCTTCAATTTATTCTCATCTAATTTTCAAAAGGTTTAGGGGACAGAGAATGAGAGAGAGAGAAAGAATGAGCGGGGATGATGTGAAAGGGTAGAAGGGTTTTTTTAAAAACTATTTTTGCAATTTTTATCTAGGTTTAACATTTATGAAATAAAAATTAGATAAAGAATGAAAACATCATACATGCTTATATAAGCATAAAAAATGGGTTTAATAAAAACCACTCTGGCGGCATTGGTTGTCAGTCACCTCTGGGGGGTAGAATGGGGTGGAATTTGAATGAGGGATAACTACTATCACATTCCTTATTCTATTTCCTTCTGCCTTGTTGGCATTTGCTACAATGAGAATGTATTTCTTAATATTTTGTACTTTAAAAAGCTTACTTTTTGTCATTTAAAAAAATGTCCATTGATTATTCATGTACAAATCAGGATTAAACATCAATGATTAAGCATCTCTCCAAGTATGTCCAATCCCTCTCACCCCACTTCTGGAGCCCCTGGATTTCCCAGACCCGACAACCAGGCTCAGCAAGAAGCTTCTAGAACCTTGGTCCCTTAGGGCTGGATGCTAAGTATTTGAATATCACTTCCCATAAAATCCATTAATATGTAGAATGAATATTAAATAAAGATTCCACCTATCTAGAGGTTAACTTGTAGATGTTTTTAAAAAGTTTACCATGATATCATACACTGTATGTACCACACATACATGATAACACAGTTTATCAGGTTATCATACACTGGACTCAGGAAGAGTTAACTGAAGGGGGGAAGGAGAAGGAAGAGAAATAAGGGGAAGAGTTGGGAGAAAATAACCCGATTCCTTATTTTTCAGAGGAAAGGTTCAAATAGGACCTGTTTCATTTCAAACTGTTTAATTGAAAAACATGTTTAAGCATGTAAATTAAAGTTATAGAGGGAGCCGGAGGAAGATGGCGGAAGAGTAAGACGCGGAGATCACCTTCCTCCCCACAGATACATCAGAAATTCATCTACACGTGGAACAACTCCTACAGAACACCTACTGAACGCCGACAGAAGACCTCAGACCCCCTAAAAGGCAAGAAACTCCCCACATACCTGGGTAGGGCAAAAGAAAAAAAGAATAAACAGAGACAATAGGATAGGGACGGGACCTGCACCAGTGGGAGGGAGCCGTGAAGGAGGGAAGGTTTCTACACACTGCAAGCCCCTTCGCGGGCGGAGACTGCAGGTGGCGGAGGGGGAAAGCTTCGGAGTAGCGGAGGAGAGCACAGCAACAGGGGTGTGGAGGGCAAAGCGGAGAGATTCCGGCACAGAGGATCGGTGCCCTCAGGCACACACCAGCCCGAGAGGCTTCTCTGCTCGGCCGCCGTGGCGGGCGGGGCTGGGAGCTGAGGCTTGGGTATCGGCTTTCAGTCGGAGCGCAGGGAGAGGACTGGGGCTGGCGGCAGGAAGAGAGCCTGAAGGGGTTAGAGCACCACGGCTAGCCCGGAGGGAGTCCGGGGAAAGGGTCTGGAGTTGCTGAAGAGGCAAGAGTCTTTTTTCACTTTCACTTTCGTTTCCTGGTGTGCGAGGAGAGGGCATTAAAAGGGCTGCTTAGGGAAGCGCCGGAGACAGGCGCGAGCCGCGGGTAAGGCGTGGACCTCGGAGACGGGCGTGGGCCGCCGCCGCCGCCCGCCGCCGCCGCGGCCCGCCGCCGCCCACCGCCCGACGCCGCCCGCCGCCGCGGCGGCCCGCCCGCCGCCGCCCGACGCCGCCCGCCGCCGCCGCCGCCGCCGCCCCCGCGGCCCGCCGCCCGCCGCCGCCGCCGCGGCCCGCCGCCGCCGCCGCCGCCGCCCCCGCCTGCCGCCGCCCGCCGCCGCCGCCGCCGAGGCCCGCTGCCGCCGCCGCCCCCGCGGCCCGCCACCGCCGCTGCCTGCCGCCGCCCGCCGCCGCCGCAGCCGCGGGGCCTGTGTGCGAGCGCGGGTCACTGTCCGCCCCGCCTTCCGGGGGACCTGTGCACCCCGCCACTGCCGGGGTCCCGAGACCCGTGGACGGCTTTCCCGGGAAAGCGCACGGAGCGCCACGGGCTGCTGCAACGTCACGCCGGCCTCTGCCGCCGCAGGCCCGCCCCACACTGCGCGCCCCTCCCTCCCCTCTGCATGAGTGAGCCAGAGCCCCCGAATCAGCGGCTCCTTTAAACCCGTCCTGTCTGAGCGAAGAACGGACGCCCTCCGGCGACCTACGCACAGAGGCGGGGCCAGGTCCAAGGCTGATACCCGGGAGCTGTGAGAGCAGAGTCAGGGAAATCTCTCTGTGCAGCCTCGGAGGCAGCGGATTAAAGCTCCACGGTCCATTTGATGTGCCCTGCGTCTGTGGAGTGCATGAATGGACAGCGAATCATCCCAAATTGAGGAAGTGGACTTTGAGGACAAGATTTAAGACTTTCCCCCCTTTTCCTCTTTTTACAACGAATTATTCCAAAGTAAGGAGGTGGACTTAGAGAGCAAGATTTCAGACTTCTTGCCCTTTTCCTCTTTTTACAACGAATTATCCCAAATTGAGGAGGTGGGCTTGGAGAGCAAGATTTTTGATTTTTCCCCTTGCTCTCTTTTTGTGAATGTGTATGTGTAATCTTCTGTGTAAGATTCTCTCTGTATAGCTTTGCTTCCACCATATGTCCCAGGGTTCTATCGGTCCGTTTTTTTTTTTTTTTTTTTTCAATAATTACTTTCTAATTTTAATAACGCTACTATATTTCATACTTTACTCTATTTTACTTTACCTGCTCTTTCTTTTGTTCCTACCTTCCCTTCCTCCCTCCCTCCCTCCGCTCTTCCTTTCCTTCTTTCTTTTTCTTTCCTCCCTCCCTCCCACCCTTCTTCTTTCCACTTTCTTTTTCTTTCCTTCCTCCCTCCCTCCCTCCTGTCTTTCTTTCTTTCTTTCCTTCCTCCCTCCCTCCTCCCTTCTTCCATTCACTCTTCCTTTTGCTTTCATTGCCCCCTCCCTCCCTCCTTTCTTTCCTTCTTTCTTTCCATCCTTCCTCACTCCCTCCCTCCTTTCTTTCTTTCTTCCTTCCTTCCTTCCTTTCTTCCCTTCTTCCTTTCTTTCCCTCTCTCTTTCTTTCTTCTACTAATTCTTTCTTTCTGCTTTTTCTCCCTGTTATTCTGAGCTGGGTGGATGAAAGGCTCTTGGTGCTGCAGCCAGGAGCCAGTGCTGTGCCTCTGAAGTGGGAGAGCCAACTTCAGGACACGGGTCCACAAGAGACCTCCCAGCTCCACATAATATCAAGCAGCGAAAATCTCCCAGAGATCTCCATCCCAACACCAGCACCCAGCTTCAGTCAACGACCAGCAAGCTACAGTGCTGGTCACCCTATGCCAAGCAACTAGCAAGGCAGGAACACAACCCCACCCATTAGCAGAGAAGCTACCTAAAAATATAATAAGGCCATAGGCACCCCAAAACACACCACCAGACGTGGACCTGTCCACCAGAAAGACAAGATCGAGCCTCAACCACCAGAACACAGGCATTACTCCCCCCAACCAGGAAGCCTATACAACCTACTGAAACAACCTTAGCCACTGGGGTCAGACACGAAAAACAACGGGAACTACGAATCTGCAGCCTGCAAAAAGGAGACCCCAAACACAGTAACATAAACAAAATGAGAAGACAGAAAAACACACAGCAGGTGAAGGAGCAAGATAAAAACCTACCAGACCTAACAAATGAAGAGGTAATAGGCAGTCTACCTGAAAAAGAATTCAGAATAATGATGGTAAAGATGATCCAAAATCTTGGAAATAGAATAGACAAAATGCAAGAAACAGTTAACAAGGACCTAGAAGAACTAAAGATGAATCAGGCATCGATTAAAAACACAATACATGAAATAAAAAATACTCTAGATGGGATCAATAGCAGAATAACTGAGGCAGAAGAACGGATAAGTGAGGTGGAAGATAAAATAGTGGAAATAACTGATGCAGAGCAAAATAAAGAAAAAAGAATAAAAAGAACAGAGGACAGTCTCAGAGACCTCTGGGACAACATTAAACGCACCAACATTCGAATTATAGGGGTTCCAGAAGAAGAAGAGAAAAAGAAAGGGACTGAGAAAATATTTGAAGAGATTATAGTTGAAAACTTCCCCAATATGGGAAAGGAAATAGTTAATCAAGTCCAGGAGGCACAGAGAGTCCCATACAGAATAAATCCAAGGAGAAATACACCAAGACACATATTAATCAAACTGTCAAAAATTAAACACAAAGAAATCATATTAAAAGCAGCAAGGGAAAAACAACAAATAACACACAAGGGAATCCCCATCAGGTTAACAGCTGATCTCTCAGCAGAAACTCTACAAGCCAGAAGGGAGTGGCAGGACATAATTAAAGTGATGAAGGAGAGAAACCTGCAGCCAAGATTACTCTACCCAGCAAGGATCTCATTCAGATTTGATGGAGAAATTAAAACCTTTACAGACAAGCAAAAGCTGAGAGAGTTCAGCACCAGCAAACCAGCTTTACAACAAATGCTAAAGGAACTTCTCTAGGCAAGAAACACAACAGAAGGAATATACCTACAATAACGAACCCAAAGCAATTAAGGAAATGGGAATAGGAACATACATATCAATAATTACCTTAAATGTAAATGGACTAAATGCTCCCACCAAAAGACACAGAGTGGCTGAATGGATACAAAAACAAGACCCATATATATGCTGTCTACAAGAGACCCACTTCAGACCTAGAGACACATACAGATTGAAAGTAAGGGGATGGAAAAAGATATTCCATGCAAATGGAAATCAAAAGAAAGCTGGAGTAGCAATTCTTATATCAGACAAAATAGACTTTAAAATAAAGACTATTAGAAGAGACAAAGAAGGACACTACATAATGATCAAGGGATCAATCCAAGAAGAAGATATAACAATTGTAAATATTTATGCACCCAACATAGGAGCACCTCAATACATAAGGCAAATACTAACAGCCATAAAAGGGGAAATCGACAGTAACACAATCATAGTAGGGGACTTTAACACCCCACTTTCACCAATGGACAGATCGTCCAAAATGAAAATAAATAAGGAAACACAAGCTTTAAATGATACATTAAACAAGATGGACTTAGTTGATATTTATAGGACATTTCATCCAAAAACAACAGAATACACATTTTTCTCAAGTGCTCATGGAACATTCTCCAAGATAGATCATATCTTGGGTCACAAATCAAGCCTTGGTAAATTTAAGAAAATTGAAATTGTATCAAGTATCTTTTCCGACCACAATGCTATGAGACTAGACATCAATTACAGGAAAAGATCTGTAAAAAATACAAACACATGGAGGCTAAACAATACACTACTCAATAACGAAGTGATCACTGAAGAAATCAGAGAGGAAATTAAAAAATACCTAGAAACAAATGACAATGGAGACACGACAACCCAAAACCTATGGGATGCAGCAAAAGCAGTTCTAAGGGGGAAGTTTATAGCAATACAATCCCACCTTAAGAAACAGGAAACATTTCGAGTAAACAACCTGACCCTGCACCTAAAGCAATTAGAGAAAGAAGAACAAAAAACCCCCAAAGCTAGCAGAAGGAAAGAAATCATAAAGATCAGATCAGAAATAAATGAAAAAGAAATGAAGGAAACGATAGCAAAGATCAACCAAACTAAAAGCTGGTTCTTTGAGAAGATAAACAAAATTGACAAACCATTAGCCAGACTCATCAAGAAAAGAAGGGAGAAGACTCAAATCAATAGAATTAGAAATGAAAAAGGAGAAGTAACAACTGACACTGCAGAAATACAAAAGATCATGAGAGATTACTACAAGCAACTCTATGCCAATAAAATGGACAACCTGGAAGAAATGGACAAATTCTTAGAAATGCACAACCTGCCAAGACTGACTCAGGAAGAAATAGAAAATATGAATAGACCAATCACAAGCACTGAAATTGAAACTGTGATTAAAAATCTTCCATCAAACAAAAGCCCAGGACCAGATGGCTTCACAGGCGAATTCTATCAAACATTTAGAGAAGAGCTAACACCCATCCTTCTCAAACTCTTCCAAACAATTTCAGAGGAAGGAACACTCCCAAACTCATTCTACGAGGCCACCATCACCTTGATACCAAAACCAGGCAAGGATGTCACAAAGAAAGAAAACTACAGGCCAATATCACTGATGAACATAGATGCAAAAATCCTCAACAAAATACTAGCAAACAGAATCCAACAGCACATTAAAAGGATCATACACCATGATCAAGTGGGGTTTATTCCAGGAATGCAAGGATTCTTCAATATACGCAAATCAATCAATGTGATACACCATATTAACAAGTTGAAGGAGAAAAACCATATGATCATCTCAATAGATGCAGAGAAAGCTTTCGACAAAATTCAACATCCATTTATGATAAAAACCCTGCAGAAAGTAGGCATAGAGGGAACTTTCCTCAACATAATAAAGGCCATATATGACAAACCCACAGCCAACATTGTCCTCAATGGTGAAAAACTGAAACCATTTCCACTAAGATCAGGAACAAGACAAGGTTGCCCACTCTCACCACTCTTATTCAACCTAGTTTTGGAAGTTTTAGCCACAGCAATCAGAGAAGAAAAGGAAATAAAAGGAATCCAAATCGGAAAAGAAGAAGTAAAGCTGTCATTGTTTGCAGATGACATGATACTATACATAGAGAATCCTAAAGATGCTACCGAAAAACTACTAGAGCTAATCAATGAATTTGGTAAAGTAGCAGGTTACAAAATTAATGTACAGAAATCTCTGGCATTCCTGTACACTAATGATGAAAAATCTGAAAATGAAATCAAGAAAACACTCCCATTTACCATCGCAACAAAAAGAATAAAATATCTAGGAATAAACCTACCTAAGGAGACAAAAGACCTGTATGCAGAAAATTATAAGACACTGATGAAAGAAATTAAAGATGATACAAACAGATGGAGAGATATACCATGCTCCTGGATTGGAAGAATCAATATTGTGAAAATGACTCTACTACCCAAAGCAATCTACAGATTCAATGCAATCCCTATCAAACTACCACTGGCATTTTTCACAGAACTAGAACAAAAAATTTCAAAATTTGTTTGGAAAAACAAAAGACCCCGAATAGCCAAAGCAATCTTGAGAACGAAAAAAGGAGCTGGAGGAATCAGGCTCCCTGACTTCAGACTATACTACAAAGCTACAGTAATTAAGACAGTGTGGTACTGGCATAAAAACAGAAAGATAGATCAGTGGATCAGGATAGAAAGCCCAGAGATAAACCCACGCACATATGGCCAACTTATCTTTGATAAAGGAGGCAGGACTGTACAGTGGAGAAAGGACAGCCTCTTCAATAAGTGGTGCTGGGAAAACTGGACAGGGACATGTAAAAGTATGAGATTAGATCATTCCCTAACACCATACACAAAAATAAGCTCAAAATGGATTAAAGACTTAAATGTAAGGCCAGAAACTATCAAACTCTTAGAGGAAAACATAGGTAGAACACTCTATGACATAAATCACAGCAAGATCCTTTTGGACCCACCTCCTAGAGAAATGGAAATAAAAACAAAGATAAACACATGGGACCTAATGAAACTTCAAAGCTTTTGCACAGCAAAGGAAACCATAAACAAGACCAAAAGACAACCCTCAGAATGGGAGAAAATATTTGCAAATGAAGCAACTGACAAAGGATTAATCTCCAAAATTTATAAACAGCTCATGCAGCTCAATAACAAAAAAACAAACAACCCAATCCAAAAATGGGCAGAAGACTTAAATAGGCATTTCTCCAAAGAAGATATACAGACTGCCAACAAACACATGAAAGAATGCTCAACATCATTAATCATTAGAGAAATGCAAATCAAAACTACAATGAGATATCATCTCACACCAGTCAGAATGGCCATCATCAAGAAATCTAGAAACAATAAATGCTGGAGAGGGTGTGGAGAAAAGGGAACACTCTTGCACTGCTGGTGGGAATGTGAATTGGTACAGCCACTATGGAGAACAGTATGGAGGTTCCTTAAAAAACTAAAAATAGAACTACCATATGATCCAGCAATCCCACTACTAGGCATATACCCAGAGAAAACCATAATTCAAAAAGAGACATGTACCAAAATGTTCATTGCAGCTCTATTCACAATAGCCCGGAGCTGGAAACAACCTAAGTGTCCATCATCGGATGAATGGATAAAGAAGATGTGGCACATATATACAATGGAATATTACTCAGCCATAAAAAGAAACGAAACTGAGCTATTTGTAATGAGGTGGATAGACCTAGAGTCTGTCATACAGAGTGAAGTAAGTCAGAAAGAGAAAGACAAATACCGTATGCTAACACATATATATGGAATATAAGAAAAAAAATGTCATGAAGAACCTAGGGGTAAAACGGGAATAAAGACACAGACCTACTTGAGAATGGACTTGAGGATATGGGGAGGGGGAAGGGTAAGCTGTGACAAAGCGAAAGAGAGGCATGGACATATATACACTACCAAACGTAAGGTAGATAGCTAGTGGGAAGCAGCCGCAGAGCACAGGGAGATCAGCTCGGTGCTTTGTGACTGCCTGGAGGGGAGGGATAGGGAGGGTGGGAGGGAGGGAGATGCATGAGGGAGGGGATGTGGGAACAGATGTATATGTATGACTGATTCACTTTGTTATAAAGCAGAAACTAATAAAAAAAAAAATAAAAAATAAAAATAAAAATAAAAAATAAAAAAAAAGAAATAAAAAAAAAAAAAAAAAAAAAAAAAAAAAAAAAAAGTTATAAATTAGTGGAACTAAATATCCATATAACATACATTCCAAAGCACCAAAGAGAAAAATAGATTTTTTAAAATATATTTATTTGGCTGTGTCGGGTATTCGTTGCTTTGCACGGGCTTCAGTAGTTGTGGCGCACAGGCTCAGTTGCTCCACGGCATATGGGATCTTCCCGGACCAGGGATCGAACCTATATCCCCTGCACTGGCAGGCGGATTCTTAACCACTGTGCCCCAGGGAAGTCCAAAAAAAGATTTTTAATTGTATGACATATAATCAAAATGTGACGTTATTCTTCTCTTATCAGATCGACAGGAGTTAAAAATATAGAGAAAATCCACTATGAGTGAAGAATTAGGAAAATGTTCCCTTAGTCAATGTTGGTGAGATTGTAAATTGTACCTGTTTTCAAGACGGAAACTGGACAATGTGAATCAAAATTTAAATGTACATGGGCATAATCTTGGATGCAGAATTTCAGTTCTAAGCATTTATCCTGAAGTGATAATCATTCTATTGAATAAATATGTTTCTAAGGATATGAAATACTGCATATTATTGAAAATTGAAAGCAAAGTAGAAGCCCATCAATAAACAACTAAATGATTAAAGCCTGGTACATCCACATAATGAATAATATTAACTGACATGGAAAGACGCATTTGACTTATTGTTCAATGATTAATGCAAGTTACAAAATAGTTTGCCTAGTATGATACCATTTATTCAAAGTTATATACATTTTAATTGCATGTATAGGACCCAGTAATTTCTTTCATAAGTATACAACCAATAAAAAAGGCATACATTTGCTCGTAAAAACATACACTCAAATATTTATAGCAGCACTATTCATAATAGCCCCAAACTAGAAGCCACCCAGATGCCTACCAACAATAAAATGGATAAACAAATTATGATATATTCATACAATGGAGTGAGAATGAACCTCCACTGTGAATGAACTACAACCCCTAAAACGTTATGGATGAACCTCACAAATACAACATTGAGTGAAAGCAGACAGATAAAGCTGAATACGTGCTCATGATTACATTTAAATAAAATTTTGAATATGGCAAAAGTAATCTATGCTATTAGAAGTCAAGACAGTAGTCATCCTTGGGTTGGTGGGGAGTGGGTACTGACTGGGAATGGATACAAAGATGCCTTCTGGAATGCGTCAAGGTTCTGTTAACTGACTGAGTCCTGGTTATGTGGGTGTGTTCAGTTTGTGGTAATCTGTACACTTATGATTTGTGTACTTTTCTGGACACACACACAGACACATACACACACACAAACACACACAAAGGGTATACACACACAGAAAGATGTCAGGAAGGATGCTGGCAGAAATGTCAATAGTGGTCTTATCTGGAGAGGGAGTTTAGCATTATTTGGCTTCCTTCTGTATAATCTGTCTGTATCAATAGATTTATATACAAAAAAATACAACTTAACTGAAGGAATGAAAATAAATTTACTGAACATTCACCTCAAGAAGTCAGAAAAATAAACAATCAAAATGGGAAAAAGGTTGAATGCAGTAATCAAGAAAAGAGCTAAAAAACAATCAGAAAATATGGAGGTAGCCTGGAAGTGCTTGATACACTTGCTTTCAAATGACCACTAATGAACTTATGATTTTACAGAAAAAGACAAAGTGGAAAATAGCATTTTAACCATAAACCAAAGAATTAGGGAGATTTCTCCTGATTTCACCATCACAGAGAATGAGCTGAAAACTCATTTTAAAAACAGGCTTATTGAGATATAATTTACGTATAATAAACTGCATATAAAGTGTACAATTTGATAAGTGTTTAATGCATGTATACGCCTGTGAAACAATCACCACAATCAGGATGACAAATATATCCACTGCCCCCCAGTTTCCTCATATCCCTTTGTAATCCCTTCCTTCCTCTTACTTCACCTTTTCCCCTCACCCACAGGAGCCGTTACAGTTTCTATTTTCTAGAATTTATAGAAACAGAATTGTACTATATGCACTTTTGTTATCTGGCTTCTTTACTGTAGTATAATTATTTTAAAAATCATCCGTAATTTTGTATGTAACAATAGTTTGCTGAGTAGCATTATACTGTATGAATAGGTCGCAATTTGTTAATCCACTAACCTATTTTTTTAACATCTTTATTACAGTATAATTGCTTTACAGTGGTGTGTCAGTTTCTGCTTTATAACAAAGTGAATCAATTATACATATACATATGTCTCCATATCTCTTCCCTCTTGCGTCTCCCTTCCTCCCACCCTCCCTATCCCACCCCTCTAGGTGGTCACAAAGCACCGAGCTGATCTCCCTGTGCTATGCAGCTGCTTCCCACTAGCTATCTATTTTACACTTTGGTAGTGTATATATATCCATGCCACTCTCTCACTTTGTCACAGCTTACCCTTCCCCCTCCCCATATCCTCAAGTCCATTCTCTAGTAGGTCTGCATCTTTATTCCACTAACCTATTGATGGACTTTTAAGTTGCTTCCAGTTTTGACTATTACAAATAAAGCTGCAATGAGCGGTCATGTTTAAGTCTTTGCATGAACATATGCTTTCATTTCTGGTGGTTAAATATCTAGAAGTGGCATGGCAGATCATATGACAGATGTATAAAGAATGCAAAAAATAATGTATTAAGATGTATGTTTAACTGTTTAAAAAAACTGTCAAATTGTTACACAAAGTGGTTCTACCATTTTACATTCCCACCAGCAATGTATGAGTGTTCCAGCAGTTCGGTATAGTCAGTCATTGTAATTTTAGATATTTTAATAGGTGTGTAATGGCACCTCATCATATTTTTGATTTGCATTTCCCTAATGATTGATGATGTTGAATATCTTCTCAGGGGCTTATTTGCCATCTGTATATCTTCTTTGGCGAATTATCTGTTTATATCTTTTACCCACTTTTATATTGGGTTGTTTTTTATTGAAATTGGAGAGTTCTTTATATGTTTTATTATATATAAATTTATTTACTTTTATTTATTTATTTTTGGCTGTTTTGGGTCTTTGTTGCTGCGCGCGGGCTTTCTCTAGTTGTGGCGAGCAGGGGTTACTCTTCATTGTGGTGTGCGGGCTTCTCATTGTCGTGGCTTCTCTTGTTGCGGAGCATGGGCTCTGGGCACACGGGTTTCAGTAGTTGTGGCACACGGGCTCGGTAGTTGTGGCTCGCGGGCTCTAGAGCGCAGGAGAAAGCTCTTTATATATTATGGATACAAGTCTTTTATAAGATGTGATTTACAAATATTTTCACTGAGTCTGTGGCTTGTCTTTTCATTCTCTTAACAGTATCTTCCAAAGAGAAAGTTCTTAACTTTGATGAAGTCTAGTTTATTGATTTGTGCTTTTTTGGATCTTTTTTTGGGGGTCATATTTTTTAAATATTTGCCTAATCCAAGGTCACAAAGTTTTTCTCCTATGTTTCCTTCTAGAAGTTTTATAATTTTTTTCTTAAATTTAGGTCTATGATTCATTATGAGTTAAGTTGCATATATAGTGAGATGTAGGGATTGAAGAATATATGTATATATGTATTTATCACATATGGGTATCCAGGTGTTTCAACAGGTTTTGTTGACAAAACTATGCTTTCTCCATTGAACTGCCTTTGCACTTTTCTTGAAAAATCAATTGACCAGGCTACCACTTCTGAGTAAGATGAAGTAAACATACTGCGCCTATATCTTCCACTGAAGGCAGCCTAAAATCAGAGCAGAATTCATGGAGCACCTATTTGAGGACTCTGAAAATAACTCCTAACAGGCAGATTGAGGAAGAACATGAAAACTCAAAGGACCACCAAATGATGGTGAGCTTATCCTTTCTTTCTTCTGGTATTTACAGGCTTGAATTCAGTGCAGTCTGAAACTTGAAAGTGAGCATTAACATGACAGAGGGGGCTCCAGGAGATGCCTCAAGTTCTGGGTGGATGAATAGGAAAGTGGTTTCCAAACACACACACACAGAATGGAGTTTCCCCATCATTCTTTACTTTTTCTCTGTGCTTTTGTGCCTCAGCCCCCAAACAATCCTTGGAAGCAGAAGTAGCAGTGGCAATGAGAGCTGGTTGGAGCCTAAAACTTTGAGGAAGGAGAACCATCCTCTATGATCAGATAAAATGTGGTCCCAAAAGCACAGCAAGAATCTCCATTTCTTCTTGTCTCCCTCTGTCCTCCCTTGGCTTGTCCCGGACATAAGTGCAGTTGCACAAAGGGTACAGTAGATTGCGGTAACTAAAGTTGCAGCTTTCTAGCTAGAGGACCAAATTAGAGGGTATCAGAGAAGTAAAAACTGCTGAAAACATCATGGGTAGAAAAAAGTTGCTAAAGTGGTTACTTCGAATTTTTTATGAACTTTGGAACTCAATTCCACATGAGTAGATTGATTTGACCTTAACAAGCACACAGAGACTTTGAGAACTGAATAATGGATTAGATAATAGCCCAGGTGCCGAACTAGTCATTGGTATCACACACCAGTGTGACAGATCTGAATAGCAATGCAAAGGCTTTGAAAACTTAACTGCAACTGGAACTATAACCAACATAAAATTGGTTAGAACTTGAGGCCTGAATCCAACCAGGCTGATTGCCTGCTAAAACACACCAAAAAATCAACATTATCCATAGTGTTTAAACAAGACCCTGAATCACATAACAAAGTATTCTAGATGCCCAGTATACAATCCTAAATTCTCAAAACACAAAGAACCAAGAAAATCTAAACTTGCTTGGAATAAAATAACCAACAAATGTCAATGCCAAAAGGACACAGACATTGGAATTCTGACAGGTATTTTAAAGCAGCTATCATAAAATTCAAGTAAAGGTGAAAACTTTTGAAAAGAGTGAAAAGAGAGAAAGCCTCAGCAAAGAAATAGAAGACATAAAGAATAACAAAATGGAAATTTCAGAACTTAAAAATACGGTAACCAAAATGAAAACACACTTGATGAGCGCCACATGAGATGATAAAGGAAGGAGCCAGAAAACTTGAAGATAGACCCACAGAAATCATGCAATCTGAACAACACAGAAAAAAAAAGTTTGAAAAAAAGTGAACAGAGCCTAATAGACCTATGGGACAATGCCAAAAGGTATAATACTATTCACGTTACCAGAGTCCTAAAGGAGAAGAAAAAGAATGTGGTACAGAAAAAGTAAAGATATGATGGCCGAAAACTTCCCAAATTTGGCAAAAGATATGAACCTACGGATCCAAGAAGCTCAGATAACTACAACAGGGTAAATCCAAAGAAATTATGCCAAACACACCATCGATTGATGAAACTAAGACAAAAAAATTTTTGAAATCAGACAAATGAAAATGGTCCACTGCTTGTAGGAGAACAATGTGAATCTCATAACTGTGGATTTCTCGTGAGAAGTCATGAAGATCAGAAGGAAATGGAACAATACTTTTAAAGTGCTGAAAGAAAAGAACTGCTGACCAAGATTTCTGTATACAGTAAAAATATCCTTCAAGAATGAAGGTGACATAAAGACATTCTCAGATGCAGGAAAACGAAGAGAATTTCTTGCCAGCATACCTGCTCTAAAAGAAGTTCTTCAGACAGAAAGTAAGTGATACAAAGGAAACTTGGAACATTGGGAATGAAGGGAAAGAAACATAAAGGTAAATATCAGAGTTAATGTAATAGACTATATTCTTCCTCTGTTGAAATATGCTTAATGGATGAAAGTAACAATTATAACACTATCTGGGGGGGGGGGTTCCAATGTATGTAGAAGTAATATATAAGACAACCACTACATAAAAGAAGAGAATAAGGGGCCTACATGGTGGTAAGATTTCTACTTTCCATTTGAAGTGATAAAATAGGGAGTGATATCAGTGAAAATGACGGAGTAGGGAACTCTACAATTCTGCCTTTACAAAAAAGTAATGAAAAAAACTGGCCAAAAAAGAGAGAGGGAGAGAATTCACTATTTTGGAAGTCTGCAAACTAGCCAAAAGCTTGCAGAAACCAGGAACCACTTACTCAAGAAAAATGGGTGAATCTTGGTAAGAACAATGAGCTTTGTGGTGTGTTAACTTACCCTAGTCCCTGTCTCCCAGATCAGTAGTAGCCTTGAAAATGGCACTCCACATCTTCAGTTCTGGTACCAGAGATAGCAGAATGGATCTCACTCACAAATAATTTAATTATTTTGCTTTATTTTGTACCTGTCTGGTGCCTCAAAAGACTTGACTTTATCTCATCTAACTTGGAACTTGTTCAGTTCTAAAGCCACTGCCCAGGGGTCATTAGTTGAAAACATTTTCAGGCAAATGTTTTAGCTACTGCTGTGTTAAACCAGTGGATAAGAGTTGGGGTAAACAATAGATTAACCAAAAAGTTTGGGAGGAAAACCTGGGAAACTGGATGTTTGGGGGGAAAAGGACTTTGAAAAGCTCTAATATATTCCTGGGGATTTAGAAGGCAACATGCATTCCCAGGGTTGTGAGCATGCTCAGGAAAGACCTGAGTACTTTCCTGAAAGTACTCACCTCTGGCTGATCTTTAGGCTCTATTCAAGCAGAAAGTGAAGACTGAGGCTGAGTCATTAACTTCCTGACTGAATGTTAAAGGCATACCCCAACTGAGCCCCTCTGCAAAGACTGGGAAATTTGTTGGCTCCAAGAATTTAAGGAAATCTCTGTCCATCATTGGCTGACTACTAAGTTAACAGAAAAGAGACTTCTGTGGCCACCCATGACAAAGACTTTACAAACGTAGTTCAGAGAAGTCACTAAACAAACAAAAACTAACAACTAAAACAAGTAGCAACAACAAGTTCTGGGGAGAGGAAGGGGATCTAAATTCCAAAATTTTCCCATTATAATAGTCAAAATGTCTAGTATTTAAGAAAAAATATAAGACATGCAAAGAAACCAGAAAGTATTGCTCATATGGTCCTCAGAGAAAAAGACAATCAATAGAAACTATCCTTGAGGGAGCTGAGATGTTGGACTCACTAGACAGACTTTAAATTAGCTATTTTAAAACTGTTTAAAGAGCTAAAGGAAAATATATCTAAAGAACTAAAGAACAGTACTCTCCAAACTGACCTACAGATTTAATGAAATCTATATCAAAATTTCCACTGACATTTTACAAAAATGGACAAGCTTATCCTAAAATTCATATGGAATTACAAGGGACCCTGAATATCCAGACAGTCTTGAAAAAGAGAACAAAGTTTGAGGACTCACAGTTCCTGATTGCAAAACTTATTACAAAGCTATAGTTATTAACACAGTGTGGTACTGGCATAAGGATAAAAATATATATCAATGGAATAGAATTGAGAGTCCAAAAAAATAAAACCCATATGTTTATGATCAATTGATTTTTGACAAGGTGCCAAGATCATTCACTTGTTGAAACAGTCTTTTCAACAAGTGATGTGGGGACAACTGGATATCCATAACGCAAAAGGACAAATTTGAACACCTACTTCACACCATATATAAAAATAACCTCAAAGTGTATCAAAGTCACAAATGAAAGAGCTAAAACTATAAAATTCTTAGAAGGAAATATAGGTATAAATCTTCATGACCTTGGCTTAGGCAACAGCTTCTTAAATATGATACAGAGATCACAAGCAGTGAAAGAATAAACAGATAAATTGGACTTCATTTAAATTAGAAACTTCTGTGAATCAAAGGACACTATCAAGAAAAGACAACCCACAGAATGGGAGAAAATATTTACAAATTAAATATCTGATAATGGTATAATATCTAGAAAATAAAGAACTCTTTCAACTCAATAACAAAAAGACAACACATTTTAAAATGAGCAAAGGGTTTAAATAGCTATTTCTTCAAAGAAGATTTACAAATGATCAGTAGATATACAGAAAGATGCTCAACATCATTAGTCATTAGAGAAATGCAAATCAAAACCAAAATGAGATCAAAATCCACTAGGATGGCAATAACAAAAAATATTTTAATAATAATAGTGAAATGAATAAATGTTGGCAAGGATGTGGAGACATTGTAACTCTTGTGCATTCCTGGTGGAGATGTAAAATGATATCATGACTTTGGGAAACAGTCTGGCAATTCTTCAAAAAGTTAACATAGAGCTACCATTCAACCTAGTAATTCCACTCCTGGGATATACAAAAAGAACTGAAAACATATGTTCACACAAAAACTTATACATGAATGTTCTTAGCAGCATTATTCATAATAGCTAAAAACTGGAAACACCCCAAATGTCCATCAATTGATGAATAAACAAAATATAGTGTATCCATACAATGGAATATTACTCAGCCAAATAAAAGAATGAAGCACTGACACATGTTACAGCATGGCTGAACCTGAACACATTATGCTAAGTGAAAGAAATCAGACACAAAAGGCCACTTATGGTATAATTCCATTTATAAGAAATGTCCAGAATAGACAAATCCATAGAGACAAAGTGTAGATTAGTGGTTGCCATAGGATGGGGAGAAGAGGGAAACAGGAGGTATGGGATTTCTGTTTGGGTTGATGGAAATGTTCCAGAATTAGTTAGCTGTAATAGCTGTACAACACTCTGAATATACTATCAACCACGGAGGTATATACTTTAAAATGTTGAATATTATGCTATTCTATGATATTTATGTCAATAAAACAATTTTTAATAAACAAATTTTAAAAATACGGATTCTAATTAGATTGTGAAAAGTTCATTATGTATATTGTGATTCCTAAAGCAAAAGTAGAAATATTATGCAAAGAGATATAGTAAAAAATAATGGATAAATTAAGATGAAATACTAAATGAACAAATAACCCAAAAGAAGGAAGGAGTGGGGAATAGAAGAATGAAAACAGAGTATATAAACACTAAGAAACAATAAAATTATAGACATAAATCCAAATATATTAATAATTACATTAAATATAAAGGGTCTAAGTACAATGAAAAGATAGAGATTGCCAGAATGGATAAAGATTTTGACTGAACCATATGCTACTTATAAGAAACGAATTTCATATGTAATGATATAGGTAAGTTATAAGTAAAAGAATGGAAAAAAGATATACAATGCAAATACTAATCAAGAGAAAGTTAAAGTTGCAATATTAATATCAGACAAAGTAGACACCTGAGCAAAAAAATTACCATGCAGAAGTAGAAGCTTAGATTTGAGACCTTAGGTTTGAGACCTTTCTTCTTTTCTAATATGGATATTTGGTGCTATAAATTTTTCTTTAAGTACTGGTATAGCTACATACCACATATATTTTCATTCAGTTCAACATACTTTTGGTTTCTCTTTTGAGTTCTTTGACTCATAGATAATGTATGTAGAAGTACATTATTTATCTCCCAAATACTTTGGGGCTTTTCTAAATATCTGCCTGCTATTGATTTGTAATTTAACTTCATGATGATATTTGAACATATCTTCTGTGACTTGAATTCTTTTAAGTTATTTATTTATTTATAGCCCACAGTATGATACATCTGGTAAGTGTGGTATATTTACATAAAAAGAATGTGTATTCTGCTGCTGTTGGAAGGAGTATTCTATAAACTCTAATTACATGAAGTTGAATGGTAGTGTTATTCAACTCAAGTCTGTGACAGTGTTAAGATATCCAACCATAAATGTAGATATGTCTATTTCTCCTTAAAGTCATATCAGTTTTTACTCCAGCATTTTAAAGCTCTGCTATGTCTGAGGTCCTCCTCCCTGCACTGAGGCCTGGAAACCCTTCAGGCAGTAATTTGGGGCAATCATAGCACTCACTTTGTTTCCTGTTTCTTAGGCCTCCCTATTTTTCATTGCCCTATTATAATACCTTGAAAACCATTGCTTCATATACTTATCTAGTTTCTGTTGTTGTTGTTGTTACTGTTTCAGATGAAGGCTATCAGATGACACTGTAATATGTAGGAAGGGAAATGTTGTCTTAAAGGCTCAGGGAAAGAGCCTGTTCTTGAAGATGCCGTCTTAAGAAACAGAAGTAAATTTTAGAAACCATGTCCTCAGAGTCATCATAAGGATAAAGAAGGCATGAACTTCATGAGATGGGGACACAGAGAGAGCAAATCAAGGTGAACACAAAGAGGCAAGCAGGAAAAGGAGGAAAAAGGAAAGAAATATCTGGCAGAATGCAAGTCCTCATCAGAGGCAATAAAGAGTAGATGTTTCATTGGAAAACAAATCAAAGCTTTGATGTGGGAGAAAAATTAGAAAAGCCCTCTCAGAATGCAGAAGGAAAGAACAAAGATATTAATATGTTGAAAGAAAAATGTATTATGTATGTAGGGCAAAGAAATGGAGATGCAACCTAATGGAGAATTATAGGTGGTCCCAAGAATTAAACCAAAACTATAGAAAAGCAGTTATAATTTTAAAAAAAGAAAAAATTTTGAATTGATTAAAAAATAAGGATGAAGATCAAAGTAGATCACATGTTGCTGGCAAAATTAATAAGAAGAAACTCACACATAGAGATGTGCTGTTAAAATTTTTTTAATTCAAGGATGGGGGCGGGGGGTCACTGGAATGTATAGGCAATACACAACACAACACAACACAACACAAAACAAAAAAAACCCGAGCCTCTCGGAAGGACTCTAAGTTGAATCAATACTGTACATGTTGGTGACAAGCCCTCTAGCTGATTGAAGTCCATGGGCATGGTCCAGTCATGTCCCAACACTGGCCACATCCACAAGGATCAGCAATAGAAACATTCCTATCAGGCACCAGAGGTTCACAGGAGAGGAGGTATCACCTTGATGATGAAAGATGATGAAAATAGAAATATGTCAATCGTCAGGTGCACAGGCATGTGAGAAACACCTCTGGAGACTTTGGGGAGCTTAGGTTCCTCAAAAGTGAGGGGCAAGCAGTCAGAAAAATGACTACTTGGTGGCTGTTCTCATCACTGCTTTTAAAACTCAGGTCTATTTTTGGTTAGAATGTGAGCCCTGGAGAGCAGGACCTATGTGATACTGTCTCCACTTTTGTCCCCTGTAGCTGGCACAGAAGGTCCTTGTGGCACGTCTTAGTATTCACACCTCCTGCGGGTTGTTCTGGGAAGGGGTGGAGGTAGTCTTTATACTGAGGAGAAAAGTCCTATATAAACATTGAGTCCTGCCCAGTCTAGAGAAACAGTGGTGAATTCATAGCTAATTTCCAATCCATAGTGTAGCTAAGGGTGGGAATATAGAGCAGGTTGACCCTGTTGTAACATGATCATCACATAATCCTCATTTCTTGTGCATAATTTCATCCCTGAGAATGACTTAGAGAAAGAAGGAGGCAAAATGCTTTCTCCATTATGGGCAGGGGACATTTTGCAGATTATGTTACCCTTAATAAAATAGTTTTCTTGTTTTATATGGACTTATCCTGAACTATCTCTGGGAATTATTGATTGTCCTTGTGGGGTGAGTATTTGCAAATGTGTGCATGCATGCATATTCCCTCCTAGGAGACCAGAAGATCACAAGGAGAATGAAAGTATATGTTGATTTCAACAAATAGAGCTGGAACAATTGGAGATCCCTATGCAAAAAAATAAAATAAAATAAATGAACGTAGACACAGAAATTACACCTTTCATAAAAATTAATTCAAATGGATCATAGGCTTAAATGCAAAATGCGAAACTATAAAATTTCTAGGAGAAAATCTAGATGATCTTGTGTTTGGTAATGAGCTTTCAGGTAAAACACCAAAAGCATGACCCATGAAAGAAAAACTTGGTAAGTTGAATTTTATTAAGATCAAAATTTTCTGCTCTGCAAAAGACACTGTTAAGAGAATGAAAAGACAAAACAACGAATTGGGAAAAAGTATCTGAAAAACATGTATCTGATAAAGGACTTATAGACAAAATATACAAAGAAATCTTGAAACTCAACAATAAAAAAAGCAAACAACCCAATGAAATATATGGGGAAAAGATCTGAACAGACACCTCACCAAAGGAAATATACAGATGGCGAATAAGCATATGAAACGATGCTCCAAATCATATGTCATCAGGAAATGCAAATTAAAACAACAATGAGATAACACTACACGCCTATCAGAATGGCTAAAACCGAAAACAAAAATGGCAATACCAATTGCTATCAAAAATATGAAGCAGGGCTTCCCTGGTGGCGCAGTGGTAGAGAGTCCGCCTGCCGATGCAGGGGACACGGGTTCATGCCCCGGTCCGGGAAGATCCCACATGCCGCGGAGCATCTGGGCCCGTGAGCCATGGCCGCTGAGCCTGCGCGTCCGGAACCTGTGCTCCGCAGCGGGAGAGGTCGCAACAGTGAGAGGCCCGCGTACCGCAAAAAAAAAAAAAAAAATGAAGCAAAAGGAATTTTCTTCCTTGCTGGTATAATACAAATATGGTACAGCCACCTTGGAAGACAGTTGGGAAATTTCTCACGAAGCTAAGCATAATCTTAGCATACCATACAGCAATCATGCTCCTAGGTATTTAGCCAACTAATTTGAAATCTTATGTCCACAAAAAATCTGCATGCTGTTTTATAGCATTATATTTACTTGTAAATATATTTATATGTACAAATGTAAATATATAATATTTAGATTTATAGCAGCTTTATTCATAATCACCAAAGAAAGCATTAGAAGCAACCAAGATGCCCTTCAATAGGTGAATAAACTGTGGTGCATCTATAAAATGGAATCTTATTCAGCAATAAAAAGAAATGAGATACCAAGCCACAAAAAGACATAGATGGATCTTAAATGGATATTTGTAAATGAAAGGAGCAAATCTAAAAAGGCTACATACTGTATGGTTCCAATTATTTGGCATTCTGGACAGGCAAAACTGTAGAGATAGAAAAGATCAGTGGTTGCAGAGGTTCAGAAATCAAGGAGGAAGACTGACTAGGTGAAGCTTAGGGTATTTTTAGGGCAGCAAAACTATTCTGTATGATACTGTCATTGTGGATACATGACAATATGCACTTGTCAAAATCACTTCAGCACAAAGAGTGAACCTTAATGTATGCAACGTTAAGAAATCAGGAGGTCAGTAGATATCCAGGATGGAACGCAGAATGTGACAAATCAATTTGTATTACACATGTATGAAGCAACCTCACTGAAGGGAGGAGTGCTGACATAAGTAACTTTGGAAATGAGTGGAATTTGGAAAACTAAAGGCAAAGGTGCTATAAAGTATGTTAGTTGATAAAGTTGTTTCCCACAGGTGTACATGTTAACAGTTCTGATACTGCTATATATGTTAGCACAGTTAAACAATTAAGTAAATGGATGGTGGATGATAGGAGCTAGATTTCTTTCTGTTGGAGTGGGAGTTTACAGGTAAGAAAGGGGAGGCTGGTAGAAGGATCCATGTGGTAATGGAGCAGCGTTGGAGACATCAGTATAGAGCTATATTTAGCTTGATATAGCTACATATGTTACATATAGAAATATGTATAGATAAGTGTATATACATAGGTTAATACCTACATATATTTTTTTCTTGCTCTGTTAGCTGAGAGGGCCTAGAAGCAACAATGCTTCAGTAGCAACAAGCATGCCTAGGGCTCAGACCTTGGTTTCTAACACCATTCTCTAATAAAAGAAACCAGGCCAGGAAACTGGGTCAGGAAATACACAAGATGAGCCTGGAGCATCCTGTAGTGTAAGGAAGTAAGAAAGTGTTCAACACACAGGAGCCAAGAGCTCCCAGTGGCTAAGGTTACAACCATTTGAGCAACAAAAGAAAGTTGTATTGCATCTTTACCTAAAATATGACATAAATACCCATGAGTCCATACTAAATAAATGCATGATTGCATAAATAAATAAATGGGGAAAAAGAGACAAAATCTCCTGTACAGAATAATTCCAAATAATTAATGTAGATACTCTGCCTTCATGGAGATGGAGCATAACTCCTCATTTCTTGTGTAGCCTGTGTATGGCAATTTCCTTCCAAAGAGTACAGTATGGAAAAGGGAAAAATTAGTAACTTTGGAGTGAAGAATCCTGACAAACACACCTCAGCCAGGTGATCAGGGTCAATATCAACATTGATTAGACATGTTGATATTATGCACCCTTGGTATGATGTGATGAAAATGGCACTTGACTTTTGTCGTCTTCCTCCCCAATCCCATAACCCCAGCCTAATCATGAGAAAAGCAGCAGACAAATCCCAATTGAGGGACATTCATTTTTTTTAGATTAATTTGTGTTTTTATTTGCCAGTATAATTTAACTACAGTGGCCTGCAAACTTTTTTGATCTAAAAAGTACATTTTACATCACAATCCAACAAACACACACACATACGTAATATGTATACTTATATAAAAATGAAACAAAAGTTTTGCCAAAAACGTCTACCCTGAGTGTTCTTTTTTTTTTTAAGACTTTTTTTTAAAACCAAGGATGAACTGCACTGACACATCATAAGCACCAAAGTCCCCAGTTCATCTTAGGGTTCACTTTAATGAAGTGAATAGTATTGTACATTCTATGGATTTGGACAAAAGTATAATGACATATATCCATCATTATAACATCATACAAAGTATTTTCGTTGCTCATAAAAACTTCTGTACTCTTGAGTATTCATCTCCCCTCTCCCCACAAACTCCTAGCAACCATTGATCTTTTTATTGTCCCAACTGAAGAACATTCTACAAAATACCTGACCAATACCCCTCAGAACTATCAAAGTCGTCAAAAACAAGAAAAGCCTGAGAAACTGTCACAGCCAAGAGGAGCCCGAAGAGACGTGACAACTAAATGTAATGTCATATCCTGGATGAGATCCCGGAACAGAGAAAGGACATGAGATAAAACCTAAGGAAACGTGAACAAAGTATGGACCTTAGTTATAATACTGTATCAATATTGATTCATTAATTGTAACACACATACCATATTTGTGTGAAATGCGAATGGGAGGAACCTGAGTGTTAGGTATATGGGAACTCAATTATTGTCTCAATTTTTCTGTAAATCTAAAAGTGTTCCCCCCAAATAAAATTTATTTTTAAAAAAACATGTAGTCTCTCATATTGCCTCCCATAGGTGATGTGTCTTGTCACACAGTCAGAGGTATCCTGCTGGCCTCCAAACCTGAAGTTTAGAACTGGCGGATTGGGGGTCCTTCTTGTAGTTGGTGCAATGCTCCCAGGAGTCCTGGTATCTGCCCTTCCTGTTTGGCCTCCTCTCAGCTCTGTGTGGCTGACATCCCTGGGTCTCTGCTTTACCCTCCATCCAAGTCTGGCCCAGGAGTCTACACCCATCCTCTGTTCTGGGGACACCTTGGCCTTGCCTCTGTGGCAGACCAGCCGCCTCTTCATTCAGTGTCTCTGCCCCACAGCTACCCTGTTCCACTCTCCACACACTGAACCAGACCAGAGGTGACGTCTTGGGGCAGATGCCCTTATGTGGTGGGCTCCCAAGGTCCCCATGGAGGGCTGAGACCAGAGCCTCTGTCCGTAGTGCTGACCTCATGCAGCCCCTGGGCGCCGAGAGGGAAATGGAAGCAGCACATCCCTTAGCTCTCCTGCCTCTTTCTCATTTCTCCTCCTCCCTCCAACCTCTAACCAGAAAATAAAAAGTTTCCTTTACTTCTCCTGTGTCATCTGCTCCTTCTTCCCGTCTCCAGCCTCACCGTTAAGCCTGAAAGGTGGTCAGAGACACCTTCTTCACACTAGGAGAGGAATCCAAAGGTCTGAGTCTTCCCGATGAACTTTAACCTTGCAAGATTTCTCTGCCCGTGAAGTCTGGCTTGGAAGCCCATTGCCTCCCCAAGAAATCAAACACCTGTCATCCTGCCCTGGGGTAAGAAGGCTCTTGACTTAGCCTCAGCCTTCATATTAACATGCACCCATGTAGGGGCCTCCCTGGTGGCGCAAGTGGTTAAGAGTCCGCCTGCCGATGCAGGGGATACGGGTTCGTGCCCCGGTCTGGGAGGATCCCATATGCCGCGGAGCGGCTGGGCCCGTGAGCCATGGCCGCTGGGCCTGCGCATCCGGAGCCTGTGCTCTGCAACGGGAGAGGCCACAACAGTGAGAGGCCCACATACCGCAAAAAGAAAAAAAAAAAAAAAAAAAATGCACCCATGTAATATTTGCCACAATGTTATTCTTTTTTTTTTTTTTTTTTTTTTTTTTTTTTGCGGTACGCGGGCCTCTCACTGCTGTGGCCTCTCCCATTGCAGAGCACAGGCTCCGGACGCGCAGGCTCAGCGGCCATGGCTCATGGGCCCAGCCGCTCCGCAGCATGTGGGATCTTCCCGGACCGGGGCACGAACCCGTGTCCCCTGCATCGGCAGGCGGACTCTCAACCACTGCGCCACCAGGGAATCCCACCGCTAATGCTTTCCTACCACGTTACAGTTGTCAGAATTATCTCCCCACGTTGTTTATACTTACGACTACAGTATTTCAAAATTATGATTGCTATTACACCCGCTGTCAGATCTTATTATTTAATGCACCAACAAGGAAGCGCAAGTATTATTACATCACACATTTGTTTTGTCTAATAATTGTGACACTGTACTTAAAAATAATTGATTTCCTATACTGTTCCCTCGATTATTCTATTTCATGCTTTTAAAAACATAATTCACAGGCTTCACCAGACTGCCAAAGGGATGCACGCATGAAAAGCCCCTCTAAATATACTTTTATTTTTTCCAACTCTAAGAAGATTTCTTTGTAGATGGTAATTTTTCCCTACATTGAAATTATTTTTTCTGACTCTATGAAGATTTCTTTGTAGATGGTAAATTTTCCCTACTCTGGTTATTCCCAAGCCTTCAGTGAAATCTGTGATTTATATCCACCTGCTGTGTGATGATGGCCCAGTGGGGAATTGAGAGAAGGCAAAGGAAATCGCACCCTTGCACCAGCACCACCCCTCCAAGGGCTGATGACTTGGTAGCTGCTGCTTACTGAGAAAACACGGAGGCCCCAGAGTCCCAGGTGTGGACCGGAAGGGAAGCAGCAATGGGGCTGAGATGGTGCTAAGCCCTTAGATGGGGGCAGGTAACCAGAATCAGCTACAGGTGGATTGACTCCCGTACATACTGAAGGCCCACCTGTTTCCCCCAAATATAATATGAAGAGATGACCCTTCTAAGGGAATGAGACAGATATTTGGCCAACAGCAGCACAGTGGTACCAGCTACTCCTTTTCTTTAAGTAAGTCCCATCAAAACTCTGTGTGACCAGGGCCCGATTAATTACGCTCTGAGTGACCCCTAGAGTTGTGGAATGGACCACTTGTATCATGACATGGGCTGGCTACTCTCTCTCCTGGAACATATTTTATCGATTTCCCTGAAATCCTGTCCTGGTTAATGTCTCTGCCCGTGGGGCGAAACTTCCTGTATTTGCCAACGTGGCTCTTTCTGCCCTGTCCTTTCTCCTTCTGGAGTCTGGCACACACCAGGTTAGGATAATTTAAAGACTGACAAACACTTTTCTAACATAATAATGTTCTGAGTTATCCATAGGATTGTGGGTATCTTGACTCCCCGCCACACAGATTCTTATTCTTGCATGCCACCTGGCAGGAATCCAGAAGATGCTGAAAGAGGTACATCACTGGGACCAGGTAGCATAACGATCCAGGGTCCATGAAGGAAAACTGTGGGCATTTTACAATGTGGTCCCCAAATTGAATCTCCTCGCCACTGATATGTGCTCTCTATGCCTCTACCCCCTGAATCTAGGAGGATCTGGACTGCTTTGACTGCCAGAATATGCCAGAAGGGATGCTTACAAGGCCAAGTCATAAAAGGCCAACCAGGCCCCAGCTGGTGCTCTTGGAAGACTCATCCCTAGATGCTTGTCTTAGAAGCCAGAGGCCATGCTGGGAGGAGGACAAGCCATGTGAAGAAGTCATATGTAGATGCTCCCAGCTGAGCTGCTCCTTCAGCCAGCCCAGCTCAGGCACCAAACATATGAGTCACCAAACAATTCCAGCCCCTGGCCATCGAGTCTTTCCAATAGAGGCACCGGACATCACAGAGCAGAGATAAGCCATCCCCACTGAACTCCTGACCCAGAGATTCCAAGAGCATAAGATGTTTTTCGGTTTATGGCATTGAGTTTGGGGTGGTTTATTGCAAAGCAGTAGTAGCTGGACTAAGAAGAACCAAGAGGTCCAGGGGGAAAAGGTTCCTGCAAATGGCCACATGTGGACCATGGGTAGAGAGCTGGATGTGGCTCCGATGGGAGAGACTGGGGAAGGGACATCTGGTGGGACAGGCCTGCGGGGCCTCTGTGTCCCTCCAGTCCCCTTTGAGCTCTACGATAGGGAGGACTGACTGAACCCTGAGGGAAAGTGCTGTTTTCTACAGTCCTCTGCTGATAGCAAGTCTGTCAGGGCATGGATTTCACTGTCTCCCCCCTCCCCCTGCCCCACTTTCCAGATAGGAGCAAAATGCTCAAATTAAAATTTGATACAAACACAGGGAGTATGCTACATGAATTTGGTCTGGCCCAGGTATTCTCAATTTTTCCATAAAAGGGCTTCTGATGATAGAGAATGATGGGGTCATAGCCCAAAACATCCCACTGCAAGCAAGGACCCAGTTTTGAAGCCCAAGATTTTTGTCTTAAAAACTAGTATCTTGCACCAGAACATACCAAGCTTTGTTTTAATATTAAGCTGTCTTAGATGACCTGCCATGAGGTGAAAAGTACATCGCATGAACGTGTACCCTGTTTATCCTACGATGCCGGACATGCTCTGGTCCATTGCTGCATCCCCCATACAAACGCCAGGAAGATAGGCATATAGCATCCTAATATCCAAAGCTCTTCCAAAGAAATCAGGTTCCTAGGGGCGAACTGGGTTACTGACCATGGAGCACTTTTAGAGGAATACTTATTAATAACAATATTAACCATCAATTTGTGGCATGTTTCACATAAAATAATAAAATAATGCCATTTGCAGCAACATGGATGGACCTAGATACGATCATACTAGGTGAAGTAAACCAGACAAAGACAAATAACATATGCTATCACTTATATGTGGAATCTTTTTTTAAAAAAGGATACAAATGAACTTATTTACAGAACAGAAACAGACTCACAGACTTTGAAAACAAACTTATGGTTACTAAAGGGGAAACGTGAGGCGGGAGGGATAAATTAGGAGTTTGGGATTAACATATACAACTGTATATAAAATAGATAATCAGCAAGGACCTACTGTACAACACAGGGAACTCTACTCAATATTCTGCATTAACCCATAATATTATGGGAAAAGAATCTGAAAAAGAACGGATATATGTATATGTATAACTGAATCACTTAGCTGTATACCTGAAACTAACACAACATTGTAAATCAACTATACTCCAATATAAAATAGAAATTAATTTTTTTTTAATGTGGTATGTTTTCTTAGAAGAATCATGCAGGAAATAATGGATCCTGGCTGAAAGGAGGATTTTGAAGAGACTTGAGTTAGAGAATCTCCAGGAGGGTGCAAGAGTGATCAGAATTTCTCAGCTAAGATCATTTGTAACATTTTCTATGGAGTCCAGAATTTACAATTTGGCTGTGCGTGTAGAATTTTTTCTTCGTGGAGACTGTGTTCTTGATCCCATGCCCCCTGGCTTCCTAAGAGACACTGCTCCATTAATTATCACCTTCAAGCCCTTCTCCTCTCTTGCCTCCTTCCCCTCCACTCCAGTGTCCCCTGTCCTCAGAAGCCCTTCCCTTAGGTAAATTGGTTCCTAATTCTGGAGAGCAATTTGGCAAATCTAGCAAAAGGAAAAAAAAAGAAGTGTATACTTTCTGACCCAGAAATTTCACTTCTAGAAAATTTATATTTAGATATACTTGCACAAGTTCATAAGGACAAATAGATAGAGATGCTCATTGCAGCACTGCTTGTGAGACCCAAAACAGAGCAGCCTAAACAGCCATCAAGAGGGGACTGGTGAAATCATTCAGAGTACAACAGAAAAGGATGTTGGTAATAAATTGTTGAGTGAAAAAAATCTTGCAGGGTAATATGACCGCATCAGTGAGAACAAACTATGAATATTTAGGTGGATATAGGTTTATTTATTCTAGGTGTACTGCACAACTTCATGGGGGTGGCATTCACATTGTATTCTTGTTTTATAATTGAATGGTGTGCCCTGGAGCTGTACAACTGCCTGGTGTGTGTGTGTGTGCGTGTGTGACATGTTCCAAGGCACACCCTGTGCATGAATTTATCCTAACACATAAACTCTATGGTGAGTATTTAATCCATCATTTCCATGAGCCTATAAACTGTAAGAGGAAAGGGATTATTTATCTCTGAATTCCCAACACACAGCACAAATCCTGGCACACCAATTAATGGTGTTTGGTTGAATACGGGTGCTAGCATTCCCTGGGCTCAGGGTATATCAGTTATGTATCATTTGCATAGAACTAGGCGTGTCCTAGGGAGAGGAAATAAACACTTAGCAGGTGATTTCTTGGCTTTTACACACACACATACACACATATTTACTCATATCCAGTGTTCCAGGCTCAAAGTGTGTTTGGAAAAGCTGAGCTAAGCCAAGATAAACCATTTTCTTTGCTGTACGACATCACTAAGATTTTAATATGCATTGATATTCTCTAACAGGTAGGTATAGTATGGAGCATCACCTGAATTTTACCAACCATGAAGCAATTTTAGAGGAATATTTATTAACATTGATGTTCTGAGGATCATCACTTTGGAACATGTTGTATTAGAAGAATCACAAAGGAAGTAAATAGGTCCTGAAAGGAAGATTTCCAAGAGATACGGTCAATCTCCAGGAGAATGAAGGAGTGATTAAAAGTTTCTTAGCTAAGATCATTTGAAATTCAAGTTGGATGGCTGGAACTGATAGAGAAAGGGAAAGGGAAAAGAGTTGGCCATCATAACAAGAGAGGGCAAAGTACACTCGCTGATGTGACATTGTTTCAGCAGAGACCCTCCCAATTCTTCTGGGGACCTGCTGGGCTGTTGGTGAAGGTCCCAGGGAGAAGGAAATTGGGGTCAGCAGATTTCCAAGTCCTAGTTGAAAATCTCCTGGTTTAGTAGGTAGAGCCCACAAACGTATAGATTTTGTAAACTCACCAGATAAATTTTGATGATGAGCTAAATTTTGAACTGCTCACTCCTTGGCATTGGTCCTCCTGCTCTAACACTATCCCTTGTTCCAGCCAGAACAGGATCGGTGGACTGATGGGGGCAGAGGCCAGATCACAGCAAGTGAAGGCTGAGAAGTAAACGAAAGGTGGAGAAAGAGAAAAAGTGTAGGCAATTTTTTCAAGAAGTTTGAAGAACATTTTTTTTAAAGTTCATATCAGTCTTTTTTTTTTTAAGTTAAGTGACATCAGAACGAATGTTTATGCTTAGGGGAAGAAGAAAGAGGCTGAAGAATAACCGAGGAGGTACAATTGATGGAATAAGGTCCCTGTAGAGAGGGTGGCAGGGAACAGATGCCTGGGCACAGGTGGCAGGTGGTCCTTGACCTGGTGAAAGGCATCCTCCTCCACCATGATGGGCAGGGAGGGGCAAAGATGAACTTGGATGCAGAAAAGGTAAGAGACAGGTGCTCAGGAAGTTGAGAAGTTTCCTCCTGGGGCCTTTGTTTTATTTGGGAATGAGCAAGTAGCACCATTCTTAGATGAGTCGGTAGTGGGTGAAGTCATGGTGGAACATGGGGAGGAGACCTGGTCGCTAGAAGAACCTCTGAGTCCCACTGAAGACCGGCTGGAGTTGAAGGCTATGAGTATCACCTACCCATGTCCCATATCCATGTAAGATTTTCTCTCAGTATGCTCTACATCCTGAAATAGGAAGAACAGTGGTAAACACCATCAAGGAGGTTGTTAAAGAGGGGAGTATTGCAGTGTGAGTTCTGTGAGTTGAATCTGAAGGAACATGAGGTGGAAATGTTGCCTTGTCATCCACACAGTTTTAGCTTCCTCACGTGACATCAGGACTCTGGGCAGATGTGAGACAGAACAAGCACTAAGATATTCAAGGAGCACGGGAGTGATTGGAAGGAAAACAGGTGATGACAACAAGGAGAGGTCAGAGGTGAGATTTTTACACAACTTTCTAGGAACCATGCTATGAAGGTTGACCAATAGTCTCTCCAAGTGAAAGGTCTCACTGTTCATCTCAGGGGCCCTGAAGTACCTCCCCATTCTCCCAAACACACACAAACCTTGCTCCAACCAGAATGGGTCTTCTCTTTTTTTTTGCCTTACATACTGGGATTCCCCAGAAGACATATTTTGGAAGGGTTTTGTGAGAAAACAAAACAAAACAAAACTGAACATCACTGATGAGACCCAACCCTTGCATTCAACCCGAGAAAGAACCCGAGGCTCCCAGTGAGTTGACGGAGATGCCCACTGCTGCTTCCTTCTACAGAACCATATGGTGTGTGCTCTCTCTGAGGATGTAGCCCGCAGAGCTAATGCTCGGTGATGAAACATCCTCATTAGGGCTGGTGACATGAATGCTGCTGGGGTCCAACAGAGCTGGGCATTGTGGGGAGGGAGAAGCAGTGGCCGTGGTGGGGCCATGGAATCCCCTGGACACCTGTTAGGGACACGAGGAGGAGAAATTAGGATGGGCAGATCAGGGGGGGACCCTGGTTGATGATTCCAACCTAACTAGGGAAGGCAACTTAGTAACCAGGCAATAAAACTTGAGTTCATTCTGCCTCTCACTGCTCAGGACCTTAAATCATGGAGGAGTTTATGGGTCCTGTTTATGAAGAAACTCTCTTTATAAGCTATTCAGAGCAGGGGTGGGAGGGGGTAATAGGGAGAGAAAAATTCCCTTTGAATTACCATTGCTTTCAGAGTCAGCAATTTAATGAGTCATGCATTCTAAATCCTTGCTTTGTCTACACGTTTTCATGTCAAAGTACTAAAAAACACTTTGTTTGGAACATGGGCTATTTTTAGCTCAGGTATCAATAGTGCACATCCATTTCTCCCCATATTAGAAAAGCTTCCTTTGGGCTGGGTTGGAGCAGCACCATGGTAGTGGGGTTGTTTACTAGCTGTGGTTTGCTGAAGCTACCTGGGTATCTCTCTATCCTTGGTGACTCTCTTCCAGTTGGTCTCCTGGGCCTACTGACCATTCATGAGTCAGCTCCAGACCTGGTCAAAGAGCTCCAGGTCTCAGAGTCTGGACAAAATGGGAAGGGCATCCTTTCAAGCCTCCAGCCCAAGGAGTCAGCACCATGGTGGGCCCGAGAGAAGCAGGGCTCCACTGCTATGGGATCTTGCAAGACTCTTCAGAGTAGAAGAGAAGGAAGGTCCCCAGCTACAGGCCATCTCCAGATCCATCAAGAGAAAGCCTGGCCACACCTTGGCAAAGACATAGGAATAGACATTCTGGGGAATTCTGTAATCTTCCAGACTGACAGGCAGGAGAATGGGCTGGGAGGAGGCTAGAGGGTCCTACCTCTCCAGTCCCTGCCTCTGCATGAGGTCTCTCTCCACAGGCCACTGCGGTGCCCCCACCAGCTTCATCTACCCCACTGCTTTTGTCCCACCCGTGATAGTTCACTCCTCTGCATCTCCTGGGGACCACCTTCTTTGAAAGGCTCCAACTTAGAGAGTGAATAACAAGCACCTTACCTGCACCTCGTGAGTAGCTGACCACCTTCAAGAATGGAATACGAAACCAATATCTGAAGGAACTGGGGTGAGGAGCTGCCCCACTTCTCATTGTCTCTCCACCGTTTCCACCCACATATTTATAGCAAAAGCAACCATGTTCACACTCTCTGCCCTCATCCCCTGGTCACTTGATTTGATCAGGAGTGGGCAGCTATGAGCCTGTTCCCCAGGGATTTTGGAATTAGGACCATATTAATTCCCAGTGGAGGCTGACTGCCAAATTGGCAGCAACTTGACAGCGATAATTTTTATTATATATGGACAGAGAAACCAGAGAGACATATAGACAGGCAGAAAGAAACAGCTTTCTTGGGTTTTTCACTTCCCTGAGGCTTTGGATTTTCTGACATACCTTCTCCCACCCTCCACCAGTGCCTGGGATCTTGTGTTACAATGTTAGATGTTTCTCTTTTCACTTAGGAGACTTCTACTGGACTTCTGTTACTAGGAACCAAATTGGTACCAGGAGATGGGAAAATGATCTGGGGCAGGAAGATGGGACACGTGCAGGAGACTCCTCCTGACTTTATAATTTTGCCCACCTTGCCCATACCAGGTATAACCACCTGGACCCAGAGTGTTTCAGGACTGAGGCCCCTGATGCTCTGTAAACTAGTCCCAGTACTCAACACCCGTGTTTTATCTGAAGGAGGCTCCCAGCCAAGGAACTGGAGGACAGGGATGCAACCTTCTCTATTCTGCGAGACTTCACTGATGGAAAGTTACACAAAACATGTTCCAGGTGGGCTCTTTTCCCTTTCCCCTCCACATCCAAGCCCTGGTGCAGAGACGGTGACCATGGAACTTCATTCCTTGGCCCCATCTCACCCCTCCTCCTTTTAACTGTCTCTCTCTGTGCACTGCACGAAGAAATCTTTGAGAAATGTGTGTGTCTGCCCCCAAGGAAGGAGTAAGCAAAAGTGTTATGTCTGTTGGTGTGTGGGTATGACTGTGAATGTGTGATGAGAACAAGCCAGGAGCCTAGAGACCCTCAGCCTTGGGGTCCAAGAGGAGTTCATGCTCTCCCCCACGGAGAAGCTGATGGCTTGGGAGAAGCAGATTCATTCCTCTTGGGCTACTGCTGTCCCCAGAAATGAGGGAAACTAAACTGTCTAACTCATGCTCATCACAGTTCTGGCCCCAAAACTCTAAATCCCAAAGTCACAGGAACAAATAGGGAAATATTTTTTAATGTGGGAGTATGTTGAGTAAAAAAGGGTTTCTGACTCCACTGGACTTCTTTTTCTGTTTGCTGCATGATATCTTCTCACCCACTAAGGTGGGCTACTCTCCTTATCCTCTGTAGCATCAGCCACATCTGTCATTTGCCACAGACCCCACAGGACATGCAGAACCATTTCTCTGCCCCAGTCCTTCCCTCCTTCCCTCCCAGGGCAAGTGCCCAGGATGCTATCACTTATTCCAGACTGAGAATAAATCAAACAGGGATTTCATCCTTGGGCTGGACCATGCCTCCGGCTGGGGCTCCTCTCCGGGCTGGGGAGGCCCAGGCCAGGTCGTCCTCTGACCCCTGACCAGCTTTCCTGAGCAGAACCTCCCTCTGAGGCTGCCTTCAGCATATGTCATTTCAGCTTCACGTTGCCCTCTTCCAGACCTTCCCTCAGAGTCGATGAGAATGGCTCACCCTGCAGGTCAGCACACCCTTGGCCAAAGGTCCCATCAGCTCCCACCTTGACTTCCCAAACAATGAGTTGTATTGGAGAAGGTTCTGGATAGAGTCTTACAGCATCCTGTGCTGGTCCCTGCTGTACAGTCCCCAGCTCTGGAGAGAAATTGCTGAAGATAAGGAGCTCTAGTCATCAGAAATATATCCACTTCCTTCATTCCCCCGTAAGCCTAACCCTGAACCCACGGTCCCCACCATAAACACTTGTGGCCCCCACTAGGAGCTGGTGACAGAGAGGGCTGGGGATCCCATTCCAAACAGCCTTGGGGAGACCACTGCAGAACATACCCATTTAAAGGACTCACCCAGACCAAATCCTTGATGTCAGCTTCACACAGATCAAAATTTCTTTCTATACAAAACCACCCAGAGTTGAAATTCCTCTTGAGTTTTTACAGCCATGAATGTCTCCAAGGAAAAGAAAGAGAGTAGGATCAAACCCATAGAAGCCTGTGACTTAGAACACATACAACCCCTCCCCCTGAGCTGACCTTCTCACCCATAATCGGGGGAGAGGCAGGGGAGTCCAATGGCTGGGAACAAGTTTTTGGATTCAGAGACATGGGTAGGAGTCCTGGGCTGACCTTTGCCTGTTTGATCTGGCCTATGTGACATTGTTTACTGGTTGTCTAACTGTTCTCCCATAAAAAATGGGGTTAATAACACACATATGGGGTTATTGTGAGGATTAATTGAAATTATCTATGCAGAGCTCCTGCTTCTATGCCACCACAGAGTACACACACTATAAACGGCATCTGTTGCTTTTTTTTCTAACAACCCCCTCCAACCTAATCAGTCCCTAATAGAGTCAGCTTTCAAACCCATCCCCTTGCCGCTGCACGCATCTCAGATAAAATCAATGGATAGCTGTCAGGCTCAAGACAGATCGTCAAATCTCTGGCCCAGCTGGGACGTGCATCCCCTTGGGACCCCTCTCGAGTGTCCTGTCCCCAGACACTCGGCACAAAGGTTTCCAGCCCCCATGCCACCCCCTACCTGTGGGCTGAACACAATCAAGTCCTGAGCAAACATTCAAGAAAGCTCGTTCCTCCGGGGGTTTGGGGGAGAAGACTTGCCAAGTGGGGAAGTCGGGGGCCCGGGTCCTCAGCGGCTCCTCTCCCCCTCCGGGGGCTCCTCTGCCCCCCTTTTCCTCATTCTCAGGCTTCCCCTCTCCAGGTTGCTCAGGCAGCCACATCGGGGGTCCAGGGCGATGTTCTCAGAGAGATTTGTGAGTGCACCAAGGGAACGTCAGCAGAGACGCTGAGATTCTGCAAGGAGTTGACAGAAACTTACTGCCTGCACAGCGCTGGTGGTTATCTACTCAGAGTCAGTTGCCTCAATAACTCACACCTTCCCTTCCGCATTTAAACAGGACAATCGTGGAAACACAATCCTGGCACAAGAAATATAATTGCGGTTGTGACAGATGTTTAGTTATTAATAAGGCCTCGATGTCACTAGAGGGTATTACACACAAGCCAATAATGTGCCTTTGGAACCGACCTTCATATTTGCAGGTTCTTTTCCACTCCTGCTCCTGTGGGCTTTGCTGTGGTGTAAGCTATGTGCCAGTGTGCTTGCAGCCTGCAAGAAAGCCCAGCGCCTTGCCAGCAGAATTTGTTTCCTTGCCGTTGACACCAACAGAGCCACAGAAAAAAAGTGTATGTGGTGGCCGGGGTTGGGGGTGGGGGGGCGGCGGGGGCAGAGAAGTTAGCACAGCCATCTAGTGGAGAGGACTCTTGCCAAAGCTCTTAAGCTTGTGACGCTGCTTGCCATCCCAGGGCAACGTCATCCTAACTTCCTTAGACAAAGCAAAGAGCATCCTAGACTACATGGTCCTTTACCAACTCCAGTCCAGACTTGCTTCCCACGTGTATGGAGCCTCTGGGTGGGCTTGATGTCACCAAGTGGTGACTTCCTCTCTCTCCCCACCCATGACATCGGGTCAACCTCCATTGTCCTTTACAACTCTGCTTAGGGTAAGGCACCTGGCTGGCTTAAGGCACCCCTCATCTGTGCCTACCTCTCCTGTCATCCATGGCCTCTCTCTCTCTCTCTCCCCCCAACACTGCACTGAGAAAAGCTCCAGGCAGGGAATCATTCAGATGCATTTGTGTCACCTGGGCCCAGGCAGGGATGACCTGAGAATAAGCAGTGATCAATAAAACACTTAATGAACTAACATTTACTTGATGTTGGTTTCTCTTTGGTTTCATATTGAAGTTTAAAAAAAATAATAATAAAACAAAGAATCTCCAGAGATGTGAAGTACAGAGAAGTTAACTGGAAGAATCCTGGTGATGGACTGAACGAGCCCTGGACACTGTGGATCGAGCCCTTGCCTGAGAAAGCTGGCCCGTGGGAAGGTCTGCACATGGCAGTGGGCAGTGGCCTCTCCCAGCAACATCCATCCCCATCTCCCATCCCTCACAGCTCAGCCCCTGCACCTCACATCCTGGGAAAATCCTCCCTTGCAGCCTCCTGATTCTGACCAGAGGTACATTTCCATGCCTGGGAAGTGTCCTCCTGGAGAAGCCAGCCCATAGGAGATGAGGCTCAGAAAATGGTCCTAGGAAGCATGAAGCCTTGGAGAGGTGTGTGCAAATGTGATCATGGTTGTAAATCTGTACATGTGGTAGGCACTGAGTGTCAGCCCCACCCCAGGTCAAAGGGGACAGGCTCAGCCCTATGCCTAACATGTGTCAGTTAGTAGAATGAATGAATGAGAGACACACAAACTGTCTGTGTGCTGTATACCTTCCACCTTGAGCAGAAATCCCCATCATCTAGGTCAGGGCTGGGCCAGATGGTGTCTGGGTGCTCCTGATCTGTAGGATCTCTGGTTCTATGAGGTTTGAGGCACAGAGTTGGGTCCTCCCCGAAAAGAGGGCTTCTATCTCCTGTGATTGGGCTGGAACCTCCCAAAGGTTGGAACCACAGGGATACCGTATAGAGAGAAAGCTTCCCAAAGCCAGAAGCCTTGTCTCACCAAACGGGAGTGTAACACATCCACACACTAGCACTTGTCTGCAGACTCACCTCCCCCAGCGCTACTTGTCTTCAGGCGCAAACACGCTCACACACACACACACACACACACCACACACACACACACACACACACACACCAGCATGTCACACACACTCTCCAGACCAGTCTTCAGACACTCACAGCCTGTGTGTGATCTCAATCCCAAATTCAGCCCCTAACCTCGAACACACACACAAGAAGGACTCACCCCACAGCCACACAGCTGCACACACCACCCCCGTCAACATGAGCACCCATACACACCCTCACACACACACACACAACTCACACATTCACACACACTACAGCACCCGCTTACCCACACGTGCTGCACACACACCTATACTCTTTGAGTCTCTAGTTACCATGTTAAGTTAAAAAGGAAAAACAAGTTTCCTGTGCCATTATACTAGAAATGAAAAAGAAAAGTGACATTTTATTTTCAGATATGCTTTTAGTTGCCATGACAGTCCCAGCACCGCGAAAGCTGTGATTGGTGGCAAATGCAGATTTCTAAAGAGAGTAATTAGCTCCCTATATACACGAACTTCCAAATACACCAAGTGCCCTCCCTTGTCAGTTCCCTCCAGCCAGAGTGGACACCAGGGCAGGAACAGCCCGCAGTGCTAGTCTGGCTGCCAAGATGGCAGGTGATAGGACCTGCCAGGAGCTCTCAGCAAGGATGTGCAAGATGATGGTCACAGTGGCTTCAGAACCCAATCCCCTTAATTACTTGGAACTTGCTCATAGCTCACCAGGAGCATGGCACTGGAGGTGGCAGCTCCCCGTAGGAACAATTGTTCCTGCTGTTCAGCTGGCCTCTGGTGCCCTTCACTGTGGCATTCGTGATGTGCCAGAGAAATGCAAAGCCAGGGGCTGGTCCCTCAGCCAAAAAGGGAGTGGGCTCCTCCATCCAGAAACCATCTCACCAGAATGCTCCTCTCCAGGTCACGACTGGCCTGACACACGATGGCGGAAGACAAGCTGCCTTCCACAAGCTGGGACTGACCGCCCATGGCCAACTAATGAGCCACCCTAAGTTGGCATCTGGATAGAAGATGGACCTGCATCTCCCCATTTTGCTAGGAGCTTCTCAAAGACGGAGCCATGGCACATGCACCTCCCAAGTTGCCAATGGCCTACAGTAAATACCTACAGGAATTACTCTTTGTCCCCAAATTAACTGGTTACCTCATTTCCTGATGAGATTCCTAAGGGCAATTAATTTCCAGAATTTCTCCTCTGAGTCTATCTGACAGTTGTCTTTATTGTCATCATCTGAAAGATTGGCCAGGAGCTGGTTTTTGAGTCCAAGTCTTGAAGTTAGAACTTTGGGCTAATTCCTGGACCCATATGTGTGTTCTCTACAGCTTTTCATTTCAGCAAATGACCCACCCACTTCCTTTAGCACCTAAAATGTTCCCTGAGCACCGGCCAACCAGTGTGAGACACTCTGGGCTACCCAAAATGTGATGCTACCTTGGTTCTGCCCTCAAGGTACTCCATTGGCCCTATCACTTTTACCAACCCATAATATGCAGATATTGGGGTAGTGATGGACGCAGTTAAGAACGTGGCTAACTGAATCAGACCATGCAGTGCAAAGTGGTTCTGCCACTTATGGGCTGTGTGATCTAAACTCTCTGTGCTTCAGTTCCCTCACCTGCAAAATGGGCCTGATAATAATAGCACTTACTTTGTACGTGTAATATAAAGTGTTTGGCAAAGAGTAAGTACCACATGCACTAGCTATCATTATTCATAAATTTATTTATTTATTTTTGGCTGCATTGGGTCTTTGTTGCTACATGCGGGCTTTCTCTAGTTGCGGTGAGGGGAGGCTACTCTTTGCTGGGGTGCACGGGCTTTTCATTGCGGTACCTTCTCTTGTTGTGGAGTACGGGCTCTAGGCATATGGGCTTCAGTAGTTGTGGCACGTGGGCTCAGTAGTTGTGGTTGGCGGGCTCTAGAGCGCAGGCTCAGTAGTTGTGGTGCACGGGCTTAACTGCTCCGCGGCATGTGGGATCTTCCCAGACCAGAGATTGAACCTGTGCCCCTTGCATTGGCAGGCGGATTCTTAACCACTGGGCCACCAGGGAAGCTCCTAGCTATCGTTATTCATTCCTACCTTTTGCACCTAACAGGCAGTGGCTGAGCACTCACTCTGCTCAGATGGTGCTGGGCTGACCCCAGAGTGAAATGCGGGGAGGGGCAGAAGTGAATCCACCATAGATACAGCCCCACAGAGCTCAGAATCAAGCTGCAGACACAGACACAAATACACAGACCAAAGGAGGCTGCTCTTGCTCTTTCAGTTTGAAGAGTCAGTTTGTCACACCATTGTAAAGCGATTATACTCCAATAAAAATAAATAAATAAAATAAAATAAAATAAAATAAAATAATAAAAAAAAAGAGTCAGTTTGTCCCTGAGGGTATTTTGGGAGGGGAAGGTTTTGATTCTCCTCTTCAGTGTCACCAAATATGTTCTTAAATGGATCCCATGCCTGCCTCTGAGGAAGGAGGGCATATGGATATAGTCTGGGAGAACTGGTCAACCTCGACATTTCACCATCTGCGGCTCTGAGCATCCAGTTGGGTACATGGGTCACAGGCAAACTCAGTCCTTCACAGATTTTGGTCCCTTTTGGCGTATCTAAAATTACAGTCACTGTGGGAGCAGGGGATGGATGAAAATCTAATGTTTATGAACAGAGTGTATGAGCCTGCATTGTTTATTGGCATGAATAATTCATAAATACAGGCTAGATGGTTCTATTTCGTTTCTGGAAAACCTAAGAAACAGTGCTTCCCAAGCTGATACTCTAAGACCTAGTTCAAACGTTCACCAGGAAACGCCCTGTCCATTCTGATCACACTGGGCATCAGGTTAGAGGCTTTTGTGTCTTGTGTCCCCTGAAACATTTGACGACTCTTGACAGCCACATTATAATTATAATTGTTTCCTCTGTAATGCTTGATAAGGGTTTTGCATGTGAGTTTTTTCTCTCAAAACCCTCCACACATGTCATCAGATTCGATCCACAAATAAAATTTATTTTTGTTACAACTGAATATAATCCTGTTTTTTTGTTCATCACTTTTTAAAAACTTGTTATTGGGGTTTTTTTTAGCATCTTTCAAGTATATAATACATTATTATTACCTAATGCTGATTATTATTACCTAATTATTATTACCTAATGCTAATACATTATTATTACCTAATGCTGTACATTAGGTACATTAGGTCTCCAGAAGTTATTTACCTTATAACTGAAAGTTTATACCCTGTGGTCAACATCTTCCCTTTGCCCCCACCCCTCAGCTCCCGCTAACTACCATTCTACTCTGTTACCATGAGTTCAACTTTTTTTTTTTTAGATTCCATATGTAAGTGAGATCATGCAGTATTTGTTATTCTGGATCTGTCTTATTTCACTTAGCATAATGTCTTCCACGTTCATCCATGTTGTTGCAAATAACAGTATTTCCTTCTTTTATATGGCCAATTAATATTCCATTGTATGTATACACCACATTTTCTTTATCTACTCATCTGTTGATGGACACAGGTTGTTTCCGTATCTTGGTTACTGTGTATAATGCTGCAATGAACACGAGAGTGAAGCTATCTCTTTAAGGTAACGATTTATTTCCTTTGGCTATGTAGCCAGAAGTGAGATTGCTGGATCTTATAGTAGTTCTATTTTAATTTTTTGAGAAACCTCCATACTGTTTTCCACAGTTGTACCAATTTACGTTCTCACCAACAGTGCCCAAGGGTTTCCGTTAATATAATTCTGTTTGAAGGTACCTTCTGGACAAAGGGTTGAGTGGAGTAGGTCATGCCACGTGGGATTTAGCAAGGAACTTGCTGAGAGCAAGAAGCCAGAGGCATAGTGTAGTGAGGTCCGGCCAGCCCCCAAACTAAGTCTTGCCTTCACTGGAACATGTGAGCACTGGAGCTCCTTCTATAGAGGAGACGTGCTCAAAGTGATGATGAACAAAAAGGTCTGACCACTGTGCTGGTGACTCTGAGACATTGTCATCCTGGGAGGTAATTGTTCACCAGCCTCTTAAGTATTTTAATCCTAAGGAGTATTCAAAACACAAATAAAAGATTAAAAATAACCTGCTGGTCTAGCATATAGGAAATGTTCATTGAGTTCTTGAAAAATGCAAAAGCACATGTTAATTGCTCCCTTCAATGTGACATAAAAATGAAATGTTATTTTCTCCCTGTTTTGTCCAAAACCAGCTTGATATCATGAAAATAAAATGTATACCCAGGTAAATCCAATATTCTAAGCCCAAGCCGGAAAACTAGAACTAGTCCCTCAAAAGCACCCGCAACACAATTCTGTGAGTGCTACATCTCAGGAGCCCTAATGTCACTTCACGTACTGGCTTAGACTCACATGAGCAAAACATCCTAAATGCTATTTCCTCAAAATGAAAACCAAGAACTGTAAATAGATCAGAGCAATTAAAGTTGAAAGCCACAATAAAATAGGAAACAGTGGATATTTCCTTAACATAAACACACACATCCACATCAGTTCAAAAGGCAGCATCCATGGGACTTCCCTGGTAATGCAGTGGTTAAGAATCCGCCTGCCAATGCAGGGGACATGGGTTCGAGCCCTGGTCCAGGATGATGCCACATGCTGCGGAGCAACTAAGCCCGTGCACCACTACTAATAAGCTTGCGCTCTAGAGCCCGCGAGCCACAACGAATGAGCCCGCGTGCCACAACTACTGCAGCCCGCGCGCCTAGAGCCCGTGCTCTGCAACAAGAGAAGCCACCGCAATGAGAAGCCCGCGCACCACAACAAAGAGTAGCCCCACTCTCCGCAACTAGAGAAAGCCCACGTGTAGCAACGAAGACCCAACGCAGCCAAAAAAAAAAAAAAAAAAAAATTTTAAGGGCAGCATCCAGTCTCTTACTTATGAAGAAATGCCAGAGACATAATTGTTAAAATCAGGAAAAAGTCACTGTCACCATGACCATTCACTGCACTGTTCACTGCCTTCTCTACTAGAAACTCTGTATCGTAGGCATTAACCAACATGATTAGACAAGCAATTAGAGACATAAGATTGCAAAGGAAGAAACAAAACAAAACGAATCTCTCCCTGAAGATATGATCATCTATCTAGAAAACCCAAAAGAATTCATGAAAAATCTATTACAAATAACGTACTGGCACCAGAATAGACACATAGATCAAAGGAACAGAATAGAGAGCCCAGAAATGAACCCACATTTATATGGGCAATTAATCTACAAAAAGGAGGCAAGAATATATACAACGGGGAAAAGAAGGCCTCTTCAAAAAATGGTGCTGGGAAAACTGGACATCTACATGCAAATGAATCAAATTGGACTACCCTTTCACACCAGGCACAAAAATAAATTCAAAATGGATTAAAGACTTAAATGTATGATCTGAAACCATGAAACTTCTAGAAGAAAACATAGGCAGTAAGCCCATTAACATTGGTCTTACTAATTTTTTTTTTTTTTGGATATGTCTCTTCAGGCAGGGAAACAAAAGCAAAAATAAACAAATGGGACCACTTCAAATTAAAAAGCTTTTGCAGGGGAATTCCCTGGTGGTCCAGTGGTTAGGACTCCACACTTTCACTGGCGAGGGCCCGGATTCAAGCCCTGGTTGGGGAACTAAGACCCCACAAGCTGCGCAGCAGGGCCAAAAAAAGAAAAACAATAAAAAATAAATTAAAAATTTTTTTAAATAAAAAAATAAAAAGTTTTGCGCACTGAAGGAAACTATCAACACAATGAATAGGCCACCTACTGAATGGGAGAACGATATTTGCAAATGATATATCTGATAAGGGATTAATATCCAAAATATACAAAGAACTCATACAACTCAACATCAAAAAAAAAAAGCCACACACACACACACAATCCAATTTTAAAATGGGCAAAAGATCTGAATGACATGTTTCCAAAGAAGACATACAGATGGCCAACAGGCACATGAAAAGATGCTCAACATCACTGATCATCAGCGAAATGCACATCAAAACCACAATGAGCTACCACCTCACACCTATTGGCTATTATCAAAAAGACAACAAATAACAGTTGCTGGTGAGGATGTGGGAACCCTCGTGCACTGTTGGTGGGAATGTAAATCGGTGCAGTCACTATAGAGAATAGTACGGAGATTCCTCAAAAAATAAAAAATAGAACTACCATATGATCCAGCAATTCTGCTCCAGGGTATTTATGCAAAGAAAACAAAAACACTAATGCAAAAAGATATATGCACCTCTGTACTCATTGCAGCATTTTTTTTACCATAGCCAAGATATGGAAGCAACCTAAATGCCCATCAAAAGGTGAATGTATAAAGAAGAGGTGGTGTATATATACAATGGATTATTACTCAACCATTAAAAAAGAATGAAATCTTGCCATTTGTGGTAACATGGATGGACCTAAAGGGTATTATGCTAAGTGAAATAAGTCAGACAAAGACAAGTGTATGATTTCACTTATAAGTGGAATCTAAAAAAAAACAAAACAAATGAACAAACATAACAAAACAGAAACAATCATAGATACAGAGAACAAACAGGTAGTTGTCTGAGGGGAGAGGGGTGAGGGAATGAAAGAAGTAAGTGAGGGATATTAAGGGGTATAAACTTCCAGTTGCAAAATAAATGAGTTACACATATTAAATGGACATTGTGGGGAATATAGTCAATAACTATGTACTATCTTTACATGGTGACAGATGACACCTAGAGTTATCATGGTGATCATTTAAAAATGTATAGAAATATCGAATCACTATCTTGTGTAACAAAACTAAAATACTGCTATAGATCAACTATACTTCAAAAACAAAAACAAACAAACAAACTCATAGAAAGAGAGATCAGATTTTTGGTTACCAGAGGCAGGGATTGCGGGGGAGTGGGAATTAGATGAAGGCAGTCAAAAGGTACAAATTCCAGTTGTAAGATAAATAAGTACTAGGGATGTAATGTACAATGTGATAAATATAATGAACACTGTTGTATGTTACATATGAAGCTTATTAAGAGAGTAAATCCTAAACAGTTCTTATCACAGGGGAAAACGTTCTATTTCTTTAATTTTGTATCTATGTGAGATGATGGATGTTCACTAAACTTGTGATAATCTTTCATGATGTATGTAAGTCAAATCATTATGCTGTGCAGCTTATATAGTGCAGTATGTCAATTATAGTTCAATAAAACTGGAAGAAAAAAATTTTTAAGAAAAATTAAAACCGATTACAAATAATAAGAGAATTTAGTAAACTTGGGGGGTGTAAAATTAACACACAGAACTTATTAGACTTCATATATAGATACAATACTGAGTTAGAAGAAACAATATGTTTAGCAGAACATATTTACAATGGCAAAAACAATTAAATAAATTAGAATTTTTACATATTTTAAAATTATATCAAAAGGAGAAGTAAAGCAATTCCTAAAAACAGGAAATAAAATAAAACATGCAAACACAACTGTATTTCAGGTTAATGGCTTAACTACGGAGGGGAGAATTTTTTCAAATTACTTTAACATATAATATTTTGACTCTGAATTCCAAGTGAGGGCTTCCCTGGTGGCGCACTGGTTGACAGTCCGTCTGCCGATGCAGGGGACAGGGAAAGTGCCCCGGTCCGGGAAGATCCCACATGCCGCGGAGTGGCTAGGCCCGTGAGCCCTGGCCGCTGAGCCTGCGCGTCCGGAGCCTGTGCTCCACAACGGGAGAGACCACAACAGTGAGAGGCCCGCATACCGCAAAAAAAAAAAAAGAATAAATAAATAAATTCCAAGTGAGACAGATCCTAAGGACAAAACAAACAAACAAACAAAACCCAGAGAAAGTATATATAAGTTAATGTCCTTAGGAATCAAGATTTTCTGTTTTAGAGAAAAGAAACATAAATATAAAATTTTAAAGTGAAATAGGGACTTCCCTGGTGGTCCAGTGGCTTAGACGCTGTGCTCCCAATGCAGGGGGCCCGGGTTCGATCCCTGGTCAGGGAACTAGATCCCGCATGCCGCAACAACAGACCCCACAAGCTGCAAAGAAGATCCCGCATGCTGCAACTAAGACCCGGTGCGGCTAAATAAATAAACAAAAAAATAAATATTTAAAAAAAATAATAATAAATAAAGTGAAATTAAAACCCTGAAATCTAATTTGAATAAGAATATTAGTATGAATTCAGGATTAATTTTTCTCTTTCAAGATAATGTGTGTCCCAGTTTTGCCTCTGTGAAAACTTCAAAGTAATAAAACTCAGTAGCAATGAGCATCACTAGCATTCAAACTGTGATCTCTAAATACCATTTCTAGCTGTAAGTAATCAGCTCCAAGGGAGGAAATGTAAAAGTCCGCCTGGGACTTCTTATCAGGCCTGAATGCAAGTAAGCTCCCAGTGATGTCAAGTGACAGAGGAACAAATTTGAAGAAATGTCCAACGGCCAGATATGGGGAAATTCGTTAATCTGAAAATTGATATGAATGTTAACTGCTAAGGCAACAACTAATTATTATTTTTAAAAATGACAAATGAAAGAATTGAGCAATTACTCTGCCTTTTTCTATACAGACTGCATTATAAGGTAACCAAACATTTGATGAGACAAAGCTCTTCTTTAGCGAGGAATCATGACTAATAAATTAAGATGGAATGATAGAATGAGAACATACCATTTTACCACCTCAAATGAAATAACAGCTCTAGGTAATGATCATCAATGGCTACTAAAATCATTAGGTTTAAGGCTGATAGTGAACTTGATGATGGATGAATCAGCCTGACAGAACCACAACCTTAATTAGCATCAACAAAGTGGGAAAACCAGACAAAGTGCCTTCTGATGAGAGGCAAGAGGAAGCACATGGCATGACTTAAAAGAGTTCTTTATATAAGGACTAGAATATGAATCTAATCAAACCCTCAGTTATAAATATAAGGTCCCAAGAGCATAGAGAAATATGTTAAACAACACGTGAGAATAGAGGAAGCCAAAACCAGAATGTGGGAAATTTACAGGGAAATTACACCATTTCTAACAACAAATTAATGGTATAGAAAGAAAAGGAGGTCAACTATTATGGATTAAAAAATACTTGAGAGAACTATCAACCAACTGTGATGTGCGGACCCTATGAATAAACTACATAATTGAGGCAACAGGGAAAATAGACACGGAGATGATACTGAAGAATTATTGTTAATTCTGTTGGGAGTGACAATAGTATTTTAGTCGTAGTAAATAAAAGGCATCTTTGTCTGTTAGAGACACATAATGAAGTATTTACATGTGAAATTACATGTTAGAAGAAGAAAAGTAAAACAAGATTGAAAGAACATCAGTAATTACTGAAGTATGTGTTTGGATACATTAGTTTCATTATACGTGCCTCTCTTACTTTTGTGTATATTTGAAAATTTCCATAGTAAGAAGTTTTTTAAACGGTTGGAAACAGAGCTTGGTGAATCTGGATCTTGGCACGGTATCTTGTGTATTAAGGGCAACGAAACATACTCTGGACACATAAGGGCAGTTTGGCCTTCAAGTGGGGCTGACATTTAACAGCATTTGCTAACATGAGCAGTTATGGAGATGGGGAAGCCAGGTTAGAAACCAGAGCACAAGACAGGGGTCTCTTCATAGCTTTCCTGGGCTGAGTAAGATGGCATCAGAGGGTTTCTGCCATCCTTGCTATGATTACTGCTAGGCCTGTCCCTACAGGTATGCTCAGAGCTTGGCATCAGTAGACACCTAGTAAATGTTTGTTGAATGAATGTCAGATGTTACCAAGTCAACCATCTATAGGCTGTGCTGTGATGCATTTTAAACAATCCACCCCTGCTCACCGTTATCCCTCTCACACTAACCTATGACGATGGCTCTAATTTGCACAATCATAGACGCTCCTTCAGTCGCTGGCGTTGTCATAGCGATTGTTCTCAAATGTGGGATCTCTACACAGTGAAAGGTTCCTAACTGGTTATAAGGTAAATGGCCAGTAAGTTGTTACTAATAATGGTAAAATAATTAAGAGAAGTATGTTGTTAGTCTTACTTCCTAGTACGAGGATATTAACATAACCAGAGAGTCTCGCATGGAATGGCACAAAACGGGGGGGGGACACCTACTCCCTCTTCAAAGGTCCTGGGAGGCTCTCACTCCTACGCAAGGTCCAAGCGCAATAGGCAGAACGTCCCCTTCTCCCAGGCCAGCAGACCCAGTGGGACTTGGTGTTCAGTGATTCCACCAGCCCCAGCCCTTCGAGTCACTCGGCTGGGACCCCATGCTGTCCCCCACCTTAATCTCACCCAGGCCCTCGATGACTTGGCACCACATCCATCCTCTGATCCAAGGACATGGGACCTGAAGGGCTTCGGAGTCAGATGGAGCCCTGCTTGCCGTGTGGGCACAGACCCAGGCTCAGGTTTCCCTTTAGGCAGGCCCCCTTTGTCCTGACCCCCTCATCATCACCACCAACTGACACCATCTATCATCAGTTCCAAGACTGATTATTTCATGGTTTAAAAGCTCTGAAATCAAGGTGCCTTTTACAATCACTGGCATCTTAAACTGGACAAAACATCTAGTAACAGTTACACAAGTTGAGTGCTTGCTCAAGTATGCCAGGCATACTTCGAGGAGCTTTTCATGAATTTATTTATTTAGCCTGCATGATAACCCGATGAGGCAGGTGCTAAGATTAATACTGTCCCCATTTCAGAGATGAAAAAACTGAGGTCCAGAGGTGGTGAGTGGCAGAAGGGCAAGCTGTGCTCCCAAACACCACTCCTCACCTGAGCTCCCACTCCCAGCCCTCGGGGGGCCACCAGAGCATCCTGGCAGGGTCCTTCTGGCCACCAGCAGCTTCTCTTTTTCTCTTTTTTTCTGGCCGTACCTCGTGTGGCTTGCAGGATCTTAGTTCCCCAACCAGGGACTGGACATGGGGCCCTGCAGTGAAAGTACCGAGTCCTAACCACTGGACCAGCAGGGAATTTCCAGCTTCTCTCTTTACCTAGTGTTCTGTACAAATGTTGTCACTTCCTACACGTGCCATCGGCAAACACAGCACACACCGCCTCTCAAGCATGCCAAGAACTTCGGGGGTGCTACCTTTGCGTTCGGGCGCTCAGCATTCTGTCATGAACTCTGGTGTGGGCCCTGGTCCCCTGTCTCCTCCACCCTGTTCCCCTCACTAGGATGAGGCCCTGCCCCCAGGGTACCCAGGCTCCCGGCTGGAATCGGGTTACAGTGAAGCTTCATTGTCTGCAGATAATGAAAGATACTCAGATGAGTCCCAGATATGGGCTCAGGGTGCTGCCCGCCTCCTGGACCCCACCTGGCGCAGCTGGGCCCCAGCTGTCATCTGCAGCGTAGCTGAGCCTGCCACGCCCTTTCGTTCCAGTGCCCCTCCCCCAGGGCCAGACACTGGATGAGGCAACCCCCAGCCCCTGTCCCCCGACCTTGCCCCACTGAACCTGCTTCAGTAAAATCAGACTGGAGCATCAAACATACCCCACATTCCAAATGAAACCCCAGGCCTTGGTCAAAGTCCTTTGTCCCCAGCCCCAAGAAAGGTTTCCATAACCAGTCAACCATAGGAGCGAGGAATCCCCAGTGCCCCCAGCTCTCCCTGGAGGATACCTCTCCCCACCCCGCAAAAAGAAGCTTCCAGATCATGGAGGCTACAGCCCAGGCCTGGCTTTCCCTGTAGGACCACAGTCATCCACCCGCCTCCTGGCCACAGCTGGCCCTGCTGCTGCCGGCTTCCTGAGAATGTTCCCTGCAGGCCATGCAGGCTGCACGCGGACCCCACTGAGAGCAGAGCAGTCTCACCTTCAGACATGGGGGCCGCCTCAGGCATGGGCAGGTGTCAGTATCTGCTTTTTCACTGCTGGGCATCCCGGCAGAGTTTACAGAGGCAGATTCCTGTAAACACACACACACACACACACACACGTGCGCGCACACACGCACACACACACTCCCCCTTCCTTCTGCTTCCAGGACGTCTCTGCTGTCTCTAAGCCTTTCTGCTTTTAAGAGTCCCCTGTTAAAATTAAAATACTCCTGAGAGCAATGAAGCTTTGGCAGCTAATAACTTACTTATCAGCTAATATATCTTCTTATCGCCCTCACCAGGTGGGGAGCAATGGGGTAGGAGGCTGGTTCACAGGCTGGAGTCAAACTGTGGAAGGATCTGAGACCAGGGAGTTCAGCTGGAGGCCCCGGACAGCTCGTGTCGGGATTGGGGCCGGATCAGTCATTTTGTGTGTCCACCCAGGGCTGGGTCCTTAACAAGGGCTTAAAATTATGTGCTAAAATCCAACACACAACCAGGGAAAGGGACGAATCCAGTCACCCCCACAACCCCAGTTCACAGCTGGGGAGACTAAAACTCAGAGAGGTCAATCCACTTCCAAAGGTTACACAGCTTCTCTCACAGGCCAGAGGGCTGTGATGCAAGCCCAAGGGCTCTTGCGTTGGGTGGTAGAAAGACACTCACACCACCCTCCCAGAACCCCCCACTGCTCTCACCTTCACCCCAATATGGGAGCACAGAACTTTCCAGAGATGTGACAGAAGAGCAGAGTTTGGAAATGTCCAATGTAAACTGCCAACACGTGGCCCAGGGGACATACGCTGTCTGCCCCCAGCTTTCTCAGCTGCTGAGTCTTCCACAAGCATCTCTTTCCATTTCTGTGACATGCCTGGATGGCCTGAGACTCCATTAGTCATTTAATTTCCCTTTCTCGTGACTCTTGCCTCCAAATGTATATCCTGAATTCCAAGTATGCTATAGACTGAACTGTGTCCCCTGCAATGTCATACGCTGCAGCCCTAACCTTCAACATGACTGCAAATGAGACAGGGCCTTTAACGAAGTAATGAAGGTTAAATGAGGTCAAAAGTGTAAGGGCCTAATCCGATAGGACTGTGTCTTCAAAAGAAGAGGAAGTGATCTCTCTCTTTCTCTCCCTCTGTCTCTCTCTTTCTGCCATGTGAGGACACAGTGAGAAGGTGGACATCTCCAAGTCAGGATGAGAGCCCTCACCAGAACCTGACCATGCTGGCAACCCTGACCTCAGAATTTCAGCCTCCAGAACTATGAAAAAGATAAATGTCTGTTGTTCAAGCACCCCAACAATGGTACTTTGTTATGCAGCCCAAGCTGACTTATACAAAGTTGGCATCCTTCTCTTTGCTGGGGCACTAGAATCTAATTCATACTAGTGTGTGATCCACTGCTGATGCATCAGTATTATTTCCTTCTTATTATAGGACAGGGGGTGGCGACTCCAATGCCTACAGGGATTGGGCAGTAATGTAAAGAGGCAAAGCAGCCAAGTGTCAAGCAAGCAGGTGACCACAGTGGAATGGCTCACCTTGTCCAAAGGAGTAGCCACAGCTCATCACCTACTGACTGTTGCTGTGAGGGAGTCTGGCACGGCATGGCCAGATGTAATGTTTAAAGAGAAGCTAGAAATCCAGATGGTTAAAACAATAAATTGACTGATTTTTAAGTGCTGGCACCTACTTCAAAGGTTTAAAACACTTTGTGAGAAAACAACAACAAAATTAAAAAACACAACAACTCAAAACCAAACAACAACAATGGCCAACCTCTTTGTGGGCTGGCTTTTGCCCAGGAGCCCCCAGTTCACCACCTCATTTTAGAAGGATCTCCTGGGACAGTTCTGGAAGCCAGAGCAGTGACTAAGATGCTGGGACCCCAGGCAGTGGGAAGAGGCCCAGGAGATAATGTGTGGCTGCAGGGCACCAATTGGGCCACTGGCCTCGTCGTGGGGACCCGGTTGGGAAGTACCATCAAGCTCTCACCTGTGGCTTCCTTTGGCAGTGGTCACCCCAATGCCTACCTCTGGTGTACTCCCCGGGGTCCAGGACCCTCCACCTAGAGGCAGCACAAAAAGAGACAGACAGCCTCAGCCCTAGACCTAATTTGCTTCCATGCTGTGGTGCTGCTCTTCTGGAAGCTGGCTAGTGATGCCTACAGGGGCCCCTTCACCCCACCCTGGACACTCTCCAGTCACCTGGAACATCACACCCAGCTGAGGACTGTGCTGGGCTGGGCTCGGCTGGTACAGGTGGCACAGGGCAGCAGCAAGAAGCCGCAGGGAGCTGAGGCCAAGGCCTTGGTCCAGGGTGTCGTGGCCAAAACATGCTTCAGGTGCCGGGTCAGCTGCCAGAGGGGGCTCAGGTGCTCAGGGATTCCCAGGAGAGGCCTGAGGCTTTGTCCAACCTGGAGTGCAGGAGACATGCTCCATGAGTACGGTTGAGGGTGTCCAGGCTGGATCTGGAGGCCGGGATTTGGGAAGCACCAGTGTCGTTTGGTGCCCCCCACCCCCCATTCCCAGGGACTATGGCTGCCCAGAGGGTTGAGGGCTGTGGTCACCACATCACCCCAAACACCCTGCAAGCCCGACTCCACCTCTCCAACCCAAACGAGACAAAGATCAAACGCCAGACAACAAAGTCAGGGCCAGAACCGCCACCAGTTTGTGTGGACAAGCCCGCGTCAGGGCAGGGGGCAGTAGATTAGGACCTAAACTAAAAGTGACAAGGAAACCAGTTACCGGCCTGCGGGGGGCTCCGCTCCCACATGCTGCAGGCCTGGGCTCCGCCAGCGCCACTCTCTGAAACCCCAGCCTCCCCTGCCGGCGCTGGTTCCACTGTGTGTTTAAATGTATTCATTATATTTTAATATGATTATGTTCAATCCAGTAGACTGAAACAGATTTGTCCAGATGTATAATTAGTTTCTAAATGCCTGTTATTCTTGGTGGCAGTGTTGGCAGAGGCTTTGAGAATGGAGGGGAGTCCATTAGCTCTTCGTGTCCATTAGTCACGGTTGCGGGGGCCTCATCAATGGGTCTTGGGGTCACCCTGGCTGCGTGGGACGCAGGGACTTCCCTCTTGGGCTGTGCCAGTACCCCCGCTGAGGCCAGGATACGAGGAGGGACTTTGTGCCGTTGACTTCTAGAAATGGAACGTTATATGGCAGAATATGAGGTCCAGACTTGAGTTCACTTACCCTCAGACTGCATGGAAGAGCCTCACCTGGGCAAAGGGACCAGAAGGGGGTACGAGCCTGGCCCGGCCCAGTTCGATGAGACTCTTGTCCCATCTCATGACTACTTGTTCTCTGCTTGAAAAACTGTGAGCCCAAATTTCCCAGAAAGCCAGACAGGGCTAGGCAGGGCTGTTCTGCTATGACCACGGGGCTGAATTGATCACTCCAGGAGTGATCTCTTTGGAACCACTTCTGACAACCTCATTTAGGTCTTTGTTCTGGGGACAGTGACTAGCTATGGTCAGCACTGACCCCTGGTGTCTGGGGCTCATCCAGACTCCCCACTACTGGGCCCATCGTCCAAGCCTCCATCCTTCCCATCTAGATGACCACGGCAGCCTGCTTCCACTCCTGCCTGTTCTCCGAAGAGCCAGAGCAATCTTTGGAAAGCATGAAATAGGTCACATCATGTCTTGTTTAAATTTCCAATCATCTGCAGAATAAAATGCCCATGCCCTACCATGGGCTGCGAGGCCCTGTGTGATCTAGGTCCAACCACCTGCTCTCTTGTTCCCATTACTTAATCCCTTGCCCTCCTATGCACCCAGCTCATTCTTGCCTCGGTATTTGTATAGCTCATGCTCCCTCTGGAGGGCTCATGCCAGATCCAGGAACATCTGGCTTCTCCTTATCATTCAGGTCTCCGCTCAATGTCACCTCCTAAGAGAGGCTCTTCCCAATCACTCAGGTGAAGTGCCCCCTCAACATACACTCCAGACACTCTCTGTCCTATTTTTTTCCATTATAGCATTTATCACTATCTGAAATGATCCTATCTATCCATCTATCTAGCTACTTGATAAATTTGGGAGTTCTACTTATAATAATTGCAGAGCAGCTCATAGAAGACTAACTCTCCAACAAACAACAATCACAAATTCTGGGGAGTATCTAAAAGACAATGCTCAAAAGTCACCGAGAGTGACCACAAATAGGAAGAAACTGATAGGGAGTTGGTATTTGGAGGAGGGAAAGCGATTTCCCATTTTTACGATTTTCACCTGAAGGTAACCCCCTGACAGTGCCCTGTGAGGCTAGAAACTGAAACCTTCTTGTTAAGGAATCAGAAGACAGAGTTCAGGGAGTCAACAGCATACGGGATGTACCAGAAGGGAGAGAGTCACAGACGGGAGACCCAAATACCCTGAGTAACTCTGCCGAACCTCTGGTCAATCCCAGGACTATACACCCAGGGCAGACTCAGGCAGCCCAGCTAAGCCTCAGAGAACTGAGAGGATGTTTCAGCTCCTGTCCAGCCAAGTTAACTTCCTGCCAAAACAAACAAACTGACAAACAAGTGGATACTCTTCAGATGCACATAACAGAACCCAGAGTCTCTGCCATGTGTCATTCACAAAGCCCAGGACGCAATTCAAAATTACTAGACATACATACAACCAGGCAAATATGACCTGTATTCAAGAGAAAAGGCAACTGATGGACACCAAGCTCAAGCTGACTCAGATATTGGAATTAGTTCAAAGACATAAAAGAAAATATTTTCTAAATGTTTATTGTCTGTCTCTCCCTCTAGAGCATGAGCTCTACAAGTGTGGGAACCTTATCAGCTCTGTTCCTTGCTCTAACCCAGCACCCAGAACAGCAAATGGTGCATAGAACGCATATAAACGTGATGTAAAGTAGGACTGTATTTCTTCCTCCTTATTTTCTGTCTTTATAACTTGAGGCCCCTCTTAGATGAACTTAACACCAACAGAGAACAGAATGATCATTCTTCTCTTTTGAAAAGAGGGCATTATTTTATGGTCATGAATTAGTAGGGGCTGTTATAGACAAGTGGCTTTGATCTCTAATTACTGCCAAAAAGAAAGTGTAGATCAGCTACTCTGAAACCCAACGTCATCATTTTTCAGAAATCATTCTTCATCACTTAACTGCCTTGGAGTCAAAAATATGTATATAAAATTAGCTCATTCTGGGACCTACAAGTTTAAGTTGTGGTCAGTTTATTTCAGAGGAAATGGTGATGCCTTAAGTTAAATATAATGGGTTTTTTTATGGGGAGGTTAATCACTGAGGTGGATGTTTACATTTTTTTCTGGATTAGAAGTTTTTCTGCCATAGTCAGAGTTGGGGGAGTTGTTAGACCCTTGGTCTGGACTCTACAGGGGACCCCAAATTCTCCCTGAGGAGTTTCTCAGCCGCACTGCAGGCAGGGTGATATTCAAAATGAGCAACCACGTAGGGCGCAGACACTGACCAATCAAAATGGACGCTAGTCGAGCACCAACCAATCGGAAGAGAGGCCAGTTCGAAGGAGCTAGTGTGGCGGTAGATGCATCCCAAACAGCATTCTGTTCAGGAAGGTGTCCTGGTCACCTCCTCAGTTTCCATAAGAGGATTTCAGGGCCCCCTCCGGCTCCACCACCTGTTAAAGCATATGGGATTGTACCCATCCAGCAGCCCAGGGCAGCTGCCCTCCAAGAACTTGTCAAGGAGAATTACCTCAAAATTCATTGCCCAGTGCTCATGCTTTTGGGAGAAAACCCACCCATCAAATTAAGTTAAGCCATTTTCCTAAACCATGATTTTCAAGCTTTTATGACTAGTGGGGAAACCCTTTCTTCAGGTAAATGTTATGAGGAACCCCAATATGAAAAATGACAGGGACAAAGCTGAGGGTTTGGGGTAGGTAAACCCTCAGCACAGCCATCTTTACCACCCTCCCATACACACACACACACACACACACACACACACACACACACACACACACACCCTTGAACACTACAGCAGCCTCTGATGCCATGCCTTGGAATCACTCATCATGGAAAAAGGCTTGAGGGGAAGGCAGCTTATCATCGATCATCTCAATTCTAAGTTTGAGTCAGACCTCCGGAGAGTATTTGGGGGCAGCTCTCTCTCCCTAACCATCACCGCCCCCCAACCTTGAGGAATGTTCCAAGAGGCGGCCCTATTAAACTCCTTGCCATATGGACAGTAAGGCCATTCAGGACATTGCATGTTGTATTACACCGTGTCCCTTCTCTGAGGACCCACGGGGAACATTTCTCTCTGCCTCCAGAAACAGAAATAGCTGTGCCTTTTCTGAGCAGTTGGTTGGCTCTTATGGTGAGGATGCTTTAATAAAGGACCGCTTCCTTCTCTGTGTTGGCTGAGAGAAAGCTCAGGGCTGCCCCAGAGTTCCACCTCTAGCAAATGCACAGGAACTGATGTCATGAATTTTGTGTCCTAACCTCATTCCTGGCTCCACTCTTGCTTTTGCTGTCTTGTTTTCCCTTTGTCTTATTTTCTTTGTCCATTTATTTTTTCACTTAATTATGCCTTGCAGTTGGATGTGCATCTTTGCAAACTGTCTTGCATCCTTTCTGGAACAAGGTAGTGAAGATATAAATGGATCCTAAACGCGGGGTTTCTGCAGTGCGCCATGGCTCTCTTAAGTTGGCCACTTTATAACCGACTTCAGCAGGGACCAGCTCTCACATCAGCAATTTCACTGTCTTTTAAAACCAGGAAATCATTCTGCCTGGCCAAAAAGACAATGCTGATGAACTAGCTAGATTTCACTTTATTACATATTCATGTAATCTTGTTAGCTTCTGTGTGCACGGTACAACCATGCCAAGAGGAGGTGAGAAAGGAAGAAACTCATGACTGTTTGAATCCCAAATATTTGTTACTCTCCCTACACGTGCCATGGACTATCCTTAGGCCTTGATGGGACAGAGCAAAGGAAAGGGAGGATTTGGAGTGTTGGACAATCACTGAAGCTTAGATGTTTTACATTTTTGCTGGTATAATTTCACTTTCCTCCCAATCAGTGACTAGAAGGGAGAAAGCCATCTGCCCCATCCAGGAGTCTTTAAAATATAGGTCATGCTCCCAGCAACCTCTCACTCAAGTGGCAGTCTTAGTGACCTGGGGTCGAAAAACAAAAACAAAAACAAACCAGTGTCCCAACAAGAGCAGTGTATCCACAAGAAAGCAGGAACTCAATTACTGGGCTTCCCCAGCTCTTAGTAGGAGGGTGAGCTCTGAGGCTTAGGCATCAGCTACACTATATACATAGGGACTAAACAGAAACATGATGGAGGAAAACCTCTCCCAGAGGGACTGTAAAGCAAGAAGATCTCCCATACTGGCCCTGAGCTTTTCAGCTCACCATGAACCACACAGATCATGGCAAGGCTGGGAGCTCCCTAAGAGCAGGGCCCAATCCCCTTCCCCCCCACCCCAAGGACTCCATGATGGCGTGTGTGGTTCCTGGTATGTTATGGGTGGAAATCTACAGGGTACCAGTGGATTGATAAGCCCCCGAGGGCAACTCCAGGGCACAGTGGCAGAGACGCAAGAAAACTCTCGGCCTTGGCATTTGGGAAACATTCTGCGCTTTTCTTTCTCACTTTTTCTCAAGCAGAGGTGCCTCTGGGTTCACGTGAATTTACAGTCTAGCTAGTCTTGAGGTGGCAATAAGAACTCAGGGCTAAAAAACCAATCAGGACACCACCACTGGCTCAAAAGCATCTCTTACGGGGTTGGAGCCAGGGTCAAGACAGCAACCTGGGACTTGGTTCAAAATGCACATTGGAAGCCAGGGATCCCCTCCCCCACTCCAACCTAAGGTCTCTAGAGAACATCTCCCTCTGCAACAGAGGACACATCATCCTCCCACTTCCCACAGAACTGAGCAGCAGGGAAAACACCCTCATCTCATTTCCGGAGAATGCTTGGGAGACCCGGAGAGCCCAGTGACCAGCTCCCTGGTGATGGAACCACCGGGAAACAGCCTTAGCTGAGTAGAGGAAAATTTGGTCCCTCCATCTGGTTCTCAAAAGACAGAGGCGGGGGATGGGGGGGACTTCCCTGGCGGTCCAGTGGTTAAGACTCCGAGCTTCCAATGCAGGGGGCGCGGGTTCGATCCCTCCTCGGGGGAACTAAGATCCTACATGGCACGCGGCACGAAAAAATAAAAATAAAGACAGAGTGGGAAATAAGCCTGAGGATACGGCAGAAGAGAATGTGGTAGAAGCCCACAGGCAGCAGCTTTCCAAGCTCAAATGTTCGGTCCCAGGATTAGAGAGGGGGCCTCCTGAGAGCAAACACTGGTGAGGTGCGAGGTCCCATGTATCCACGCGTCCCTAGGCCTCCCCAGGACGTCCTTGAAGTGGACAGAGGGGCTGCCTTCCCATGGGACCGTGACCTGCAGCCCTGGAGAGCCCCAGGCAGCGCCGGGGAGGGGCAGCAGCCATCAGTGAGAGGCCAGCCGTGTTCTCCGTGAATCCGTGAATTTGCTGCCCCGCTGGGACTCGAGAATTCCAGGAGCCAACCCTCGGCCTCCCTCTGACAGAGCCACTTTTCATCTTCTTTGGCTTCGGGCGCCAGCAAATGCACACAGGCGAAAATCAGTTAATAACTATGCACGTTTTATAATAAATTTTAACAATTTAAGAGTCTGGTACAGCTTTATTACAGTTTTTATTTCACCGCACTAATTCAGTACCTAATAACCTGCCAGAGACAGAGAATTCACTTGACATATGCGCTGAGAGCTAAGATAATGGAATATGCACAGGGAGACCCTTGGGTCACACCCAGCAAGGCGTTCCTCCTTCCCCTGGGGATCCGGGAGGGAAAGCAGCTCTCAGAATTGCTGGGAGTGGACTGTGACCTGGGAGTCCCAACCTCGGTCCAAGCAGCGGGTTTCCCTGTGTTTCTGTCCCCCACGGCAGGACAGGCAGGAGGGATGGAATAGCCCAGACGGTGCTGTGTTTAAGGACAGCCTGACCCTGCCGGGATTAGTCTCAGAGCACACAGCCTGCCCCACCACATTCCTTAGATCTTTTGGTGGCTAGAAGGTGGAATGGCTCATCTTCTTGGGGCTGGCAGCTGGCCACCTCCACCTCATTCAGGCCTGACCCGAGGGAAATGAGATCAGCCCAAATGAAAACCTCTTAGGAACTAGGTCCAGCTTCCCTCCCTGCCTCTTCTGCCCACAGCACCTCACCAGCAGAGTTCTCAAAGCCTGGCCCCCAGACCAGCAGCCTCTGCATCACCTGGGAAGCTGTTAGACGTGCAAATTCTCAGCCCCGCCTCAGACCCCAATCTGACGTTCTGGGGGTGGAGCTCAGGGAATCTGTGTCCTAACAAACCCCCCAGGTGATTTTGATGCACACTGGAATTTGAGAAATACTCAAGTTTGAAAGATCAAGAGAGAGCATTCTCTAGTGCCACCAGGAATGTTTACAAGTTAACGGGACTCAGTTCCAAAGGCTTTAAAATCACATTTCATGACCTCTACATTCTATTGCCAATCTTATTTAAAATATAGTAATAGGTAGATACATACATAAATACATATGTAAATACATACATACATATGTTTGTATATGTATATATATCAATATATGTATATATGAGTATGTATATGTATACACACACACATACACACAGCATTGTTTGGCATTCTCAAGTGAAAAGAAAAATTTTCTTTATGTGCTATTTCAGAAATACATGGAATTTAATAAAATGTCTTATCCATGTGGGTGTAGTGCTGTAACCTCTCACTGTTCTTCAGGTAAAATAAACTGATGTGGGAAAACATTGAAAAAAAAAAAAGAGAGAGAGAGAGCGTTCTAGAAATGTCTGTTGAAGCTGTGACCAAGCCGTCCAGCGGTCTGGGGCTGAGTTCTGTGTTGCTGTCTCTACGCTGCCAGGAAAACCTGGGCCTCAGTCTCCTCATTTAGAAAAATAAGGACACAGGCTGGACCTCACTAAGGCAGCCCTGACATCCGGGACAGATGGCTGAAATGAAGCCCAGCAGGTACCCACAGTGCCCCTGTCTTTAGGGAGAGGCCCGAGTGGATCACGTCCTAGAGCCCCCACTGGGGTGTGTGGTTGCTAAAGGCATCTTAGCTTCCAAACCAAGGAGAACAACGGCAAGGAGAGGGGTCCATGGCCAGCAAGAGTGACAGAGGGAGAGAAAGCAAGGTAAGCTGAATGTGTGAGCATGTGTGTGTGTGTCTGCACATGCGCACTAGGAGAATTTAGCTAGGTCCCTGCTCCTTTAGTTTTCTTTTCTCTCCCCTTTATCTCTTTCCTCTATCTCTTGACCATCTGTTTCTCCGAGAACATGATGAAGTCTCTCCCATTCTACTGAGAAGTAAACTCAGCGCTTCCTGAGGTTTTGCAACTCCCTCTGTCTGCCACCCTCTCTCTCCTTCCCACCAGAATGGATCCTCTTGAAATAGTGGTCTCCAATCAAAGGCATCACTTCACAGCTCCAGTTCCTTCCCTGACCTCCCTCAATCTGGCTTCCACCTCCATCGCTCCAGGAAAGCGTGCTGGGTGCCTCCTACTTTCCAAACCTGAGGGTTGCTCCCTGCCCTCGGCCTCTATGGCATCCCATCCTCTCCAGGTTCTGCCTTCTGATGCTAAGTAACTGCCACCCTTCGACCTTGTGTATCCTTAGTTTAAATTTTTACATTTGATGTTTCATTACATACACATGTATACATTATACTATCCAAAATATGTTAGGGAAATAGACAAGGTATAGTCTACCCGATTTTTTCAGTGTCCCTTAAATGAAACTCCAGAAGAAAATATTCTTTTAGAACAAAATGCCAGAAAATTTTTCTTTTCCTTGCGGAACTAGCATATCATCTCATGGACAATGAAACTCAAGAAGCAATTCTCAAAAAAAGTTTGAAACAGGGGCTTCCCTGGTGGCGCAGTGGTTGGGGGTCCGCCTGCTGATGCAGGGGACACGGGTTCGTGCCCCGGTCCGGGAGGATCCCACATGCCGCGGAGCGGCTGGGCCCGTGAGCCATGGCCACTGAGCCTGCGCGTCCAGAGCCTGTGCTCCGCAACGGGAGAGGCCACAGTGGTGAGAGGCCCGCATGCCGCAAAAAAAAAAAAAAAAAAAAAAAAAGTTTGAAACAGGCAAGTCAACAATGTCAGTCTCTATGGAGAGAGGAGGGATCTGGGGTGTGAATACTGTCCTAGTTCTTGATCTGGGTACTGCTTAGTGTGTTCAGTTGGTAAAAATGTATGAAGCTATATAATTAATGATACGAGACCTTTGGGATACATATTATACTTCTGTAAGTATTTTAAGGAATTCCCATTTTCCTTTTAAAAAAAATTGAAATATAGCTGATTTACAATGTTGTGTTAGATTCAGCAAAGTGATATATATATATAATAATAATATATATATATAATCCCCTTTTTAAAATCCTTTTCCATTACAGGTTATTTCAAGATATTGAGTATAGTTCCCTGTGCTATACAGTATGTACTTGTTGGCCCATTTTCCTTTTTTCTGACCAGAAGTGCTGATCAGATTGGTGGCTCTATTATTTTTTTTTCTTTTTTTTTGGCCATACCGTGCGGCATGTGGGATCTTAGTTCCCTGACCAGAGATCGAACATGCGCCCCCTGCAGTGGAAGTGCAAGTCTTAACTGCTAGACCTCCACGGAAGTCCCTCAATTATATTCTTATACAACCCTTTGACCTTCAGTTGTGCATTCTATTTTTTTCTGATCTTGTGCTTCTAAACTGTATTCTCCTTGGTACAGAATTTTTCTCCTTAGTTTATGATTTACATATTTTCTACTTCATTATATATCCACCACCAAAATGCTATCCAAAATGCTTTATGGAAGTAGCCAAGGTAGAAATAAATAGATCTTCTTTCAAGTGGAGAAAGTCTATTTTTTGTCTCTGCATCCTTCATGCCCGGCATATAGTAGTTACTCAATTAATGTTGAAAGAAAGAAAAGTCTATCTGTAAAGGAAAAGAGAAAAATAGGGCAAAAGCAAATGGAGATCTCAGGAGTCAAGAAAGGGTTCCTTTTAAGATGAAGGAGACCTGAGCAGATCTCTAAGGATGTTGGGAAGAAACCAAGAGAAAAAGACAAGTGGAAAATGGGGAGGATGATCTATGAGCCTTGTTCCCAGGAGAAGAGAAGAGACAGAATACAGGAAAGGGATGAATTGTCTTAAACAGGAGAGACACCTCTTTTTCCATCTCCTTTACTGGTTTCGCTAGTTTCCTCTCTTTAACCTATAAGTAGTTGTAATGCCTCAGAATCCAGTCCCGAGTCCTCTCCACCCGTAGCCGGTCTCCTGATGATCTCATCTGATATAGCTTTAAATACCATCTGGACTCATGGCTCCCAAGGCTGTACCCAGCCCGGATCTCTCCTGTGAACTCAGGACAGCCCACTCAACATCTCTGCCAGGATGCTCAACAGACGTTGCAAAGTTAGCAGAACCAACTCCTGATCTTCTCCCAAACCTGCTCCACCCACAGCTGTCCCCATCAGAGGCCAAAGAAGCTTGAGTCATCCTTGACTCATCTTTTCATCTCACACAATTACCCAATCCATCAGCAAATCCCATTGCCTCCATTCTTAAAACAAAACAAACAAACAAACAAAAAACAGTAACAAAAAAACAGAATCCTAGTACTTTGCACACATCCACTGTTACCCCCCATCCAGCCACCGTCCCTTCTCACTGGGATTTGGTAATCATCTCCCAGCTGGTCTTCCTGCTTCCACCCCATCACCTACAATTGTTTCCCAACATGGTAGTTAGAAGAATCATTTTTAAATGTCCCTCCTCTGCTCAGAACCCGGTGCAAACTTCCATCTCCCTCAAAGTCAGAGCCCAAGTTCTGGTGACACCTCCAAGGGCATTACTCCAGCACTGCCTTCTCCCCGCATCCTGTTTGGGATTGCGCCCACCCAGGCCCATCACTCTCCCTGAGTGATGTTCTCTCCAGCTCTTGCTATTTACAATTTACAATTCACACTGTTGTTGCTTATTTTTTGTCTTCCCCACTGGATGAAAGTTTCACAAGAGCAGGGCTTTCTGCCTGGTTTGTTCACTGCTGTGCCTAGACCGCAGATCCGTGCACGTTTTGTGCTCAATATGTAGTGGTTGAATTCCATTTTCCCACGTGGCTCTCTCTCCTATCTCCCTTAGAATAAAGTTCCCTCCTTTGCGGGCACGCAAGGCCCTTTGGGACCTGGCCCTCCAGAACATAGCCAGGTGGAATCACCCACCACCCCCTCAAGTGTCTCTTCCACCTCTGGCCTTTGCTTGTGTCACCTCCTCTGTCAAGAATGCTCTTCCAGGGGCTTCCCTGGTGGCGCAGTGATTGATAGTCCACCTGCCGATGCAGGGGACACAGGTTCGTGCCCCGGTCTGGGAAGATCCCACATGCTGCGGAGCAGCTGGGCCCGTGAGCCATGGCCACTGAGCCTGCGCATCCGGAGCCTGTGCTCCGCAACGGGAGAGGCCACAACAGTGAGAGGCCCACGTACCACATAAAAATAAAATAAAAATAAAATTAAAAAAAAAAAAGAATGCTCTTCCAAAGCCACCTCTTTGGGGACTCACTTTGGGGGTCACCCAAATAACTGAGCTGAGCCCAAGTTAGGGCCCTACCGCTGTGCGCCCGTGGTCCCCTGGACTCCTGCCTCTCATAACCTGCATCATCTGCATGGACACAATTGTCTGTTTCCCACTTGACAGCAAAGGTGCTGTCATCCTGGGCTTGATGCCCTGGGTGAATGCTAGGTAGCGATGGTATTAGTTGTTGTTATTATTATTACTGTTATTATTACAATTACTATTATCTTTGATAAATATTTATTAAATCAGTGACTCTCCCCAATGGGCACTGTCTACATACACATCAACTGATTGATCAACTGACTGATCTATTGATTGACTTGTCCTACACACCAGAGTGACAGAGCGGTTTTCCCTTTTCAAGGCTCTTCTCTTCTTCAAACATGACAAAGAGGGGGTAGCCCACAGTGAGGGAAGGCAGTGGTGACTTCGACGCCCAGCAAAGCAGAACGGCTTCCAGGACATGCCTGGGGTCCACAGGCTCCTTCTCCAGGTCCTCGTGCAGGAGATATTTTGTATTAGTTCAGATTTCCCCACAAAAGGACATATTTGAGTCCCAATTTATGACAGTCACGAGGCTCTCTGATGCATCTGGCTCCGCTGCATCTCTTAAGTAAAGTGAGTGAGCAGTGGTTTGGTTTAGCTGTTAAAGATCACCTATGTTGAAGGTTACATGTCCACAAACTATCAAGTATTTATTCAATAAACTTTTATGTAGTTTCAGGGCCACACCAGGCCCCGTGCTAGCCATGGGGAGGGGTGTGATGGCACGGATGAGGTCGTCCCTGCCCTCAGAGAAGGCACGGGCCAGCGGTTAGTGAAGGAGCCATTGGAGCTATTTAAATATCAATAGTTCCATCCTTGGTGATACAGTTTACTTAACTGAAGGTGGCTGCCTTCATTGGAAGGAGAGAACAATTTCTTTTATACCTGCTGTGTCCCCAGACCTGAGCTACATTATTCCATTGAATCCTGACAACTTTACCATATCACAGTTGAAGAAACTGAAGCTCACTGAGATTAGGTAACTGGCCCAGGCCACACGCTAGTAAGCGGTGGAGCTGAGATTCCAACAGTGGTCCGTCCTTCCCCGAAGGCCACGTCCTTTCTGCTCCATCACCCTGGTAATGTGAGAGCCTGCCAAGGCCATTAAATGAATTCCCATGGACCACAAAACTCTATGAAGTTGCCGGGTCTAAACAAACTCCATTGGGATCTCTTTATAGCTCCTTGAAAGCCAGCAGCCATCCAGTAAATTTTGACACACACACACACACACACACACACACACACACACATCATTAAGGTGAAGAGAAAAACTGACACAAAGGAACAGTCTACCTATTTAACCATTGGGCCTCAAGGGGGTGAAGGGAAAAGGGCATGAAGAGGGGCCTGTCTCTGCCTGAGGAGCACCCAGGTTGGACCCTCTATGAGCGCAGGGAAGTACCCTGCTCTCCATGGCCACGGTCCCACCTACCATCCCAACACCAGGCAGAAGCCCAACCCTCATGATGCCATTCACAGACCAGCTGGAAACAAAGCTGGGAAGGGGGTACGAAACCCTCCCACGGGCCTCCCCGCTTCATCCTGCTTCCCGTGTGGCTTTCAGTTTACAGGAAACATCTCTCCCTGGATGCCTCCCTCAGAATCTCCAAATTATTAAACGAATCCACTGATGGGCACAGTGATTAGGAATGCCATCAAGTGCTTCATTTGTAGGTTCTGAATAGTCTCTCCTTACCAGAGTGTTTCTGCCATGGCTGAGAGTTTTATTGTCCTGAGAATACGAATCACATTGCAACCCTGGTCTCCAGGAGGCACAGACACTGACTTCCATGCCATTCAACCAGAGAAAGTTCCCATTCTTTGCTGGGGGATCGGAAAGGATTTCCCTGCACACACCCTAACTACTGTTCCTGTGAACAGCTGGGGACACTGCAGGCAATGACTTTGTGGGGAAATCCCCACTCCCGCGAGCTATGTTTTGGCCCAAATCCCTCTCAAGATTTGAAAAGCAATGTTAATCATCCAGAGTGTTTTAAAGCCCCTGGAAACATCAGTAAAAGTGCTTTGCATCCGAAGCTACTTTCCCAGGGCAGGGGGTTGCAAGCCTCCTCTCAAAGCACATGGACCCCGTATTTTCGGGCTCCCGGGGACTGTTACCCAGGACGATGAAAATGGCTCCCTCTGCCAGGGCCTGGCTTTCAGGGACATCTGTGAGGTCGTGTCAAGCTGATTAAGAGGAAACCTCTCTTTCGGGTACGACTCGAGAAGAGCATTTCCCCGAGAAGGAAGCTCTGGGGATGAAAACAAATCAATGAAGGATTTACAGATAGATGTTCTCTGGGCCCAAGTACAATTTACAAAATGCAATGGGAAAGAAGATAAATCTCCTCCCTCTCTCTGCCAGCCTAGAGCGGATTCCTGAAGAAAAACAACTCTTTGCCACAGAACCTTAGACTCGGCTAGAAGTGAGTTTCCTCAAAAGGCACCGGGAAAGGGTTATGGATTCCTGAAATCCTACAGCAAGCATTTTAATCGAGTAGCATTCAATGTAAAGGGGAAGGGAGGTGCTGCACGGTGTTCCTGCCGGGACAATTTACAGAGAGAAAGTTCTATGCGATGAGTTTTCCAATAACACAGGGGAACGGCCATCGTCAGACTGACCCAGTGGCAGGTCATTGATTTAAAAAGCGAGTCAAAGTCAGGGTTATGCCCTTTTCATGCTGACCTGAGGGAGGGGACCCGGCCAGGGAGGAAATGGTTTGGCAGGAGCCCGAGCTTGAAGAAACATGTTCCCTGGCTCCTCCAAGCCACTTGGGCAGCTAGGTGAAGCCAGGGCCAAAACAAACACACTGGGAGCTCCCTCCAGACCCCGACCCCTCCCCTTCCTCCGAAACCCATGAAAACTTGATTTGTTTCAACTAAACACAAGCTGGGAAATTGGAGAGGAAGCAGAGGGGAAGCAGGAAAGAAAGGCGGGCCAGGCAGCGTCCATGCAGTCAGTTGTGTTATTGATTTAGAGCCACACAAGCCCCAGAGTGCCATCGACAAGGATCATACCTCCTGCTGATCTCGGGGGAAATTCTCCAAGATCCATGGCTGGGAGTTAAGGAGAGTCTCTAAGCCATCAGGACGGAGCGGAGCACTGCAGCTCCTCAGGATGATGGACCAGGGTGAGCTGTAATTAACAGGGCCTGATGCCTCTTCTTTTTTGGTAACTGAGAAGATTTAAAGGGCTAGAGTCCCAATTTGGAGGGGGCCGGTGCTGCGCCTGCTGCTGCCTTTGCTGCTGCTCCGTCCACTGCTCCCAGCTGCTGGAACAGCTTCCTGCAGACCTCTCTCTTCAGCAAGGAAGCGAAGCAATGAAGGTGGAAAAGTGCAGCCAGGAACCCCGGGGGGATCTTGGGCTACGTGGTTTGAATCAGAACTGCAGGGCCGTGGACCCAGGCACTGCCCATCCGAGTGAGTCCTGCACGCAGTCTCCCAGACCGGGGAGAAGAGCTGGGCTCCTTGGGTGCAGGTGACTGCAGGAACCCCCTCTCCAGATGTGGGGTTGGATGGACAGTGCCCAGGAAGAGTGGGCAGCAGGGGCTCTGCTGTGTGCTTCCTTCCTGACAGGACGGCTGGGTGACAGCTACCGTGTACGCTGTACACACACCCCTGCCCATATACACACGTATCTGTCCAGGTACACACGCATGCCTGCACATGCACATACACACGTACCTGCACATGTACAAACGTCTGCCCAGGAACACACACACCCCTGCCCATGCACACACATGCCTGCCTGCGTACACACATATCTGTCCATGTACACACATGCCTGCCCAGGTACACACACACCTATCTAGGTACGCACACATGTCCATTTTCCAGACCCCCAGGTATAAAGGCACATGACCTGCAGCCAGCCAGACGTCCTGTCCTATACCTGTATTTTACAGGTAGATCAACAAGGGAAATAGTTGTAACACAGAGCACAGCCAGAAGGGAGCCTAGGGTAAGGTGGTGGAGGTATAAGCCAAGGGCGGGGGGGGGGGGGGTCCCTGCCTCTATGCTGCCTGTCCAGGAGCAGGGCTTTATGCCAGGGAGAGTCTCAATTCAAGGCCAAGACCCCCAGAGCCCCCCTGGCCACATGGCCTCTCTCCAGCTGCTCCTGCTGTCTATTCGTGAAGCCTCACCTTGGATAAGACCTCACTGTCTCATCCTCACATTTACCTATCCTGGGCTTGGCATCCTTACAAGAGTTGATTTCCTCTGTGACACTTCAGCCGATACAGCAGCACCTAGTGTGATACTTTTAATATCATTTTCTCCCAGTAAGCACCCAAAAGAAATCCGGCCAATTGGGGCTCAGCAGACTCAGGGCCCAGCCCTCAGGGGTGGGGGGTGGAGAGGGGAGTTGAGCGGCCGGATGCGGGTGAACCTCAGATCCTGCCCAGCTCTGCTACAAGCACAGATGCGACCCTCTCCCCATCTTGAGCCTGGATTTCCTCATTTGTAAAATGACAGGGTTGAACAGCACCCTTCCCCGAGAGGGGGAGCAAGGAGGGAGACGTGGGGACTCTCAGAAAGCATGCTCCATTATCCAAACACCAAGCTGGACCACATCTTCTCGGCTGACGGGGACAGCACACTGCAGAGGGCATCCGCTAAAAAAAAATCTAGAAAAACACTGTGCGGGATTATCTCCAAAGGCCTCCGAGTCAGTGAGGGATGGAGTGGGGCGGACACACTCTCCTTGATCGCAGCTTCTCCTCTGAGCCATGGGTCCTGCACACAGCCAGCTCGGGCTGGCAAAAGTCAGGAAGCAAGTGCTTACAATTCCAGCCGAGCCTCAGGTAAAATCACTGACAGCTCCAGTCTCTCCCCATCTTTCCCACACCCACTTTACCCCTGCCTGGCTCCCTCCTCTCACCCTCAGATGCCAGTGCCCTCAAGCCCCCTGGCAATAAAAACCTTCTTAGCAAAGACCCTGCTATCACCCGCTTAGACATCACCTGCATGTAACTTCCTGTCTCCATCCTCCAGGGAGACTTGCGTATGGCGTCTTCTCTTGCCTTGAATGAGAGTGACCAAGAAAAATGGGGAGATCAGGGCTGGGGGCTGAGGTGGGAGATGTGTGCCTGGCACAAAAAGTGTCCCCACAGACTCACAGCCCCACAGCCCTCTGGCCCTCGGGGCATCTCTGAGGAAGGTGGCCTCTGGGGTTGACAGAGCTGGCACAGCAGAGACACGTCCAAGAAAAGTCACATGACAAGGAAGTATCTGGAGGGGACAAGGGAATTCCAAGCTCCATTCCTACTATCAGATCCTTGGGGTCTCTTCCCCAGTTTTCATTAATAAAATCAAGCCCCACATCTTTTTTTTTTGCTTTTTTTTTTTTTTTTTTTTGCGGTACGCGGGCCTCTCACTGTTGTGGCCTCTCCCGTTGCGGAGCACAGGCTCTGGACGCACAGGTTCAGCGTCCATGGCTCGCGGGCCCAGCCGCTCTGCGGCACGTGGGATCTTCCCAGACCGGGGCACGAACCCGTGTCCCCTGCATTGGCAGGCGGACTCTCAACCACTGCGCCACCAGGGAAGCCCAAGCCCCACATCTTTGAGACTGGCAACAAAGAGACTGCTCCCCTGGGGAGGAACAGTGGCCTCGATACCTCTCGCTCGGGGACCCCTGGAGTACTCCCCCCCTGGGACCACAGCTGCCAGCACCATGGCCCCGTGGCCCTTGGTGCCCCATGATGCCGCAATACACGTCTTTCCTCAGAACAAAGGGCTATGAACGCAGAGAGTGACAGGATCTAGGTCCCCGGGGCAGAGACAGTGGCTTACTCAGCTCCACCACAGCCCCCAGTGGGCCCTTAGGAGGGGAGGTCATCCGAGGCCCCCACCACGGGGAAGTGCCCTTGGGAAGATCCTGACCTGCCCAAGTCCAAACGGAAGAGACCATGGCCTAAAGAGACGGGTGGTCCCTCCCCACCTGTGTGAGGTCCACCGTTTCTGCTCCTTCGGCCCAAATGATGACCTGCCTCTCCTCCAGTGATTGATGAATGAGAATGTCCACCCCCTTCATTCCTATCTGCAGGAGCTTAACTTTATCTGACTTTTGCAAGATAAGTTTACCAGAATACAACTCAGGAGGCCTCACTCTTTAGATGGTGGGACTGATTCCGTGGAGCCTCGAAATTGGCCTGCCCCCAAATCTGTTTTTGTGCATCTGGTTATCCACCCTGGCCCCTCGGCACAGGCCAGTCGCAGATGCTCTGCCACGCTGGGACCGGGCTCTCTAGACCACTCTTCCCAGGCACCCCTGCCCACTGGCTTCCAGTGGTTCAGCCAAAGGAGGCAGATGGGAAAGCCAGGAGGGAGAGAGCACAGAGGGATGGCTCCCACCCCCAGCCTCCTTCGTTACTGGTGAGACCAGCCTCACTGCACCCCTTCCAAGGTCCAGCACCAGCTTTGCCAGCCTCGCAGAGATGCCAGCAGCTGGGTCATGTCCCCGTGCAGTCAGAGCACCCACCATCCATCCACACTCCACCCCAACTGCCGTGTCCCCTCCACTGTGGCAGTCCTGCTGGGTTGATGGCTCCATCAGGGCCTCTCTTAGGCCAGGTAAGACCACCTCTTCTCTTGTGTTCCCCAGCCCTAGAGATGGTAGCTGTTCTCAGTGATTAATTCTTGGATAATTTCAGCTTTCCAGTTCCTGTGTAATTAATCCTCTGTGTTAAATACCATCTGTTTGAAATAGCTAGTGTGGTTTTGTTTTCCTGACTGGACAAGAATTTTCCTTGGAGATCCCAAATTGGAGTGTTCTGATAGTCATGTTCAAGTCAGAATCTGAACATTCTGGCACATACCACACGTTTTGGAAACCAATGTTAACATTTGCAGGTTAAAAGAAATTACGAGAGAGAGGAAAGTTTTAAGATTGTTCCTCATGTTGGAGCCCACTGGCATATCCTTATGTTACATATTTGTCATTTATTACACCAAATTTACAGATATCAAAAAGAAAAAATAGGGCTTCCCGGGTGGCACAGTGGTTGAGAGTCTGCCTGCCGATGCAGGGGACACGGGTTCGTGCCCCGGTCCGGGAAGATCCCACATGCCGCGGAGCGGCTGGGCCCGTGAGCCATGGCTGCTGAGCCTGCGCGTCCGGAGCCTGTGCTCCGCAACGGGAGAGGCCACAGCAGTGAGGGGCCCGCGTACCGCAAAAAAACAAAAGAAAAAGAAAAAGAAAGAATACTCCTGGTCTAATTTTAGAGCTACTGAATTCAAAACAAAAGATTCTTCAGGGGCAACTTAGGAAGTCAACCTCAGAACTGAACTGAAAGCCAGCCCTATGGGGAAGAACTCAGGGTAACTTACACATGATCGTTCTGCTTACTGGTAGATGCTACGTTAGGTTCATTGAGTAAATCTTAGTACATTTCATCAATATTTTGGAACTTGGACCGTGTAGGCTATTAGGATATTGGAGCTCCTTAACTCATCTCTCATTTCATCCCCTTGGGGTTCTGATCTGAGAACAGAGAGCAAGACAAAATTGTTCCTCGGGCAGGGGTAAGAATGTGGAGGCAAAATGTTTTTGCAGTCCATTACATCATCTTGACCTCTGCCCAGTTTTCCAGGACACCACATCCAGCATGGTCAGCGTGTGCTACCCTAGAGATATGGCCCTACGCAGCCCTCTCCTCTCCATCCGCACTGTCACTGGCTTCACGCAAGCCCTTTTCTCTCTCAGCTGATCTCCTATGAGAAATTTCTAAATGAATCCCCCTCCCTCCATTCACCAATAATGCCTGGTGTCCTGCTAGGCACCAGAGATATGGTGGCAGGTAGGGGAGATGCAGCCCAGCCTTTGGGGAGCTCAGGAGCTTGAGAAAGACAAATATCAAGCAATTGCAAAAGGGAACAAGGGCAAAGAACAAGAAATGCCCAGGGTGATGGCCGGCTCTCATCTGAGGACTGATTTACTCTGCAGGAATTGGGGAAGGCTCTTGAGGTGGGACCTGGTGAGTAAGTAGGTGTTGATGATGTGATGGGAGAGGGATTGCTCCTGACGGACAGAACAGGCTCTAGGGTACCAGGCACCAGGCAAGCAGGATGCCAACACTGACCAAGCGGAGACACTGGTTCATGGTCAGATGGAGAAGTAAGTAAGCAAGGGACACCCGCAAGGCCTGTGTGCTTCACGGTAAAGGAGAGAGGAAGCTGTTATGGGGCTAAGCTGGATCGTGAGATGTAACTAAACGATCCTTCATCAATATGCATTCTCTAAGGAATCTGCGGTACAATCCAAGTAAGCAATGAAGGAAACGTGAACAAGGCTTGACAGTCGGAGCACAGTTGGATCAATGGGTCTAAAATACAAAACATTTGTTACTCGTGGTGTGTGAGCTAAGATCAAACTCCTTATTCTATCTAAAAGGCCCTTTGTAAACTGGTGGCACCAATCTACCTTTCATCCCCCTCTCAGCTCCTCCCAGGTCCCCTCCTAACACACATCAATCAGCTCCAGCCGCATGCAACCACTTGCAACTCCCAGAACAGACCAGCCTCACACATGGAGCCTTAGCACTGCTGTTCCTCCATCCTGGAATGTCCTTCCTTGCTACCCTAGTGAACTCCTACTTATCCCTCAAGGGCCGACTCTGATGTCAACCCAAGGATCGCCTTTCCTCCTAGCTTCCCCCAGGCAGAGAAGGGTACCTACCTCCCCGGGGGCAATTACCACCCTGCACAGCCACATGACTGCCTCGTGCTCCCTAAGAGTACCAGCAGGTGTCCTATTCTTAGTGCATCATACAAGGTAGTCCCACAAATTCTGTTTCAAATGAACCAGAGTATATAATTCCACATTAACAAACTAAGCGAGCTTAGCTCCCTGGTGTAAAAATGCAAACTTTGTAAAACTCACACCTATGAATTTTGAATCAAATGTCAACAATCTGGGAGCCACTAATGGCCTATAATCAAGGGAAAGACTGCTCAGTAAGTAAATAGTTGTCTTCTTTGTTGGAATAAACCACAAGTAATGATTTACTAATTTTCTCGTTCTGCGCACATTAGTCCAATTTTCTAGAGTGGTTTCCCTGTGTCCTTGCCCGCAGAAGTAGGATAGACATGCCCCCTCAATGCAAGAACAAGAGGCCCCTGCTCCTGTAGGCTTACCCATGGGTTGCCAAATCAAAATAAATGTATAGGGTCCCAATTTAAAGGGAAAGCACTCCAACATGGCATGGCTTCCATGTGTATGGGATGCGGGCGTGCAAGATTTGCACCCACCAGCTTACAAAGCACCAAAGTCCAAGTGCCAATGTACAGCCTTCTCCCACGAAGGTAAAAAGACGTCCACCTCATTCCTCCAGTGGTAAAGCAGAGATGAAAATCCCCAAGCTTACTGCCTCAGGAGATTTCTGTGAGCCCGTGGGATCAACTGTATAAAGTAAGGTCTTGGCTGAAGTCTCCTCTTGAATCCCAGCTCTAACTACTTGATCTGCTCTTATGCCCAGCTCTCTAACATATCACGGATCAGCCTCTATGGCCACATTTACCTGGTGGATGTGGATCTGGTACAGATGTTGCTCTGCCCACCCATCCCCCACTACAGGGCACATAGCTTTGCTTTCCTGAATCCCTGGTGAATCTGAGTTCTGCTTCACTGCCCTGCAGTTCAAGGGCTCAGAGGATTTGCAAATCGCAGAAAGGGCAGCCTGCTTTGTTCTCTCCAAACGGCCAGATTCTTCCCTCTCCAGTTCCCCTCTCCTTCCTCCTTCCTTCTCTCTGTCCCACTCCCTGGGCTGAGAGGGTGGTGCACCTGGTGCCACAAACACCTTATGAGAGGGCACGACAGACTCAGAGCATGAACTGGACATGCGAGGAGTTATTAGTGAAATCTGTTCCCAGAACGTGGAAGGTTAGGGCCTCGGGAGCCCCTCTAAATCCAGACACAGAGGCGCAGCCTGGGCAGATGTTAGGCTCCCAAGTGGCTCACCGGCTCACGCAGCGGCCTGGGGAGGTGGGGAGACATCCCCAGGTGAACTTTCTGAAGGTGATGAGTGGCTTGCAGCTTGACGGAGAGCCTTGCTCCGTCCACCTGACCGTGGGCATCAGCACAGCTGGCCGCACTGTCCAAGCCTCTAGGAGTACAGCAGCCCCGCAGGGTGCTCTGGGTAATGCGGATGGGGGCGAGCGTCAGTGTCACGTCCCTAAATCACACTGCTGTCACTTAGCAAGGCCATCTACCGACGTTCAAAGACCGAACTTCCTCTCCTATCTCAGAGCCCGACGAGATGCCAAACAACAATAAAACCATTGGCTTCTAAGAAAACAAACCAGTCAGACAAGCCTGTGTGTACAGACACAAGCTGAGGCCAGAAGAAGTGAAGCGGAGCCATGTCCACAGCTCCAGTATACTGACTCCAAACACAGAAAACCTACTGTGGAGAGAGGGCTACAGTCAAGCAGTGCGATTCCAGGCAAACGGCAGCCCTGTCAGGGGCATGAATGGCCACCAGCCAGCCTTGCAACCAGGGTCTTTTCCAGCCAAGAGATAGGAGCCGTGCAAGGAAGCTTGAGTGGGGAATGGGATGGGAGCTGCTAGGATGCCCTAAGCACCCACTCCCCTCCCCAAAACAAAAGACCCCCATTTGGCTCTCTCCCGTCCAGCCACCTGTCTTAGTACACTCTGAGGTTTCCCTGGCCAGAGTCCTTGTTAATTTCCGTGCAATTTCGACACAACTAATGCTCACTCATCTTTGAAAGTTGGAAAACACAGAGGAAATCTTTCCAAATGCTGCCACTCAAGGGTCACTGCCATGAAAATTTATTTGATTTATTGCCAATAAGAGCCTGGCAAAAGCCTCCTTCTCCACCGCCCGCTTCTTTATAAACTGTGACCAGGCACTAAGGTGACTGGGCTCTGAGCCTCTTCTGCAGGACCCAGCCTGCTTGCGCCCCACCTGCCGAGCCAGTTGGGGCAGGGGCTGGGCCACAGAGGCTCAACACCTGTGTTGGCAGGCTGTCTTTGGAGGTCAAGACCGGACCCCCCTCATCTGCCTTCTCAGGTTCAAGAACTAGCACATTTTCAGGAGATAAAAGACCACCCTAGGGCCTCCCTGGTGGCGCAAGTGGTTGAGAGTCCGCCTGCCGATGCAGGGGATGCGGGTTCGTGCCCCGGTCTGGGAGGATCCCATGTGCCGCGGAGCGGCTGGGCCCGTGGGCCGTGGCCGCTGGGCCTGCGCGTCCGGAGCCTGCGCGTCCGGAGCCTGTGCTCCGCGACGGGGGAGGCCACAGCAGTGAGAGGCCCGCATACCGCAAAAGGAAAAAAAAAAAAAAAAAAAAAAAAAGACCACCCTGGAGCCAACTACTATTTCTTCTAGGAACTCCGAGAACTCCAAGAATCCAAGGACAGCTCAGAGGGGAGCGAGGAAGATCACTGCAGGATTAGAAGATCACTATAAGCTTAGAGGGAAAAACATGGAAGAACCTGAGATTGCTGAGTCCAAACTGGTTGGGAATGGGACAGATCTGATCTCTTACTGAGTCCCTACCTCATTGTTGGTTACATCAAACACCCCCCCACACTACCCCAGGGTAGCTGTGCAGAAGGGGTAAATACTTATATGGTTCCCTTTCCACCCTGAAAACCAGTAATGTCAAGGCTCTGTTGTGTCTTTGTATAGCCGTGAATAGATAGGTATCTCTTTATTGGGTTCTGTATGCAACTGGACTCAGGGACACAGCTAAAAACTAGGGTAAAGTACGACTAATATTACTTTGCAAAATAATAAAAACGCCATCCTTATTTTGTATATTCTCATCCCCCAGCCCACCTAGACCACAAGCCCCCTCAACAGTAAGAAGAAGAAGAATAAAAAGAGTCCCTCCCTTGAATTCATATTATAATAGTGGCCAAATAGTAATATTAGGCACATCCACCCCAAGGGCATCCCACTGCTAGTGCATCCCTGCATGCTAATCCCACATGTTCCCGGCTTTTTCATCTTGCCTTCTGTTTCATGTGGCCAAGGTCCCACCAAGCCCTTAGGCTAAGTTTTCCTTAGCCCATCTGAGATTGTTCATTGAATTTGGCGGAGCAAAGCCTGCTCTAGACTCTCCAGTTGCAGCTGTCCCAGGTGATAGTGTAGCCTGAACGACTCCAGCTTTGGGAAGTACACCACTCAAGCAAAGTTAGAGCAATATCTCCAGCTCCCTTCCTCAGCCACGGGAGGAAGAGTCACTGTGAGGATGGCTTATGGCTCCCACTTGGATTCATATGTTTTAGTCCTTGGGACGGATGCCATCACATAGCAAAGGTGCTGAGAGTGGAAACCACTAATATCCTACATCCCAAACTCAGATTCGTCTCATATCTGAGACTCTCCTGGACAGAAATCAGGAGTGGTACCACATATGGCAACCCCAAGGCTTTCCAAGAACCTCCAGTCCCTCTAGAGGTCTCCACACCTGCCTAGGGTCAGAGGGGAATAGCCATGGGTGCCTCGGTCCAGCTAATGCTTCAGAAGGTTATCAAACCAAATTATCCTGGACAAAGCACAGGGGTGCATCTCAGATGCCTCTCTAGGTCTCCAGAACTTGAGAGAGAGGAGAGAATTCGGGGATCATGGTGCAGATGGATATGCTCCTGGATAACTTTTGTTTGCTCTTCATGGCCCAACCCAGATATCACCTCATCCAGGAAGTCTTCCTTCATGCACAAGGTTAGGCTCCCATTCTCTGTGCTCTCAAAGCATCATGTACTTCCCTTTTAGACTTATTACACCACATGTTGAATTCCCAGAGGCCTCTCTGCTCCCAAACACACACTAGACTGTGTGCTATTGAGCCTAGGGGCTGTGTCTTACTCACTCGTACGGGAGGCTATAGCCATGACCTCCTGCGTCTGCCAGTGGCCTGGCTGCTCCCAGCTCAAAACTTGAGTTTTAAGACCTGGCCTGTGTCTATCTGCACCAAGACTAACAGCTTTCCACTCACCCCCAGCCCTAATTGCTGCAATGGGGGAAACGAGAAGTGGGATTTGAAAACAGAGCTCTCCAAGGTCAAACCAATAGAAGGGGGTTTTGTAATGTCACAGTCAAGGTTGGGAAAGAGACAGACACTCTTCCAGCATAATAAAGTCCAAAAATTATGCCAGCAGGAAGACATGAATCTTGTGTATAGATCACTGAAGTCTGTGGGCAGGAGATTAACACTTGCAGTATAAGTGATTTGTCGTTTCAAAGAGTTTGGAGTGATCATAGAGGAACAAAAAGAAAGAGGAAGCTTCCCCCCAGAGGTCAGGGTCCCCTCCCTTCTCTTGTCTGACTTCCAGGCTCCAAGTCTCCCCCTCACTCTGAGCAGCAATAAATGAATGGGGACTTTAATACTGATGAGGAGCTGGGATACCCCAACGGAGGGAGTAGCTCCCACCCGGGAAAGGAGAAAAGCAAAATGGAGATGAGGATGCGAAACAGGTCCAAGTGGGAGATCTGATCAACCAAGAGGACACCTACTTGGGGGTCAATGCCCTAAAGGTCTGGTCAGGGAGATCCATGCCTGGTGTGGTGCAAGGACTTGAGCTTATTATGCTCATCACTCGGCCCATTGCCACCCCAGTTCTGTATAGTTTAGATTCTATCACAGACACCTGGATTGAGGAACAGACTGAACTTTCCTTGAGGTTGTGTGTGTGTGTGTGTGTGTACATTTGCACACAAGAGTGAACAGGTACTTGCCTGGCAAATTAAGAGAAGGGACTAGCCCTCCTTCCCAAGATCAATAGCAGGCACCCAAGACACCGACAGGGTCACTGATGTGGAGGTAAGAGGACCCCCGGAAGAGGGCACCCAGCAACAAGGGAGTCCACCAGCTAGCATATGACATTTATAATCTAGTATAGAAAATGCTATATAGGAAGTGCAGGATGCCTTGAGGACACAGAGAAAGGGCACCTTAGGGCTTGGGAAGGCTTCCTGCAGAAGGTGATGTCTGTGTTAAGCTCTGAAGATCAAGTAGAAGTTAGCCAGAAGCATGTTCATGAGATATCCCCCGCCCTTACCCCCAGAAAACAGCTAAAGCCCTCTTGTGGGTCTAAGGTAAGGAGATCAGTGTGGGTCACATCCACCTCAAATGTGTGAGAGACAGTCTATTCCCCTGGTGAGGCCCCAGAGCTCAGACCCTATCACTTACCGGTGTTCCTGGAGGTGGTCCCAAGCCCTTTTCCCAGAGCTGCCAAAGTGGTCCCAATCCTGGCAGCTGTGCTAAGAAGAAGGATTTGCAGTGTCTGCAGAGCTGGGGAGCCTCACTCCAGAGCTGGAGCCGGCCTGGCCCCTTGGAACCCACTGAAGGTGTGCCAGACCCTGGCGAGGCTGGCTGCTTGGGCTGCAAGACGGAGGAGTGAGCCGCGAGCTCCCTGGAGCCTGGCCAGGGCCCTCTGGCCAGCCAGGCAGGTGGAGGAGGAGCTGGCGAGAGCCTGATAAAACCTCCAGAGGCTCAGATTAACTCGCGAGAAGCTGTAGAATCAGCGGGCTGACCCAAGGAGCCGCTTGCAGAGCGCCACCCAGGCAGGTGAGGGTGCATCTCCCTCTGGACACTCTCCTGGTTAAGCTGCTGCTTAAATCTGAGCTGCACTTCCTGCCTCACCCCACCTGCCACGCACCCTGGGTAGTGTCCGCTACGGGGCTGGCTCTAATCCTTTTTTTTTTTTCCCAATATATATTTTACTGAGGTAAAATTCACACAAAATAAAGTTAACCTTTTTAAAGTGAAGAATTCAGTAGCATTTAATCACCCACTATTTTATGCAACCACCATCTCTATCTAGTTGTAAAATACTTTCATGACCACAAAAGGAAACCCTATACCTTTTTTTTTTTTTTTTTTTTTCCCCTGTACGTGGGCCTCTCACTGCCGTGGCCTCTCCCGTTGCGGAGCACAGGCTCCGGACGCACAGGCCCAGCGGCCATGGCCCACGGGCCCAGCAGCTCTGCGGCACGTGGGATCCTCCCAGATCGGGGCATGAACCCGTGTCCCCTGCATCAGCAGGTGGACTCTCGACCACTGCGCCACCAGGGAAGCCCCCTATACCTATTAAGCAGTTACTTCCTTTCCACCTCCAGCCCCGGACAACCACAATCTGTGTTCCACCTCTATGAATTTGCCTATTCTGGACATTTCATATAAATGTAATTGTATAATACGTGACCTTTTGTGTCTGGTCTCTTTCACTTAGCATAATGTTTTCAAGGCTCATCTACATTGTTGTACGAAGTATCAGTACTTCATTCCTTTTTATAACCGAATAGTACTTCATGTATGTATACACCACAATATTTTTATCCATTCATCCATTGATGCATATTTGGCTTTCTACCTTTCGGTGATTGTGAATAGTGCTACTGTAAACAGGTACACTTATTTGAGTACTTGTTTCATTTCTTTGGGGTATAGATCTAAGAGTGGAATTGCTGGGTCACATGGTAATTCCAAGTTTAGCTTTTTAAAAAAAAATTATTAATTTTATTTATTTATTTATGGCTGTGTTGGGTCTTTGTTGCTACGCACAGGGTTTCTCTAGTTGGGCTGAGCTGGGGCTACTCTTCGTTGCAGTATTTGGGCTTCTCATTGTGGTGGCTTCTCTTGTTGTGGATCACTGGCTCTAGGCACGCAGGCTCAGTAGTTGTGGCTTGCGGGCTATAGAGCACAGGCTCAGTAGTTATAGCGCACGGGGCTTTGTTGCCCCCGCGGCACGTGGGATCTTCCCAGACCGGGGGTCGAACCCATGTCCCCTGCATTGGCAGGCGGATTCTCAACCACTGCACCACCAGGGAAGCCCTTATGTTTAACTTTTTGAGGAATCACCAATGTTTTCTTCAGTGACTGAACCATTTTACATTCCCATCAGTAATGTACACGAGTTCCAAATTCTCCACATTCTCATCAACACTTATTTTTTTCTTAATAGTCATCATTGTGACTGTGAAGTGCAATCTCATTGAGGTCTTGATTTGCATTTCTTTAATGACTAATGATGTTGAGCATCTTTTCACCTGCTTGTTGGCCATCTTCTTTGAAGAAATGTCTATTCAAATCCTTCACCCATTTTTTTTCACATCTTTATTCGAGTATAAATGCTTTACAATGTTGTGTTAGTATCTGCTGTACAACAAAGTGAATCAGCTATTATGTACACATATATCCCCATATCCCCTCCCTCTTGAGCCTTCTTCCCACCCTCCCTATCCCATCTCTCTAGGTCGTCACAAAGCATTGAGTTGATCTCCTTGTGCTATGCAGCAGCTTCCCACTAGCCATCCATTTTACATTTGGTAGTGTATACATGTCAGTGCTACTCTCTCACTTCATTCCAGCTTCCCCTTCCCCCCTGTGCCCTCAAGTCCATTCTCTACGTCTGCGTCTTTATTCCTGCCCTGCCATCAGTGCTGCTTTTTTAAACTCCATATGTATGCATTAGCATATGGTATTTTTTTTTCTCTTTCTGACTTACTTCACTCTGTATGACAGATTCTAGGTCCATCCACCTCACTTACAAATAACTCAATTTCATTCCTTTTTATGGCTGAGTAATATTCCATTGTATATATGTGCCACATCTTCTTTATCCATTCATCTGTTGATGCATATTTAGGTTGCTTCCATGTCCTGGCTATTGTAAATAGTGCTGCAATGAACATTGTGGTACATGACTCTTTTTGAATTATGGTTTTCTCAGGGTATATGCCCAGTAGTGGGATTGCTGGGTCATATGGTAGTTCTATTTTTAGTTTTTTAAGGAACCTCCATACTATTCTCCATAATGGCTGTATCAATTTACATTCCCACCAACAGTGCAAGAGGGTTCCCTTTTCTCTACACCCTCTCCAGCATTTATTGTTTCTAGATTTTTTGATGATGACCATTCTGACCAGTGTGAGGTGATACCTCATTGTGGTTTTGATTTGCATTTCTCTAATGATTAGTGATGTTGAGTATCTTTTCATGTATTTGTTGGCCATCTGTATGTCTTCTTTGAAGAAATGTTTGTTTAGGTCTTCTGCCCATTTTTTGGATTGGGTTGTTTGTTTTTTTTATATTGAGCTGCAAGAGTTGCTTGTATTTTGGAGATTAATCCCTTGTCAGTTGCTTCATTTGTAAATATTTTCTCCCATTCTTAGGGTTGTCTTTCATCTTGTTTATGGTTCCCTTTGCTGTGCAAAAGCTTTGAAGTTTCATTAGGTCCCATTTTTGTTTTTATTTCCATTTCTCTAGGAGGTGGGTCAAAAACGATCCTGCTATGATTTATGTCATAGAGTGTTCTGCCTATGTTGTCCTCTGAGTTTTATTGTGTCTGGCCTTACATTTAGGTCTTTAATCCATTTTGAGTTTATTTTTGTCTATGGTGTTAGGGTGCCTTCACCCATTTTTCAATTGGTTGTCTTTTGCTGTTGAATTGTAAGAGTTCTTTATATATTCCAGATCTTTATTGGACATATGATTTGCCAATATTTTCTCCCATTCTGTAGGCTGTCTTTTCATTTACTTGATAATGTTCTTTGTTGCACAAAAATTTTTAATTTTGATGAAGTCCAATTTATCTATTTTTTCTTTTGTTGCTTGCACTATTTCTGTCATATCTAAGAATCCATTGCCAAATCCAAGGTCATGAATATTTACTCCTATGCTTTCTTCTAAGAGTTTTATGGTTTTAGCTCTTATACTTAGGTCTTTGATCCATTTTGAGTTGATTTTTGTAGAGGTAGGGTTCCAAATTCATTCTTTTCCTTTCTCTTTCCTTTTTTAAAAACACAATAGAAGCTTCTCACTTAAGGGACGCCTTAAATGAGTGTTTCTGATTGGTGGGTGGCTCTTCTTTAAGTGGTGGGTCAAGCTTCTTCTATCTTTGGTTCTTCAACACATGGCTCCAAGGTTCCTATACTTGTGCATATCAAGTAGGCAAGGAGAAATGAGCATAAAGCGTTTATAGGCCAGACCTAGAAGAGGCACACATCAGTCCTGCACACATTCCATTGGCTGGAACTCAGCCAAACAGTGTGGCAGCCATGAAAATGCACCTTTCAGGGCTCCTAGTGTAGGTAGCATAAATGACTGGCAGCCTGGCTGTGGTCCACCTGGATTTACCATCACATTCATACAGAGGGAGGCCATGCTTCTGCTGGGCTGATGCCAGCCAATGACTAGTCATTGCAGAGGTCTTTTTTTTAAATCAAAATATAGTTGATGTATAATATTATCTGAGCTTCAGGTGTACAACATAGTGATTTGACATTTGCATATGTTATGAAATGATCACCACTATAAGTCTAGTAACCAGCTGTTCCCATACAAAGTTATTACAATACTACTGACCATACTCCTTATGCTGTATATTACATTCCCCATGGCTTATTTACTTTATAACTGGAGGTTTGCATCTCTTAATCCCTTTAATCTATTTCACTCCTCGACCCCCACCCCCTTGGCAAACACCTATTCTTTGTATCTATGAGTCTGTCTCTGTTTTGTTATATTCATTCATTTGTTTTGGTTTTTTTTTTTAGATTCCATATATAAGTGAGATTGTATGGTAATTATCTTTCTCTATCTGACCTATTTCACTTACTATAATACCCTCTATACCCATCCATGTTGATGCAAATGGCAAGATTTCATTTTTTGTATGACTGTGTATTATTCCATGGTATATGTGTACCACATCTTCTTTATTCATTTATCTATTGATGGACACTTAGGTTGCTTTCATGTCTTGGCTTTTGTAAATAATGCTGCAGTGAACATGGGGGTGCATGTATCTTTTCCAATTAGTGTTTTTGTTTTCTGTGGGTAAACCCAGAAGTGAAATTACTGATCAAATGGTAGCTCTATTTTTAATTTTTTAAGGAAATTCCATATCGTTCTCTGTAGTGGCTGCACCAATTTATATTCCTGCCAAAAGGGCACGAAGGCTCCCTTTTCTCCACATCCTCACCAACACTAGCTATTTCTTGTCTTTTTGAGAATAGTCATTCTGACAGGTGTGAAGTGGTATCTCATGGTGGTTTTGACTTGCATTTCCCTGATGATTAGTGATATTGAGCATTTATTCATGTGTCTGTTGGCCATCTGCATGTCTTCTTTGGGAAAAATGCCTATTCAGATCCTCTGCACAGTTTTAACTGCACTGCCAGGTTTTTTGATGCTGAATTGTATGAGTTCTTTTTATACTTTGGGTATTAATCCCTTATCAGATGTATTGTTTGCAAATGTCTTCTCCCATTCAGTAGGCTGCCTTTTCATTTTGTTGATAGCTTCCTTCACTATGCAAAAGATTTTTAGTTTGATGTGGTCCCAGTTGTTATTTTTGCTTTTGTTTCTCTTGCCTTAGGAGACATATCCAAAAAAAAAAAATTGCTAAAACCTATGTCACCCTTCCCAATTTCAAACTATACCACAAAGCTACAATAATCAAACAGTATGGTACTGAAAATAAATGAACATACATCAAAGGAACAAAATAGAGAGCCCAGAAATAAACCCACACTTATACGGTCAACTAACCTACAACAAAGGAGGCAAGAATATACAATGAAAAAAAGACAGCCTCTTCAATAAATGGTGTTGGAAAAACTGGATAGCGACATGCAAAAGAATAAAACTGGACTATTTTCTCACACCATACACACAAATAAGCTCAAAGTTGGTTAAAGACTTAAATGCAAGACCTGAAACCATAAAACTACTAGAAAAAAACATGGGCCTGCACCCTTCTATTGTGGCAGGGCTGACTACTATGGGCATGTGGGTAGGTGGGGCTGGTCCCCCAAGCCAGGCTGTGCCTCATGCAAGAGCTGTGGGCCTACTGGAGGGCCAGGTAGGCTTCCTACAGAATTGGCTGCACAGACCCAGGGAGTGGAGGGTGGTCAGGATTGGTGGGACTGGGTCCAAGCACAGCTGTCTACTTGGCCCAAGGGGGGTTGGGGCTGATGCCAGCCTGCTGGTAGGCAGGGCCAGGTCCCCACACAGCTGTCTGCCTGGTCCCAGGGGTGAGACTTAGAGCTGGTGTTGGCCCACTGGTGTTATGACAGTAGAACCATCTTCCACTAATGGCGGCTGTCAGCATCTCTGTCCCCAGTTGCCTCCTGCCTCTACAGGAGGTTCTCCAAGATCATCAAGTGGGTCTGACACAGGCTCCTTTCAAACTACTGCCTCTAGGCTGGGACTCGGAGTGTGTGAGATTTTGTGTGCACTTTTTAAGTGTGTATTCTCTGTTTCCAGTAGCCTTCTGGCTCTCCCAAACATAAGCCCACTAGTTTTCAAAGCCAGACATTCTGGAGCCTCATATTCCCAGCGCGTGACCCCCGGGCTGGGAAGCCCAATGTGGGGCTCAGACCCCTTTCTCCTTGGAGAAGACCTCTACGATTGTGGTATTTCTCCTGTTTGTGGGTCACTGGCCTGGGGTGTAGGTCTTCCCCATACCATGTCTCTGCCCCTCCTACCCATCTCTTGTGGTTTCTTCTTTATGTCTTATTTGTGGAAAATCTTTTCTGCTAGTCATTAGGTCATTCTAACAGGTAGTTGCTCTGTAAGTAGCTGTAATTTTGGTGTGTCCGTGAGAGGAGGTATGTTCAGGATCTTCCTACTCCACCATTTTGGCCACCTCTCCTCCTAACTTCATTCTTTTTCATGTGAATTTCCAGTTGTCCCAATCCATTTGTTGAAGAGACTATTCTTTCCCCATTGAATGGTCTTGACACCCTTGCCAAAAATTCACTGGCCATAGATATATGGGTTTATTTCTGAATCTTTGATTCTATTTCATTGGTTTATCTGTCTATCCTGTGCCAGCACCAATTTTTTTGTTTTGTTTTGTTTTTCATTTTTTTGTTTTTTGTTTATATATATATTTTTATTGGAGTATAATTGTTTTACAATGTTGTGTTCATTTCTGCTGTACAATGAAGTGAATCAGCTACATGTATACATATGTATCCCCTCCCTCTTGGACCTCCCTTCCCCCCCCCACCCATCTAGGTAATCACAGAGCACCAAGCTGAGCTCTCTGTGCTATACCACAGCCAATGCCAGTTTTGATTACTATAGCTTTATAATAAGTTGTGAAATCTCTTTCCTTAATATTGTCTATACCCAGTCAAGGGGAGGTGACCTAAAGCAGTGCTCCTTTTCCTAACTGGATACCTCATAAGTAGTGCCATACTCTCAAATGTCCTTTGGGACTGTGGATTATGGCTCTAGTTCTGAAGTCAGAGTAAGAGTAAGGAGGGGGAAGAGGGAGAGCCATGAGAGGCAGTGCAGGAATTACTCCCTTCAGTTCCCCATGAAAGGAGGTGGCATAATGAAGTGAAAAGAACGTGGGCATGGGTGGGTTTCAAGCCCAACTCTGAAGCTACTAGCTTGTAGTCTTGGACAACTTATGCTCTCTGGCCCTTGGTCTTGTCACGTGGAAAATGGGCTGCTGTGAGAACTGCATACGTGCAACAAGGTACATAAAGCATCTGGCCCAGAGTATCTGCTAAATAAATCGCACAGAATGGAATTGGGAAATGACCATGGAAACACAGCATATCCCGACTACTCAAAGATCTGATATATCTACTCTGGAAGGGTGTTCATTGAGGGTAGATCTCGTGACTGCTTAAATCCGTCCCAGGCACACCCTGAACCAAGCTAGGCAGTACAAGTGACAACATAGGTCTTTTTTAATATGTCCTTACCTCCTTTGCTATAAATGAGCTCCTTTACTAACTAATGAATGAATGAATGAACAGTCTTATGTGGAATACCATATGGTAAGTTAGGCTTTCTGTAAGTCCACAAATAATGTTGTCAGAAGCTTGGTGAACAGGGAAAGCAAATACAGAATGAGGGTCTATTTCAGTGATAACCATTCCCTGTTCCGTTCCTGATGGAAGGGATCCAATATAACTAATCATCCTACATTTCTATTAAAGAAGGAGGCAAGACAGAGCTCATAGGGTTATCTAACTGCTTACCAGAATTTCTTTTGTGTGAAACTTCCCTAGAGGTTCACGTAAATGCCTAAATGGAGACAGATGTATTGAATTGGACTCTTCTTTGGAGAAGGAGTCCATTATGGGCCTGGAAACCCTCAGGGCTTCAGGGCAACTGGCCTGAGCCAAGTACTACAGAGAGATTGCCAACAGTCAGTGGTGTTTATCCCTGAGCCTCCCTGGGAAACTCACCCACCCCATCACTGGGCACAGGCTGGACCTGTGCTGCTTCTGGAGGCCAGGTGTCTCTGCACCACCCTTGCCAAAGTGGAGCCCATGTGGTCCCTGCCTCTGTGGGTCACATGCTTCCAAACTGAAGTTTGTCCAGCATGCCTGTGACTGACAGAGCCTCGTCACATGCCTGCCTCCAGCCGCAAGGGCATCTGGAGCAGCTTATTCCTGAGCTTTGCGTTGGAGAGGCACTGACACATCATGGGAGGGATTCTCCCAATACAGGTTGGGTGGTCAAAGGAGCTGAATGTTAATGACAGTTGTTCACCACTCGGGGTGTCTTAATGAGGTCCAATTTAGTCTTTGTAAAATAATACCACTCTTCTGCTCCCAATCATACTGCAGGGAAGGCAGGGGAAATGGGTCAATAGAAAGATGGGACATGACAGGGCCATCTTCGCTAGTCCTATCAACGTAGTCACGGAAACCCTCCTACCTACTGGGTCTCTTGAGCCTGGCATTTGCTCAGCAATACATCCTTGTACTGGGTGAATGAATAAATGAAAGGACAAATGAGGCAGTGTAGGCAGATCTTCTTTGCCTCTGACACAATATCTGGCAGGTCTGGGGTTGAGCCCCAGGAGCTATAGTCCTGAGCTGTAGTCTCCCCACTCTCACCTGCTCCTAACCCACTGGCCAGATCTGAAAGACAATGCTTTGGGCTTGTTTTCAGTTCTCCACTGGGATGTGGGTCCCTGCAGCCTGAACACCCTTGCTAACCCTCCCACAAGAGGCTGGATGCAGCCCGTATCCCTGATGTTGGACAGCTATTGGCTCGAGTTCTGTCTTCAAGAGATTTATGTCTAGCAACATACAGGGAGGGGTGCTACTAGGGGTCTGACTCTGATATTACCTGCTGCAGGGAATCCCCCTGCCTGTCCCATCTGCTGGACCAGAGTCCATGCTGGCCCCAATCAAACCCCTCTCAACCATGCTGAGCTGAGTCAGCCCCCCTGTGCCTGTGCTCGCTGCCCCTCACCATCAACTAAAGCTGCCGAGGTCCCAGGGTACCAACCTGAGTCACAATACTCCCTACTAATGCCCAGAGGAACCTTTCCAATGATCTCAGGGACTGGGCATCCCAAGGCTAAAGACTAAGAAAACAGCTCCAGGCTTTCCAGTTCCATCACTTGCTCTTTCACAGGGATTTTTGGCTAAAACACTGACGCCAAAGTGTGACTTTCAAAAAGTGAACACAGTTATCATGCAAATATAGAATGAAAACACATCAAAGACTTATTTAACTTATAATGAGAAGATCAGAGCATTGGGTAAAGCTGATTCAAAAAGCATTTGAGGAATTGGGTTTTTTAAAAAAGAATAAAGTTGTTAGGTTAGACACAAAACTGGTTAATGTCCTGATAGTCCAATAAGGCCTTAACATTTGGATTTATCGTTCCTACCAGGTAAAAATCAATTGTCTCTCCACTAGGAAAAAAGAAAACAAAACATCGAGTTAACGTGTAATTCCATAGTATCTGGGCTTTCAACCAGTGATGAAATAGTCTAACAAAGGTACATTCTCCTATAATTAAATAATGCTTGGGGGGCTTGCACAACAATGCCCTTGTGTGATGCTGAAAGAAGATGTTGTCCTTTCTTTGCCTTATTTCCAAGATTTAGATGTTTGTTTGTTTGTTTGAACTCTGTGGATGGGTTGTGAAGGTCTCCCTAAGACCTAGGAGAGCTAGGCTCTCAGGAAAACATCTTAAAACATGGACCTGAAGAGTTTAGAACCCTGTAATGACACCTCATTGTTTCCTTCAAGGATAAAGCCCAGATCTTGGGCAGGACACCCACAGCCCTGCATGCACTGAGTCCTTTACCAGATCACTTCTTGCCACTTCTGCACAGGCACCCGGCACTCTGGCCCATGCAGACCCCTGAACATACTGGCCTCTTCCATCCTTGACTTTGCCCGAGTCTCATTATACCCTGAACCTGGAACATTCTTCCCCTACTTGTTCATCTGGATGACTCCTATGCTTACGTCATGACCTGCCTCAAGGAATACTTATTCCAGAAATCCTTCCTCGACTCCTCCAAACTTGGGGAATCAAGCCATCCCAATACAGTATTTACAGTGGTAATTCTGGCAACACTTCCAATTACTGGGTTCTTACCATACATTAGTCTTTGTCCGAAATAATCTATTGATCTTATCCAATTTAAACCTTTCATGAATGGTTGAACAAAGATAATTTTATCCCACTTTCCACTTAAAGATCACACAGTTGGAAAGTGGTCAAGGCAAGACTCAAACACAGATCTTCCGGATGCTTAACTCTATTTGTTTCGCTACTCTAGAATGCTTTGTTTTTCACACTGTTAATGCCGATTTTCATGAATTCAAGGGAATGAGTTTCATGGCACATGTCCCCTGCACAAAATGCCCAAGACTATCTGAAAATTGGACAAGCCCAGCTCCCACAGAGAGATAGGAAGGACATGGAAAAAGAGCACCTACTGTGGAGTTGGTTGGGAGTCCCTAGGAATTCTGGAATGACCTCAGCTGGCAAAGCCTGGCCCTTGGGTGAAGTGTAGTGCTGTGAGTCACTTCCTGATGGAGATCTCTCAGGTCCCTTGCAGACAGTGGAATTCTACTGGATGTGCCCATATCACGTCTCAGCCTGAGCCTGTCAGCACTCTGGGGGCCTGCACAACCAAGACCCTCAGCCTTCAAACATGATCAGCCTATATCATTTAGGGCTGCTTCTTCAGCTTCTCTTCAAACTATTCATTCGTTTGTTCATTCATTCATTCCACACAAAGGTGCCAAGCACTTACCCTGTGCCAAACACCATAATAGGAGCTGGAGGTGGAAAAGGTTAGCAAAACTCTTTTCTTACATCCTTATCTTACCCATTCATTTCTAAGCTCCATTAAGACGGGGATTGTGTGGTATTCATCTTTACATCCTCAGGGCCTCGCACATTGCCTAGAACAGAATAGGCAGGAAATAAATGAATGAGTGAGTGAATGAATGATTTGAGTACAACTCTAGAACATCTGTAACCAGGACACGACATGGGCAGCCCAGCCATTCTGGGCAAGAAATGAATGAATGAATGAATGAATGAATTGAGTACAACTCTAGAACATCTATAACCAGGACATGACATGGGCAGCTCAGCCATTCTGGGCAGATTCATCTCAATGAGGGTAGCAAGCCCAGAGGAGGACCTTGACACCTCAGAACCTAGTGAGGGTGCCTGTCCTCCTGTCTTCAAATGACTGCCTACCACTGATTCCCCTCCAACTAATATAGTATCTTGACACCCTGGTATAAAGGGATGAATTGTGAGTGTATCATGAATAATTGGATACCAAAAATAAAATCAACATTTGCAAATAATCTAATTAAAATAATAAATTACAGGGGGTGTACTGTAGTTTTAATTTGCATGTCCCTAAAGACTAATGTACTGATCTTTTACTCACAAGCTTAGTTGTTATGCATATGAGTTCTTAGTGAAGTGTGTGTTCATATATTTTACCCATTTTAATGGGTTGTTTCCTTATTATTAGGTTTTGAAAGTTCTTTATGTATTCTGAATATGATAATTTTTTAACATATTTCTCCCACAAATATGTTTCTGTACCTTGCCTTTTTATTCTCTTAAGAGTATCTTATACACAAGTGAACTTTTAACATTTTGATGAACTCTCATTTATCAATTTGTACTTGTATGGATCATGCTTTTGGTATCAAATAAAATTTTGCCTCTCTGACTGGTTTATTTCATTTAGCATAATGTGTTCCAGGTCCCTCCATGTAGTTGCAAATTTCCTTCTTTTTTAAGGCTGAATAAGATTCCTTTGTATGTATATATCACATTTTCTTTATCCATTCATCTGCTGAGGGACATTTGATTCCCCTTATATGAGATATCTAAAATAGTCAAATCTATAGAAGCAAAAAATAGACTGGCAGTTGCCAGGGCATGAGAAGAGGGAGACGTAGGGAGTAGCTATTCAATAGGTATAAATTTACAGTTATACAAGATGAATAAGTACTAGAGACCTGCTGTACAACATAATCCCTGTAGTTAAAGACAGTGTTGTGACTTCAAATTTTTTTAAGAGTGTAGATCTCATGTTAAGTGTTTTTACCACACACACATCAAAAAAATTGATCAAGGAAATTTTTGGAAGTGATGGATATGTTTATCACTTTAATTGGGTGATGGTATCATGGGTGTACACATATGTCCAAAGTCACCAAATGATATACATTAAATATGTGCAGGTTTTTGTATATAAATGATACCCCATTATGCTGAAAAAAAGACAGGTTGCAAACATTTTCTACTATGAAATGTTATAATTTTAGGTTTTACATTTGGGTCTTTGATTCATTTTGAGTTAATTTTGTATATGATATAAGGTATGGATTTAAGTTCCTTTTTTGCATATGGATATTCAATTGTTACATCACTAGTTAACTGACTAGACTATACTATCCATTGTCCACGAGATTGTCTTTGCACCTTTGATGAAGATTAACTGTTCATATAAGTGCAGGTATATTTCTGGACTTTCTATTTTATCCCATTGAAGTTTTGTCTTCTTTTATGCCAATAACACACTGTCTTAATTACTGAAGCTTTATAGTAAGCCTTGGGATCAATAGTGTTAGTTTTCTAACTTTTTTTTTCTTTCCAATAAGGAGGCCTCTTATTTCTTTTTATTACCTTATTGTGGCTAGAACTTCCAGTACAATGTTGAACAGAATGGTGAGAGTGGACATCCTAACCTTGTTCCCAATCTTAGGGGAAAACATAGATCTACCTTCTGTTCCTAGTTTTTTATCAGGCTACCTTCTGTTCCTAGTTTTCTGAAATTATTTTTCAGGAATGGATGTTGGATTTTGTTATAAGTTGCACTGGTTGATTTTCAAATGTTAAACCAACCCATCATCCTTGGGATGAACTCCATTTGTTTATCCTTTTTATATATTGTTAGATTTAATTTGCAAAAAATTTGTTTAGAATTTTTGCACCTATGTTCGTGAGGGATATTGGGTTGCAATTTTCTTTTTCTTTCTTTCTTTTTTTTAACAATGTCTTTGTCTTGTTTTGGTATCAGGGTAATCAGTTGGGACATATTCCCTCCCTTTCAATTGTCCAGAAGAATTTGCACAAATTGGTGCTATTTCTTCATTAAATGTTTAGAACAATTCACCAATGAAGATGTTTAGGCCTGGGAATTACTTTGTGGAAATGTTTTTTTTTTTTTTTTTGCTGTACGCGGGCCTCTCACTGCTGTGGCCTCCCCCATTGCGGAGCACAGGCTCCGGACGCACAGGCCCAGCGGCCATGGCTCACGGGCCCAGCCTCTCCGCGGCATGTGGGATCTTCCCAGACCGGGGCACGAACCCGTATCCCCTGCATCGGCAGGCGGACTCTCAACCACTGCGCCACCAGGGAAGCCCTGTGGAAATGTTTTAATCTACAAATTCAATTTCTTCACTAGATACAGGGTTTTTCAGGTTATCTATGTCTTCTCAAGTGAGCTTTGATAGTGTATCTTTCAAGGAATTCATCTGTTTCATTTTTATTGTCAAATTTGTTGGCAAAAAAGTAGTTCAGAATAGAATGTCTGTATAATCTCTAATGATGTTATCTGTCTCATTCCTGATATGGACAATGTATATATGTCTTCTCTCCTTTTCTCCTGACTGGTCTGGCTAGATGTCTGCCAATTTTATTGATATTATTTAAAAACTAACTTTTGATTTCATTGATATTCTCTATTGTTTTCTGTTTTCCATTTTACTGATTTTCATTCTGTTATCATTTCCTTTTTTTTTTTTTACCTTGCCTTGGATTTATTTTGCCCTTCATTTTCTAGGGTCTTAAGGTGGAAGCTGGGGTTACTGATTTAAGACCTTTCTTCTTCTCTAATATAGGTGTTGTATATGTCCCTCTAAGTTCTGCTTGAGTAGCATCCCAGAAATTTTGATTTGTTTTATTCTGATTTTCATTCCACTCAAAATGCTTTCTAATTTCATTTCTGATTTCTTCTTTGACATATGGTTTATTTAAAAGCTTGTTATTTGGTTTCCAAATAGTTGGAGATTTTCAAAAGATTTTCCTGTTATTGACTTAGAATTTAATTTGATTTCTAATTCAATTCCATTGTGGTTGTAGAATGTATCTCTATTACTTGGATTCTTTGAAATTTACTGAGACTTATATATTCTATAAATGTCATACAGATCTACTTGGTTGACAGTGTTGTTCAAATCTTCTACACCTGTACTGATTTTGTGTTTACCTGTTTTCTTATATATTGATAGAGGGTTATTCAAACCTTTTATTATAATTGTGGATTTGTCTATTTTTCTTTGCAGTTTCATCTGGTTTTGCTTCAGTTTTTTTTTTTTTTTTTTAATTGTGGTACGTGGGCCTCTCACTGTTGTGGCCTCTCCCGTTGCGGAGCACAGGCTCCGGATGCGCAGGCCCAGCGGCCACGGCTCACGGGCCCAGCCGCTCCGTGGCATGTGGGATCTTCCCAGACCGGGGCACGAACTCGTGTCCCCTGCATCGGCAGGCGGACTCTCAACCACTGCGCCACCAGGGAAGCCCGCTTCAGATATTTTGAAGCTTTCTTATTAGAAGCATAAACATTTAGAATCATAATGTCCTCTTCATGAATCAATCTCTTTATTATTATGAAATCAACATTTTTTAAAATCACTGGGAACGCTCTTTGCTCTGCAATCTACTTTTTCTGATACTACTATAGCCATTTCAGCTGTATTTTGATTAGTGTTAGCATCATTTACATTTTACCTAACTGGAGTTTTATACTTAAATGTGTTTCTTGTTGGGAGCATGTACTTAGGTCTTGCTGTTTTATCCAATCTGAAAATCTCTGCCTTTTATTGGAGTGTTTAGATTATTTACATTTAGTGTAATTACTAACATTAGGTTTGAGCTTAGCATATTGGTATTTCCTTTCTATTTGTTCCATTTGTTCTTTTCCTCTTTTTCTATCTTCTTGTGGATTAAGTGAATTTTTTATGACTCCATTTTATCTGCTTTGCTGGCTTTGTTTTGTTATTTTAGTGGTTGCTTCAGGTTTATAGGATATATCTTTAACTTATGACAGTCTACCTTTAAGTGACATGATATCAGTTCATGTATAATGTAAGAATATTATAGTAGTATTCTTCTATTTCACTACTCCCAACCCATGCACTATTGTTATCATATGCTTTACTTTTTCCATATGTTACAAGCCCAATATTCCATTATTCATGTTTTTGTTTAAACAGTCAATATGCTTTAAACAAATTTAAGTAAAATGAACAATATTACATATATAAGTAGTTACCATTTCCAGTGTTCTGCATTTCTCTGTGTAGATCCATATTTCTTTCCAGTATCATCTTTCTTCTGCCTGAAGGAACTCCTTAGACATTTCACATCTTGGGAGTATGCTGGTGATTAACTGTTTCAATTTTCTATATCCAAGAAACTCTTTCTTTCACCTTCATTTTTGAAAGATATTTTGCTTCTAGTGTGAAAGGTATTTTTGGTTTGTTTTTCAGTGTTTTATTATTTTAGAGATGTTGTTCCACTGTCCTCTCAGCTGGTTTGTTCCTAACAAGAAATCCACTATCATCTTAATCTTGTTCTTTTATATATCACCTGTCTTTTTACTGTGGCTGATTTTAAGATTTTCTCTTTATCACTGGTTTTTGGCAGTTTGATTATGATATACCTTGGTATATATTTTTTTCTGTGTTTCTTGTGCTTTAGGTTTATTGAGCTTCTTGTATCTGTGAGTTTATAATTTTTATTAAATTTAGAAAATTTCAGCCATTTTTCCTTCAAATATTTTTCTGCTTTATGAAGGAGTCTCTCCTTACTGGCCTCTAGTTATACATTTATTAGATTGCTTAAGGTCCCAAAAGTCCATTGATACTCTGTTCTTTATTTTTTTCTCTTCTCTCTGTGGTTCATTTTGGATAATTTTTATTGCTATAACTCCAAGTCAGTAAAAAAAAAATTACTTTTATTCTGAAATTTCTGATTTGCCATAAATTTCATCCAGTGTATTCTTCATCTCAGACATTGTTTTATTTCCAGAAGTTTGATTGCATTTTTTATTATATCCCCCATGTCTCTACTTTTTAAACATACTGAATACCATCCAAATAATTGCTTCAACGTCTTATCTTCTAATTCTAACATCTTTGGCAGTTCTGCAGTGGTTTTATTTATTGAGTTTTCTTCTCATTATAGATTATATTTTCCTGCTTCTTTACAGGTCTGGTAATTTTTTATTGGATTCCAGACACTCTGAATTTTACCTTGTTGGGTGATGCCTATTTTTAAATTCTTATAAATATTCTTGAGGTTGGTTTTGTTTGTTTGTTTGTTTTGGCCACGTTGCACAGCTTGTGGGATCTTAGTTCCCTGACCAGGGATCAAACCCAGGCCCTTGGCAGTGAAAGCATGGAGTGTTAATCACTGGACTGCCAGGGAATTCCCCTCTATTTGAGACTTGACTTTAAGATTTCTTAGGTGGACCCAGAACCATGATTAGACTTAATTATTCTATTGAGGAAAGACACTTTATGTACCCTACCAAATGTCCCATGAATCATGAGGTTCTCTATTCTGGCTGGTAGGGGCAAGCTTTATTCCCATCCTGTGTGAGTGTCAAGCATTGTTACCTCTAATTCTTTCAGATGGTTCTTTTACCAGCCTTGAGTAGTTTCCTCATAATCCATGCACCAGTCAGTATTCAGCTGAATACCTGGGGGCTGCCCTCTGCAGATCTCAGGATTCCTCTGTGTGGCTTTCACCTCCCTGGTGCCCAGTCCTCTGAATTCTAGCCACCTTCATCTTCCCAAACTGTCAGCTATCTCTTCTCAACTCAGGGAGCCTGCCAGGCTCTGCCTGTCTTTCCCCTCCCTGAAACACTGCCTGGATACTCTCTCAAAGGAGTATCCAGGCAGTTACAGGGCCCACCACATTTTTTTCATGTCTTAAAGAAAACTGTCATTTTTTGGCTGTGTCCACTGTCTTGAAATGTTTTATATATATATATATATATATATATATATATATATTTATATACACTATTTGTTGGCTGGTTACTTAAGGCTGGTTAGTAAATGTGGTCCCTGTTACTCCACCGTGACCAGAAGTGAAAGTCCTCCATTTCTTATGAAGAGAGAGAAAGTGGTGATCCTATATTGGGTTGGCCAAAAAGTTCGTTTGGGTTTTTCTATAACATCTTACAGAAAAACCCAAACGAATTTTTTGGCCAACCTAATACCTGGCCTAAAAGACAGGCAAATAAGCCACAGCTTCTCTTACCTATGTCACCATTTTTGATGTACCATTAATAGTTGTGATCATGAATAATCACAGAATTTATATTGAAAGTTTTCACTACTTTAATTAAAACATTTTTAAAATCTATGCATAAATCTCATTAAAAATAAGGAACTGAAGAAAGTTTAAGGGGTGCTGTCTACATACACGTTGTGAATAAGCGAGATTGATCCATGGTCATTTTGCGTAATTTGAAAGTGAACTGTTGCTAGACCAAATATACATATAATAATAATGCAGATGAAATTCTCAACAAAGGTACTATGGTAATAATATATGTAAATCTGTTAATCATATCCTTTTCTACAATACAGTAAGATCCATTTATGCTGTCTCTTCACTGTATATAGTGTTAAAAATAAAATTTAATGTTTTTAAACTTTTATTACCACCATTTATTTTTCCTTCATAGCCTTCCTCCATTCAAACATTCATTCAACAAATATTCACTGATTGCCTAGTACTGTACTATGCTAGTCCTTATAAAACACCAAATTTAATTATTTTAATGGCTACTTTAATTACAAAGTTATAAAATGCATCTGGGGCAACTTTTTTTTGCTTCTATAAAAAACGTTACTGCATTCAAAATCCAGGGATATTCATGGGAATGTGATGCACAGGCACACACAATTCATCATGCATGTATCACACGTAAGCATAGTCATCATAGATGTGGGTGCGTCTCTACTTGCTTTTAGATGTGGGTCAGGGATGGATAAAGATTGGCAGAGATAGTCAAGTTAGGAAGAGTGTTATGAAAAAAGAAAAGAGGAGTAGGCATAGGAAAAGGATCAAAAGGAGGTTATAAAAGTTTGACACATATGACAAAGACTGGCGAAGCTTCTTCTGGACGTTGACTCTAGGAAAGAAAACCGCCCCACAGGGGATGAGAAAGTAAGACCTGCATAGAGGGCAGCTGGAGCATGAGTTCAAAGTCAAGTACTTTGGAAGTTGCTGGAGGTCAGAGGACCCAAGTTTCACTCTCCTCTTTCTCCAAGATTCTCACTGGTAAGAGAACACACACAATGGGGGTGCCAAATGGACACCAGAGGATCATCCTTACTAGTGGGCTAGATAGTACCAACGACTCCAAAGAATAGGGCTTTCTGCTAAACTATGTTAGCACATGTACCTTGGGCTATATTCCTGGTGGGTCTCCTCATACCCTGCCAGCTTCATGGAGCACCCCAGGCTGGACTCACGCACCCAGTTACTTCTCAAAATGGGCCCCTGCCCTGACCCAAGTGTGCATACTCACGGGAGTCAGAAGCCGAGGAGACCCCATGGACTCTCTTACCCACCCAGGAGGCAGACGGTCTAGAGAGATGCGGTGGAATATTTTTTGCTTCGGAAGGACAGTGACAACCCCCAATGATGTGGATCAAGGCCTGATGGGTTCTGAGAGAACATCAGCCACTCCCTGCCCAGGTGAAGAACTGAGTAAGTGGTGGAAACGGGTGTGGAGGTTTTCACCCCAACACTCCTCCTCCAGGACACAGACCAGAGGGCATCTCCACTTTGGAAACATGCAGAAAAAAGGGGAAATGACTCCCTCTTTACCAGAAAGAATCGTTATAGCTTCTCTAACTTCAAAACAAGACACATTTGCTGAGTGTGTGGCTCCAGGCGCTCCTGGAGCTTGGATTTCTGACACAATCTTATCTGTTATTATTCTTAGCACAAGTCAGAAAGCAGAGTTCGGAGCATTTTATTTTTTAACTTACACTTTCTTTTTTTTTAAGTTTTAAAAATTTTTTTATTTTTTAACATCTTTATTGGAGTATAATTGCTTTACAATGTTGTGTTAGTTTCTGTTGTATAACAAAGTGAATCAGCTATACGTATACATATATCCCCATATCCCCTCCCTCTTGCTTCTCCCTCCCACCCTCCCTATCCCACCCCTCTAGGTGGTCACAAAGCACCGAGCTGATCTCCCTTTGCTATGCAGCTTCTTTGCACTAGCTATCTATTTTGCATTTGGTACTGTATATATGTTAATGCCACTCTTGCACTTCGTCCCAGCTTCCCCTATCCCCTCCCCATGTCCTCAAGTCTATTTTCTATGCCTGCGCCTTCATTCCTGTCCTGGCCCTAGGTTCTTCAGAAACTTTTTTTTTTTTTTTAGATTACATTTATATGTGCTAGCATATGGTATTTGTTTTTCTCTTTCTGACTTACTTCACTCTGTATGACAGACTCTAGGTCAACCCACTTCACTACAAATAACTCATTTTCATTTCTTTTTATGGCTGAGTAATATTCCATTGTATATATGTGCCACATCTTCTTTATCCATTCATCTGTCAATGGACACCTAGGTTGCTTCCATGTCCTTGCTATTGTAAAAAGGGCTGCAATGAACTTTGTGGTACATGACTCTTTTTGAATTATGGTTTTCTCAGGGTATAAGCCCAGTAGTGGGATTGCTGGGTCATATCATAGTCCTATTTTTAGTTTTTTAAGGAACCTCCATACTGTTCTCCATAGTGGCTGTATCAATTTACATTCCCACCAACAGTGCAAGAGGGTTCCCTTTTCTCCACACCCTCTCCAGCATTTATTGTTTCTAGATTTTTTGATGATGACCATTCTGACTAGTGTGAGGTGATACCTCATTGTAGTTTTGATTTGCATTTCTCTAATGATTAGTGATGTTAAGCATCCTTTCATGTGTTTGTTGGCAATCTGTATATCTTCTTTGGAGAAATGTCTGTTTAGGTCTTCTGCCCATTTTTCGATTGGGCTGTTTGCTTTTTTGATATTGAGCTGCATGAGCTGCTTGTATAGTTTGGAGATTAATCCTTTGTTAGTTGCTTCGTTTGCAAATATTTTCTCCCATTCTTAGGGTTGTCTTTTCGTCTTGTTTACGGTTTCCTTTGCTGTGCAAAAGCTTTGAAGTTTCATTAGGTCCCATTTGTTTTTGTTTTTATTTCCATTTCTCTAGGAGGTGGGTCAAAAAGGATCTTGCTGTGATTTATGTCATACAGTGTTCTGCCTATGTTTTCCTCTAAGAGTTTTATAGTGTCTGGCCTTACATTTAGGTCTTTAATCCATTTTGATTTTATTTTTGTGTATGGTATTAGGGAGTGTTCTAATTTCATTTTTTACATGTAGCTATCCAATTTTCCCAGCACCACTTACTAAAGAGGCTGTATTTCTCCATTGTATATTTTTGCCTCTTTATCAAAGATAAGGTGACCATATGTGCGTAGGTTTATCTCTGGGCTTTCTATCATGTTCCATTGATCTATATTTCTGTTTTTGTGCCAGTACCATACTGTCTTGATTACTGTAGATCTGTAGTATGGCCTGAAGTCAGGGAGCGTGATTCCTCCAGCTCTGTTTTTCTTTCTCAAGATTGCTTTGGCTATTCGGGGTCTTTTGTGTTTCAATAAAAATTGTGAAATTTTTTGTTCTACTTCTGTGAAAAATACCATTGGTAGTTTGATAAGGATTGCATTGAATCTGTAGATTGCTTTGGGTACTATATTCATTTTCACAATGTTGATTCTTCCCATACAAGAACATGGTATATCTCTCTATCTGTTGGTATCATCTTTAATTTCTTTCATCAGTGTCTTATAGTTTTCTGCATACAGGTCTTTTGTCTCCTTAGGTAGGTTTATTCCTAAGTATTTTATTCTTTTTGTTGAAATGGTAAATGGGAGTGTTTCCTTAATTTCTCTTTCAGATTTTTCATCATTAGTGTATAGGAATGCAAGAGATTTCTGTGCATTAATTTTGTATCCCGCTACTTTACCAAATTCATTGATTAGCTCTAGTAGTTTTCTGGTAGCATCTTTAGGATTCTCTATGTATAGTATCATGTCATCTGCAAACAGTGACAGTTTTACTTCTTTTCCAATTTGGATTCCTTTTATTTCTTTTTCTTCTCTGATTGCTGTGGCTAAAAATTCCAAAACTATGTTGAATAATAGTGGTGAGAGTGGGCAACCTTGTGTTGTTCCTGATCTTAGTGGAAATGGTTTCAGTTTTTCACCATTGAGAACGATGTTGGCTGTGGGTGTGGGTGTGTCATATATGGCCTTTATTATGTTGAGGTAAATTCCCTCTATGCCTACTTTCTGGAGGGTTTTTATCATAAATGGGTGTTGAATTTCGTCAAAAGCTTTTTCTGCATCTATTGAGATGATCATGTGGTTTTTATCCTTCAATTTGTTAATATGGTGTATCACATTGATTGAGTTGCGTATATTGAAGAATCCTTCCATTCCTGGGATAAATCCCACTTGATCATGGCGTATGATTCTTTTAATGTGCTGTTGGATTCTGTCTGCTAGTATTTTGTTGAGGATTTTTGCATCTATGTTCATCAGTAATACTGGCCTGTAGTTTTCCTTTTTTGTGACATCTTTGTCTGGTTTTGGTATCAGGGTGATGGTGGCCTCATAGAACGAGTTTGGGAGTGCCTCCCTCTGCTATATTTTGGAAGAGTTTGAGAAGGATAGATGTTAGCTCTTCTCTAAATGTTTGATAGAATTCGTCTGTGAAGGCATCTGGCCCTGGGCTTTTGTTTGTTGGAAGATTGTTAATCACAGTTCCAAGTTCAGTGCTTGTGATTGGTCTGTTTATATTTTCTATTTCTTCCTGGTTCAGTCTTGGAAGGTTGTGCTTTTCTAAGAATTTGTCCATTTCTTCCAGGTGGTCCATTTTATTGGCATATAGTTGCTTGTAGTAATCTCTCATATCCTTTGTATTTCTGCAGTTTCTGTTGTTACTTCTCCTTTTTCAGTTCTAATTCTGTTGATTTCAGTCTTTTCCCTTTTTTTATTGATGAGTCTGGCTAATGGTTTATCAATTTTGTTTATCTTCTCAAAGAACCACCTTGTAGTTTTACTGATCTTTGCTATTGTTTCCTTCACTTCTTTTTCATTTATTTCTGATCTGATTTTTATGATTTCTTTCCTTTGGCTAACTTTGGGTTTTTTGGTTCTTCTTTCTCTAATTGCTTTAGGTGTAAGGTTAGGTTGTTTATTAGAGATGTTTCTTGTTTCTTGAGGTAAGATTGTATTGCTATAAACTTCTCTCTTAGAACTGCTTTTGCTGCGTCCCACAGGATTTGGGTCGTGTGTTTTCATTGTCATTTGTTTCTAGGTATTTTTTGATTTCCTCTTTGATTTCTTCAGTGATCTCTTGGCTATTTAGTAGCGTATTGTTTAGCCTCCATGTATTTGTATTTTTTTTACAGTTTTTTTCCTGTAATTGATATCTGGTTTCATAGTACTATGGTCGGAAAAGATACTTGCTATGATTTCAATTTTCTTAATTTTACCAAGGCTCGGGCTTCCCTGGTGGCACAGTGGTTGGGAGTCTGCCTGCTGATGCAGGGGGCAGGGGTTCGTGCCCCGGTCTGGGAAGATCCCACATGCCGTGGAGCAGCTAGGCCTGTGAGCCATGGCTGCTGGGCCTGCACATCCGGAGCCTGTGCTCCACAACGAGAGAGGTCACAACAGTGAGAGGTCTGCGTACCGCAAAAAAAAAAAAAAAAATTTACCAAGGCTTGATTTGTGACCCGGGATATGATCCTGGAGAATGTTCCATGAGCACTTGAGAAGAACGTGTATTCAGTTGTTTTTGGATGGAATGTCCTATAAATATCAAGTCCATCTTGCTTAATGTGTCATTTAAAGCTTGTGTTTCCTTATTTATTTTCATTTTGGATAATCTGTCCATTGGTGAAAGTAGGGTGTTAAAGTCCCCTACTATGATTGTGTTACCATCGATTTTCCCTTTTATGGCTGTTAGCATTTGCCTTATGTATTGACGTGTTCCTATGTTGGGTGCATAAATAGTTACAATTGTTATATCTTCTTCTTGGATTGATCCTTTGATCATTATGTAGTGTCCTTCTTTGTCTCTTGTAATAGTCATTATTTTAAAGTCTATTTTGTCTGATATGAGAATTGCTACTCCAGCTTTCTTTTGATTTTCATTTGCATGGAATATCTCACTTTCAGCCTGTATGTGTCCCTAGGTCTGAAGTGGGTCTGTTGTAGACAGCATATGTATGGGTCTTGTTTTTGTATCCATTCAGCCAGTCTATGTCTTTTGGTTGGAGCACTTAATCCATTTACATTTAAGGTAATTATCGATATGTATGTTCCTATTACCATTTTCTTAATTGTTTTGGGTTCGTTATTGTAGGTCTTTTCCTTCTCTTGTGTTTCCTGCCTAGAGAAGTTCCTTTAGCATTTGTTGTAAAGCTGGTTTGGTGGTGCTGAGTTCTCTCCTCTTTTGCTTGTCTGTAAAGGTTTTAATTTCTCTGTCGAATCTGAATGAGACCCTTGCTGGGTAGAGTAATCTTGGTTGTAGGTTCTTCCCTTTCATCACTTTAAATATGTCCTGACCCTCCCTTCTGGCTTGCAGAGTTTCTGCTGAAAGATCAGCGGTTAACCTTATGGGGATTCCCTTGTATGTTATTTGTTGTTTTTCCCTTGCTGCTTTTAATACTTTTTCTTTGTATTTAATTTTTGATAGTTTGATTAATATGTGTCTTGGCGTGTTTCTCCTTGGATTTATCCTGTATGGGACTCTGTGTGCTTCCTGGACTTGATTAACTATTTCCTTTCCCATATTAGGGAAGTTTTCAACTATAATCTCTTCAAATATTTTCTCAGTCCCTTTCTTTTTCTCTTCTTCTTCTGGAACCCCTATAATTCGAATGTTGGCGCATTTAATGTTGTCCCAGAGGTCTCCGAGACTGTCCTCAGTTCTTTTCATTCTTTTTTCTTTGTTCTGCTCTGCAGTAGTTATTTCCACTATATTATCTTCCAGGTCACTTATCCGTTCTTCTGCCTCAGTTATTCTGCTATTGATCCCTTCTAGAGTATTTTTAATTTCATTTATTGTGTTGTTCATCGTTGTTTGTTTCATCTTCAGTTCTTCTAGGTCCTTGTTAAATGTTTCTTGCATTTTCTCTATTCTATTTCCAAGACTTTGGATCATCTTTACTATCATTATTCTGAATTCTTTTTCAGGTAGACTGCCTATTTCGTCTTCCTTTGTTTGGTCTGGTGGGTTTTTACCTTGCTCCTTCATCTGCTACGTATTTCTCTGTCTTCTCATTTTGCTTAACTTACTGTGTTTGGGGTCTCCTTTTTGCAGGCTGCAGGTTCATAGTTCCCCTTGTTTTTGGTGTCTGCCCCCAGTGGGTAAGGTTGGTTCAGGGGATTGTGTAGGCTTCCTGGTGGAGGGGACTAGTGCCTGTGTTCTGGTGGCTGAGGCTGGATCTTTTCTTCCTGGTGGGCAGGACCATGTCTGGTGGTGTGTTTTGGGGTGTCTGTGAACTTATGCTTTTAGGCAGCCTCTCTGCTAATGGGTGGGGTTGTGTTCCTGTCTTGGTAGTTGTTTGGCATAGGGTGTCCAGCACTGGAGCTTGCTGGTTGTTGAGTGGAGCTGGGTCTCAGTGCTGAGATGGAGATATCCGGGAGACCTCTTGCCGATTGATATTACATGGGGCTGGAAGGTCTTTGGTGGACCATTGTCCTGAACTCGGCTCTCTCACCTCAGAGGCTCAGGCCTGACAGCGAGCCAGAGCACCAAGACCCTGCCAGCCACATGGCTCAGAATAAAAGGGAGAAAAAAAAGAAAGAAAAATAAATAAAATTAAATAAAATTAAATTGAATTTAAAAAGTTGTTAAAGTAAAATTTTTAAACATATTATTAAAATTAAAAAAGTTTTTAAAGTATTAAAAAAAATAGGAGAGAGCAACCAAACCAATAAACAAATCCACCAATGAAAACAAGGCTAAAAACTATACTAAGATACACATAAAAATCAGAAACTAGTCAGTCAGATACAGGAAACCCCAAGTCTACAGTTGCTCCCAAAGTCTACCACATCAATTTTGGGATGATTCGTTGTCTATTCAGGTATTCCACAGGTGCAGGGTACATCAGGTTGATTGTGGGGATTTAATCTGCTGCTCCTGAGGCTGCTGGGAGAGATTTCCCTTTCTCTTCTTTGCTCGCAAGGGTCCTGGGGTTCAGCTTTGGATTCGGCCCTGCCTCTGTGTGTAGGTCGCCCTCTGGTGTCTGTTCTTCGCCCAGACAGGAGGGGGTTAAAGGAGCATCTGATTAGGGGGCTCTGGCTCACTCAGGCCCGGGGGAGGGAGGAGTACAGAATGCGGAATGCGGGGCGAGCCTGCGGCGGCAGAGGCCTGCGTGATGTTGCACCAGCCTGAGGTGTGTCTTGTGTTCTCCTGGGGAAATTGTCCCTGGATCACGGCACCCTGGCAGTGGTGGGCGGCACTGGCTCCCGGGAGGGGAGGTGTAGAGAGTGACCTGTGCTCACACATGGGCTTCTTGGTGGCTGCAGCAGCAGCCTTAGGGTTTCATGCCCATCTCTGGGTTCTGCACTGATAGCCGTGGCTCGCGCCCGTCTCTGGAGCTCGTTTAGGCAGTGCTCTGAATCCCCTCTCCTCACGCACTGCGAAACAATGGTCTCTTGACTCTTAGCCAGTTCCAGACTTTTTCCCAGACTCCCTCCGGGCTAGCTGTAGCTCAATAGTCCCCTTCACGCTCTGTTCACGCAGCCAACCCCAGTCCTCTCCCTGGGATCCGACCGAAGCCCAAGCCTCAGCTCCCAGCCCCTGCCTGCCCCAGTGGGTGAGCAGACAAGTCTCTTGGGCTGGTGCGTGCTGGTCGGCACCGATCCTCTGTGCGGGAATCTCTCTGCTTTGCCCTCTGCACCTCTATTGCTGCACTCTCCTTCGTGGCTCTGAAGCTTCCCCCCAGCCACCCCCCGTCTCTGCCATTGAAGGGGCTTCCTAGTGTGTGGAAACTTTTCCTCCTTCACAGCTCCTTCCCAGAGGTGCAGGTCCCGTCCCTATTCTTTTGTCTCTGTGTTTCCTTTTTTCTTTTGCCCTACTCAGGTATGTGAGGAGTTTCTTGCCTTTTGGGAAATCTGAGGTCTTCTGCCAGCGTTCAGTAGGTGTTCTGTAGGAGTTATTCCAGACGTAGATGTATTTTTTGATGTATTTGTGGGGAGGAAGGTGATCTACACATCTTATTCATCCGCCATCTTGAAGGTCTCCCTCACTTTTTCTTTATAATATTTTTTCTCATGGCTTAAGCCTGATGTCCTACGAAGTTGAGCAATCAGGCCCAAAACAGTCTAATCTCAGGGAAGAGCTCCTCTCTGTTAAAGGGGCCAAATCCCATCAAGCTGGCTCGTCTGCTGGAACGGCAGAACAAAATGTGGTTTCTTGGCTGTTGGCCTCAAGGGAGCCTCTTGAAAGAGCTTTTATTTGATGTTCCTGAAAACTGGAAGGAACAAAAAGACACGGGGGTGGGGGGTGGCAATAGAGCGAGCTCCAGGAGTCAGTGAGGATGGGAGGGAAGGCCTGGTGTACCGCACCCTGTACAGGGTGCTGTATCCATGCTGCAGCCCCAAACTGCAGCCCCCTGCCTGGGCAGGGACGTTTGCAGTTTCATGAGGTAGAGTCTGGCTGCATTCCCTGCAGGGGCCCCACACAGACCCTTCCTCAACACTCCCCCATCCCAGGGCTGCTGGGATGTGTACCCCAATGTCCTTACTGTATGCCTCAGGTATTGGGGAGCCCACACATGCCTGAGCCGGCACATGTGGCCAGCCCTCCTGGCTCCTTGCATGGCTCTCTGAACCACCCCGTGGAGATCATCTGAGACACAGGTAACTCTCTTTGGTCTTTGCTTTTTAGACAAAGGAATTGCAAGTAAAGCTTTAAGAGATTAAGGACTGAGGAAAGATTGAAAAAGAGACTCTGTCTTCTCCTTGCCAGACAGAAACAGACCTGCCACATTGGTAGAGTGCACTAGAGTCCTCCAGAAACGGTTTCTATGGTGTGGATTTCTGCAGAGATCCAACAGCCAAGAAGCCCCAAGGGCTTGGGGGTCTGGCAGGTAGAAGACCCCCAGAAAACCCAGCAGCACCATGATTATGCAAGGATAAAAAGAAACAGAAACTGTGCAGACAAAAAGACTGGCAGAGAAGACTACAAAATGTTAGGAAATTAGATTACATACGACATCAACCCTGGAGTCAGCCAGGCTTGGATTTTCATCTCAGCTTTGCCACTTACCGGCTGTGCTGCCTTGGGTAGGTTGTCTAACTTCTCTAAACCCCAGTTTTCATCTCTGCAGAGGGAAATAATAGCACAAACTTCAGAGAGGTGTTGTGAAAATTACGTTACATAATGTTTGCAATTACACAGCAGAGTGCCCAGTCCTTAAAATAATGCTCAAAAATGGGAAATGATTGATTATTGTGGCTTCTAAGCAGTGAGACTATGGGTAACTTTTTCCTTCTCTTTGCTCGTATCATCCATATTTTGTACGATGAACATGTATTACATATGCTGAATCACAGCTTGGCAGCTCGACAAGGGTTCTTTCCATCTAGGCTTATTCAATGAGGCTCCTCACAAGGGTCTTCAGGCCTGCTGAGTGCAAACCATTCTTCTGCTGGAGGAACCTCTGCAACGGGGACCAGTGGGATAATGGGACCCAGAGGACTAGAAAGGAGCATCCCTGAAGACAACTGTGCTGTTTTCCTCTCTCTAAGTGACCAAAGACCCTGAAAGAACACCAAGCATCACTACGTGCAAGTAGCAAGAAAACACTGAGATGCTCTTTCAAGCACTATGCCATCCAAGATGCTCTAAGTTACATTCCTTTCCTGCCAATGTCATATAATGAGCAGAATCCCATTATGTGACACTGGGATATGGTTTGCCCCATATCCCTTGCCTGAGATATGGGGCAAACCATGGAGGCCAAACAAAAGGCTCAAGCAGTCAAAGGCAGCTTCTCTGGAGCCCCGTCACTCCCCTGGCCTCACCCCTTCTGGTGGGCACAAAGGCTCAGGCACCTTGGCTGGGCAGTAGGCAAAGTAACCAAAGCTCTTCAATTGCTCTACAGCAATTACAAGCAGCAGAGATAGCAAATAGGAAAGAGACAAGTGGAGATTCACTGCCTTTTCTGTTGGCCTTCAACAGGTGAAATACGTTTGTCCCCAAGAGGGTAAACCAACAGCTCATGGAATTTAGAACTGGGGATGACCTTACAGTTCTAAGCATTGATTCCCATATGAAATTTGATTTACTGACATACCCAAGGTCAGTGAGAACTCAGGGAGTGATTTAGGTCAATTCAAATAGCAGGGCCAGGACTAGAAGCCAAGCCTCCTAGTTTCTAGCCAGGGCTGCTTCCTCCAAAGATGGATATTGTTTTGCCTCAAATTGCTGAGATTACTGGTTCTGGGAAGTGCCACCTTCCTGAAGGTGCTTACTACAGGGGCCATTGTACAAACTGGAAGAAGGCAGATCTTGGATGCAAGTTGGGTAAGAATTGGAAGCAAAGCCTTCCTACTTGTCTTGTCCTGGGGCTGCTCTTGCAGACCCCAAACAAATGCCAGCAGGGCTAGAAGACACCATGCCAACCTCCAGTTGTTGGCTCCATGGCTCCAGCAGTGGGGCTGGTGATGAGAATGAGAACACTGACTTCTTTCCCAGCCTGGTCATTATCTGTGAATGGGAACAACAGATGGGCCCCTCACAAAAACCATGGCAATGATCTGAAGATAGACTGACTGCCAAGTGCTGGAACAGACATGTCTCTACATGGGTGCTATCCATGATGTCTGGACAATGATATGTTTGGTCCTTGGAAAGTCATCATCTCCATCACTGATGACTAACATATTTTCAGAGACTAAACTGGGGGGATAAACAAGATGAATATAAAAATTTAGCTGCACATCATTGATTATTTTTTAAAGCTTTCAGATATAGTTCACATACCATGCTATTCACTCACTAAAGGTATATAAGTCAATGGTTTTTAATACATTCACATAATTTTACAACCATCATCACAACCTAATCTTAGAGCATTTTTATCACCCCCAAAAAGAAACTCCTCATCCCTTAGCTGTCATCCCCCAGCTTCCCAATCTTCTCCTGCCCTAGGCCACCACTAATCTACTTTCTGTCTCTACAGATTTGCCTATCTTAGACATTTCATAGAAATGGAGTCACAATATGTGGTCCTTTGTAATTGGCCTTTTTCACTTAACATAATGTTTTCAAGGTTCATTTATGCTCTGGATTAATTCTTCTTTTCATAGTTCTTACAGCATCTTTTCTGGATATTTCAGGGCTTTCTGGGCCATCTTCAAACATTTTGGTTACTATTGGAAATCAGAATGAAAATAAATTCTATTTATCCAAATTTTTTTGTGTGCTAATGGAGGTGGCATTGTATTATTTCTAAGATGAGGTAAATCAATTTGTGTATCTGCACCAACAGTCACTAGATACCTCAGCTTCAGAAATGCTTAGCTGTGTTTTGTGGGTATAGTTTTCTGGTCATATATCAATCTGGGGCTTATCGCAAGAAGCAATTATCCCCAAAATAACAGAGCCATGGAACTTGGGAAAACTCCCTATTTCAACAGATGAATTTTCCTGCATCTTAGGGATACACTATCCTGCCCTCTGCTGAGTAGTATGTCAGGAAGACTAAAAATCAGAAGAATATGAAGAGACACCAAAGAGCCAGAGGACCTGTTTCTGACAAACTCACCTTTATTTGTTCATTCTTCAAAAACAATTTAAAGGGCACCTACACTGTGTAGGCATTGAAATAGCAGTAATACAAACATGGGGCAGTGATCCTTGTCCTCCAGGAGATCCTTGACTGGGATGCTGCCCAGAACACTTGTCTCTGGTGGCAAGTCAAAGGCAACCCAGAGGGAGGTGATAAAATGTAAAAACAGCATAGATCCTTAGAGTGAAAGAGAACTGGAGTGAGATCCCACAGTCCCAAATCTCAAAGGTTATGTGTAATAAATCACCCAAAAACCCTGAGTGGCTTAAAACAATAATAGTAATTTATTATCTCTCAAAGTTTTCAAGGGTCAAGAATTCAAGAGCAACTCAGTGAGTCGTTCTGGTTCTGGGTCTCTTGTGGGGGCTGTAATCAGATGCCAGCTGGGGCTGGAATTATCTGAAAGTTTGACTGGGGCAGAAGGGTATGCTTGCTGGGTGGCCCACTCCCAGAGTTGGCAAGTTGATGCTGGCAAGGTTGTTCCTCTCCACATGGGCCTCCCACAAGACTCTATGTGTCCTTACCGCCTGAGGGCTGGCTTCCCCCAGAGTGAATGATATAAGAGACTCAGCTAACAGCTGCAATGCCTTCTAAGACTTGGTCTTAGTCAGTCACCTACATGACTGCCACCATATTCTATCAGTCACAGAGCCAGCCCCAAGTCAATGTGGGAGGGACCACAAGGACATGAAAACCAGGAGGCAAGAGTCACTGAGGGCCATCTCAGAGGCTGGCTACCACAATACTATTCAGTTATTCTTCCATTTTCCACCCTGAAGGTCAAAGTACAAATTCTTAGCTGCTGTTTGAATCTCTTCTTTAAACCTCCACCAGGTATTCATTCAACCACTGCCTGAATCCTTCTGGGCAGGAGTTCAAGGTCCTCCAACTCTGACCACTCTGTCCTCAGATGGCACTGACGTCCTCTGCAGGTTGAGTCAGTTCCTCCTCTTTGTGAGACCTTCAAATACTTATCAAGCACAACCATGTTCTGCCAATAGACACTGACTTAGTCAGCATGAGACCCAGTGTGCTAGCAGCTGGGGATACAGCAGTCAACAAGATACAGTTTTTACCTCCAAAGAGCTCATTTTGGTTTAGCTTCCTCACTCTACTCCAGCAGGCCCACACCACCCCCCATGAGCAAGGCACCCCTTGTCCATCTTCTCTATATCTGATCACAGAGAAATCTCTTCTCTTTTGCCAAAGCTCTTCTGGTAGCAAATAACAGAGAACAAAACTCAGATTGCTTCAAGAAAGCAGATAAATGTCAACAAGAATTGGGATGGTAAAGTTGCTCCAAACCTGAGACAAATCTTTAATGTTCTTAAAGTATAGTTTAAAAGACCTGAAGCTGATTTATGGAAAGCAGCAGATTTTTAAAATACTACTCTAATACCTAGCATCCTTCCTTAACTCTTACTAATTATAGTAATTATAAAGGCTTTTTCTATAGATTATTTTGGATTTTCATATCATCTACAAATAATTCAAGTTCTGTTTCTTCCTTTCCAATTCATATACCTTTTCTTTTTTCTTGTTTTATTGTACTTGTTAAGACCTCCAGTATAATATGGAATAGAAGGTAGTGATAGTAGACATGACTACTTTATTTATCAATTCTTTTTTCTTCCAGCTTTGATAATGGCAGGGTAGCTTGTATCAGATGAAATCCACTTGCTGACAACTATAAGTTATGGACAAAATATTAAAATAACTGTATAATGTCCTCAGAGAGTAACCAAAAGCAGGCAGAAATTAGGGGGATGCAAGCCTTGAAAGAATGGAAGTAAACTCTGTGAGATTCACATTTAACCAGCTTTTCTCCTGAAGGCACTCCCCAATCTGCCTGGAGCATGAGGACTGGAGTTCAAGCAAAAAGCAGCAGTCTTATTAGGCTGAAGAATCTGAGATGAGAGTTTGGAGCTGCCAGAGAAATTTGCAATTGAGAGGTGGGGAAAATATGGGAAAGGAGGGGGCCAAAAATCTATATATGGATACCCCCTCAAGTCCTTGCTCACTTTGTAAATGCATATCCATAGGGAGAGACTCTAATGAGCCCACAGGAAAAGAAGAGCTGGAAGGTGGAAAATGCTGGGCAGAAATTTCAATAGAAAGACACACTTTAGAGTTCAAGTCTCTCCAAATTAGAGGAGTTTGGTAAACACTTCAAGCTTTTCAACAAAACTCTAAAAAGGCCATGCCCTATGATTAGGAAGCACATCCCAGGACTAAGTGCTATACCTTAGAACTAAGGGCAAAATTCAAATAGACCCACCCTAACAAAGCCTAAAACCAAGCCTTCACAAAATTCAGGTGATCTGACAGCAGATCTGCTAGATCTGCTAGAACAAAACCCAACATTCTTCAGAGGAAGATAACAGAATCCAGATTCTCTACAATGAATCAACCACAATGTCTATACAATAAAAAAGTACGATACATATGAAGAAATAAGAAAATGTTATGACAAGTCAAAAGAAAAAAAGCAGTCAACAAAGAAGATCCACATTTAGTATTTAGGAGGAAAGGACTTTAAGTGATAAATATGTTAAAGGGTTTTACAAGAAGAATGGATATACTGGAGGAAGAGACAGAGAATCTCAGAAACGATATGAAAACTCTAAAAAGGTACCAAGTAGAATTCCTGGAACTGAAAGATACAATATATGAAAAAAAATTTTAAAAATCATAGCATGAGATTAACAGATGATCACATGGGGGGAAAAAGAAGAAAGATTATTGATTTAAAGAGAAATAAATAGAAATTATCCAAAAAGAATCTGTGAGAGTAAAGTATTTAAAAAAGAGATGAATGGAATCTCAATATCAAATACCAAATAGAGCCAGAATATTAAACATCTTAATATATGTATAATTGGGGTTTCAGGAGAAAGGTGGAGAATAGAGAATAAAAAATATTTGAAGGAATATTGGCCAAAATGTTTCCAAACTTAATTATAAACATCAAACATCATATATTAGAAGCTTAACAAGCCTCCAAAAAGAATCAGTACCAAAACCAAAACAAAACAAAAACCTGCACTTAGCCACATCACAGGTAAAAATAAAAGTGAAACAGAAAATCTTACAAGTAGCCAGGCAGAAATGAGGTATCATATACAGGGGAATGATTGACAAGCAACTTCTCTTCTGATAAATGGAGTACAGAAGACAATGAAATAATATATTTAATGCATGGAAAGAAAAAAACTGTCACTTCAGAAGTCTATACCCAGTAAAAACCATTCTTCAAAACTGAAAATGAAGAGAGAGTTTCAGGTAAATCAACATTGAGATAATTTGTTGCCAACAGACCTGCACTGCAAAAAGTGCTAGGGGAAGTTCTTTAAGCTGAAGGGAAATAATTGTCTTGGAAATCTGAATCTACAACAAGGCATGAGGAGTATTGAAAATGGTTAATATGTGGGCAAATTTACAAGAATAATTGTTTCTAAAAAGAATGATTTTTTTCCTAGATATGGTTTTAATCAAGCAATGAACAGATCATCCAAGAAGATATAGTTTCATATAATAAAGCCTGCCTTCCAGAGTTTCGTGGGTTTTTTTGTTTGTTTGTTTTGTTTTGTTTTGCGGTATGTGGGCATCTCGCTGTTGTGGCCTCTCCCGTTGCAGAGCACAGGCTCTGGACACGCAGGCTCAGCGACCATGGCTCAGGGGCCCAGCCACTCTGCGGCATGTGGGATCTTCCCGGACCGGGGCACGAACCCGTGTCCCCTGCATCAGCAGGCGGACTCTCAACCAGTGTGCCACCAGGGAAGCTCCAGAGTTTCGTTTTTTTAATCAAAACAACTTGAACACGTGGGGAAAAAAAAAGTTGTTTTCTTATAGAAACTAAGTATATGATTTTCCTACTCAACTCCCCCTCTTTCTAAATAAATTTATATAAATAGTGCCATTTATTCATTTGAAAATTAGTTATGACTAATTTTATTCACTTAACATTAAAGTCACCATCAGTTATGAATTTTGCTGTAAGTTTCCAGCTATACCTCTCTGTGCCTCTCTTCTGTGGGCCTCATGGACTCACTTTCATAACACTGCTCCTTCCTACCTTCCTTTCCCTACTAACTCCCTCCTCTGCTTATATAACCTCTTCAAATCTTTTGACTCTGCTCCTTAGTCATTTAATTTAACGGTTGACCTCTGGTTTCTTAAAATAAAAAATACCTAAAGCAAACATGAAAACCTGTTAGCATATATTAATTCTGGGTGGTGAGGCACCGGTGTTATTATTTATTCCTTGTGCATTTCTACGTTTAAAAACTTCTCGTTAAAAATTTTCAGTGATTTCCATTTCAGAGTCACTGTGTATGAGTCAATTTCTCTTAAAATCATTTTTTATCAAAATAATAATTTACATGCATGATTTCATAGAATATTTATATGAAGACATTCAAAAGAACGATACCTAAGTTACCACGTTACTTGTTTATCAAAATGGGGAATTTGTTAATAATAAGTATTTGCATTTGTGATGAGAATGAAATTCATTAATTAAAAGTCTCAGGACTCTCTTCTCTTTTACCTGCTGAAGACAATTTTGTCTTTCCTCTCTGCCCACACCTTTCAAGAAGAGCTTTGATGATATGAAATCAGGAGAATGGGTAGAAAGACACCAGGACTGGAGAGGTAAAATGCTTAGAGATAAGTTGGGGTAAAGGGTGAATAATCAAAGGTTTTAAGGTTAGCTGACTCAAGTAATCAGAGGTGAGAGGGAGCCTCAGTGGAGAGGAACAGACATTCTAAGAACAGTGGCTGTGGGTTATGAATGGACCCACTATAATATTCTTTAAATAAGTAAACATTGGAATTTAAAAACTTAATTGCTGACTATTGTTTCTTCATTGTACTTAGGGCCTCAAGATTCATTTGAGTTACATACTTATCAATTACTGAAATGTATTTTCCTGCTGTACTGTTGGAAGAAACCTTATAACTTTGGGAAGGAGTAGTCAAAATACTACCTTCTCCTTGCTGAATTTCATTTAAATACCATGATGATAGATGTTTGGCTTTAGAACCTTCAGAACATTTTATGATTAAGGTCTGAAAATATAAGGTATAATTTCCTAAACATCTGAGCACTTTAACATATTTTTCAACCTGTGACAGCCTCTCCACCCTATAACATTTTATGTATGTGTGGGTTTACACATATATTGTATATAACACATATTATAATTATAATTCAGCTACCTTATCAAGTCTTATTAACTACTATTATTCACATTCAAAACTTTAAAATAAATTCCCCCATTCTCCCTCCACAGAGTAAATACTTTCACCATTTTGCACCATTTTCACATTAGAAAATGGCATATTTATCCTATTTCTTGATTGTTTAGTTTTAAGTATTAACTATTGACTTCCTAATACGGAAGATGAGGATTTAACTTTCTTATAAACCTTCCCACAGGTTGTTATAATTTTGGGTGAAATCAATACTCAGAACCTATGTAAGTATTATTCATGGCTGAGTGGTGTACTATGGAAACAATTTCTCCCTTATGCAACATCACCTTGGAGTTAATCATGATTGTCTCATTATTTCATCTGCTTGTTTTCTACATCTATCAGTAATTGTATATAAATGTATAACTCTGGCTATGAGTTATTCTAAGCAGCAGAGGGAAGGCAAGGACTGGGACGCTATATCATTCGGTGTGTTCATTTGTACTCAATCCCCCTGTTTTCCCTGCAGTACTCTGGCCCAGTGCCCCAGAGTCCAGATTCCACTTAGATCAAGCTCTCCAAAGAAGAGCCCTGCAAGGTTCTGCTAAAGTGGACAGAGTCGACCACAGCTGCAGGGTGTTGGGGAGGACATGGAGATTCAACTTCTTCTTAGAGACTTTCCAACAACCCTCTTATTTTGAACCCAAGCTGTATTTCCACTTTCAGAGATGCCTGTGGCCTCTGGAGTTCAGACAGGCACCGCCATGTTACATTTAGCCTTTCCCCACTGCAAGCTTGAGTTTCCGCTTTCTCCAGTTTGCTAAGTTCCTTTCCATTCGTTCTTCTTATTTCCAGCTTCCCATACTTTGTTTCTATCATGACTTCTCCTGAAAACCGATTAATCCAACGCCAGTAACCTTCTCTGAGTCTGCCTCCGCATCTATTAAATGAAACAGTCCTGCTCTCCTCCACGGCATCCTGGGTTCCTGGGTTCACACACATCATCTCAGCATCATCCCGTGTGCTGCGAGGATCTCTGAGGGCTTATGGCCAGAGCTGGGGACGTGCTGGAAATGCTAGTGCTGGACCGAGGCTGTCGGTCAAGGTGGAAATGTCTTGGTTTCTCAGTGGCTCCCTAAGAATTGCACAAAAACTTTTTTTCACATTTTTTGTTACTGCTCCTATTTCCAAGAGTTCTAGAAACAAATCAAGTCACCCACAGAGGGGATGAAGAGGGAGAAGAAAAGAGAGAGAAAAACAAAGGGGAGAAAAGGGGGAACACAAGGTGAATGGACTGCTGTCCTGCTGTGTCCTGAGTCGCCATTAGGGTGTCCCCTTCCCTCATGCACGTGTCCATGTCCCAAGTGGGGAGACCTCCACACCAGGGTGAACTCCACGATTGAGGCCCAGGCCGAGACTCCCACAACAGAAAGGTTAAAGTGATGACGGCAAGCTGATTGCTCTGCTTGACCTGGGGTGGGGGGTGGGGTCATAAATCTCCTGTGTCTTTGATTCTTCTTACCCTCTCCCTGATAAGTCTGTTTTCAAGATGAAATATTATTCCACAAGCCCAGCTGTCTGATGGATTGGGAAACTTACAAAACTAACTCCAGTGAGTCCTTTGAAGTGGATCGAAACACAGGCTTTGTAAAAATGCATGTCATCCGGGATCACTGGTTCAAGGTTGGCAGCATGATTTCCTTTCATCACACAGGTCTTCACTTGGTACTGCAGATTACCTTGCCTCTGTCTGCAAACGAATTTCCTGCTCCCTCCAGAAGAGCTCACAGTGCTTCCCTTTCTCTCTCTACCTCTTCCCCCACACATGTGGAGTGTGCAGGGTCTCACCCCGTAGCTCTAAGGTCATGGAAGGAAAGCCAGAGGTGACACCAGTCACTCCAGGCCACCTCTATATGGAAATTCAGGAAAAAAGTTCATAAAAGACACTTTGTAGGAGAAAATAGGTTACAAAGGGGTAGCAGTTGGGAGCTGAGGATACGGAGGGCCAGTGCCCACAGAGCTTTGGTCTTTGGGGCATTAAGAAATGCCAGTCTTCTTTATCACCAGTTGCCAGTCTCTGCTGACTGCTGAGTAGAGGGACCCTAGAGGGCCTGGGGGTAGGGGGGTGAAAATCCACTAAAATAGCCATGGAGTTCACTCTCCTCCCAGCATGCCTTCTAGAGGTCTCCCTGGGAACCAGATGTGCCAAATGCAAACCTGGAGAAACAGAAGGGGGCTGGCGTGAAGTTAACCTCAATTCTGTCAAGCATTTGTCCAATGTTTTCCAGGCTACCCTTATCCAAACCTCTGAGCTCCTCCCCTACTATCTTCTCATGACTGTATCCAGAATCCTCAGCACAACTCTGTCCCAGTGTCTCAGTATCACATCCCAAGATACTTCATCATCCCCAGATCCAAGTACATACCAGAAAATGACAAAAGTGATACTAAACCATTACTCAGGATCACCATGAATTTTTTTGCCAGGAAAATAAGCTTCCAACTAATTGATGGGAATGTAGAAGGAAAAAGAAGCCAAGCTTCATAGTGTTAATCTAAGAAAAACTGCAAGGACAGCAGGGGGCTGCATGAGCAGGGTATCAAGATGAGATTCTACAAAACACGGCATGAACCAGTGAAAATCTCACTGATGGAACAAAAGGCTAAATCCCAAAGTCATCAGGATTGAAGTATCCCTTGGATAAGTCTCACCTGCTCAATGACGCTGGATAAGTGGACAAAAAATAAGTAAGGATCTAAAAGAAATTAATATGATAATTTTTTAAAACCCCATAGGCCTTATGGATATGTATCAAACTTCACCTCTGATAATAGAAAATCCATCTTCTCAAGCACACGTGGTATACTTACCAGAACTTAACCAACATTAGGTAACAAAGAAAATATCATTAAATGACAATAAACTTCATCTGGAAAAATAAGCATTCAGTAATAGCCAGGAAACCACCACAAAATAAAAACTGAAAGGCAACTAGTCCTATTTGGTATTAAAATATACTAGAAAGCTTTGATAATTAAAATAGTGTAGTGTTAGTACATGAATAGATAAACAGACCAGTGGAAAAGAACAGAATATCCAGAAATAAATGCAAGTACACATGGAATTTTAATGTATGATAAAGGTGACACCTCAAATCACTAGGGCAAAAAGGGAACTTTTCTTGAGTCTTTTTATCAGGAGAGGCAACCTGTCCTGCCACTAACCCACCCAGATATTAAAAGTGCCTGCATCAATACTTCCAAAACAAGTGTCAACAGTTTATAAGAAAAACATGACAACCTAAGCTACAGAAAGCAATGGGTTGAGGACAAGGAGAGTGGATGAAATGAAAGAGACGTTTAACAATGTTCACAAAAGCAAAAATAAGAAGTGGGCCTGTTCAGCTAGATTTTTTGCAGAAATTGAGAAGCTGATCTTAAAATTCATATGAAAATTCAAAAAGACCCAGGAGCTGGAAGACTTGCAACTCCTGATTTCAAAACTTGTTACAATGTTAGTGCTGTAAGTTTTGCCAGTAAGTGGTACTGGTATAAAGATTAGATAGATAGATAGATAGATAGATAGATGGAAGAGAATTGAGATACCCCCCCCAATATATCTCTACATTTATATTCAACTGATTTTCAACAAAGATTCCAAGAAAATTCAATAATAAAAGAATAGCCTTTTAAACAAATGGTGGTGGGAAAATCGTGTGTCACATGAAAAAAGATGAATCTGGACTCCTTCCTGACACTATATACAAAAATTAACTCAAATGAATCAAAAATTCAAACGTAAGAGCTAAAACTCTTAGAAGACAGAGGAGAAGACCTTCATAATCTTGGGTTCGGCAATGGTTTCTCAGTTATGACACCAAAAGCACAAACAACTAAGGAGAAAATAGATAAGTTGGACTTCATCAAAATTTAAAACTTTCATGCTCCAAACAGTACCATTAATAAAGTAAAAAGACAACTCACAGAATGGGAGAAAATTTTTGCAAATCATATATCTGATAAGGGACTCATATCCAGGATATTTGAAGAACCCTTACAACTCAATAATAAAAAGTTAAATTATTTTAAAATGGGCAAATGATCTCTTCTTTGTCCTAAGAAAAGATACAAATGACCAATAAGCACACAAAGAGATGCTTGAGATCGTTAGTTATCGTGGAAACACAAAACACAACCACAATGAAGTATTACTTCATACTCACTGGGATGGCTACAATCAAAAGGACAGATAATAACAACTGTTGGCTTAGATGTGGAGAAATCAGAACCCTCATAAACTGCAGGTGGGAATGTAAAACGGTGCAGCCACTTTGCCAAACGGTCTGGCAGTTCCTCAAAATGCTAAGCATAGTGTTACCATATGACTCAGAATTCCACTCCTAGGTACGTTTCCAAAAGAAATGAAAAAGTCTACACAGACTTGTACTCAAATGTTCATAGCAGCATTATTCTTATAGTCAAAAAGTGGAAAAAACCCAAATGTCTCTCAACTGGTAAATGGATAAACAAAATATGGCACATTTGTATAATGGAATACCATTTGGTATAAAAAGAGAATGAAGTACTGATACAAGCTACAACATGAATGAAACTCAAAACATGCTCAGTGGAAAAAAAGCCAAACACATAAAGAACACAAATTGTGTAGTTCCATTTACACTGGCTGTCCAGAAAAGGCAGATCTATAGCTTTCTTTTGGACTGACAGGAATGGTCTCAAATTACATTGTGACAATGTTTGACCAATTCTGTAGATATGCTAACAATCATTTAACTGTACCTTTAAAATGGATGGATTTTATATTATGTAAATTATATTTCAATAACGCTAGTTTTTACAAGTGGCTCTGTATAATTGCAGAAGCAGCCAAAGAGCCCAGCACCAATGGCCCTTATCCTTTAATGGATTCTTATTAACAATACTGCACCACCTATGCTCTTAAGTGTTCATAAAATTGTGGGAAAATCATGCACACTAATGACTTTGAGTTAAATAATGATTCAGAAGAGTGAACTCTGAATGTGAAGAAGTTATTAGTCATTCATGCTGCGGTGCTCGAAGTATGGCTTCTGGACCAGCAGCGTCGCCTTTACCTGTAACAATGCAACTTTGGGGGTTCCACTGAATCAGACCTCCCAAATCAGAAACTCTGGGGGTGGGGCCCAGCAATCTGTATCTTAACAAACTCTCCAGGTGATACTGATGTATGTTCCAGTTTGAGAATCAATCCTTTACTCAATCACTTCACTTATATTTTTCTTTTCATGTATGTGTAACAAAAAGATATGATTTAAAAATCTATTGCTAAAAATTCTAAAAAAATCTTTGTGTAGGTATAAAAATAAGAATTCTAAGTCTCACAGATGTAAAAAACAAGCTTATGGTTACCAGAGGGGAAGGGGAGGGGGGAGGTTAAATTAGGAGTTTGGAATTGAAATATACACCCTACTATATAAAAAATAGATAACCAACACGGACCTACTGGGTAGCACAGGGAAGTATACTCAATATCTTGTAATAACCTATAATGGAAAAGAATCTAAAAAAGAATATATATATATATATTCTGAATATATATAATATATATAATGTATATAATAACTTGATCACTTTGCTATACACCTGAAACTAACATGACATTGTAATTCAACTACATTTCAATAAAAATTAAAAAAAAATAAGAATTCTAAGTCTTAAGAAAACACTGTGTCATCATTTCATTAATGCTACCTAAAAAGATGGTGGGGGCTTCTCTGGTGGCGCAGTGGTTGGGAGTCTGCCTGCCGATGCAGGGGACACGGGTTCGTGCCCTGGTCCGGGAGGATCCCACATGCTGCGGAGTGGCTGGGTCCGTGAGCCCTGGCCGCTGGGCCTGCACGTCCGGAGCCTGTGCTCCGCAACGGGAGAGGCCACAGCAGTGAGAGGCCCGTGTACCGCAGGAAAAAAAAAAAAAAAAAGATGGTGGCTCTGATAGTCAATGAAGTCTTGGGTGAATGAAATCCACAGGCAGGATATTGCTGTTGGCACACACAGGGTCAGGGCAGGGCAGGGGACCGGCTACCATGCTGCAGCTACTCCACAGACCAACCTGGAGATTGTACCTGGATTTGTGCCCTCTCCCCCTTTGTTTAGCATCCCGCACTCTGGCTTTGAGACTTCTCTGGGGCCCCTAGCAGAAGACCCCCCGCCGATTCCAGCACCTCTTGGATCAAGGCTGCAGAATCCTCCAGCAGTTCCTCAGTATCTCTGGTCAGCTAAGATTTCTCTCCATTCTTAAATTCCCACCCAGCCTACATATCTCCTTGTACTTCTTTATGCTCATTTCAAAGGGAATTAGGGGAAAGGAAAGGAAAACGTGGGTTCAGTCCAATGTCCTAAACAAGAACACCTTATACTTTTCAAATAAATGATTTTGATGCTATACAAAGAAAAGGGGGAAAAAAGCTAGAACCCTAACACCAAAATCTGAGAAAACAAACAGCAACAGAAACGAGGAAAAGTCTGCCCAAACCTCAATGACAAATACAGAATAAAATAGCGGCAAACCAAATCTAACCATACATTAAAGAGTCATGGCCTGCTAGAATTTATCCCAGGTATTGAAGACAGTTGACTACTAAGATGTCTAATATTATGAAATGACATAAAAACTAGGTCCAATAAGAAAAATCATAATTTCAAAAGAAGCCTCAAAAGACCTATGCTATTTAATACTTATTCTTGATAAAATACAATAACTAGAACTAAAAGGATTCTTCTTTAGCCCGATAAAGATTTACATCTTAATTCAACAGCCAACAGTATAATTTACAGTACAGAACACTTTTGACTGTAGCCTCTCTATAAAATCAAGAATATAAGGATGCCAGCAAGCATGATTACTACTTTGCAGTGTTGTGGAAACTCTGACTGATACAAAAAGATCTGAAACATACACAAAATGTTTAACAATAGTAAATATTATCACAGATTATCAAGGAATAAGTATGAGCACATATTATCAAATACTTCAAAAATCCAAGTGTGTCAAAAACAAGCTCTGAAATTAATGAGTTCAATAAAGGAGGAAGAACTTTAAAAATTAATAATTTTTCCACTTAAAAAAAATAGAGGGCAGGGAGAGAATCTATTCAAAACAACAGGAAAATTTCTACAACAAACCTAATGTTTTTTTGAAATAATTAACAGCACTGAGATTGAATATATATACATATATATATATATGTATATATATATATATATATATATATTTTTTTTTTTTTTTGAGGTACGCGGGCCTCTCACTGCTGCAGCCTCTCCCGTTATGGAGCACAGGCTCCGGACGCGCAGGCTCAGCGGCCATGGCTCACGGGCCCAGCCGCTCCGCGGCATGTGGGATCCTCCTGGACCACGGCATGAACCCGTGTCCCCTGCATCGGCAGGCGGACTCTCAACCACTGCGCCACCAGGGAAGCCCTGAATATATTTTTGAAGCTGAATTGTTTTTTTTTTTTTTTTTTTTTTTTGCGGTATGCGGGCCTCTCACTGTTGTGGCCTCCCCCGTTGCGGAGCACAGGCTCCGGACGCGCAGGCTCAGCGGCCATGGCTCACGGGCCCAGCCGCTCCGCGGCATGTGGGATCCTCCCAGACCGGGGCACGAACCCGTATCCCCTGCATCGGCAGGCGGACTCTCAACCACTTGCGCCACCAGGGAGGCCCGAAGCTGAATTGTTTTTAAAGGTTTTATTTTTACTAAAAATTTGTTTTGCATACTCTTTATAAAGTAGTTCTACAAGGCTCACCCCACTGCCACCCCACATTTCCCTGACACATGGCTTTGCAGTTTTAGGCAGCCTTGTGGACCTCTCACTATGGAAGATGAGGATTTGCCCTCTTTCACATCCCAGCCCCACCATTCCCACACTCCCATCCCATCCCCCATCTTCACAATGTGCTAATATCATACTCCGGGGTAAGTCATCATTGCATTTACACAGATAGTCCCTGGCATATCTTACGAATCCTTTTCCTTTTAAAAACAACTCTTTCCCCTGGAGTTAACAAATTTCTCGGTTTTTTCATTGCACTTAAAAAAATTAAAAGACTTTATTTCTTAGAGAAGTTTTTAGGTTTATAGAAAAATCAAGTAGAAAGTATAGAGTTCCATTTACCCTCTTTCCCTCTACACAGTTTCCCCATTATTGTGATACATGTGTTACAATTGACAAGTCAATATTGATACATTAGTACTAACTAAACTTCATGGTTTACATTAGAGTTCATTTTTTGTGTTGTATATTCTAAGGGTTTTGACATAGATATATAATGACATGTATCCATCATTACAGTATCTTAGGGAATACTGTATCTTAGGGAATAGTTTCACTGCCCTAAAAATCCCCTGTGCTCCACCTATTCATCCCTCCTCCCTCCCCTCGAATTGTCTACAACTCCTCTCCCCATATTCCACTGCAACAGATATTTGTCAATTTCATATTCTTGAAAAACCCTCTCCCAGTGTCTCCTGACCTGCTCCCTTGAGGACCTGTTGCCCTCTGGCCCTGATGACAGGCATCGGTGTGGGACCCCCTTGCACCATCATTCTGGGGAGTCCCTTCACCTCTCTCCTGGATCAGATGCCCTGTTTCCTGGGTCCCAGTTCTTGGTATTTCTTGGTTGTTCCCCTCATTTTGTTGGAGTGTACTCTCTGATAGCACAACAAAAGGGGGTGTGTGGGCAGAAGAGCTGTATTTTGAGAACCCTGCATGTCCAAAAATAGCTTTATTCTCCCCTCACTTTAACTGGGTACTTGTGAAATTGCCTGTGAAAAGCACGATTACTCTTTTACAGCACTGTGGACGTTCTGACTGATGCAAAGAGACTTGACACCAACTCAAAATGTATAACAGTAGTTAATAAAATAATAAGTAGTTGCACATATTATTATATATCTAAAAAGTGCATATGTTTCAAAAATAAATTTTGCTATGAAATCAGTGCTGGGAGTTGTTATGGACTAAACTGTGTTTCCCCAAAACTCATATGTTGAAGCCCTAACCGTAACCCCTTGCCACTCAATGTGACTGTGTTGGAGATGGGGCTTTTAAGGAGGTAATTAAGGTTAAACGGGGTGATATAAGGGTAGGGTCCTAATCTGATAGGACTGATGTCCTTGGAAGAAAAAGAAGAGAGACCAGAGATCTCTCTTTCCCCATGCATGCACAGGAAAGTCCAGGTGAGGACAGAGTATCTGTTGATGGACGAATGAATGAATGAATGAGTGGCCATGGTGTGGGTTTATTTTCATTTGTAGCTTCAGTTCTGGAGAAATTTCTGGATCTGTTAATTTCCTTATATACATCCTTCTTTTTTTTTTTTTTTTTTTTTTGCGGTACGCGGGCCTCTCACTGTTGTGGCCTCTCCCGTTGCGGAGCACAGGCTCCGGACGCGCAGGCTCAGTGGCCATGGCTCACGGGCCCAGCCGCTCCGCGGCATGTGGGATCCTCCCAGACCGGGGCACGAACCCGTGTCCCCTGCATTGGCAGGCGGACTCTCAACCACTGCGCCACCAGGGAAGCCCTATACATCCTTCTTTTTCTCTGTGCTCTATCTCTAGAACTTCCATTCTTTGGATATTGGACTGCTTCAAGTAGTCCTTGAATTTTCTCATCTTTTTCTCTCCTATTTTCCATCTCCTTTTGCTCTACCTTATGGGAGGTTTCTCAATTTATTTTTCAAACATTCTATTGCATTTGTCATGTCTTCTATCATTGCTTTTAATTTCCAGGTGTTCCTTTTTGTTCTGTGTCCCCCCCCCCTTTTTAAGTAGCATCTGTTCCTGCTTAATGAACATATTATGCTCTCTTACTTCTCTGAGATTATTAATGACTGTTCTTTTTAAAGTGTTCCTTTTCCTGAATTGTCTCTGTTTCCTCCCAGGTGCTTGCTAGTTGTTTGCATAATAATTTTTCACATTAGAACATGTCCTTAGCCTGATGTACTTGGTGTTCTACTCATGTTTAGAACTTGAGGACTAAGCAGCTGGTTGAAATGTGTGAACCCACAGACTGTGGCCTTGCATGGAAGATGATCTGACAGGGCCATTTCGTTGGAAATACCCAGGTGTCAGGATCTTTAAGTCCTTTCCCTGGTCTGGTCAGGATTGTCAGCGGGAGGTTGTCTGAATATGGGGGCTTAGTACGGAAGAGGACTGGGGGTGGGTCTCTGTATTCAGAATATAAATAATCATTTTATTTCAGCACAGTTCACCTGCCTTCAGCTGGGCTAGTGGCCCCCATCCACTACAACCCATACCCACTTCTCAGATAATAAACCTCTGGTCTTTGCCAAGTAGAGGAAGGAAGTTATGGGCTATACAGAACGGTGGGAGTAGGGATTAAAGATCTAATAGCTTTTTTCTTTTTCTTTCCACTGTGAAATAATTTTAGATTACGTCAAAGTTGCTAAAACTCAGCTTCCCCCAATGGAACCATAGTACAATGATCAAATTAGAACCAGCCAAAGGAAGAAACACATAGGGCAGAGTCTAAAATGGTCATCCTTTCCCTGTGGAGTCATACATGATGTTATGTCTTCTGAGCCATGATGTGTAACAATACACACACACAAATGCTAGCCAGGTAAGTCCACTCAAGCTTTGATGTCTAGAGGTTTTATGGAGGTTTCATTACGTAGGCATGACTGACCGATTCACTGCCCATGTGATTGACTTCAACTCCAGCAACACACCCCCTCCCCACCCCAGATACTGGGCTCATATCATGTGGTCCAAGGAGCCTACCACAAATAACTTCAATAGCATACACTATCAGGTGTGGTCTGAAGGGCCCATGATGAATAACAAAGACATTTGGGAAATGCCAAGTTTAGAAGTGAGCCAGGGACAATGGCTAGACCTCTCTTTGGGTGACACTGAATTCCTTATTACACATACTAGATCAATTTGGGAACAACTGACATCTTTACTTTGTTGAGTCCTCCAATCCATGAACACGGTATGTTGCTCCATTTATTTGTCTTCTTTGATTTCTTTCATCACTGTTTTGCACTTTTCAGCATACAAAGCTTGTACATGTTTTGTTAGATTTACAGCTAAAATTTTTATTTGGGGGGAGCTATTGTGTTATGTTTTTAATTTTTGTTTTCAATCATTCATTGCTAATATATAGACAGACAATTATTTTTTACGTGTTTACCTTGTATTCTGTGACCTTGCTAATAACCACATTTACTAGTTCTAGCAGTTTTATTATAGATTTAGTGGGATTTCTCCACAGATAATTATGTGGACAGTTTTACTGCTTCCTTTCCAATATGTATGCTTTTTATTTCTTTTTCTTGACTTGTTGCACTGGCTAAGACTTTCAGTACTATGTTGAACAGGAGTGGTAAGAGTGGCTATTCTTCCCTTGTACTCAATTTTAGGGGAAACACATTCAATCTTTCAATATAAAGTATGATATTACCTGTAGGTATTTTGTAGATGCCCTCTATCAAGTTGAGGAAGTTAGTTCCTTCCTATTTCTAGTTTGCTGAGTGTTTTCACAAATGGGTACTGAATTGAGTTAAATGTTTTTTCTATACCAACTGATACGACCATGTGTTTTATTTTCCCCCCCAGACTGTTAATAGGATTACCTTGATTGATTTTTGAATGCTAAACCAGCCTTGCATTTCTGGAATAAAGCCCACTTGGTGGTGGTCTATTATTCTTTTTTATATGGCTGAAATTGATGTACTAATATTTCATTTAGTATTTTTATGTTTATGTTTATGAGGGATATCGCTCTGTAGTTTTCTTTTATTGTATTATCTTTATTTGGTTTTGATGCTAGGATAATGCTAGCCTTATAAAATTATTTGGGAAGTTTTCCTCTCTATTTTCTGGGAGATTTTATAGTATTGGTGTTATTTCTCCATTAAAGTTTTGGTAGAATTCACAACTGAAATCATCTGGGCTGGTGATACGGGCTGAATTGTATCCCCTAAAAATTCATATGTTGAAGTTCTGACCCCCAACACCTTATAAGGCAACTTTATTTAGAGACAGGATTTTTAAAGAGCCAATAAAGATAAAATGAGGTCATTAGAATGGGCCCTAATCCCATATGCCTGGTATCCTTACACAAAGAGATTAGGATACAGAAACACACAGAGAGAAGACTATGTGACGACACGGGGAGAAAATGGCCATGTGTGACAGCCATCTGCAAGCCAAGGAGAGAGGCCTCAGAAGAAACCAACTCTGCTGACATCTTAATTTCAGACTTCTATCCTCCAGAATTGTAAGAAAACAAATTTCTGCTGTTTAAGCCACCCAGTCTATAGTGCTTTTGCTATGGCAGCCTAGCAAACTAATACACTGGGAATTTATTTTTTTGGAAGATTTTGAACTACAAATGCAATGTCTTTAATAGTTATAGGAATATTAAGAGTATTTATTTCATCTTGATTCAGTTTTAGTAGTTTGTAGTTTTTGAAGGAATTGGTCCATTCACCTAGGTTATCAAATTTATGGGTATAAAATTTTTAACATATATTTTGATATCAGGCAAATTTGTCTTATACTTTATTTTTTTATTTTTCTGGTTGCGCCGCATGGCTTGTGGGATCCTAGTTCCCTGACCAGGGATCGAACCCAGGCCCTTGGCAGTGAAAGCAAAGAGTTCTAACCACTGAATTGTCAGGGAATTCCCAAGTGTAAAGATTTTTTATTTCCTTTTTATTTCTTAAATTTGTGTGAGTTGTGTAATGATGTCCCTTCCTTCATTTCTGATATTAGTCATTTGTATCTTCTTTTATCTTTGCCAACCTTGAGAAAAATTTGTTAATTTTAATGATCTTTTCAGAGAATGAATTTTTAGTTTCATTGATTTTCCCTACTGTTTCTTTCATTCTGCTTGATTTGGGTTTATTCTGATCTTCTTTCTCTGATTTCTTGATGTGGAACTTTCAATTATTGGTTTAAGGCCATTCTTCTTTTCTGATTATAAGCATTTATTATTATAAATATCCTTCTAAGCTCTGCTTAGAATGTCAAATGTTGATATGTTATATTTTCCTTTTAATTCAGTTCAAAAATATTTTCTAATTTCTCTTCTGATTTCTTCTTTGACCCAGGGATTATTCAGAAATGTGTTAGTTTCCAAATATTTGGGGTTTTCCAGATATCTTTCTGTAATAAATTTCTAATTTAACTCCACTGTAATCAGAGACTATACTTTGTACTAATTGCATCTTTTTGAAAGTATCAAACTTCTGGCCTAGAATATGGTCTATTCTGAAAAGAATGTGTATTTTCTTGTTGCAAGCGTTCAGAACTGCCATCCCCAAATATGCTGCTTTGGCCTATTGATTATTTTGAGCTGAAGGCACTTGAGACACAGCAGATAAGAAGGGCTCTCTGACCCCCTTTTTACATAAAAGCAGGCATAGTTTCCCATGAGAAAGGCACCTTCCCTGCACCAGGAAAAGAAGACTATTCTTATCATCAGAGACTGGGAGTCAATGCCAAAATGCACCTGTACAAAGTTACTAAAATAACCCTTACCTTCCACTAGCTTCCTGATATATTCTCTGGTCCCTGTTCTACAATTTACTGCCCCTAGCCCAAGCCTCTTTGCCTGTCACATCCACACAATTCAGTGTTCTTTGTGTAAAAAGGTATATAAGCTTTGGGGCCTAACAGCTTCTTCAGGTCTTCATTTCGCATCTGAAGACTCCCATCTACATGGAAAAATGTTAAATAAATCTGTACACTTTTCTCCTGTTTATCTTCCTTTTGTCAGTTTAATTCTTGGGCCAGCCACAGAACCTAAAAGGGTCAAAGGGAGTTTTTCCTCCCCTATAGTGCTGTTGGATGGAGTCTTATAAATATCAATTAAGTCAAGTTGACTGATAGTGTTGTTTAAGTTCTTCTACATCCTTACTGATTTTCTGTCTGCTTGTTTTATCAGTTATTGAGAAGATTGTTGAAATATCCAACTACAATGGTGGTTACAGCCTCTTCTGTCTGCACCGCTATTGGTTTTTGCTTCATATATTTCAAAACTCTCTTTTTAGATGCATAAGTGTTTAGGATCATTTTGTCTTCCTAATGAATTGAGCTCTTAATTGTTATGAAATGACCTTTTTATCTCTGGTAATATGCTTTGCTCTGAAATCTACTTTGTTTGATATTAACATAGCTATTCAGCTTTTCTAAAAGTTGGAGTTGGCATGGTATATTTATTTCCTTCTTTTTACTTTTAACTTATTTGTGTGTCTTTCTATTTAAAGTGGGTTTCTTGAAGACAGGATATAGTTAGATCATAATTTTTTGTCCCATTTGACCATCTCTGCCTTTTAACTAAAAGGGTACCTGTATATGCTCTTTAATTTAAAAGGTGTTTATACTATTTATATTCAGTTTGATTAGTGATATGATAGAATTTAATTCTACCATTTTGCTACTTGTTTTCTATTTATCCCATATGTTCTTTGTTCCATTTTCCTCACCTTCCTAGTACTCTGTCCAGTGTTATTATGGCTGGTGGGAAGAGGAAATCTTTCTGCTCCTGTCTGAACTCTGAGGATTATTCCTACTTCTCTTTTCAAAGGATTCTTTCTCAATACCAAGTCGTTCCTCCGATTGGAACTCAGCTAAAGATTAAGCACCCTCTGCAGATTTCCGGTGTTTTCTCTCTATGCAGCTCTCTTTTCTCCAATACCCTGCCCTGAAAACTCTACACATCTTAGTCTCCCTGGGTCCCCAGCACTGTATCCTCAAGCCAGGAGACTACTGAACTCTGCCTGGTTTTCCCTCCAGGCAACATGGCCTGGAAGCTCTCCTTAGGCTACAAGCTGGGGCAAGATGGGGCTCATCTCATTGTTTCCTGTCTTTCAGAGATTACCATTATCCATTGCTGCTTGCACTGTCTTGAGAGTCATTATTTCATATAATTTGTCTGATTTTATATTTTTATATAAAAGTATATTTTGGATATTTTGCCCAATTTTTGGTTGTTTCAGGCAAGTGGGTAAATCCAATCCCTGTTACTTCTTCTTGACCAGTAACCAAAAGTCACACACATACAAATTTTATATGTGATAAAGGAAGCATATCAAATCAATGGTAAAGGATATCTTACGTCATGAATTGTTTTAGAGAAATCAATTAAATATATGAGAAAATATCACATTAGACCTTTATTTCATTAGATACACTGAAATAAACTCCACAGAGGCAAAATTGTAAAATGAAATTCTAAACCTTGAAACATGAAAACATTAAAGGAAAATATGATGACTATATTCATGATTACTACATGGGCAAAAACTTTCTAAAAATAGTGAAAAAAGTATTAGTAAAAATAATTCAAAGGTGACATTTTTTGCTTGCTTTTGATAAACTTTTATTTTGAAATAATTTCAGATTTGCAGAAAAATTACAAAGATAGTATAAAAAGTTTCCATATAGACCTCACCCATTTTCCCCTAATGTCATCATCTTACATATCCATGGGACTTTTTGTCAAACTGAGAAGCCAACATTGGTACATTTCTATTAACTAAACTCTAGACTTTATTCTGATTTCATCGGTTTTTCTACTAATGTCTTTTTTTTCCTGTTCAGGATTTGATATATCTAATTCAAGACACATTACTTTTTTTTTCTTTATTGCCTTATTTAATCCTTTATTTAATATCAAAGAGGTAGACATTATTATTTTTTAAACATCTTTATTGGAGTATAATTGCTTTACAAAGGTGTGTTAGTTCCTGCTGTATAACAAAGTGAATCAGCTATACATACACATATATCCCTATATCTCTTCCCTCTTGTGTCTCCCTCCCACCCACCCTATCCCACCCCTCTAGGTGGTACAAAGCACCGAGCTAATCTCCCTTTGCTATGCAGCTGCTTCCCACTAGCTATCTATTTTACATTTGGTACTGTATATATGTCACTGTCACTCTCTCACTTCGTCCCAGCTTACCCTTCCCCCTCCCCGTGTCCTCAAATCCATTCTCTACGTCTGCATCTTTATTCCTGTCCTGCCCCGAGGTTCTTCAGAACCCTTTTTTTTTTTAGATTCCATATATATGTGTTAGCATACGGTATTTGTTTTTCTCTTTCTGACTTACTTCACTCTGTATGACAGACTCTAGGCCTATCCACCTCACTACAAATAACTCAATTTCGTTTCTTTTTATGGCTGAGTAATATTCCATTGTAAATATGTGCCACATCTTCTTTATCCATTCATCTGTCAGTGGATACTTAGGTTGCTTCCATGTCCTGGCTATTGTAAATAGAGCTGCAATGAACATTGTGGTACGTGACTCTTTGAATTATGGTTTTCTCAGGGTATATGTCCAGTAGTGGGATTGCTGGGTCAAATGGTAGTTCTGTTTTTAGTTTTTTAAGGAACCTCCATACTGTTCTCCATATTGGCTGTATCAATTTACATTTCCACCAACAGTGCAAGAGGGTTCCCTTTTCTCCACACCCTCTCCAGCACTTATTGTTTCTAGGTTTTTGTTTTTGTTTTTTTTGCAGTACACGGGCCTCTCACTGCTGTGGCCTCTCCCGTTGCGGAGCACAGGCTCCGGAGGCGCAGGCCCAGTGGCCATGGCTCACGGGCCCAGCGGCTCTGCGGCATGTGGGATCCTCCCGGACCGGGGCACAAATCCGTGTCCCCTGCATCGGCAGGTGGACTCCCAACAACTGCGGCCACCAGGGAAGCCCTGTTTCTAGGTTTTTTGATGATGGCCATTCTGACTAGTGTGAGGTGATACCTCATTGTAGTTTTGATTTGCATTTCTCTAATGATTAGTGATGTTAAGCATCCTTTCATGTGTTTGTTGGCAATCTGTATATCTTCTTTGGAGAAATGTCTATTTAGGTCTTCTGCCCATTTTTCGATTGGGTAGTTTGTTTTTTTGATATTGAGCTGCATGAGCTGCTTGTATATTTTGGAGATTAATCCTTTGTCAGTTGCTTCATCTGCAAATATATTCTCCCATTCTGAGGGTTGTCTTTTCATCTTGTTTATGGTTTCCTTTGCTGTGCAAAAACTCTGAAGTTTCATTAAGTCCCATTTGTTTATTTTTGTTTTCATTTCCATTTCTCTAGGAGGTGGGCTGTGATTTATGTCATAAAGTTCTGTCTATGTTTTCCTCTAAGAGTTTTATAGTGTCTGGCCTTATATTTAGGTATTTAATCCATTTTGAGTTTATTTTTGTGTATGGTGTTAGGGAGTGTTCTAATTTCATTCTTTTACATGTAGCTGTCCAGTTTTATACCATGTTCTTGGATTGGAAGAACCAACATTGTGAAAATAACTATATACTACCCAAAGCAATCTACAGATTTGATGCTACCAACTGAATGCTATCAATTGGTATAGCTATCAAATGTTATCAAACTACCAATGGCATTTTTCACAGAACTAGAACAAAAAATTTCACAATTTGTATGGAAACACAAAAGACCCTGAATAGCCAAAGCAATCTTGAGAAAGAAAAACAGAGCTGGAGGAATCAGGCTCCCTGACTTCAGACTATACTACAAAGCTACAGTAATCAAGACAGTATGGTACTGGCACAAAAACATATATATAGATCAATGGAACAGGATAGAAAGCCCAGAGATAAACCCACGCACATATGGTCACGTTATCTTTGATAAAGGAGGCAAGAATATATAATGGAGAAAAGACAGCCTCTTCAATAAGTGGTGCTGGGAAAACTGGACACATTACTTTTAAAAGACGTATTTTGACTAGATAAAAGTCATTTGATTACTTATTTAAAAATGCAAAGAGAAACTGAGAAACTGACAAGCTGAGAAAAAGACGTCTAAGGAAACAAAGGATCAATAGCGTTCAAAATCAATTAGTTCTTAATCAGTATGTAAAATACTAACCCACCAATTTTTAAAGAATGGTCAAAGGACATGCACTGGCAATTCAAAAAGAAGAAATACTATTTTTTGGCTAAAGAACTATGAACTTTACTGGTAATCAAAGATTTTTTTTAAACCGGTCATACTGGCAAGGGTCTAAGGAGTAACAGTAGTCAGATATCATTAGACAGATCCCCGACACACGGATGTATAATATCCTACAACTGATCTGAAAAGCCTTAAAAGTGAAGCCCCTTGGACCCATTAAGTTCACACTTGGGAAGTAATCAGAAATGGGGGCAAAAGCCACTGAGTACACTGCCATCAAGTCCTCCATGTGGCACCCCACGAGGGCCTCCACAGCACCCCTCTTCCCCTCGCCAGCCTGCTTCCCTGGATGCTGGGTGAAGCCATCCTTACACTAGGATAGGAAGCAAGATGGGAAAGAGCAGGGAAAGAAACAGAGGAAGGAAAGAGATTATGAGAAGAAAAGAGAAAAAGGGAAAGGAAGAACAGTATTCATATTTAATGGAGGAAAGTAAGAAATAATCTAGATATCTAGCAACAGGCAGATGTTAGAATATACATTTATATATATATCGTAGTCATTAAAAATAGGTTTTTAGAGAATGTTTGATGGCATAGAGAAAATGTGCATAATGAATTTAAGTGGAAAATATAGGTTAAAAACTATCATTCTCATTTTTTTCCTTTTGGCCGCACCGCGAAGCATGTGGGATCTTAGTTCACTGACCAGAGATCGAACCCATGCCCCCTGAAGTGGAAGCAAGGAGTTGTAATCACTGGACTGCCAGGGAAGTCCCTCATTCTCATTGTTTAACAGTTAAAAAGTATATGTTTGTGTAAGCAAAGAAACTCTAACCATGGTTTTATTTGTGTTATTGAGCTATAAATAATGATATTTATTGTCTTCTTTGTGTTTTTCATATTATCTAAATATTCTACAATAAACATGATCAAAAATAACGCTGAATATTTCCTTTTAAAAAGTTCTAATTTCTGTGTGACTTGCATGTGGCTTATGGGACTGAAAATATGTTTTTCTTGTTCCAATATCACGTTTTTGGTCCCAATGTTCCTATCTGTCAGGTGCCTTCCTGCTGTGCAAGTGATTAAGTGCACAGATTTTCTTCTGAAGAAAAAGGGAATGTTTTCAAAAGTTCTTAGGCGACCCATCCAGAAGAACTGAATAAATTCTCTGAAGAAAAAACAGACTTAGTGCACCATCTGTGTTTGATGGTCTTTTCTCTTTCTCCTTCTCCTCCCCCTCCCCCTCTTCCTCCCCTAACCCTCCTCCTCCTTCTCTCACCCTCTTTCTCTCTCCCCTGTGTTCCAGACTTGGAACAAAGCACTAAGCCAAGTCTAGCAGACTAACCTGTTTGGAGGGAAAGACAATATGTAATGTGTAGGAGATGTAAGGAATGGCAGGGAGAAATTTCTGAGTCATGAAAAGAGAAGGCATGAGCTAGACTTCAGAGGGCCATCTAAGGACAAATGGGAGGACATCTATCTTGAGGACATCCCAGGAATGAGGTTGAGTTGGGCTGGACTAGATCTTCATGATATCCTGGAAAAGAGATTTTGGTCCAGATCACTTTAAAACACATCAAGAGTTTTAAAGACATATAAAGAGCCTTTAAAGATAATTTGGGCAGTGACTGCAAAACTTACCCTTCAAATTTGGAGAATCTCCATGTATATATTTGAGCAGTCCTTGATTTTCTTTATCAGTGTTTCTCAAAGTAGCGTGAAGACCTTAAACATTAGATTCATCTTGGGTGCTGGTTCAAAATGCTGACTCCAGAGTCACACCCCAGATCTACCAAAGGTGAATCTCTGGGAATCTGGATTTTAACACACACCAAGAAGTCTGACACATATTAGACTCTGAGGATCATTTCTCCATATTCTGCTATTATCCATCAATGGAGGAAAATGGCCAAGGCTAGTCAGATGTGTAGAGAGCTTCATTTCTTCGTTCATCATTCAATATATATCTATATTTCCTACAATGTGTCAGGCAATAAGTCTAGTCCCATCAGATCACAGTCTAGGAGGAAAGGACATATCTGCTTAGAGTGGGGAACAGTTAATTTAACTTGGGAAGGTTGCATTAGTGAGGAATATTCAGCTGCAAGTTATAGAATATCAAGCCAAAAGCAGCTTTAAATTACAGATATTTAATTACCTATGAAATCAAAAAGTGTAGAGGGAAAGGATTCCGGATTTAATGAGGAGGTCAACAGTATCATTGCAGTTCTTGCCCCCTTAGCAGGATGCCGGAGTGGAGTACATGTCACCTCCTTTGCCTTAGATGAAATATTTCTTTTAATTTAACCTGAGGTCACATTACCTTTTTTTTTTGGCAGCCACGTCAAGTCTGACTCACATAATGTCAACTAGTACTCTTAGTTTTTTAATATGTGCTGCCTCTAAGCCACTTACTCTGACATGTATTTTGCACAAATTTGGTTTTATTTTTGCTGCATTGTTTTTGATATAAATTTTTAAATTTAATTTAAAAATTAACTTTTCCAAGACTGATCCCCTGCAGGATAGCCTTACAGGAAAGGAGCTCCTGCAAAGCACAGAAACTAACAGCCCAGTGCTTAAAGCAATAATCTCATTCAACCACAAGGCTTGGACCCCAACCTCCCCATCATGCATCACAGGAGGAGGTGCTGCCTCAACTGTGAGTACTTCAGTGATAAACCCGACCACTGGCAATTGCAAGAATAATCCCTAGCTTCCTGATCATGCCAGGATAGGAGCTGATGCCTGTTCCCCCAAATACACATCTTGAGCTGGTAGGATGGGGCTAAACCTAAGATTCTGTCATGTCATATTGTTATTTTATCTTAGCCTCTGATTATATGAAGTGCTTTTGCCTAGTGCTTTTCTAATTATGTAGCTTAAAAATCTCTCAGCTTGAGAGTGTGGGGAGATGAAGGCAGTTAGAGTTTGCAGAACTGAGTAAAGGAAAGGAGAGAGGGACACTGAAAGAGAACCTCAGTGATCTGTAGAAAGTTCCCCTGGAGAATTCATCCAAATTGATCAGCACGTTAGTATAGGGAAAACTGCCTAAGGCTGGGGAAAGAACCATTCAAAAGGATTAGAGTGAGTGGTGCCCAGTATTCACACAGGCACAGGGGTCATGCCTGCTCCCACTAGCCAGATGGGGAAGAAAATCCTATAACTTATGGGACCTGTGGTAAAGTGTTCAGGAAAGTCTTGCTTCAATAATGAGGAATGATTACCCTCAAATGAACACTGCTGATTCCACCTAACAAATCTTAAATGCAAGACCCTAAAGGATCAAACTGTTTCCAAGTTGCTTCACTGCATTCCAGAACAAAAGTAAAGAATACAGAAAAAAAAAATATCCAGCACCCAATAAGGTAAAATTTACAATGTCTTGCATCCAATCAAAGATTACTAAGCATGCAAAGAAGGAGGAAAACAGGACCCATCAGGAGGAGAAAAGGCAATCAACTGAAAATGTCCCAGAAGTGAAAAAGATACTAGAATTATCTGACAGGGACATTTATAAGTTCAAAAAGTCAAGTAGAGACATGGGAGATGTTTAAAAAAAAAAAAAAGATTATAGAGATGAAAATCACAATGTCTAAGATGAAAAATACAGTGGATGGGATTAATGACAGATTAGACATAGCAGAAGAAAAGAAAGCTTGGAGATTTAGCAAGAGAAACTTTCCAAAATGAAATACACAGAGAAAAATGAATTTTAAAAAATGAAAAGAGCCTCAGTGAGGTGTGGGAAAGGGTCAGGTGACTAATATACATGTAATTATAATTCCCAAAGCAGGGAAAGGGACAGAAAAAATATTTGAAGAAACAACAGCTGAAATATTTACAACTGTGATGAAAACTATAAACGAGAAACATGAAGAAAACTACCCTAAAGCATATCATTATCAGTTGCTGAAAACCAAGCACAAAAAGGAAAGCCTTAAAAGCAGCAGCCAGAGAAAAAAGGACATGTCACACACACAAGAACAAAGAGAAAATGACAGCAGATTTCTTGTCAGAAGCAAACAAGACAACAATAAAGCAACATCTTTAAAGTAATGAAAGAAGAAAAGGCTGAGAACCTAAAATTCTATACCCAGCAAAAATGTTTTTCAAAAAAATGAAGGTGAAATAGAGGTTTGTTTTCAGACATAGAAAAGCTAAAAGAATTATTAGCAGAGTCCAAATACAAAGATGCTGTTAAAAGAATTTTTCAGGCAGAAGGATCCAAATGAAAGTATGGATCTACACAAAGGAAGGAAGAGCACCAGAGATGGTAAATATACGTTGTTGTAGTATAGATATATTTAAAAGATAATTGACAGAGTATACAAAAATAAAAACAAGCTATTGTGGAGTTTATAGCATACATAAAAGTAAGCCAGGGCTTCCCTGGTGGCGCAGTGGTTGAGAGTCCGCCTGCCAATGCAGGAGACACGGGTTCGTGCCCCGGTCCGGGAAGATCCCACATGCCGCGGAGCAGCTGGGCCCATGAGCCATGGCCACTGAGCCTGCGCGTCTGGAGCCTGTGCTCCGCAACGGGAGAGGCCACAACAGTGAGAGGCCGGCGTACCACCAAAAAAAAAAAAAAAAAAAAGTAAGCCACAGGGCAGCAGTAGCATAAAGGTTATGGGGCAGGGATGGAAGTCTACTCTTGAAAGGTTCTTATTGTCTATGTGAAGTCGTATAATATCACTTAATGTATTCAATAAACCCTGAAGCAGCCACTAAAAATTTTAAAAAGTGTTAAGAGTTAATGAGCCAACAAAGGAGATAAAATGAGATCATAGAAAATACTCATTAAACCAAAAGAAGGCAGAAAAAGAGGGAAAAGGAGCCAAGAATACATAGGACACATAGACAATAAATAGTGAATTGATAGTTGATTCAACCCTAAAAAAATTAATAACAACATTAAATCTAAATTGCTCTAAACATTCCACATAAAAGGCAGAGATAGTCAGATTGGGTAAAAAAGCAAGACCTAATTACATGCTGCCCTTAAATTGTACTTAAATATAAACAAATAAATAAATATAAATAAACAAAAAAGTAAATAAATTTTAAAAGATATACCATGTAACAGTAGTCAAAAGAAAGCTGGAGCAGCAATACTAATATCAGGCAAAGTAGATTTCAGAGCAATGAATATTACCAAGAAGGTCATTTCATAATGATGAAGGGGTCAATTAATCAAGAGGGCATGACAATTCTAAATGTGAATAATAAGTGTTGTAAAATAAATGAAGCAAAAACTCAGAGGCTGCAAGAAGAAGCAGAAAAATCCACAATTACAGGCATATATTTCAGTGCCCATTCTCTCAATAACTGACAGAATAAACAGAATCAGCAAGGATATACTAGACATTTGAGAGCACTTTACCCAACTACAGCAGACTACATGTTATTCTCAGGTGCCCAGAGAACACTTACTGAGACAGACCCTAGTCTAGGCCATAAAGCACAACACAATAAATTTAGAAGGAATCAAGTCATAGAGAAGACATTCAGAATGGAGAGATAATGTCACTATAGATTCAACAGATATCACAAGGATTATAAGGAAATATTATGCACATCTTTATGCTTATAGATTACATCACTTAGATGAAATGCACAAAGTTTTTGAAAGTCACAAAGCTCACTGAAGAAGAAACAGGTAATCTGAAAAGTTCATATCAAAGAAATTGAATCTGTAGTTTTAAAACTTCATACGAAGAAATTGCTAGGCGCATATGGGTTCACTGTTGAAGTCTACAATCTAACAAAAAATAAGACCAATTCTGCTCAATCTCTACCAGAAAATTGAATGAGAGGGAATACTTCTCAACTCAATCTATGAGTCTGACATTATCTTAATACCAAAACTAGACAAGGACATTACAAGAAAATAAAACTGTACAGCCCAAAATCCATTACAGATATAGTTGCAAAAAAATTTAACAAAACTTTAGAAAATTCCATCCAATGATACATAAAAAGGATACATCATGACCAAGTGAGGTTTAACCCAGGAATGCATAGTTGGCTTAACATTCAAAAACCAATCAGTGTAATTCACCATGTTAACAGACTAAATAAAAAAAGAAAACTGCACATATATCCCAGAAGATGTGGAAAAGTATTTGACCAAATCCAGCATCCAACCCTAATAAAAACTCACATCAGGGCTTCCCTGGTGGCACAGTGGTTAAGAATCCGCCTGCCAATGCAGGGAACACGGGTTTGAGCCCTGGTCCACGAAGTTCCCACATGACGCGGAGCAACTAAGCCCGTGTGCCACAACTACTGAGCCTGCGCTCTAGAGCCTGCAGGCCACAACTACTGAAGCCCGTGCACCTAGAGCCCACGCTCCACAACAAGAGAAGCCACCGCAATGAGAAGCCCACACACGGCAACGAAGAGTAGACCCCGTTAACCGCAACTAGAGAAAAGCCCTCACATAGCAACAAAGACCCAAAGCAGTCAAAAATAAAATAAATAAATTTATTTAAAAAACCAAAAACCAAACCACAACAACAAAAAAACTCACATCAAACTAGGAATAGAAGGGAACTTCTTTAGCCTTGAAAGGGGGCATCTACAAAATACCTATAGCTAACATCATACTTAATCATGATTGAACAGCTTCCCTAAAAGATCAGGAAGATGACAGTCATTTCTGCTCTTACCACTTCTATCCAACATTCTACTGGAGGTTCTAACCAATGGAATAAAACAAGAAAAAGAAACAAAATTCACCCAGATTAGAAAGGAATAAGTAAAACTTATTCACAGATGACATGATTAGTGGAATCTACAAAAGAGCTACTAGAACGAATAAATGAGTTTAGAGAGTTTGCAGAATACAAGATGAATATACCAAAAAAACTCAACTATGTGTCTAAATACTAGCAATGAACAACTGGAAACTGAAATAAATAAAATAAATGCCATACTCTCTTAATCAAAAAAAAATGAACTACAAAACAAGCGATCTGATTTTAAAATGGACTTAGAACCTGAATGGACATTTTTTTCAAAGAAGACATACAGATGACCATCAGGTACATGAAAAGGTGCCCAGTGTCACTAATCATAAGGGAAATGCAAATCAAAACCACAAAGAGATATTACCTCACACCTGTAAAATGGTTGCTGTCAAAAAGATGAGATAACAAGTGTTGGTGAGTATGTAGAGAAAAGGGAACACTTGTGCACTGTTGGTGGGAAGGTAAACAACAACGTGGATGGATCTCAAAGTAAGTATGCTGAGTAAAAGAAGCCAGAAAATAAAGAGTACATACCATATGATTCAGCTTATACAAAGCCCCATAAAATGCACACTAATCTTTAGTGACAGAAAGCAGACAAGCAGTTGCCTGGGAGGGAGGAGAGGAGAGTTTATAAAGGGAAACAAGGAGATTCTGGGGGGTGATGGACTGTCCATTATCTTGACTGAGGTGATAGCTTCATGGATGTATATATACATAGGTCACATTGATCAAACTGTACACTTCAAATATGTGCAGTTTATTTTAGGTCAAATATACCTTAATAAATTCATTAACAACAATTTTTAAATGGCCCTCAAGTCAAGGACCGGGGTCCTGCTGCTGGAGTCTGAAGTCCTTAGCAGGCCTGGTTTGTGTGCTGCATGGTCCTTAGTCCTTGTTTGCATGTTTGTATTGAGGGCATGAGGAGACTCTCGCCTGATGGAAGGCAGGAGACCCCTCAAGTTCTCAAAGTGCAGGGAGGAGCTGCCCTGCTCAGGAAACCTGGGCTCCTGGTTTTCCTTAGAGAGGGACTGATGAGCAGAATGTGTCAGAAATCCAAGGAGACTTGAGCCCTTTTCATGTGGGCAATGGTAGAAGCAACTGGTTGACCATCCAGAGAAGACAACCTCAGGGAGTAGTTTTATCTGGCTCTGAACTTCCCAATGGTGAGAACCAGGACTGGGACTGAGAACTACTGTGAGAGAATTATTTCACCTCAGTCAAAGAAATCTCTCGTTAGTGATTTCATCCCTCTGAGTGGCAGTAAGGTCTCCATCACCAGAGGCATTCCATTCTAGGCTGGACAATGCCGGGTTAGGATTCTGTAGAAATAATGGGAACACTCTCAGGAAGTTGGGTTCCAGGACTTTGAGGGTCCCTTCCAGCCCTTTAAATCTTTGATTTTCTACTTAAAATCCCCATGTATTCTGTGTGCTGTGGTTACTAGACAGGTTATTATTACATTGACATTGGGAAGATTCCATAGGAAAGACTTGAAAGAAACACACACACACACACAGTCATTAAAAAGCCTCAACTTCAGGGAATTCCCTGGTTGTCCAGTGGTTAGGACTCCACGCTTCCACTGCAGGGGGCACGGGTTCAATACCTGGTCAGGAACTAAGATCCCACAAGCCATGCAGCGTGGCCAAAAAAAAAAAGCCTTAACTTTAAAACTCACTTTGCTGAGTGTTAGTCCTCATCACACTGCCTTCCACTAGAATTCTAGAAAGTTATTCTGGAAGAGATGTACCTGCCTCTGGGAGCCTGAGGAGCAGATAACAGGAGTTGTTACCCCTATACCAGGAAGTACAGCAGGGGCTCTTCCCAAAGCTGTAATGGGAGACCAGCATTCCCAAGTAAACCAGCATTCTGACGCCCAGCCCAGCCCTCTGCTTCACGTGGAAAGAGAGGAATATCCAAGGGGACTCATATAATGGAACCACTGCCCATCTCACGATACTCAAAGCACCATGATGGCTATGACTCTTGAATGAAGCTTCCTACAGATGTCTCCCCCCAGGGAAAGAGACGGGAGGAAGCTGATAGAAATTGATCATAAACAGGAACACAATTCTCTTAGTATTCCTTCAAAATTACTCTGTCTTTCAGTTCATTCTGGGAATCCACATATTTGTGATAAAACAAGACAGGTTCTCTCTCAAGGGGGAGCTTTGGTTTGCGGGGTCTAAGGAGAGGACAGAGACCAAATCCCCCAGCAGCACTCTCATGTTTCCTTCTGTGGCAACGAGATGATTAGGTTCAGAGGGCTGTTGGGAATCAAATCAGAAAAACATCAAATAATTCTAGGGCATTTTATTTCCTCTAATTTCCATTTATACCTGAGAGGAAATGAACATCTTAACAGCCCAAGAGAGTGAAACTGTCAGATGCCATTGCCAGCGTGGGAGAGAGAAACAAGCGGCTGAGTTGAGGGGGGCTGCGGGGTGGCAGGCTCCCTCCCGTGCAATCTGCAAAGACCTTGTGACAGCCAGGGAGGTAGGCTAGCTCATCGCAGGGAGGCTGGAAGGGGTCGTTCCACCAGAACCTGTGTCTCAACTTTCTGGGGGCAGCCTTGGGGGACCCAAAGCTCACAAGTCACAGGGCCCTCCCCCAACCCTCTCCAGTTCGTTTGTCCAGCGCACATCGGGCCTCAGGAAGTCTGCCTTGGTTTCCCGGCAGGTCCTACTAGAAATCCAGCCCTGCTCCAATAAGGCACTGGCCCCCGCCCACTCCTGCCGCCCACCTTCCTCTGGGTTCTTTTACAACTTTCCCTTCTCGTTCCAGGTGCTGGTGAGAGTCTGACTAATAAGGGATGACCCTGAGATCACACTGTGGAGGTCTCTGTACCCCTATCCCGGGCTGTGTGCCTCCCTCCCTGGGTGTGATTCTGTTTCCTATGTCCTCTCAGGCTGCTGGCATTTCTTCACGTGCCATCCTTTGGGGCCAGGCTTGGGGGCTGCTTCTGGCTTCCCTCCTGTGATGGTTAATGTTATGTGTCCACTTGACTGGCCATAGGACGTCCAGGTGAAACGTTATTTCTGGGTGTCTCTATGAGGTTTCCTTTTTTTGGCCTCACCACGCGGCTTGTAGGATCTAAGCTCCCCAACCAGGGATCGAACCCGGGCCCTGGCAGTGGTAGCGCCAAGTCCTAACCACTGGACCGCCAGGGAATGCCCCATAAGAGGTTGTTTCCAATGAGATTAGCATTTGCGTCAGTGGACTCAGTAAGGTAGATCCACCCTCTCCAGTGTGGGTTGGCATCATCCAAGCCATTGAGGGCCAAAAGGCGAGGAAGTAGGAATTCACCCTCTTTTGCTTTTCTGCCTCAGTGCTTCAGCTGGCGTATTTCATCTCATTTTCTACTGACCTTGGACTGGGATTTACACCACTGGCTCCTGTGGTTTCTAGATCTTCAGACTCAGACTGAATTTTACCATCACTTTCCTGGGTCTCCAGCTTGTAGATGGCAGACTGTAGGACTTCTCAGGCCCCATAATTGCATGAACTAACTTCTTTTAATCAAAATGTCTAACCTCGGGCTTCCCTGGTGGCGCAGTGGTTGAGAGTCCCGCCTGCCGATGCAGGGGACACGGGTTCATGCCCGGGTCCGGGAAGATCCCACATGCCGTGGAGTGGCTGGGCCCGTGAGCCATGGCCGCTGAGCCTGCGCGTCCGGAGCCTGTGCTCTGCAACGCGAGAGGCCACAGCAGTGAGAGGCCTGCGTACCACAAAAAAAAAAAAAAAGTCTAACCTCCTATTGATTCTCTTTCTCTTGAGAACCCTGACTGGTACACCTACCTCCCTACCCTGCAGGCCCATGTTGCCGAGGCCCTCCTGTTGGGTCTCAAAGCCAAGTTCTCCAGACCAGGATGCACACACATGGCACAGGTACAGGTCATTGCTCCCATCTGCCCTGGTTTGGTTCTGAGTCAGGTGTAAGCATGGAAAGTTACCAGGACATTTATTTCCAAAGCCCAGCGTCGTATGTTCTCTTTTAAAAAATTCAGGTGGGGTGGGAGAAGGTTGGATTAGGAGTTTGGTATTAGCAGATGCAAACTGGTATATATAGAATGGATAAACAACAAGGTCCTGCTGTGTAGCACAGGGAACTATATTCAGTATCCTGGGATAAAGCATAATGGAAAAGAATATGAAAAAGAATGTATATATATGTATAACTGAGTCACTTTGCTGTACAGCAGTAATTAACACATTGTAATTCAACTATACTTCAATAAAAAGTAAATTAAAAATAAATAAAAAAAGAAAAAGATATCATTTAACAATAAAGGGATTATAAGAGGAAAAAAATAAAAATAAAAAATTCAGGTGAAAAAAAAAATTCTTGTGTTATCTCTTTGGTGAAATGAATTGACAACCAAAACTCAGGCTTCCATGTAAGAAAGAGAGGATACACTTGCCAGATCCTGACAGAGTTATAAGCTGTTTGCACCGGTTTAGATGTAAGGACCTCAAAATACACGATTCATCAGAGCATCTGGGGTTGCCAGGTTCCAAGAGGTAGGTGATCCTAGTGACATACAGGGCAGACTCCCAATCAAGACATATCCTCAGCAAAGTACCACCTGGAGGCGGTGGAGTGCAACTCAGCTGGATGTGGGGGAGCTCTTCTGGAGCCCCATATATGCCACTCCCTTGCAGTGGAGCATGCTCTGAGTAATCTTTCCTCTCCTTCTCCTCCAGCAGCAGGAACGGTAACTTTTCCTTATACTTGAGCAGACCCCCTTTGTCTTAAAACATTCTGCCTTCATCTTTACCTGAGATAATAAAGCTACAGAAGATAAGATGAGGTTTCTGAGGTCCAAGGAGGAATTGAAAATTGCTCCCCCCATCCCTTTCAAGGATCTTCCAGCTCCTGTCCCCGAATGTGTGTTGCTATGGTGATGGGAGGAATGGGAGATGGTGACATGTCACAATGGGAAATGAGGTTTTGAAGGTTTAATGAGTCTTCTCCAAAATGCACTCCTTTTAGCAAGCTAGCAGGTGTCCCATGATCCAATGGGCTAGTAAGAAAATCTCCTTAGAGTTTTCAACATATAAATTTCTGTCTTCTTTAAGTGACCAAGAGCATCTGTATCAGTCCGTTTTTGCCCTGCTGTGCTGTAGCAATGGACAACTCCAAATCCGCAGGAGCTTGTAACCACAAACTTTTGCTTCTTGGCTGTGGCTCTGGTCCAAGCGTCATCATTCTAGGGAGGTGAGCAGAAGGGGACAGGCTATTTTCTTGGCAAAGGGGGAAGGAAAAGAGCGGGTAGAAACACTCACTGGTTCTTAAAACTTCTGCTGGGCTACGATGGATGTCCTATCTGATCACATACCACTGGCCAAAGTAAGTCCAACAGCCCAGCCTGCAGCCAGCGGGACAGGAGGGGCGTCCACCCCTCCCATAGAGGAGGCACCAGGGAGGTTGCTGAAGTGATGGGCCCAGAGAGAGGCAGTGAATATGTGGACAAATCGTATAAACTACCACAGCCCCCAGGCAGCCACAGTCACTTGAAAGGGGGCCCTGGTCTGCTGACACCGCATATCAGGGCAAAAGTATCAAAGGTACAAAATATTTTGAATCCACTGGAAGAAAACTGCGATATAGAAATTATGAGTCATTCAGAAATGTTCTTGTTGCAGATTGGTATACCTTAAAAGGAAAAACTGGTGCTGCTCAACTCAGAAAACCACTTAGGGCCTTTCGAAAACCCAAAGAGGTGCCAAGGCATTTTGAAAGAGGCCATTAATAATAGACATGGCAAGTTACCCCTGACTTATTAAAAAAGAGAATGATTTTATAAATGAGGCCATTAGGAAGGATGTGTGAGACATTAGGGCTCTAAGAACTGCCTGAAGAGGAGGGAAGGGAAGGGAAGGAAGACAGTTAGAAATCTGTTATTTGGTGAGTTTGCTAAAGGAAATAATGCCCATGGTGATGCTTCGGCAGGCGATAATGGCTTCGCAAGGGGCCTGCCCAGAGCCGGGCACTGCCGAGGAAGGTGATGGCGACTCAGACTCCCGCTGGGGGTCATGTCTGGGTGGGGGAGGGGAAGCAAACATTTAGATCAAGAAAAGACAACCCATGGGCAACGGACAATATTAGAAGTATGTACAGGGACTTCCCTGGTGGTCCAGTGGTTAAGACTCCACCCTTCCAATGCAGGGGGCACAGGTTCAATCCCTGGTTGGGGATCTAAGGTCCCACATGCTGCGCGCCCCCCCCCAAAAAAGAACTGTGTACAAACAAAGGGGCAGCTCCTTCAGGTGGGAGCACAGAGGGCCTCTGAGGGGCCCTATTACCTTGGCCGTGTGTTGAAGGGACAGGCAAGCAGGACAAGGCGGGGCTGGGAGGGGACTCAAGGTGAGGGAACCTCAAAGGCAGTTGAATAAACAGGCTTGTGGTTCAGAAGAGAACCCGGGGTTGGGGCCATCCACGTGGAAGTGATCCAGACTCGAGAGGGCCAGGCGGGAAGGCTGAGGTCACAGGGTGTGGGGTGGAGAGGAACAGGGAGATGGAAAGCCAGGGCGAGAATCACCATGGCGGGCAGGAGGTGCCGGCAGGACGCCGGGAGGGGGAGGTGAGAGCGAAGTGGCCCTGGGACCAAAAGCTAGAGAGTCAGGCAGGATGAAGGGGGCATCTGTTAGCTTTGAGGTTGAGGCATCACCGGGGACTTCGCTGAAGCGGATTTGGTGGTGTGGCTGGAGCAGACAACGCAGGGAACTAACTGGAGGTGAGAAAGGGGGTTTCTTCACCTTGCCTGACTTTGTATTCCTCAGGGGATGGGAAAAACAAAGCTTGATTTCACACAAAAATTTCCAGTTGTTGTTTGGGGGAAACCTGAAACAATGAGGGACGGGGTCAGGGCTCATGAAATAGAGAACGTGTTTGAAAGCTTTTTAACCATAGAGGGAGGGTGGCGGGGGCCTCGGCACCCCCAGGAGAAAGGGGTCTGCCCTGCACACGCACAAATACCCCGATGCCTGTTTCCCCATCCCCACAGTGTGCAGATCCCACCGGGTCAGGGAAGTGGCCTGTTAATGAGATAAAATCTAAAAGCATTATAAACACACTTTATTTCTAGGCATGTTTGTGTGAGGCAGTGATTTTGGGGGGTATTTTCTTATTTTCCAATAAAATTAAATAAACACACATGAGCTTTGGTAGACAGAGCACAGTAAAATGAGCGTGCGAGAATGAGGGCTTGATGCGATTTTCTCTTGGTATTTAATGAAGTACGTTTTATTCCTCCCTTCATGCCCTGCCCTGCTGCAGACAGCATCGCTATTCCACCCCACACAGTAGTATCTGTACCATGATGAATTACATCAGCATCCCCTCCTCCTGGAACGATGGGCTCTTTCAGAGGGGATGCGGGGAAGAGTGGGACAGGATGCTGTGGCCAAAGAAATGACAAGTTTGAGATTCTGAGTCATGAACTGTCATAATTAGGAGGCAGACAGAGTGCATGCTGCCGCTGCTGTATTTGCTGCCTGTTCCCTGTGAAAGCTTTGGGAATTAAAATAATAGGCCTTTAAAACAAGAGCCGGGTAGGGCTCTACCTAATGGCCTGCACACAGCGCGTCAGCAGCAGACAGACCCAGACAGACCTGTGGCCTGGAGAAGACAGACTGAAATGTCACCTCCAGGAACCATCCCCTGCCACCCAAGGCAAAGGAGCAAGAAAGAACCCAAGAAGAGGGTCCCCAGGCCCAGGGGAAGGTGTGTATGTCCCAAGGAGTGAAAGGTGGAGAGAGTTTTATCATCTGTACAGGCTCCAGCTGAAGCATGGATGCTCACGTAGCTGTGGGATGACACGGGCCTGCAGCATGGCAGCCCTGGGCTGCTGGGGTCACAGGAGCCATGGGGCTGGCTTGGAGTGAAAGGAGCCACAGAGGGAAGGCCCCAGAGAAATGGGAGAAAAGATGCTGAGCCAGGCCTCACAGATCATCTTCCTCCAACCAGACTCAGCAGGACAGAAGAGAAGGCCTCTCTGGGTCAGGGACATTACCAGGAGAGGCGGCAGCCAGGTGGCAGCCAGTGGGCTTTCGCTAGTGAAGTACTACTAGATTAGCCAAGACTTTACTGCAAGTGATAAAACCAGCTCCAATGAACCCAAGTGAAAGACGTGACTTGTCGCTCCCCATAAGGGTGGCACGTGGGGAAGCTGTGCAGAGGGATGCCTGGATACGGGCATCGAGCCCTGGCAGGACACGGGCTCTGTCTCTCAGATCAGCCTCTGCAGGCTTGACTTGAAGAAATCCAGGGAAGGCCTTCCATCGGTTCCGCTCACATCTGGACCCATCACCAGACCCAGGGGGCGGGCATAGCCACTGCCCTGGTTCAGGGTCATATGGCCAATCTCAGGGCCAGGAGGGGCAAGGGGAGACTAAGAGCATAGCCTCCGCCAGACACCCCCCCATACAGTGGGTGAGGACCTGTGCATACCCCAAAAGTCAGGGTGTCACCGTGGGCTGAACAAAGAATAAATGCCCCACAGAGCAGCCCACACCACCCACTGCAGGTCTGAAGGACTTCACGTCTCTCTGAATGAAGAATTCCCGAGTGGAATGAGCACTCATCACTGCCGCTCTGAGAACAACCAAATGGGCCGTGAGGCTCAGCTCTGATTAAGGGTGGCTCTCCTTCAGAGCCGGGGTGGTGGTGGAAGAGGTGGCGATCCGTAAAACAAAAGCAGGCTTTTTCAGAGCTCTGAATCTGCCCGTGCTGCCCTTTGGCCGGAAATGGCCTTTACTTGCCTTCTTCCTCTGGTAAACTCCCATTCATCCTTCAAGACACAGTTCAAATGTCACCTCCTCCATGAAGCTCTCCATTCTCCAAGACAAAGCTAGTTTCTCAGTCCTACTCCCAGGTTCCAAGACTACTTTGCATTTAATTTGCTGATTTTTAATCCCTGGCTCATGGGTATTGCTTTTCTCCTGGACAGGGCAGGCACCGAGTCTTACGATGTGAAGCTCCTCTTCCAGCACCCAGAGCAAGAACCTGGCCCTCAGCAGGTGCTCCATACCTGTTTGGTGGGTTGGTGAACTACACACACAAGATATATATTCTTTGCGGCAGGTGGAGTTGTTGTCCACCTTCTTTGCTCCTAATAGTACCTACCTCCCACACTAGAGGCTGAAAATGCCAGATGCTTGTGCTCTCCACCTCCCTTGCAATTGGAGGTTGTCAACTGACCCATTTATGGTTAATAGACTTAAAGAGACGTCTCTAAGGGGTTTTTCCCTTTTTGATTAATAGAGCAACTCAATAGAGGAGAGCTCTCTTCCTCATCCATTTCCTTCCAGGCTTTGAACACAACTGTGAGAGAATGTGATGCCTGGAACTTTGGCAGCCATTTTGAGACCATGGGGCAACAGTCTGAAAAGAAAAGTCAACATGTCCTAAAGGGTGTGGTGGAAAGCTTGGAAACTGCCTGGGTCTTCAATTATTCATCCCTAGACTCAACCTGGAAACCATCTACCTCCAGATTGCTTATATGAGACAATAAAAATCCCTACTGTTTGAAACCACTAGTTCAAAACCACTAACTCTGTTACTGGTAGCAGAGAGCATGCTGACTGCTACATGCTTTCATGCCATGACAGCAGTTCGGGACTCTATAGTATAAACATCTTTTTCCGTCTAGTACCAGTTTAGAAAAATGAGAGGACAAAACCACCTAAAAATCAAACATGCAAATATTGCCCATGTTGTTACCAACTATCAATCATTTCAAGTAAAGTACACAGTGATCAATAATGTTCTGTGGCTTGAGTATAAACCCAGAGGTCAGAACTCCTGAGCATGTGCGTCTAAGCCACTTGAACCTGCTCGGTATGGCTCCTGTCCTTTGGGGACCATCACAGCCAAGGCTCTGATCCTGAAGAAAGGGCGATATGAATAAGGATGCCCTGCCACCAGGGTAATATCTTACTCAATAAGATGCTCAAAGTCTATGAGTTCTGGAAATGTGTTGAAAAGCTCTGTGCTAAGTTGCCTTGGGTGAAAAAACTTAAGGCCAACGTGTACTTTAACCAGCAAGCCAATGAAATCATCTGAATGAGGTTAACTGCAAACTCAAAAGTTTGAATTCAGAAGCTGAGCAGGAGCTGGTCAGGGGGATGGAGGAAAGGATGGGAATTAGAGATGGAAGCAGTGGCACAAGCTGTTCCACTGACCGGTGGTGGTGTGTCAGGCTGAGGAGTGTGGACTCGACAACGGGCTTAAAGGAGGAATGGGAGGGTTTTGGAAGGGACACGGTCAGATGTGCATTCGAGAACTTTCATTCCGGCAGCCTGTCTGGTGGCTAGACAGAAGGAGGGAGATGGAGTTTGGGGTGAGGCAGGGAGTTACAGCTCTGACCAGTGCCTGCCATTTAACCCCCGAGCCCGGAGGCAGAGGTCCTGCACAGAGCCTGGCATGTAGTCAGGCAGGAAAGACAGGCCTGGGCCCAAGGACAGCCTCCCCGTGCATAGGTATTAGGCAGAAGGCAAAGGCACCTCCTTGGTTTGCACTTAAGGAGGCCATAACGTGTGGAGGAATGGCATCTAAAACAGAACCTCTGTAGCATCTGCACAAGAAACTCTGACCATGGAAACCGTGGAGCATGCGCAATAAAAATGCACAGGTTGCTAATGACCCTGTACAGCCTTCCACATGTAGCCACTAGACTACTAAGGGACAATTTAAGGGAAAACAGCTCTTAGAGCACATATGCGGTGGCTTCAGGAGACAAATGCGCTGATGCCACCTGGTGCAATCCAGGCCCCACCTCAACCCTCCCCTCAATGAATAGTCCACCCCTAATCAAAAGACCCCCATCCATTCAAAGGGGTAAAATAAGATAAAAGGGTGAATCAATAACCCTGCAGTGGACTTCCTGGTGGCACAGTGGTTAAGAATCCACCTGCCAATGCAGGGGACATGGGTCCAATCCCTGGTCCGGGACGATCCCACATGCCGTGGAGCAACTAAGCCCGTGCGCCACAACTACTTGGCCTGTGCTCTAGAGCTGGCGAGCCACAACTACGGAGCCTGCACTCTAGAGCCCGTGAGCCACAACTACTGAGCCCGCATGCCACAACTACTGAAGCCTGCGTGCCACAACTACTGGAGCCCGTGAGCCACAACTACTGAGCCTGCGAGCCACAACTACTGAAGCCCGCGTGCCATAACTACTGAAGCCCGCACTCCTAGAGCCCATGCTCTGCAACAAGAGAAGCCACTGCAATAAAGAGTAGCCCTGGCTTGCTGCAACTAGAGAAAGCCCGTGTGCAGCAAGGAAGACCCAACGCAGCCAAAAATAAAAAGATAAATAAACAAACACACGAATAAATATATTTTTTAAAAGTAAATAAATAAATAACCCTGCAGTGCACACCTCGCTCATGAGGACGCCCACACTCTTCTCTGAGTGTGTTCTTTGCCTCCATAACCTGCTTCTTTGTTTCCTTTGCTCCTCAGCCTCAGTGTGTGCATGTGTTTCTTCCTTTGTGTTTTGTGTTCCTTGCCCCAATTCTTTTGGATGAGTTGAGTTTTGATAAGCTTTTCCGGTTATCAGTAGGAAGGGCTCTCAATACACGGCCAGTGTATCTGATCATGTGTCTCCCCAGCACCCTGCGCAGGCTGGGGGCTAAGGAGAGCACAGCCCCCAGAGGAACGCCGCTGGGTTCCATCTGCCACGCCAAACACTCCAACCCCAAAGATACAGCACACGCTTGCCAGGAACCTGCTCCCGTGGCCTCAGAGCTGCGCCTTCGCCACCTGCACTGCCCAGCAGACTCATGAGGCCTTGCTCTTCACACTGAACCTCAGTTCCCAGCCCCACACTGGGGCTCAGACTGTGTCACAAAGGAAGTGCTGACTTCTGGTCCCCTGGGAAGAGGCTGGGTCAGAGACTAGTCATTGGAGCCCAAGGTCCTGGCAAGAAATGTGCCAGGTGCCTTAAGGCCTTGCCCCCAGGGACCCCTGTTCTGTGCACCGCAGGTAAGTGGCAAGAGTTCCAAGGCCACCCCGCACCCTTCAGACACCACAACCTGACCGCAGGGCTCCGGCACTCAAGCCAGAGATGAACGCCCCCAGTGCAGTGCTTGGGTGAGCTGAACCCTGCTGGCGTGATGTCATGAAGCCCCTTCTGCCCCGCTGCTCCAGCGTGATGCTCCTGAGCCCTCCTCTCTGTGGCCTCAATTCCCCCTTCTCTGGGGGCAGATGGGGGGTGTGAACACGGTGAGACTGGCATTTCCTAATCCCTCTCTGAGCCGGGGTCCCACGTTGGGAGACAGCCCAGGCCCTCTTCCTGCCTGAGTGGGGGGCAGATCAGGAAACTGCAGCTCCTCCTGGCAGGAGCGGGGAGGGGAGGGACCAGTTGCTGAAAAAAAAAGTTCCATTTTTCAACAGTCCAAGTGATTTTTTTTTTTCCCACTTCTCCTGAGCCAGCAATCGGAGTACAAATCTAGTAGTCCTCAATGACAGCCAGTTAATAGCTACGCAATTAATTCACTTCCTCAATAAGAGAAAAGTGAAAGCGTTAGCTGGAGCTTCACAGATGAGACTTCTCAGAAACTAGAGAAGGAATCACAAGATGTTTGCCTGCTCCGATTTTCCACAAATACATGCTCCTGTCTCACCCGGAAGTGGGTAGTTTCCCTCACTGCCCGTTGCAAACATACCTGCCTTAGACTGAGGTCTGCGGCCACTGTAAGTTCTCTTTCTCTAACATCTAAGCTGGAATTCTTGGAATCGGTGAGGAGAAATCTAAACACGCTAGGGTTCCTTCCAAACAAGAGGGTCTTTTTCTCCAGAAAAGGCAGTGAAATTTACAACACGGTACCAAACAGCTTCAAAACCTAGTCATGAGAGTAGCGTACTTTATTAATAATGAATGAAAGGAAATCAGTAAAGGACAAAAACACCAAGCAGGCTAATAGCCAAGATTAGTCACTGCCAACTTATATTAAATCAACGGTGCCCGGGGAAGGGTTCATCAATTTGTATTTAAATAAAAAGTGAGAAAAGCAACCAAGCACACAAAGAAAAACAAAAAAAGACGAATCTTTCAGCTGACAAAATATGCAGTTTTGAATATATTTAACTCCAACTATAGGCTGAATTCCAACTTCAGGATCTTATTTAAGGAAAAAGCTTAGAGTCTGACTCTACAAGGTAGAAAACACATTCCCTCATACCTTTTATTGTGCTAGTCTAATTCAGATAATACATATTCATTTATATGTTGCTTCATACATAGGATTTTTATATAATTAAGGTGATAACTATGATTTTCTATTCTGTATTTTAAACTTAGCATTATATCATAAACATCTTCTGTCATTAAAAACTTTCACTGGTGCGAGCACTGCACTACGAGTATTGATCAGGACCCCTATCCGAGGGATGTTTTGCTGTCATCCTCTTTGGCTCACTTCTCACTGGCCTCTGGAACTGTTCTCCGGTCTTATCTGGATCTGCCCCGCCCCCCAACTCCCCCGGGATTCTGTGACTCCACAGGCCTGGCTACTCTACTGTCTCCCCTGTTGAAGATGTCAGGGGACTTCTTTCCCTGTCCCACCCCTACCTGCTAGAGTTCCTGGAGACGTGGCCCCTCCTCCTCGTTTTATACTCTCTCCGAAGATGACCTCCGCCCTCCTTAAGGCTCCAAGTATAACCTACACCATGATGATTCACACATTTCTTCCACCCCAGACCTGTATGCCTGACCACTGGCTTGACCTTCCCCTTGGAAATTTTGGGCAGTTCCAAGCCTATCTGTCCACAAATGAACTCAGGATCTCCCCCAGGCCTGGCCCTCTTCCAGTCTCAGCCTACAGAGCGCCACCATCCTCTCTCCTGTTCTCAAGCCAGAAACCCAGGAGTCATCCTTGACGACTTATCCCTCCTGCCTGCCCACACTCCACACTCGCCCACCCCCATCTAGCCAAATTGTGGCCAAATCCACCAGTGTTTCCTCCTAAGGTCTCTTTCAAATCTACCCACTGCCCTCCATTCCGACCACCAGGGTCAGCATGCAGGGGTGTGCACTGCACAAATGCTACCACCCGGGCCATCACTTCTGGCCTGTTCTACAAGAACACCTACCAACTCATCCCCTTCCCTTTTGGCCTTTCCAGGCCATTATCCAACCCCAAAGCTACAGTGATCTTCTTAAGATGCAAATCTAATCATGCTGTTCCTTTGCATAATTGTTCTTAGGGCTTAGACTGGCTTGCATCTCCCTGAGTCATCACTGTTATGTTCTCCTGGTTCCCCTGCGTGGCCTGGCCTTCTCCTACATCTTCTGCAGCATTCTCCAGCCACTGAGGCCTTCATACAGCTACTCAAATGTGCCACGACCCTTCCCCACGTGGCCTTTGAGCATGCTCAGTCCTCTACCTGCAGTGTTCTTCCCCTGTCCCTAGATCTCTTACATTGTTTTTATATCTACAACGGGTTCTGAAAGTGTGGTCTCTTAGCAGCATTTGCATAACACAGAAACCTGTTAGAAAAGCAAATTCTTCTGCATTGCACACCTACTATATCAGAAGCTCTGGAGTGGGGTCCAGAAATATGTTTTAACAAGCCCTCCGAGTGACTCTGATGCATGAGAAAGTTGGAAGCCATTGGTCCAGAAAGGCCTTCGTCACCCAAGGTTTCTTCTGAGCTTTTTGTTTCATTTGACTCTTTTTGGTATTTAGTATAAAGACCAAAACTACATAATTTTTCTCCCAAATCTCCATTGATTTATCCTACATTCCTTATGTTATATCCTATACTGCTTTTCATAAACATTAAGGTTTGCCTCTGTGCTTTTTTAAAAAAAGCTTTATTGAGATATATTTCATATACCTTAAAATCCACCCATTTAAAGTGTATAGTATTTAGTATATTCACAAAGTTGTGCATTCATAGCTGATTTTAGCTATTTGCATCTTCCTGTTTTCTTGGTGAGTCTAGCTAAAGGTCTGCCAATTTTGTTGATTTTTTTAAAGAACCAACTTCCGATTTCATTAATTTTTTCTTTTTCTTTTCTTTCCTTTCATTTATTTCTGCCCTAGTGTTTATTATTTTTTTCCTTTAGCTCACTTTGAGTTTAGTTGTTCTTTTTCTAGTTCCTTAAGATGGAAGGTTAGGTTATTAATTTGAGATGTATCTTCCTTTTAATGTAGGCATTTACAGCTATAAATTCCCTCTAAGCACTATATTACCAGCATCCCATAAGTTTTGGTATGTTGTGTTTTCATTTTCCTTCATCTCAAAAGTCTTTCCTAATTTCCTTGTGATTCCCTCTTTGACCCATTGTTTGTTTAGGACATTGGCTAATTGCTACATATTTATGAATTTCCCAAATTTTCTTCTGCTGTTGATTTCTAATGATTTCTAATTTCATTCCATTGGTCAGAGACTATACTTTGCATAATTTCAATCCTTTTAAACTTACTGAGACTTGTTTTATGATCTAACATACAGTCTATACTGGAGAATGTTCCATGGGCACTTGAGAATAATGTGTTGTTGGTGGAGCATCCTATAGAGGCCTTTAGGTGTACTTGGTTTATAGTGTTGCTCAAATCTCTTATTTCCTTTTTGGGCTTTGGCCTAGTTGCTCTATCCATTATTGTAAGTGGGTTATGTAAGTCTCCAATTACTACTGAATCATCTCCCTTCAATTCTGTCAGGTTTTGCTTCACATATTTTGGGGCTCTGTTGTTAGTTAGGTCCATGCATGTTTAAAATCATTACATCTTTCTAGTAAGATGTAATTATAAATAATTATAATAATTACAATTTATCATTATAAAATGTCCCTTTTGTCCCCACGAACAATTTTTGTCTTCAAGTCTATTTTTTTGATATTAGTACAACCACTCTTTGTTTTGATAACTGCTTCCATGGTATACCTTTCTCGATTCTTTTAGTCTTTGAATCTAAAGTGTGTCTATTGTGAACAGCATATAATTGGATTTAAAAGAAAAATACATTCTGCCTCTTTTGATTGGGGTATTTAATCTATTTATGTAATATACTTACCCAATAAGGCAAGATTTGTGCCTGGCATTTTTGCTATTTGTTTTTTGAATGTCTTAGATCTTTGCTGTTTTGTTACTGTTACTGTCTTCTAAATAGATATTTTCTAGTGTACCTTTTAAATTCTCGTTTCTTTGTGATACTGTGATTTATAATAAGAAATATACATTATTTAAATATAAATATTAAATTATTAAATATACGTATTCTCTCCCAGTTCCTGGCATAGAGTTCCTAAAACCCTTGGAATTTCCTAAGCGATGACCATAACAACAACAACAACAACAACAACACGGGTGTCTTTTGTTATGTTAATGAGGCGACTTTTGGAAAGCCCTTTGGTAACCTAAGGAAGGGGACTCATTGCCAGGGCCACCAACCAAGTGATTAGAGGGTTGGGAACTTTCAGAACCACCCCGGACCTCTGGAGAGGGGAGAGGGGCTGGAGATTAAGGTCAATCACCAATGGCCAATGATTTAATCAATCATGCCTATGTAATGAAGTCTCTATAAAAACCCAAAAGGACTGGGTTTGGAGAGCTTCCAGACTGGTGAACACATGATCTGGGAGAGTGGCGTGCTTGCAAAAGGCATGGAAGCCCTATCTTCCTTCCCACGTACCTTGCCCTGTGTATCTCTTCCATCTGGCTGTTCCTGAGTTATACCCTTCTATAATAAACCAATAATCTAGTAAGTAAAATGTTTCTCTGAGTTCTGTGAGCCGCTCTAGCACATTAATCAAACCCACGGGAACCTCCAATCTATAGCTGGTTGGTCAGAAGCACAGGTGACAACCTGGACTTGTGACTGGCATCTGAAGTTGAGGGGCAGAGCATTTAACCTGTGGGATCTGATGCTATCGCCAGGTAGACGGTCAGAATTACGCTGAACTGCAGGACACCCAGCCGGTGTTGGAGAACTGTTTGGTGTGGGGGGGAAAATCCACACATTGAAACTGTGAGCAGAATCGTATTTGTTTTACTATAACTTTTAAAATTTATTCTTAGTGGTTGCTCTTGGGATTACAATTAGCATCTTAAAACAATCTGCTTTGGAAACATACCCACTTAATTTCAACAGTGGGTAGTCAAGACTTGCTCCAATATACCTCTGTTCCCCTCACACTTCTTTCATGTTATTACTGTCATGCAAATTACATCTTTATACATTCTAAGTCCATCAACACAGTTTTATAAATACTGCTTTATGCAGCTACCTTATAAAACAGATAGGAGAGTTACAAACAAAAGTACATTTGTATTGTCTTCTGTAAAACTTACGTAGTTACTTTCACCAGTGCTGTTTATTTCTTCACGTGGTTTCAAGTTAGTGCCTAACGTACTTTCATTAAGCCCTGAGGACTCCTCCTCATAGGCAGGTCTGCTGGTGATGAATTCTTTTACTTCTTGCTTATCTGAAAATGTCTTAATTTCTTCTTTAATTTTGAAGGAAGATTAAGCTAGGCATAGAATTTTTGGTTGAAAGTCTCTTCTTCCAGCTCTTTTAAGATACCATTCCACTGTCTTTTGGCCTCCACGCTTTCTGATGAGAAGTAAACTGTTAATTTTATTAAGGTTCAGTAGTTTCTCTTAACAGATGATTTTCAGCTCACGGCAAAGCTTTGGTTAAACTCTCGAAGTTCTAAAATTCTTTGATTTTAGTTGTTTTGCCCATATTTTCACTATTTTAGAGGGAGAGTGAGTTCACTGAGGTTCTCACTCTGTCATTTTGGAAGCTGATCTCGTTTCATGTTGTTTGAATTATTTTAGACAACATTCTTTAATATCTTGTAAAGCAATTTTCCTTGAATAATTATTTTTCTATAATCTTGTAACTATTCTTACCTGGCTAGTTTTTCAGCAGAATTTTAGAATCGCTTGCTCAAACTCCAACAATAACTTCCACTGGACGTCTAGAATGCTATTTTTCAAACAGCTCACCTTCTAAGAATATTCAAGCTTCCCCATCTCTTCTACTTTAATACTGCTCAGCAAACATTTAATTTTTTTCATCCAGATTCCACTGTATTTTTTTCCCCTAGGCATTTAAAATTTTCTGCTGTGACTGTGAACTGGGATTAATATGCCATGTTTTTTTTTTTTAATATAAAGCAAACACTTCCTGGGTGGCAGAGGGAGAAAAACTGCTCATTTATGTGCCTAAAGTTAATGGAGTCAGGAGGGCTCATTCTGGTGGTGAGAGGTTTGCTTTTGTTTTTTTTTTTCTTTGAAGCAACAGAATATCTTCATTCAAATTAAATCTTGAGCAGAACCTCAATGCATAAAAAATAAAAGTAGCATTGCCCGGTTGAAAAAGAGGTTGAGGGACGGTCCAAAGCCCAGCATGCACTGCTGCCTTCCCTGCTCCTTACGGCAGCCCCAGAGGGGGCTTCCTACAGCTGTGAGCCCAGTTAACTGTCACAAACAGGAGCCCATCTGTGCGCTCCTTAGCATGAGCTCTTGCTTTTTAATACTCTGCTCTAATTTAAGGTTTGAATAGAGATTTTCCATCTCTACTCAACAACCATTAACATATCTGAGCTTCAGTGAGCTCCTGCCTCACTGGCCTGGACCACTCCCATCTCTTGTCTGTCTCAGGGGTCAACAGAACAGGAGACTGAACGCATGCTTGAAGATGTGGTGACTTCAAGAACATCTGATTTCATCCAATGGCACAGAGAGACTCTATCGCTTAGAAATAAATACAGTGCCCAGTTTTCAACTAAATGAGTAAGTAGATTATATTATTATGAACTTTACTTCAGCAGAGAATAGAGGAGGAATATAAGGAGGAGATGGGTCTGACAGGGCTTAGAACCACGGGACTAGAAGCATCTTTAAAAATTTTCAAAAGAAAATGTGTGGTCCAAGTCTCCACAAAAGATATTTTATTAAAATTTTAGGATAAAGGAATTTTTTAAATAACTATAATACTTTTTAAAAACTACTGAGTATTTAGTGATGTTTTCAACTAGGAAAAAACTTGAAACTTAAAGAACAGATTGCAGAAAGTAGCTAGGGCTACAAGAGTGAAAGAAGATGGAAACCTGTTATATGTATAGTGATGAGAGGCTTAAACACTGACTTTTCAAACCAAAAACAAATTGTACTCATTGTTTCACTAATTTGTGAGACTAATTATTCAGTGACATCATATGATAATTCCTCTTACAGAAGAAGAGAGATTTTACTCTAATCCAGCTCACATACTACTTTCTATGGCAATCTGTATGGGAATAGAATGAGATCTAGTACAGTTTTAGACCCAAATCAGTTTCTAAAGAGTTGGTACTAAATGAATATTTAAAGAAATCTATGTAGTATTTAAAATAATTGAGAATTATGACATTACTTTCAGAAAGTGTTATCTTAAGATGTAAGGAAGGGATGGAGATCTTAGAGGAAGCAGATACACTGACCTCAGGGTAGTACAACTGACAAAGGCCAACAGCCCATGACGGGGGAAGAAGAACAGAAATTCACTCTGCACGACACTCCCATGGTTGGCATTCTAGGCAGTCTTCCTAATTATAATTCAAAACTAATAAAGATTGTGTACTTCCCCCTCAAAATGATTTTCTTTCAGAAGTAAACTCAGAAAAGGGACTGAGTTCTGGAAAGAGACGGTGAGGCTGAGTCCCAGGCACTCAAAGCGTGGCTGCTGTCTCCCGAGCCTCAGGATGTGACTTGCGTCCCCTTACACCCTTCTCTATGTGAAATATAATTTGTGTAATTTGTCCTTGGAAAAATCACAGTGGAGTCTGAGAACCTTCTGGGGCAATCAGTTTGTGTCCTTCGGTATCCTAAATTCAGATAATCTCAACATCCAGAAATATCCTTTGATTTGTTCTTTCTCTGATATCTTGTGTCCTTGGGATCAAAGCCTCTTTCGTTGGCACCAAATAATGCCCAGTGAGGAGTTTTGGCCATGTAATCCTTGGCACTGAAAGTTTTGGATCCACTACTGTCTTCATATTCCTGGATGAGCTCCTGGAAGCGGCTGTAATCAATCCACGTCCACCATTCTCTGCCAATCTTAAACTGGCAAGAAAAAAAGTAGTCAGGTCAGAACTGAAAACACCCATAAAAAATGTCAAGTAAGTATCAAAAAATCAAAAATGAGCCTGATACTTTCTCCCTATCATGTTAAGGAAAATTCTTTTGAGCTCCAGACATGGTTCCATATCAAAGCAGAATGTTCTATACACAATCAAAGGAGAGTTTCTTTTCCCTTAGGACCACTTCCGTGCTGGACTGGAAGGCCCAGTGGCTGAATAAAGAATACATCCTAGAACTGAAAGTCAAGGATGTGTTTATCCTGAGCAGTATCACTGGAAGAAGATTAATGAAGTTTTTTGGCATTAGCACGTGTTAATGGTCAAGCGAATTCAGATTCCTCTGGTTGCCAGTTTTCCCTGGTATGAATTTTCATGCTTGTGTTAGCAGCACCTAGTGGAATCCCTTTATTACTAAATTTTGCTTGAGTTATTAGTGAAGCTTTAATCGATGACTTTCTAATTCTGAAACGCTAACTTAATGACTCAAACTAGCCCTTTTAGCCTAACATGAATACAATATCTCATTAACGGAAAGCCTTGTTAAGAATTTCAATTCAATAAAGGGGAATAATCCAATTTGTACTCTTTTAAGAAAACTGCTTCTCAAAAGTCACTGTAGAATAATGACCACAAATGAAGAAAAGAGAAAGTAAGTTGAGGAGGCTCTGAAGGAACTACAAATTGAATTGTGAAGGCTTTTAATTCAAAGCAACCACTTTGCATTCAATCGTGTAAATGTATAATACGTTGGTATTTGATTTATAAATGGACAAATCTTTGTTATGCCACCGTTTTTTAAAAAAACCTGATTATGAACCAAGGTAAGTAACAATTTCATGTCCTAGCTGAGAAAAATATTGAAAATATATAGGTTCCTGGATTTAGAATATTAAAATATGCTGTATTTAAATAACATCTAATTTTTTACCCAACAGCTAGAAGCTTTCTAAGGGAAAAAATGCCACATAAATGGGAAAGTTTAGTCTACCTATGAATCATGAAAAATTTTCTTCTAATAAGACCATTCCTTGAAAAGTTGCCCTGAGAGCTCTATGAATTCTATAACTCAAGATGTAAAATCCACATTGCCCACCATTTTCCCTCTCAAGGCTGACTGCTCTCAAATGTTCTCTACCACTAGGAGAGTAATCACTGTCATCCCCGGGTGCTGAACCTCAAAACTAGAGTCAGGGCCTCCCTGGTGGCGTGGTGGTTGAGAGTCCGCCTGCCGATGCAGGGGATACGGGTTCGTGCCCCGGTCTGGGAGGATCCCATATGCCGCGGAGCGGCTGGGCCCGTGAGCCATGGCCGCTGGGCCTGTGCCTCCGGAGCCTGTGCTCCGCAACGGGAGAGGCCACAACAGTGAGAGGCCCGCATACCGCAAAAAAAAAAAAAAAAAAAAAAAAAAAAAAACTAGAGTCAAAGGCGCCCCTCCTTTCCCTGGCTGCTTACACCCCAAACATGGTCAGGCCTTATCAATTCCTCCTTAGCTGTACTTCCATGGCCACATCCTGGCACTGCCCTAAGGCAGGCCCTCACTTCTAGAAGTCGGCAACAGTCTGCCAGCTGACTGACTGTCTGATTCCAGTTTGGGCTGCTTCCAGCTTCTGCAGGCTGCACTAGATGGCTATGCCTACGGCAGAATAGAGCACCACGACCTAGGACATGCCGTCTAAATGTCACATCTCCAACTGGAGGCTGCTCATGAGCTACCCGCCCCCTCTGGTGACTCATATGTTGTTACCTCTGTCTGATTAACACCTACTTAAGCCTCAAATCTCTTCATAAATGTCCTTTGCTCTGGGAAGTCCTCCTGAATCCCTTTAGATGACCGTGACAGTCCCCTGCCACAGGCCTTCACTACACCCTGAACTCGCCCAACAAGAGCACATTATACTTGCTTCCATAGCCACTTCCCCCGTTCCCCCCCCATCCTGCCAAGACTGCTGGTTTCATGACTATTCCTGACGTATTATAACCTCTTCCTCCTTACCTCTCTTAATAAAGCTAGAAGTCCATACAATGAAAACATTTCCACCTGTTCTCCTGACATCTTGAGAGACAGGATGGAATTTTGTTGCTACTGGCTCCATAGAATAGTGTGGACTCTGTTCACAGTGCACTCATGATAGAGGGCACAACGTTCACACGTGACTGAAAGTGGGCTGACTTCCCAACCAGTGCAGGATTAAACGTGTCATTAACTCGGATGACAGTAAAACAAGGCCGATAACAATGCCTACCTTTGATTCCTCCCTCCTACTAACATTTATGGAGTGCCAACTATGGACTTGGCCCAGTCACAGACAATTAAAAACTAGTTATAATATAACATGGTGTGTGCAGTGAGTGCACTCTGGGAATGCAGAGAAAGGTGGTAAATCACAGCCAGCCCCCAGCCCCCAGTGGCCCCGCTAAAAAGAGTCCTCCTGGGGGTTCCCTGCTTCACTTGCCGAGTTAAACAGATACCATGTTCTCCTCTTCCCTGTGTCTTTCCCTTTTTGGGTTCAGAGCTCTAGGTCTGAACTCTGAACCCTCAGTGCCCACAATTCTGGTCTTCCTTTTCCCTCAAACTCTGACGAGAATCACTTGCCATGGATATTCCAAGAGGAACTAAAAGATTAGCTTGGACTACAGCAATAGATTTAAAATCTTTTTTCTTTGCCACAACTTACAGTAAGAACCATATTTTACATCTTGATCTAGTACACACATTCACATACATACACTCTGGAAACACAACTTTCACAAAACTATAGTCAATGTATTTCATTTAAAAACCTGCCAGCTGCAACCCACTGCACTGATTTCCTAATTCTTAATGCAGCTGGAATATCTGGCCTCCTAACTACAGAACTCTACCCTGGCTTAAAACAGAAGAAATTAGTTGCTTGGATATGACAGCTATTGACAACAACAAGTTGCATGGATATGACAACTATAAGCTAATATCTGACAACTGACAACTCGGACTGCCAATGTCTAAAAAAACAAACTAGAAGACCAAGTAAATGTGACAGAAGGCTGGTGTATTAGTTTGCCTGGCTGCATAACAAAATACCACAGACTGGGTGTCTTAAACCACAAAAGTTAATTTTCTCACGGCTCTCGATGCTAGAAGCCTAAGGCGAAGGTTCCAACAGACAGCCCCCTTCTCACTTTGGCTTCGTGTGGCATCTTCTCACTATGTGCACAAGCAGAGGATGCAGGTGGGGGCGCTCTGGTGTCTTTACTTATAAGGGCACCAACCCCATCAGATCAGGGCCTCACCTTATGACCTCATTTAACCTTCACTGCTGCCTTAGAGACCCCATCCCAAAGGTGGCCATACTGGTTGGGGGGGTGGGGTGGGGTGGGGTGGTTAAGACTTCAACATAGGAATTTTGAAGGGACATAAACCCTCAGTCTATAAACGTAGGTTACTCTCAAATTAACGCTGAGCTATAAAACCCCTAAGACAAAACTGCATCCACACATATCCCCCTCTCAAGACAATGTGAGAATAATCGCGTTGAATAATAGCTCAGAAAAAGTCAAAATATTCCACGCAAAAGGCAGAAGCTAAAAGGGCAAACTTTAGTATGATTGGCACAAAAATAAAGCTGAAAGTTGGAGCTGCATAAACAGAGGAATGAAACCCCAAATCACAAAATTTGAGGTTAAGTATGCTGAGACATGAGGTCACCCTGCTTCAAGAATTCCTCAAATCCAACAGTAAGGGAAGAGGAAATCTATGCAGAATTACAAATAAACTCAAAAGGTTACATATGATCTCAAAAATACACCACAAGCGCAATACGGTATGGCCTGACTAGATGATGCCAGGCTGCTGAGGATATGTGTGTGGTCTTGCTGGCCAGACCGGCCAGTTCTACAGGCTCCCACCACCTAGAACAATCAAACTGTGGTACAAAGGGCCCTGTTCTCATTACTTCCATATTTTTCACACTTGGAAAATTTCATTAAACAGAATGATGACAAATAGGTCCTTTATTATTTTAAATGTTTAATAAGGTTCTATTAAAGACGTCAGATTAAACACAGGCATTTGCTTCATTTCTTCTTAAAATCTCACTAAAATGACTGTAAAGATATTTCTAAAACATATATAACCTATAAAAACAAAGAGGTCAGGAGAGGAGAAAACAGTATCAAACTTTTAGAAGCTTAAAAGTTGATAGATAAGCAATAACTGGCTTAGCAGACCCAAGAGAGCTGAATCCTAAACTAGCAAACAGAAAAATCCAAGATTCAACCCAATTTATGCTTCAGAATTCCCCAAAGGCCCCAAACTGGTAGCACCAGTCACCCCTGGAAGTGGGGCATAAGAGGCCCCAACTCCCCCCCGCCAAAAAAAGAGCCCCAAAATTGGTTTACATTCTGACTAAGAAATTGTTAGAATCTCAAGTTTCGGACCCCCTGGACATACACACAGCTGAGCACCTACCCAACCCACCCACCCCACCCCCCAACAGAAGACAAGAGGTTTATTCTAGGAAGACAATAAAATAGAAAATCTGTGGACTATGGGAAAGCAGGTACAGCGGAGAACAGGGCTGTCACACTGAAAATGAGAGATCAAAACAGCCGTACTCCCTGCTTCCTGACCCTTGGTGGCCATGAAGACTTCTTGGGTTCCCTAAGGAAATGGCCCAGGTAGATTTCTCTAAGATAAAGTCAAGCCCAGTCTACACATTTAGGATTCTCAGTACGCTTTTTAGTCTCGTACTTAAATATGAGCAGACAACTGACGATCAACTGAGGAAAACTTCTAACATGGAAGAGAGATAAAATAAACAAAAATAAAAGAGTAACAGAGTAAACAGAGCCTAGGGTAGGGAGGAAATGACAAAACAAAATAAAAATCCAAACAACTAAACTAAAACAATTATCCTCAGAGAAATGAGAGATTACTGTATTCATTTTAAAAAGTTATACTATAAAAAGAAACACTCAAAGAATGAAAAAGACTTTAGATTTTAAAATTATAGAAATGGAAACGAAAGATTCTTGAGAAAGTTAAGAAGTAAAATTTTAAACATTTCCTAGAATGTAGAGTAAAAAAGAAAGATAGAAAATAGGAGAGAAATATAAAAGAAAATTTAAGGACTAGCCCAAGAGACCCAATTTTTAAATAATAGGAGTTCCTGAAAGAAAGGAGAAGAAACAGGATGGAGGTACCTCAATGAAATAATTCTGGAGAAATTCTGAGAAGTGAAGGCCACGAGTTTCCAGATTGAAGGGGTCCATAACGGATGAAAACAGACATACTGTCTGAGGCCCAACTCAGTGAAATTTCACGGAGGGAAATCAATGGAGACAAAGGGAAATCTAACAAGGAAAAATGGTCTTGTACAAAGGATTAAGAATCAGAAGGACTTCAGAGTTCTCAACAGCTACACTGAAAGCTTAAAGACAGGGCTCCAATTGCACAGGGAAAATAATTTCCAACCTAGAATTCTATATCCAGCAAAACTATCAATCATATGTGTAGGGAGAATAAAAATATTTTTAGAAATTCAAAGCCTCAATAAATTGCACCTCCCACATACCCTTTCTCAGGAATCTACTGGAGGATGCTTCACCTGAATGAGGGAGTAAATTAAAAAGAGACCTGAAAAAAACAGGAACAAGATACCCCACACAAGAGAAAGCTAAAAGAAACCCCAGTAAGACAGCTGTGTGTCCAATGTAGGTGGGTCAGAAAGTGCCCCTGGAGAGACTCCTTTAAAAAGATGAACCTGATAGACAATTCAACACATCTGAAAGTCTGAAAGGAGAAATAGATGATGGCAGAGAGTTCAAGAGTTGATTTAGCTCAAGAACATAGAACAGACAACAACAACAAAAAGAAGACAAATATTAACTCCAGGAAAACCAAAAAGTTGTACCAGAAACAAATGGCAATCATAAAAGATTGCACTGCTCAACAGTGAATACTATTCATATGGTCATAATAATGCATAAAATTATGGCATATGTATGCTGGGAAGGTGGGAGAAGAGGAAGTGTGTGATGAGAAAAAGTAGAAGAAAATTTAACCCTCATCTTCCATAATACAAAGTAAAGAGATAATGAGCAAACAGAGAAAAACAAGCAAAAGATCATCACTGTAGGTATTCTGTACAAATATTCTTCCACATGATACTGTAGTATTCTTTATTAAAAAATCAAATGATCAGCACCTTTAGGGAATATCCTTTATTATATGTTATATATATATATAATCCTATAATATAATCCTATATTATATGAAGATGCTTTATATATGTCACTTTATTTAGCTACCACAGTAGCATTGTAAACAGAGTTACCCCTATTTTGCAGATAAGAAAAATGAAAAACAGTGAGGCTGGGATCTGAAAACAGATATACCAGTACAAAGTTCAGGAGTTCCCCCAAGACCGCTCCCACTTCTGCCACCAATTGCAAATTTAGGGGTTCCCAAGTTCACCTTCATGTTTGACAATTCACTACAAGGACCCACAGAATTCACTGAAAGCTGTTATACTCATAGTATGGCTTATTACAGCATAAGGATAGGGATTAAAATCAGCCATGGGAAGAGGCACGTGGGCAGAGCCTAGTAGAGTTCCATGCAAGGAGCTTCCCGACGTTCCTCTCAGTAGAGTCTTGGAATGTGCTACGTTCACCCAGAACGATGTCTGACAACAGGCGTGGAGTACTGCCAACCTGGGGAGCTCACCTGAGCCTTGGTGTCCAGGGATTTTAATGGGGTTTGTGCACCTAGACTTAGCTGCTTGCTGAGTGGCTGACCTTAGTTTCCAGCCTCTCTGGAGGTCGAGCAGGTCCTGTGGAGACCAAAGCCCCCACCCCAAACCACATATTCAGCGTAGATGATCTAGTGTGACCCAATGTGCCTCCAGATGAGCAAAGACATTCTTGTCAGGCAGGACATTCCAAGAGCTTAGAAATCACCTCCTGGAAGCTGAGGACAAATGTCAGCCCTTTCTTTAGGTAAAATTAATCCTTTATTGGATAACCAGACCTCAAAGTCCACATATAGAGAACAAAGTAGAATAATACAAAAATAAGAATCATACATACCATTTTTGTTTTCATACTCTTAAGAAGGGCTTTTATGTGATCTTAGTATCAATTATTTAGTAGTTGGCTCCTCCAAACATACAGTAATACTTAGGAACCACACAACTAGAAAAGCGCTGGTTAAAGGATGGAACAGGAGCACTGCCAGACCTTCTCAGAACTCAGAAGTACATGTTAACTGGGAAGGAGTAGACGGAGTCCTAAGGTAGTTACAGGGAGAGTGACTTTGGAATACAAAAAAAAGAGTGCTACAGTGAATTTCGCAGGTTTATGAATTTTGTTCTCACCTGTTGTAGCTACAACTGCATTGTTTGTTCTTTGGGTAAGAGGAGGCAAAGATCCCAAAGACAGACTTCAAAGTGCACCTGACTGCCTGTGACAGTGAGACTTCAAAGGGCACCTGACTGCCTGTGACAGTGAGACGTTGAGAAGAGTTGCCACCTTTTTCTGAGTTTACTGGTGATAAGTAGCATTCCCATGGCACAGCTGCCTGGGGAACCATTTTGAGAGGCAAAACTACAACAATGCGATTGAATTCTAGATATATCCAAGTGCAATTAAAAATTTTTTATCTGGAAACTCAGTTTCTGGAGTTTCAATCTTAATCCCCCATCCTATTGGAGTAGAGCTAAGTCCTCTCAGTCGTGTCACCAAATTGCCAATTTTCTCTGAAATTTTTATGAAAGTAATTACCGGGAACAATCAGGTCTCCAATAAGAATGAGTTCCACATGTAACACAGAGGGGAAAATATTCAGTCAGTAGATTTTGTTAGGAAAACACTGCATTAAACCCTAATGGAGACATACAGTTCCCTTCTTATTCCAACAGGGGAAGGTGTGGGAGGTGACATCTCTTCATTCCCTCCCTTTACAGATTGTGGGTTTATATATCCAAGAGGGAGGCCTCTGTGATCAGTGCTTAATTACCTACAGGGCCTCAAATTTGGCAAAAACTTTCTCAGTATTGATGATCTTGGTGAAGATTAAGGAGATGATGCTTGGTGAGCACGGGATGGGAAACTGCACCTTGTTTCCAAGGGACATTTCCCTTTCCCCACCCTGTCTGACTGCTCTGTGGCATTTGAGAGATGGTATAATGTAGTGGTCCAAAGTAGTCTTTGAATTTTGAAAGATATGGAATTGAATTCTAACTGTGCCCTATTTGTCCCTGGAGAAGATCTGTACTCTCTTGGCCTGAGATTCTTCCTTTGGAACATGAGGAAAAATAATATTTATGACTCATAAGATTTTTGTAAGGATTAAATGAATTAATGCATGAGTAGTGTTATCAAAGTGACCTTAATAAATGTTACTGGTTGTTGAATTTAACAGCAGACACTAAAACTAAGGAATGACACCAGACATCTCACGGATGATGAAAGATACCAGAAGATAATGAAAAGATTATGCTGGAAGACGACAAAATGGTATCTTCAAAGTGCTGGAAGGAAATACCTCAGCTTAGAGTTTTCTACTCTGATAATTTATCATTCAAGAGCAAAAGTGAAATAAAGATGTTTCAGAGGAAAAAAAGACGAAGATTACCACTTATGTCATCAAGAAGGAAACAGAACCCAGCAGGAACAACTGGGATGCAAGTGAGATTTACATGGCTCCATCAAAACATGCATTAATGACAGGAAAGAGTACTGGAAAGTCCCTGTAATTGTGCTGAAGGAGGACAGCAATGTCAATTAACTTCACAATTAAACTAAGTAAAAACTTTTAAAATGTAAGAGTACAGGATTCCGGGAAGGTGGTGCAGTAGGAAGCATTAGGAAGACTTCTCTCAACCCAGACAAAAATTATACTGGTAGAATCTTGCCTGACATAACTATTTTGGAACTCTGAAGTCTACTGAAGGTTTGCAACTTTGAGGGGAAGGTTTGAACTGTAAACTGTAGGTAATTTCAGTTTAGATAGGCAGTAGCTACCCACCCCTCACTCCCCATGCCTACAGCAGGCAGCTGTAAACATGTTCCTGGAGCAGCCTGCATGCAGCCTGTGGGAGACAGGGTGGGCACTGAGGACCCTGTCCTCCAAACACTGGGGATCTGTCTTCTGACCATCAATTGCTGCTTCTGATCTCAGAGGTGTAAATAGATTAAATTCTGCAATCAAAAAACAGAGATTGGAAAAACGGATTAAAAAACCCATAATCCAACTATATGCTGTTTACAAGTGCTTTACTTTATGTCCAATGACAAAATAGGTTGAAAGTGAAAGGATGAAAAAAGATATTCCATGCAAATAGTAACCAAAAGGAGAAGTAGCTATAGTAATATCACACAAAATAGACGTCAAATCAAAAATGTTACAAGAGACAAAGAAGGACATTCTATATCAGTAAAAGGTTCAGTAGAGCAAGACAATACACCAATTATAAACATTTATGTACCTGATCACAGATCATCAAAATATATGAAGCAGATATTGACAGAATTGAAGGGAGGAATAGACAGTTCTATAACAATAGTTGGAGACTTTAATATCTCATACTCAATAATGGCTAGAACAACCAAACAGAAGATAACTACAGAAACAAAGGACTTGAACAACACAATAAATCAACTAGATCAACAGACATACATATATAAAAGTCCTAGCCAGAGCAATTAGACAAGAAAAAGGAAAAAAAGCATCCAAATAAGAAATGAAGAAGTAAAATTATCTCTGTTCAAAGACAATATGGTTTTATACATAGGCAAGTCTTCTCTTGAGAATTTGGCACTTGAGATTGAACCAAGTGGTGGTGGATGCTTGAGCTAAATTGGGGCTACAGCAGCCATAACAAGTGGTTTGAAAATGAAGAAGCAAAAGAAGCCATGAGAGAGGGAGGGAGGAAGGGAATAATGTCCTTTGTTATCTTCTAGAAATTTTATAGAGTTATAGTTTATGTTTAAGTCTAAGGTATATTTTGAAAGTTGTAAGATCATCTCAAAAGACACAGAAAAAACATTTGATAAAATTCAACATCCGTTCATGATAGAAACTCTTAATACATTAGGCAGGGAAGAAACATATCTCAACATAATAAAGGCTGTGTAAGACAAGCCCATACTCAATGGTAAAAGGCAGAAAGCTTTCCCTCTAGGATCGGGAAGAAAACAAGGATGCTTATTCTCACCACTCCTACTCAGCACAGTACCAGAAGTCTTAGGTAGAGCAATCACACAAGAAAAAAATAAAATTAAAGGTATCAGAATTGGAAAGGAAGATGTAAAATTGCCTCTGTTTGCTGATGACATGAACCATGAAAGAAAAATTGATAACTTTATTAAAATGAGAAATATTTGCTCTGAGAAAGGCACAGGTAAGAGAATGAAGAATCGGGTCATGTAGACTGGGAGAGAATATTTGCAAAACATATCTGATAAATGACTTGTATTCAAAATATCTTTTAAAAACTCTTAAAACTCAACAATAACCAAACAACCAATCCAATTAAATAAATGGGCAAAAGATCTGACCTCTTTACCAAAGATGTACAGAAGGCAAACAAGCATAAGAAAAATATGTTCATTCATGTTTCCATGCCATTATACGCTTTTCAAAACCTACAGAACTTTATAACACAAGTACTGAACCTTAAAGTATGAAAGTTTAAAAAGTCATTTAGGAGGTCAGGGGAACCTAGGAAGAGGAGCAGACTGTGACAAGAGAGTCTACTAAATTACAAATGTGTGAAATAACTTCAGTGAAGGGGAGGGGGTGGAAAGGGCACTGACCTAGTAATTTTAAAAATAAGTGGAGCCGGGCTTCCCTGGTGGCACAGTGGTTGAGAGTCTGCCTGCCCAATGCAGGGGACACGGGTTCGTGCCCTGGTCTGGGAGGATCCCACATGCCGCGGAGCGGCTGGGCCTGTGAGCCATGGCCGCTGAGCCTGCGCATCGGAGCCTGTGCTCCGCAACGGGAGAGGCCACAACAGTGAGAGGCCCACATACCGCAAAAAAAAAAAAAAAAAAAGTGGAGCCTGTAAGACTAAAGGCAAAAGAAACTAAACATAAACACTGTATTCTAGGGTTAAAAATTCTGATACTGCTATGTATTTTACATACACTGGAATTGAACAATTAAGTAAACAGATGACTGGTAATAGGAGCTAGGATTAGAGTCTCACTGTTGGAGTGTGAATTTACAAATAAGCAAGGAGAGGAGACTAGGATGAGTCATGTGGTAACAGATTAGAGTCTGAGACATCAGTATGTTTAGCTTAATATAGATACAAATGGTACATATAGAAATATTTACCTACACGTGTATATACGAAGGTTAGTATTGATATATACACCTATATTTCTTTGCTCTGTCATCTAAGAGGGCCTAAAACAAACAACACCCTAGTAGCAACGAGCACACCTTCACCCAGATCTTGGTTTCTAACACCATTCTCCAATAAAAGAAACCACAGATCCTGAGAGAAATGGGTGATTCTAGGACTGGGGCAGGAAATATACAAGATGAGCCTGGAGTTTCTTGTGGTGCGAGAAAGGAAAGAGCTCAAAATGAACAAACCCCGCCCTCCCCAAACACACACATTAATGGGGGTATGTAAAAGAAACACAGGAGCCAACTAAAAGAGCTCTTAATGGCCAAAGCTAGAATAGTTTGGGCAAAAGTAATAAAGATGAATTGGATTATAACCCAAAGTTATAAAATAAATATCCATGAGCCTATACTGATATAAAAATGATTGAATAAACTAATAAATGGGAAGAAGAGACAAACCTGTGCAGAAGAATTCCAAATAATTTATGCAGATATTCTACCCTCAAGGATGTGGAGTATAACTCTCATTCCTTAGGTATGTGCTGAATATAGACTTCCTTCCAAAGGAGACAGGGGAAGGAAGAATTTTCCTACAGAAAGGGAGAGGGGAAAACAAACACTGACAAACACTACTACAGCTTGCTGATCAAGGTCAAAATCAAGGGACCTTGATATGATGTAATGAAAATAGCACTCTACCTCTGTGATCTTCTTCCTAAAAACCCATAACGCAAGTCTTATGAGAAAAACATTGGACAAACTCCAGTAGTGGTGCATCCTACAAAATACCTCCTGACCACTCCTCAAAGTTATGGGATCCTAGAACAGAAAAAGGCCATTAAGTGAAACCTAAGGAAATCTAAACTATGGACTTCAGTGAATAATAATGTATCAATATTAGTTTATTGATTGTAACACATGTACTATATACCAATGTAAGAAGTTAATAGTAGGCCAATCCAGGGCATACAGTAAACCTCTGTACTATCTTCTCAATTTTTCTGTAAATCTCAAACTGTACTAAAACATAAAGTTTATTTTAAAAAAATAAGGAATTAAGTTTAAAAACAATGCTATGTGGATTCTGCAAGCCATGCATATAACCTACCACTTGGTTTCCACAAACAGTGAACCACTATAATTGGACATTACCAATATGTAGAAAGGACTTCACATTTCTGAACTAAAATGATCAAAGTATATCAGATTCATCATGGTCTTACGAGTTTGCAGACTGACACAGTTACATTTAAGCTGCTAGGCTGGAAACCCAGAAGGAGAAGGCTGACTGTACCTCCTTCTCCCAGCCAGCCCCTCCAAATCACACAGACAGGTTGACTCTCCTCTCACCAACTATCTGTAGTCATCTCTCTGTCCCTCTAGCTCAACCCTGGAACTGGAATATGCTGACTTATTTATCTCAATGTGAGTCTTTTTTATCTTTCCTTTGTTCAAAGTCAGAAACTCTCACTTAACTTTCTACTCCCATCTACTCCTCCACCCACTTAAAAAAACTACTTCTCATCAACAGCAGAAACTCCTTTATGTTTGTGTTTAGTCTGAACATCACTTCTAAATAACAAAACTGTTCTATAGAGATATTAAAAAGTAATCATCCATTAAAAAAATATTCCACTATTAGAATTCAGAAATGCTTTGCATGTGGTGTAGCATATGGCAATGAAAAGATCACACTGCACTGCAAATGACCACAGAGTATTCTGGGAATGGATAGAGTAATACAAATTATAATAAACTCTCCAGAGGCTAATTCATGTTGTGAAAACCTTGCAAATTTAATGCAGGATCTTTAAAGGTCATCTAAATATAGTCAACCCATGCTTGGGGTCTCTCTAGAATTTATTTATTTATTTATTTATTCATTCATTCATTCATTCATTCATTTACAATTCACCTTACATTTTGAGCTATCCTGGTTCAAAGAGAATTTCAAATTTCTGAAATGGGTAAAGAAAGAAAGGCCACAGTTTGGGGATTTTCAATGCTGCACTTTCTGGCAATGTTCTTATTTTTGCTAGCCCACTTTACTAGAATCAAAAAAGTACAGTACAGTAGGCAGGAGAGACTTTCAAAAGCATGAACGGGCATCAGTTTCCTGTTGCAGAAAAAAAAGAGGAATGGTGAATGAGAAAACAACTGGATTTAACAACTAGCAGGTTACTGATGACCTATAAAATAGCAAACTCAACAGTAAATATTCACCGAATAAATGCATGAGTAAATAAATAAGGAAGAAGGTAAGTAGTTACCAAAATTAGCAAGGAAGACGGAACAACGTCTCTGATTTCAGAAGGCAAGACAATGAATAAGGAAAGAAAATGAAGGTGAAGAGCTTGTTAATTCACTAAACAAACACTGAGAATCTAACATGTACCAGGTACTCTAGGAGGTGCTGGGAATGACAGCCCTTTTGTTCCAGGAACCCTAACTTCTTAGCGAAAACAGCCTTATAGATGTGCATATAGCTCTGAAAGAAGCAGTCCCCAAGGAGGTTTGTTTTACAGTTTTAAAAAGCAGAAATTCACCAGATGAAGTGGGGTAAGGAGGGCAGGTCTAGCAGAAGAGATACCTTCGACAAATACACAGAGGAAAGAAACAACATGGCAATGCCTAGTAAAGGCCCGGGGAGTGGGTGTGAAATGAAACTGAAAGGACTTGATTGTGAAGGCCATTAAAACCAAATAAAATGTTTAGGTTTTTCCCTTGCATGCTCTCTGTAAGATGGCATGTGTTTCAAAAATACAGCAGAGAAACAATAAACTTGGAATTGGCAGCAAAAACAATGAGGATGTTGAATAGTCAATGCCCACTCTCAATTATTTGTAGACTAAATGATCTGTTTTGTGGATTTTGTTTTTGTCTTTTTCCTTTGGTTATATCTCTGCTTTTACTACCCTTAAAAAGGCATTCATCTGTAAATTGCTAGCTTAATTATTAAATGGGATTTGATGGGGTCTGATTAGGATTAGGAAAAGATCTTTTCATATAAGTTTCTGAAAAATCTTTCCAGCAACACTACAGAGGTACCCATGCAACCATACTGGCTGACACTTTTAACATAAGCAAACAAAATGAGTTTACGTGCAAATAATCTAATAATAACAAACAGTGCCAAGTGGACTGGTTATTACTGTTCACTGGGGAGATAGTAAACAAAAAACAATAAATGTCAAAACTGTCTAGTCATATGTCTTCTGTTCTGGACAAGAAATGTATTTCTACAGCTAAAACCCCTAGATATTATATATAAAACAAACATAAGAAGGCTCTGAAAGGTGGAGATAAGAAGGCTAGGGACTGCAGGACCTAAGGAATGTAGTGATACGTTCCCTGGGTTTTAATTTTGGCTCATATATCCTGGATTGTGTGCGAGAATTCAGAAGCCTGGTTAAAGCCCACAACCTAGAAACACCAATGAGCACTCACAATTAAAAAAAAAAAAAATTAAGCCTCAGATAAGCCTCAGATTAAGCCTCCCTAGCCAAAGGACTAGGAAAAGGGCAGCCAAGCAAGTCAGAAAATTTTTACATAATAACCATCCTAGGCCAAGAGAAAAACTGGCCTCATTCTCACCCCAGTCAGCAAACACCTAGTGGGGATCCTAGACTTCCACATTCACCCAGCTGTACTGAGCTGTACCCTCCCCCTCCCACTGCTGGGGAGGTGTCAGAGAAGGTGCAGTGGGGAATCCTGCCATCCCGACCCCTCGCTATTGTTTCAGTGGAGACCCTATAGAGATTGGCAGGGTACATTAAAAAAGCACCAGCCAACTGTATATTGTCTCTAATAAGATACTCACTTCAAATATATGATATAGGTAGATTGAAATTTAAAAGATAGAAAAGATATACAATGTAAACATCAATCAAAAGAAAGCAGAAGTGGCTATATTACTGTCAGATATTGTACACTCCAAGGCAAAGAAAATTTATAGGAACAAAGAGGGACATTACATAAATGAAAAACAGGTCAAATCCACCAAGACGATACAGAAATCCTAAATGAGTATGCACCGAACAACACAGTTGCCAAATATATAAAGCAAAATCTGACAGAACTGAAAAGAGACATAGAAAAACCCACACTTACAGTTGAAGACCTCAACTCTTCTCACTCAATAACTGATAGAACTATATAGATAATCAGCAAAGATACAGAAGAACTCAACACCACCAACAACCAACAGGATGAAATAGACATTCACAGAACACTCACCCAACAACAACACAATGTATATTCTTGGCAAGCACACAAAAAACATTTACCAAGATAGACAACATCCTAGTCCACAAAACAAACCTCAACAAATTTAAAAGAACCAGATCATAGAGAGTATGTTCTCTGATTATAAGAGAATCAAACTTGAAATCAATAACAGAAACACAACAGGAAAAAAAAAAAACCCAAATACTAGGAAACTAAACCACAAACTGCTAAGTAATCCATGGGCCAAAGAAGAACATTTAGAGCATTAAATGTTTACATTAGAAAAGAGGAAAAGTCAATAATTGAAGCCCTTACCTTAAGAAACAAGAAGCAAAGAAACCCAAAGTAAACAGAAAGAAGGGCATAATAAAGAGAAGCGTAGGAATAGATGAAATTGAAATCTGAAAAACAGAGAAAAACCTATGAAACAAAAAGATAGTTCTTCGTTTTTTTTAAAAAAAGATTTTTCTTTTTTGATGTGGACCATTTTTAAAGTCTTTATTGAATTTGTTACAGTATTGCTTCTGTTTTATGCTTTGGTTTTTTGGCCACGAGGCATGGGGGATCTTAGCTCCCCAACCAGGGATTGAACCTGCACCCCCTGCATTGGAAGGCGAAGTCTTAACCACTGGACAGCCAGGGAAGTCCCCAAAACATGGTTCTCTTGAAAAGACCAATAAAATCAACAAGCTGAATAAACCAACAGAAACAAAACAGAGAAGACACAAATCAACTAAATCAGAAATGAAACAAGATGTTGTACAGACATTGAAAGGAAAATAAAGTAATACTATGAACAATTTATTCACATAAACTTGACAATTTAGATGAAATGGACCAATTCCTTGAAAAGTACAAACTACCACATCTCACCCAAGATGAAAGATAATCTAAATAGCCTTGTAACTATTACAGAAATGTAATTCATAATTTTAAAACTCCCCCCAAAATATGCTTCTAAGCCCAGACAGTTTCACTGGAGAATTCTACTAAACATATAAAGAAGAATTAACACCAATTCCACACAATCCCTCCTAGAAAACAGGAGGAAACCTTTCCCAACCTGCTTTAAGAGGCCAGTATTACCCTAATACTAAAATCATAGACAATATAAAAAAAGAAAACTACAGACCTATATTTCTCATGAACATAGAGGCAAAAATCTTTTAAGAAATATTAGCAAAAAGAATTCAGCAATATATAAAAAAGAAATACACACTATGACTAAGAGGGGTTTATTCCAGGGATGCAAGCATGGTCCAATATTCAAAAATCCATGTAATCCATCATATTAATGGGTAAAAGAAGAAAAATCACATGTTCATAGCAACAGAGAAAAAGGATTTGACTTAATAATTTTATTGTGAATAAACACCCGTTCACAACAAAACCCCTCAAAACACTAGAAATAGAGGGAAACTTCCTCAATTTGGAAAAGAGCAAGTATAAAAAACCTACGGCTAACATAAAATTAAACAGTGAAAGGCTAAACGCTCTCCCCCTGAGATAGGAAAAAGATAAGAATGTCTGAAATCACTGTTCTTATTCAATAAAGTACTCAAAGTCTTAGTAAACGTAATTAAGTAAAGGAAATTAAAGGGATGCCAATTGGAAAAGAAGAAACAAAACTGTCCCTTTTTGTAGAAGATATAATGGTCTATGTAGAACACCCCAAGAAATCTACTAAAAAAATCCTGCTAGAAAAAATAAATGAATCAGCAAGGTTGCAGGATATAAGATCAACATACAAAAATTAATTCTATTTCTACAGAATTCAATGAACATGTGACAACTGAAATTAAAAATGCAATACCATTTATAATTGCTAAAACAGAAAAATACTTAGGTATAAATCTAACAAAGTATAGGACCTGTATGCTAAAAGCTATAAAATGCTCATTAACGAAATCAAAGATCTAAATAGATCATGTTCATGATATGCAAATTAAGACCCATTGAGATCATGACAAACCTGTTAGAACAGCTAACCTAAAAAATGACAATATCAAATGCTGGTTAGGATGCAGAGAAACTGGATTTGTCATGCATGGCTGTGCTTGATATTCTTCATGGCTGAGGTGCTGTGGCCCTCACTGCACAGCCTGGTGTCAGAACTCAGCAGGTGTCTAATAAACACTTACAGAACTAAACTGGCCTGAATGAGATACGGTGCCATTTATTTCCCCTATGTCCATGTTTACACTGGGAAGAGAGAAGAAATCTTAGAGACTGAAGTCAAGTATTGGTCTAACATAAAATTTCCCAGTTTTAAACTCTTCTTTGAATGGCGTCAGTGGTATCAAAAGATGTCCTGTGGTACAAGAAAGACCAATGGACTAAAGGGCAGAAGGCTGTGGGTCTAGATTTGGCTCAGCCACTTTATGAGACGTTAAGGAAGTCTCTTCACCATCTGATCAGTTTCCACAGGGAAGAAGTGAGGTAAAACGTGTCTCCCAATCTCAGAAGTGATATTCTAATCCCAAACCTCATATTATTTCTATAAATAATTTTCTACATACATTGTACATAACACAATAAGATAAGGTACATAAGGAGACACGGCAACATAACTGGGAACCAACAGATAACAGAAACAAATCCACAGAGATTTTATTTTTTATTTTATTTTTTTTTTGTCACAGCTTACCCTTCCCCCTCCCCATATCCTCAAGTCCATTCTCTAGTAGGTCTGTGTCTGTATTCCTGTCTTACCCCTATGTTCTTCATGACATTTTTTTCCTTAGATTCCATATATATGTGTCAGCATACAGTATTTGTCTTTCTCTTTCTGACTTACTTCACTCTGTATGACAGACTCTAGGTCCATCCACCTCATTACAAATAGCTCAATTTCATTTCTTTTTATGGCTGAGTAATATTCCATTGTATATATGTGCCACATCTTCTTTAACCATTCATCCGATGATGGACACTTAGGTTGTTTCCATCTCCAGGCTATTGTAAATAGGGCTGCTATGAACATTTTGGTACATGTCTCTTTTTGAATTATGGTTTTCTCAGGGTATATGCCCAGTAGTGGGATTGCTGGGTCATATGGTAGTTCTATTTGTAGTTTTTTGAGGAACCTCCATACCGTTCTCCATAGTGGCTGTACCAATTCACATTCCCACCAGCAGTGCAAGAGTGTTCCCTTTTCTCCACACCCTCTCCAGCATTTATTGTTTCTAGATTTCTTGATGATGGCCATTCTGACTGATGTGAGATGATATCTCATTGTAGTTTTGATTTGCATTTCTCTAATGAGTAAAGATGTTGAGCATCCTTTCATGTGTTTGTTGGCAGTCTGTATATCTTCTGTGGAGAAATGTCTATTTAGGTCTTCTGCCCATTTTTGGATTGGGTTGTTTGTTTTTTTGTTATTGAGCTGCATGAGCTGCTTATAAATTTTGGAGATTAATCCTTTGTCAGTTGCTTCATTTGCAAATATTTTCTCCCATTCTGAGGGTTGTCTTTTGGTCTTGTTTATGGTTTCCTTTGCTGTGCAAAAACTTTTAAGTTTCATTAGGTCCCATGTGTTTATTTTTGTCTTTATTTCCATTTCTCTAGGAGGTGGGTCAAAAAGGATCTTGCTGTGATTTATGTCATAGAGTGTTCTGCCTATGTTTTCCTCTAAGAGTTTGATAGTGTCTGGCCTTACATTTAGGTCTTTAATCCATTTTGAGGTTATTTTTGTGTATGGTGTTAGGGAGTGATCTAATCTCATACTTTTACATGTCCCTATCCAGTTTTCCCAGCACCACTTACTGAAGAGACTGTCCTTTCTCCACTGTACATTCCTGCCTCCTTTATCAAAGATAAGGTGACCATATGTCCGTGGGTTTATCTCTGGGCTTTCTATCCTGTTCCATTGATCTATCTTTCTGTTTTTGTGCCAGTACCATACTGTCTTGATTACTGTAGCTTTGTAGTATAGTCTGAAGTCAGGGAGCCTGATTCCTCCAGCTCCATTTTTCGTTCTCAAGATTGCTTTGGCTATTCGAGGTCTTCTGTGTTTCCATACAAATTGTGAAATTTTTTGTTCTAGTTCTGTGAAAAATGCCAGTGGTAGTTTGATAGGGATTGCATTGAATCTGTAGATTGCTTTGGGTAGTAGAGTCATTTTCACTCATTGATTCTTCCAATCCAAGAACATGGTACATCTCTCCATCTATTTGTATCATCTTTAATTTCTTTCATCAGTGTCTTATAATTTTCTGCATACAGGTCTTTTGTCTCCTTAGGTAGGTTTATTCCTAGATATTTTATTCTTTTTGTTGAAATGGTAAATGGGAGTGTTTCCTTGATTTCACTTTCAGATTTTTCATCATTAGTATATAGGAATGCCAGAGATTTCTGTGCATTAATTTTGTATCCTGCAACTTTACCGAATTCATTGATTAGCTCTAGTAGTTTTCTGGTAGCATCTTTAGGATTCTCTATGTATAGTATCATGTCATCTGCAAACAGTGACAGCTTTACTTCTTCTTTTCCAATTTGGATTCCTTTTATTTCCTTTTCTTCTCTGATTGCTGTGGCTAAAACTTCCAAAACTAGGTTGAATAAGAGTGGTGAGACTGGGCAACCTTGTCTTGTTCCTGATCTTAGTGGAAATGGTTTCAGTTTTTCACCATTGAGGACGATGCTGGCTGTGGGTTTGTCATATATGGCCTCCATTATGTTGAGGAAAATTCCCTCTATGCCTACTTCCTGCAGGGTTTTTATCATAAATGGGTGTTGAATTTTGTCAAAAGCTTTCTCTGCATCTATTGAGATGATCATATGGTTTTTCTCCTTCAGTTTGTTAATATGGTGTATCACGTTGATTGATTTGCGTATATTGAAGAATCCTTGCATTCCTGGAATAAACCCCACTTGATCATGGTGTATGATCCTTTTAATGTGCTGTTGGATTCTGTTTGCTAGTATTTTGTTGAGGATTTTTGCATCTATGTTCATCAGTGATATTGGCCTGTAGTTTTCTTTCTTTGTGACATCCTTGTCTGGTTTTGGTATCAAGGTGATGGTGGCCTCGTAGAATGAGTTTGGGAGTGTTCCTCCCTCTGCTATATTTTGGAAGAGTTTCAGAAGGATAGGTGTTAGCTCTTCTCTAAATGCTTGATAGAATTTGCCTGTGAAGCCATCTGGTCCTGGGCTTTTGTTTGTTGGAAGATTTTTTATCACAGTTTCAATTTCAGTGCTTGTGATTGGTCTGTTCATATGTTCTATTTCTTCCTGATTCAGTCTTGGCAGGTTGTGCATTTCTAAGAATTTGTCCATTTCTTCCAGGTTGTCCATTTTATTGGCATAGAGTTGCTTATAGTAATCTCTCATGATCTTTTGTATTTCTGCAGTGTCAGTTGTTACTTCTCCTTTTTCATTTCTAATTCTACTGATTTGAGTCTTCTCCCTTTTTTTCTTGATGAGTCTGGCTAATGGTTTATCAATTTTGTTTATCTTCTCAAAGAACCAGCTTTTAGATTTATTGATCTTTGCTATCGTTTCCTTCATTTCTTTTTCATTTATTTCTGATCTGATTTTTATGATTTCTTTCCTTCTGCTAACTTTGGGATGTTTTTGTTCTTCTTTCTCTAATTGCTTTAGGTGCAAGGTTAGGTTGTTTATTCGAGATGTTTCCTGTTTCTTAAGGTGGGATTGTATTGCTATAAACTTCCCTCTTAGAACTGCTTTTGCTGCATCCCATAGGTTTTGGGTCGTCGTGTCTCCACTGTCATTTGTTTCTAGGTATTTTTTAATTTCCTCTTTGATTTCTTCAGTGATCACTTCGTTATTGAGTAGTGTATTGTTTAGCCTCCATGTGTTTGTATTTTTTACAGCTCTTTTCCTGTAATTGATATCTAGTCTCATAGCATTGTGGTCGGAAAAGATACTTGATACAATTTCAATTTTCTTCAATTTACCAAGGCTTGATTTGTGACCCAAGATATGATCTATCCTGGAGAATGTTCCATGAGCACTTGAGAAAAATGTGTATTCTGTTGTTTTTGGATGGAATGTCCTATAAATATCAATTAAGTCCATCTTGTTTAATGTATCATTTAAAGCTTGTGTTTCCTTATTTATTTTCATTTTGGATGATCTGTCCATTGGTGAAAGTGGGGTGTTAAAGTCCCCTACTATGAGTGTGTTACTGTCGATTTCTCCTTTTATGGCTGTTAGTATTTGCCTTATGTATTGAGGTGCTCCTATGTTGGGTGCATAAATATTTACAATTGTTATATCTTCTTCTTGGATCGATCCCTTGATCATTATGTAGTGTCCTTCTTTGTCTCTTCTAGTAGTCTTTATTTTAAAGTCTATTTTGTCTGATATGAGAATTGCTACTCCAGCTTTCTTTTGGTTTCCATTTGCATGGAATATCTTTTTCCATCCCCTTACTTTCAGTCTGTATGTGTCTCTAGGTCTGAAGTGGGTCTCTTGTAGACAGCATATATATGGATATTGTTTTTGTATCCATTCAGCCAATCCGTGTCTTTTGGTGGGAGCATTTAGTCCATTTACATTTAAGGTAATTATCGATATGTATGTTCCTATTCCCATTTTCTTAATTGTTTTGGGTTCGTTATTGTAGGTCTTTTCCTTCTGTTGTGTTTCTTGCCTAGAGAAGTTCCTTTAGCATTTGTTGTAAAGCTGGTTTGGTGGTGCTGAACTCTCTCAGCTTTTGCTTGTCTGTAAAGGTTTTAATTTCTCCATCAAATCTGAATGAGATCCTTGCTGGGTAGAGTAATATTGGTTGCAGGTTTTTCTCCTTCATCACTTTAATTATGTCCTGCCACTCCCTTCTGGCTTGTAGAGTTTCTGCTGAGAGATCAGCTGTTATCCTGATGGGGAGTCCCTTGTGTGTTATTTGTTGTTTTTCCCTTGTTGCTTTTAATATGATTTCTTTGTGTTTAATTTTTGACAGTTTGATTAATATGTGTCTTGGCGTATTTCTCCTTGGATTTATTCTGTATGGGACTCTCTGTGCCTCCTTGACTTGATTAACTATTTCCTTTCCCATATTAGGGAAGTTTTCAACTATAATCTCTTCAAATATTTTCTCAGTCCCTTTCTTTTTCTCTTCTTCTTCTGGAACTCCTATAATTCGAATGTTGGTGCATTTAATGTTGTCCCAGAGGTCTCTGAGACTGTCCTCTGTTCTTTTCATTCTTTTTTCTTTATTTTGCTCTGCAGCAGTTATTTCCACTATTTTTTTTTTTTTTTTTTTTTTTTTTTTTTTTTTCCTGTTTGTGAACATCTGCCCTTTAATTTGCATTTAAAATCAGTTTCTTTAAATATTTTAGTCACAAGTTCTGGATAGTGAAGACATAGGAGATGCTGCAGGCACTCAGTACTGGCTCCCACCCCTTCCCCCTCCCCCAACCCCTAGGCCTTGCTTCTTCGCGCCCTGCTTCTTCGCTCAAAATACAAATGGGCACCCTGCACTAAATAAATGGCTCCCTGTGTCAAGTGTCAGCAGCCTCACGCCTGGATGCAGTTGGATACGAAGCGATGAAGCCCAGTAGCTTTCATGACAAGATGTGTGCATTTAACCATGCTCCGAAGAATTCCAATGACTGTGCCCAGACCCAAGGCAGTGCCTCATAGGTGACATCGGCCATTTCCCCACTGTGCACTAGCATCTTGGGCTGCTTTCCACCACAATCCATCCTCTCCCAGACCTGTGTTCTGTGGAGGAAGAGCTAAGGCTCCGCTCCCTAAGGGCCACGATACAGGAAGGAACAGAACTGCCTCTTCAGCCCACAGGCTTAAGCCAATGGAATTTAAAAGCTCCAGACAATGTGAGCCAGTCCACAGTATGCCTCCTCCACTCCCATCTCTACCAGGCGCCATCCAGCCCTTGGTTGTGACACGCTCTCACTGCCAAGGTGTGCTACAATCTGCTCTAGATGAGAATAACGTGCTAGAATGGTCCCAGTGGTCTGGAAAGGGCGGCACGACCACAGCTGGGAGTGCTTGTGCCAAAATGGGTCTTCCTGGTACAAAGCTGTGACGGGGAGTGTGAGGGCAGGCCTGGGTTCTGCTCCAGTCTCATTTACAACCTCTGACCTCAGAATCCGTCCTCCCCCTCAACACTGCCTACCCATCCCCTGCCCCTCCAGATCCCCCAGCCTGTGCTTCCCGGAAGAGGTAGAAGAGGCAGCTTGAAGTCAGTGACAGCTGAGAATGAGGATGCCACTTAAGAAGCAAAGCAGCACCTCCTGGCCTGTGGTCAATACCTCCACATGGGTGGAACCGAGTAAGGACGTGCACAGCCAGGACAGAGGGTGCTCCGAGCCTGGGAGGCACAGCATCCTCCTAGGCATCTCTGGAGAACAGACTTTCAAGAGATAGAAACTTAATCACATGGTCCCCGGCAGTTTCCCTATGGTATACTGGACGGGGGAGAAGCAAAATCATCTCAGCGGAGGGCTAATGGAGAAAGGCAGGAATATTAATGAGCATCCATTAAGGCTCTCTCTCTCCCTCAAGCCTAAGGAAATCAGATATTCGAGTGTAAGAGAACGGCGCAGAGAGGGAGAGAGCCTGGCAGAACACCAAGAGACCTGTGACTGCTGGTTACATAGTGCCCTGGTTTCCTTGCTTGAGAACGACAGCATATGCCTGTCTGTCACCAGGCTAACCCGGGGCCCGTGAGGGGACAGGGAGAAGACTGGTTTTCAGTTCCTGCATGGTTGATGTGTAGGGCGCATGGCTTCCTCCTACAGGTCCAATAGGAGGACTCTGGGATCCTCTACTGCTGCCTTGATTTTGCGGAGGAAAGTCACGGCCTCTCTGCCATCGATCAGCCGGTGATCATACGTCAGGGCCACATACATCATGGGCCGCACCTCCATCTTGCCTCCCACGGCCACGGGCCTATCAAAGATGGCATGCATGCCCAGGATGGCAGACTGAGGGGGGTTGATGATGGGCGTTCCAAAGAGCGAGCCAAAAACGCCTCCGTTGCTGATGGTGAAAGTACCACCATCCATATCTTCAATGGCAAGTTCATTCTTCCGGGCCTTCTCTCCCAGTTCACTGATGGTTCGCTCAATATCGGCAAAATTCATAGTTTCCACATTCCTGATGACGGGAACCACCAGACCCCGAGGCGTGGCCACTGCAACGCTGATGTCAATATAATCCCTATACACCACCTCTTTGGTTGTATCGTCAATCACTGCATTTACAACAGGCTGCTCCTGCAAGGCAAAGGCTGAGGCCTTCACGAATGCCGACATGAAGCCTAGTTTGAGGTTATGTTTCTTCAGAAAAGCATCTTTGTGCCGAGCCCTCATCTCCTGGATGTTACTCATGTCAATCTCATTGAAAGTGGTAAGCATTGCGCAGGTATTCTGAGCCTCCTTCAGACGCTGAGCAATGCGCTGCCGCATCCTATTCATTTTCTCCCGATGTTCTGAACGCAGACCTGTGCCAGCTCCTGGCTCAGCTACTGGAGGGGCAGCAGTGGGTTTTACGGCAGACACTGGTTTGCTAGTGAGAGGCTGTGAGGGCGAGGGCGCTGGTGGCATCTGAGTGGGTATAGATGCTGCAGGGGGAGGAGCAACTGCCGACGCGGCAGGTTCTGCTTTTGGGGCTGCAGCAGCAGGAGCTTCGGCTGGCTTGGCCTTAGCAGGAGCAGCGCCAGTTTTCCTGAGTGTGAAAAGAGGAGTGCCTCCTTCTACTTTTCCCCCATCAGGTACCAAAAGAGCTTCAATCATGCCATTTGCTGGTGATGGAACCTGCACAGATGTCTTGTCAGTTTCAATCTCACAAACCACTTCATCTTCTGCAACTGTGTCTCCAACAGCTTTCTCCCACCTGACATCCCCTTCTGTGACAGATTCTGCAAATGCTGGGGTTTTGACTGTAATCACATCATCCTTGCACACAGCTGTAGTTCTGAAAAAGCGAACACTGAAGACACTACCGTTGTTAATGACAATCTTCCTGCTGTCAGGGTAACCTGGTCCCTGACATAAGGAGATCCCAGGCAGGGAACGTCTCCCTAGAGGGCAGTTCCCCTTCTGGAAGGCGGAGAGCGAGCGGCTGAACGCCCGGGACAGGAAGCGGGACCGGGACAGCATCGCGGCTGCAGCGGCTTTAGTGGTGGCGGAGGCGGCCTATTTCCACTATTTTATCTTCCACCTCACTTATCCGTTCTTCTGCCTCAGTTTTCTGCTATTGATCCCATATAGAGTATTTTTTATTTCATTTATTGTGTTTTTAATCGATGCTTGATTCAGCTTTAGTTCTTCTAGGTCCTTGTTAACTGTTTCTTGCATTTTGTCTATTCTATTTCCAAGATTTTGCATCTTGGAAATAGAATCTTGGATCATCTTTACCATCATTATTCTGAATTCTTTTTCAGGTAGACTGCCTATTACCTCTTCATTTGTTAGGTCTGGTGGGTTTTTATCTTACTCCTTCTCCTGCTGTGTGTTTTTCTGTCTTCTCATTTTGCTTATGTTACTGTGTTTGGGGTCTCCTTTTTGCAGGCTGCAGGTTCGTAGTTCCCGTTGTTTTTGGTATCTGTCCCCAGTGGCTAAGGTTGGTTTAGTGGGTTGTGTAGGCTTCCTGGTGGAGGGGACTAGTGCCTGTGTTCTGGTGGATGAGGCTGGATCTTGTCTTTCTGGTGGGCAGGTCCACGTCTGGTGGTGTGTTTTGGGGTGTCTGCGGACTTTTTATGATTTTAGGCCACCTCTCTGCTAATGGGTGGCGTTGTGTTCCTGTCTTGCTAGTTGTTTGGCCTAGGGTGTCCAGCACTGTAGCTTGCTGGTCGTTGAGTGAAGCTGGGTGCTGGTGTTGAGATGGAGATCTCTGGAAGATTTTCGCCGTTTGATGTTATGTGGAGCTGGGAGGTCTCTTGTGAACCAGTGTCCTGAAGTTGGCTCTCCCACCTCAGAGGCACAGCACTCACTCCTGGCTCCTCAATTTGGGATGATTTGTTGTCTATTCATGTATTCCACAGATGCAGGGTACATCAAGTTGATTGTGGAGCTTTAATCCGCTGCTTCTGAGGCTGCTGGGAGAGGTTTCCCTTTCTCTTCTTTGTTCTCACAGCTCCTGGGTCTCAGCTTTGGATTTGGCCCCGCCTCTGCGTGTAGGTCACCGGAGGACGTCTGTTCTTCGCTCAGACAGGACGGGGTTAAAGGAGCAGCCTCTTCGGGGACTCTGGCTCACTCAGGCCGGGCGGGAGGGAGGGGCACGGAGTGCGGGGCGAGCCTGCAGCGGCAGAGGTCGGTGTGATGTTGCACCAGCCCGAGGCGCGCCGTGCGTTCTCCCAGGGAAGCCGCCCCTGGATCCCGGGACCCCGGCAGTGGCGGGCTGCACAGGCTCCCGGAAGGGCGGTGTGGACAGTGACCTGCGCTCGCACACAGGCTTCTTGGCGGCGGCAGCAGCAGCCCCAGCGTCCCATGCCCGTCACTGGGCTCCGCGCTTTCAGTCACGACTTGCGCCCATCTGTGGAGCCCCTTTAAACAGCGCTCTTAATCCCCTCTCCTCGCGCACCAGGAAACCAAGAGGGAAGAAAAAGTCTCTTGCCTCTTCGGCAGCTCCAGAGTTTTCCCGGACTCCCTCCCGGCTAGCTGTGGCACATTAGCCCCCTTCAGGCTGAGTTCTCGCCGCCAGCCCCAGTCCTCTCCCTGCGCTCTGACCGAAGCCCGAGCCTCAACTTCCAGCGCCGCCCGCCCCGGCGGGCGAGCAGACAAGCCTCTCGGGCTGGTGAGTGCCACTCGGCACCGGTCCTCTGTGCGGGAATCTCTCCGCTTTGCCCTACCCAGGTATGTGGGGAGTTTCTTGCCTTTTGGGAGGTCTGGGGTCTTCTGCCAGCGTTCAGTAGGTGTTCTGTAGGAGTCGTTCCACGTGTAGCTGTATTTCTGGTGTATCCGTGGGGAGGAAGGTGATCTCCCCACAGAGATTTTAGATATTGGAGTTATCAGATACAAAAAATGAAACAGCTGAAATTTCCAGTATTCAAGAAGATAAAAGCCAAGCTTGAAAATTTCAGCAGGGAACTAGAAAGCATACAGTGTGATATATCATATTTGAAACAAACAAAAAAAACGAATTATTTAACTGAGAAACACACTATCCAAAGTTTAAAAATTGGTGTGGTATTTAATAGCATATGACAGCTGAAGCAAAAATTAGTGACTTGGAATACAAATCAAAAGAAACTGTCCAAGTGAAATAAAAACTACAATAACACATGTTTAACTGGAGTTCCAGAAGAAAAATACTGGGGAAGAAGAAATATTTAATGAAATGAAAGTTAAGAAGTTTTCAACCAATGATGGAAAGTATCAACCCACAAATTTATGAAGCCCAAGAAGTCCCAAAAAGGAAAATAAAAAGGAGTTAACATCTAGACACATTAGAGCATAAAACCAAAGGGAGAGAAAAAGAAACCAGAGGGAGGAAAACAACAAATCACCTTAAAAGAAGCAACAAACTAACAGCTGACTTTTCATCAGTGGAATTTAAAAGACAGGGGAGTATCTTTATGGTGTTGAAAGGAAACAAATGCCAACCTAGAATTTGATACCCAGATAAAATATACATTTTCAGACAAAAACTGAGAGTATGCCATCAGCAGACCTCCACTAAAGGAAATTTTAAAAGGTGCTTTTTGGGCAGAAAGAAAACAGTCCCAGATGGAGGCTCAAAAATGCAAAAAGGAACAGAGAACAAAATCATGTTTAAAATGCAGGTAAATCTAAATAAATACTGACTACATAAAGCAATTAACAATACTGTCCTTACACACATTTATAATTAACATACACAACAATGACAGCATGAGTTGGGAAGGGAAAAATGGAGGTTGTGTTCTAAAGTCCTTGCTTTGCACAGTTACAGAGTAAAAGTATTTTAACACTAGACTGATTAGTCAAGTTTGCATGTAGTAATTTCTAGTGCACCCACTAAAAGAATAGAAAAAGTATACAATTCCCAGCCTAACTGGAGGAAAAATAAGACCTACTGTGGCTGAGAAAATGAAAGAAGTGCAGAAAGAGAAGGAAGAGGGGTTCCAGAAGAAGCTGGAGAGGCAGACAGAGACTGATCACATAGGACCCTAGGGGTCACATTAAGGATTCTGATTTTCATGCTAAAAGCAATGGGAGGTCAATCAAAGGCACCTAAGCAGCAGAGATCTACATTCTATAAAGACATCTTTGGCTATGGTGTGAAGACCTTATGGAAGAAGAGAGAACTTTACTACCAGTGTCAGGACTATTTCCAGAGCACTGCCCCTCCAATCAAATAATTTGTTTTGAAGGTACTATCTTACCTAAAAAAGTAACAATGAATAAAAAGCTAGAAAATAAAATTCAGGTTTTTTGGCTTTAATTTTTAAGATTTACTTTGTAAGTTAATTGTCTTTGCAGCTACTTTATTAACATTTCAAATACTAGGTAGCCTTTATTTCTTTGCTCCTTAATGCTCCCAGTACATATTCTTCTGTCTAAATATTTAAGTCTGACAGATCATTAGGTCAGATATATACAATCTAATTGGGACCAAGCCATGAGGGCCTTTTAACCTCCTGTTTGTTTGAGACTAGACCACGTGAAATTTTAATTGAGTGATTCTAATATTATTAAATATCATTAACCTGCAAAGCTGTTCAGGAAGCCACTTAGGTTGTGGAGGGAGGAAAAAGTGAGATTCGTGTTCAATTAAGCCTGACTTTACTTGCATACAGAGCATTTTTATAAGAAAAGGTAGCCCAATCTTCATTACCTTTTTGGTATTAATTTATCTTTATTGTGATATAATTCACAAACCATAAAATTCAACCTTTTAAAGTATACAATTCAGTCGTTTTTAGTATAGTCACAAAGTTGTGCAACCAACACCACTAAATAATTCCAGAACGTTTTCATCACTCCAAAAAGAAATCCCATACCTATTAGCAGTCACTTCTCAGTCTGCTCTTCCCCCAATTTCCAAAAACCACTAAACCACATTCTGTCTCTAAGGATTTACCTATTCTGGACATTTCATATAAATGGAATCATACATTATGTAGTCTTTTGTGTTGATTTTTCATCAGAATAATGTTTTCAAGGTTCAACCATGTCCACTTTTTTAAAAAGCACTTTTTAATGGCAAGTTTGAACAGGAAACTAGGCAGAGGAGTAAAACAAACCTCTGTGTATCCATCATCTAGCCTCAACAACCTCAACCTATCCACACACCCACATACTTCTTATTTTGTATCATTTTGAATCAAATCCCAGACACTATATTATTTCTATATAAATATTTCAGTAAGAACATATCATTATGATCGCTACTCTAACACTTGCCTTCTGATTGGGTGTTTTTCTTTTTAATGGCCTACCTCTACTAAAAACTGAATTTCTCCTTTGCTAGGCATTATTTACTTAAAAAATACATTAAATTCAGGCACTCGTTCTGTCTAATGAAAACTCTAAATGGGAAAAAGGAAAACCTAAATCCCAGAAATATTTCTGCAGAGGCCAAGATTCAAAGTGATCTAAAATTTGATAAACACCTCAATATTTCTTCTGGCAGTCAGAAACACTCATATGGGGGTTGTTTACTATTTTCGCTTTCCCTTGTCATTCTGGGAAAGGACTAGAGGTTATTACAAGGGTGTTTTGTTTTGTTTCTCAGTATACACCAATTACAAGGCAGAAAGCACTTCAGGTGCCTGGGTGAGGTCTGAAAACAAAGCAATCTCACACAGAAAAGACAGTTTACGAGTCCAACAGACTGAATTCGGGGCTTTCTTAATGTTTGTTTTAGGAAAGGTAGCAAACAAGTAGATATTCATTATAATAAGGTGAGGGGAAAATAAAGAGAAAAGAGAGCAGGAAGGACAAGGGTGATGGAAGAATGCATATTTGACTGGTTCTTACCTTCTTGTGAGCTATCAGGAGGCAGTTGGAATGTTCGTGTTCACAAGCAATTTCATAGTCAGGGATCAGATCCACCAACTCACAGACAAAGCGCACCACTTCTTCGTGCCAGGGCACGTTGGCCATGGTAAGACTGCTTGCCGAACTCTCTCCACAGTAGGTAACACCCTGTGGAAACATTACAACAGTCAGAGACAGCTACAGACTTATTTAAATGTCACAGAGGAGAAGCTTCAGAGCCAAAAAGGCTTCTACAGGTCAACCAATCCAATCCAAGCCAAGCCAATCCATATCTTAAAGTGAAGAAAGCAGTACAAAGATGATAAAATTTGCTTGGAAGCTCATACAAGTATCGAGTGACAAAGACAGCACTGGAGCTCCCAGGCCAGTGCTCTTTACACTCTGACAATCCTGATGCTTCTTGGGTACTTGTGCTTTATGCTACATCACCATCTACACTGTCTAGTCACAATAATGTATCTGAACTAATAACATATCTTTCCATTCAGATTCATTTGTGCACCATAACAGATCAATTCTCATGGGATTATAATCCCCTAGTACAATAATGGAGGTATAGTTGACATCCATAAAAATTCAGTGAATAATTTACTGACTGGGAAAATAAGATGAGCTCTTATTTTCTAGTATAATTTTGATTTGAGGTTGATAAACATTCTGTAAAGGGCCAGATGGGGATCCCTTTCAAATTATTCTTTTGGAATCATTCTAAGGAGATCACTTTGTAATGCATTTTTATGTGGATATGTATAAACAAAGAATCATGCCAAAATGAAAATACATGTGTAGAAATACATATACATATATATATATACACACACACAGATATGTATATATATATACCTTTACACACACCTACATGTATATACGTGTTATCTACCCCTAGAGAAATTCCCATTCAGTACAAATGCAGTAAGATAAATTGGTTTTTAACTCTTTTTAATTCTACCTGACAGCCCAGGCACGTGAGACACAAAAGTTTTATAACTAAGTTTTCCATTTGGTAAGTTACATAGTGATGTGATTAATGACTAATTTTCAATACTGACTATCGTAACGTTGTAGGCTCTCTAAATACCCAAGAAATCAAACTTTCTCGAAAACAGACTCGAATAGTCTAGATGTGCTGCTACTAAGTAGGGAATAACTAAAATAGAACGAGGTTCTCTCTCACTCGCATGTTCTCTCTCTCCCTCTCTCACACACACAGACTGGAGGGGATAGAATGACATTAAATGAAAAGCCCACAATGAGCACTGCAGAGTGACCCTGACCCTACAGATGGCAGAACTGGGAGGGGGCCAAAAACTCAGATGAGTTCTGCAAAACCCTCTACTCCAGATGGCTGTTCAAAGACTACTTACTGGGGTACTACACTGAGATGACCTTTGCTGAACATAAACTAGAGGAGACCCAGCTTAATTACAATAATCAAGAGAAGCTTCTCTATGAGCCCACTGATTTACAGAATTCATTAAACTGAATTTGGGTTTTAGCTGAATAAAAAAAAGCAAATAATACAATAGTTAAAAAAAATCTTTAAGTGTGGCTGAAAAATGGTACTAAACTTGCCCAAATACATAAAATGATTTATTCATAAGTCAAATTAGTCATAAAAATGAATTTACTTCACTTTAAATACTGTTTATGAGGGATGAAATATATGAACAACCATGTAGATACTGCTTAATTCAAAGGAATTTATTTTTTTAATAATACTTTTATTTATTTATTTATGGCTGTGTTGGGTCTTCGTTGCTGTGCGCGGGCTTTCTCCAGTTGCAGCAAGCAGGGGCTACTCTTTGTTGCGTTACGCGGGCTTCTCATTGCAGTGGCTTCTCGTTGCAGAGCACGGGCTCTAGGCACGTGGGCTTCAGTGGTTGTGGCATGTGGGCTCAGCAGCTGTGGCTTGTGGGCTCTAGAGCACAGGCTCAGTAGTTGTGGCGCACGGGCTTAGTTGCTCCATGGCATGTGGGATCTTCCCGGAATAGGGTTCAAACCCGTGTCCCTTGTATTGGCAGGCAGATTCTTAGCCACTACGCCATCAGGGAAGTCCCAGGAATTTATTTTTAATATTTAAAATGTTAGTTCATTGAAGCAGAGGTTTTAGGTAAGATCTTTTTTTTTTTTTTTTAATTTATTTTGGCTGTGCTGGGTCTTAGTTGCGGCATGCGGGCTTCTTAGTTGCAGTATGTGGGATCTAGTTCCCCGACCAGAGATGGAACCCAGGTCCCCTGCATTGGGAGCGTGGAGTCTTACCCACTGGATCACCAGGGAAGTCCCTAAGTAAGATCTTATATTCATGACAATGGCTTTGGAAAATACTTTAATATCGATTATTCAGCAATATTAAAACATGAAATGCTAAGGAGAGATTTGGTTTGGAAAGGAAATGAGAGAATGATTGCCATAGGGCATCACTATGCCTTCACATTATACTTCTCTATACGTTCGCATGATACTTTATTGTTAACAAAGCATTTTCACGTAAATCTTCTCATTTTAGCCAGACAAAGTCCTCGCAGGTGGGGAGTGTGGGTAACTTCCTGAGCCGACTGCGGAGGCCGAGCCTGCGTGTGACAGAACTGCCATGGGTAGAAACTGGCCTCACTGAACAGCCTCCCTGAGCCCTCCCTCAGCTGGGCTCCTCAACACCTCCCTCCGGTCCTCCCCACAACATGGGCTACTTCACTTCATTGCACACTGCGGTCTACCGATCACCCGCCCAGACTGGATTCCTGATCGCACTTGCCCCTGAATAGTCTAAAAACGTTTCGCTTTCCCTCACATGGCAGCTGCCTGCCACCTTCTCATCCTAGCACCACCTTCCACTCCCACCCCGTTTATCACCAGCACCAAGTTCTTGCCTCACAACTTTGGAAAAACAAAGTCCTCAAGAAAACAGATGGGTATAATGTGGCAACTGAAAGCACTCATTCCAGAATTCCAAAGGCTGAGAGGTGACAAGCAGACCCAAAGAAAGTTCCAGAAGAGCAGGACCACTTATGCATCTTCCTGTTTGTAGTGAAAAGTACAACCCACACCATTACACTGGTGACTTCTGGATGGACCATTCTGCTTCAGGACATGGGGGCCATCAGGTCTTTTTCACGGGCTGCTTACAAAGTTTACCTGGGGATTCAAAGTCTGTGGGAAGAGCAGTATTGTGGCTCTTGATATTCTAATTAAACTGACTGGTTGTCAAAAGACTCCTGGTATGATTGTTTTTGTCCCTGATAGTTTGAGGAGAAATGTCTTCATAACTTTTTGCAGCAATACATGTCACTCCTTTATCTTAAAAATGCTTCAATAGCTGTCCCCCCCACCAAAAAGCCAGCCCACGTTTCTCAGCCTAGCACCTGAAGCCTTCTTACTGGACTGCCCCACTCAGCATCCAGTCTCTCCCTGGATAAATTCTCCACCATCTCTTTGATTTTCGGCCAGGAACCCCAATCCCATCTAATCCCAATCTCATCATACCCTGTGCATCTCTCTTCTCAGATAACTGGCATAACTTTGATGTGTCTAAATCCTAAGCTCTTAGAGAATGGGGGCCACACCGTATTCTTCTCTGTACCCCCAACTAATCTATTCTAAAGAGCAAGTCACATGTTCCTCTATGACATTAAACTCCAGAACTCTTTTCTGATCTAATACAAAATTTAATTCATATTTTTCTACACTTTAATGATTATGAACCAACTGATAATCACTGGTTAGGTATTGCTACATACACGAACAACTGGTAATACTCCCTACGTTTGTGTGCAGAAAGAGATTGAGACTATGCTAATACATTTGTTTTGCAAGATGCATTCTGCAAGGATTGAGTTCTATAGACAGTCATGGTGCTAATGCGAAGAGAGTTTTAAATCATTTGACAACAAATAATTACTGAGCACTTACTCTTCTCAAGGTGCAGTGCTAGGCAGAGAATACAAAGACGGTATTTCATTTACAGATGGATTGTGTTATGAAAGCTTTTCAATAAGGCAGATGTTTACAACACGAAACACATTTTCACAAACAAGTAAGCAAATAACGATGGTTAAGCTTCCCAGGCTAGCAAATATAGGTCTACTTAAGCCTAATGAAGCTAAAATACATAATAATTTATAGGTAATGGAACAGAGAAATATTTTACAAGACTAGCAGTGAAAGAAAAGAGAAAAAATCAATATAATAGAGAAACAGCTTCTATTGATTCATTTTAAAATAATGTCCTTGATGGCAAGTGATCTAAACATTTACTGAACCCAGGCATATGTTACCCCTTTGAATTCTCAAAACAAGTCTATTAAATTGATATTAGTATTCTAATTTTAATACTGAGGAAATTTAGGCTCAAGGAGGATAAGTAACCTGTCCCAGGCTAAATGAATACATTTTAGGAATGTATCAAAGCTTACACAACTTCCCCACCTGAGACTATGAGAAAACCCCCTGAACCCTCCACATACACACACACACACATCCAGGAAATCCAGGAAAAGGATATGAATGGTATCCGAGAGCCTCAGGTATTTCACTAGCCCAGGGTCACTTTGTATTATCAATTTCACATCTTCAGGGCATTTATGTGACCTTGAGGCACTACTAAATTTTAACACCAACGTCATTTCAGGGTTAGGCCCTGGGAGACTTTTTGTTTTTACCAAAAGCATAGGTAAGGGATAAGCCTCCAAGTACCACTCTGTGTCAGTGAGTGAATTTTTTCCTAATTCGTCCTTTCACTAAAGGTGAAAGGGCCTAGTCTTCTGCCACATCCTGTCTCTACTGGAGCTGCAGAGTACCACCAGGCAATCTCCCTTTTTACAGCCCCTAAGGAATTCCCTTACAGACCTGACAGATTGACTATTCTCTCAAAAGTATGTTTACCATAACATTTAATTCTAAGTGTTTGCTTTTGGAGGAATTTGAGGTTATCTTAGGCTGCCATATTGCTAGCTCTTACCAAATGTTTTCTGGAGAGGCTTTATTACTATTATTTTTAAAACGTTTCCATTTTAGAAAATTTTACTGTAATAAGACAACAACAAAAAGCTGCCTTTTCAGACATTAAATAGTTTAACCCTACTGAACAGGAAAGCATGCCTTCTCCATTTACTGATTTCATTTCAATCATTTGAATTATAAACGTAATGCATGTTCACTGCAACAATTCACACAACACAGAAATATGAAGAGTAAAACAAGCCTTTCCTTCCCCTTCTCCCAAATCGTACACTGTTAATGATTTGATATGTATCCTTCCATACTTTTCTTATATAAATGTATCTAAACATGTACTGTTAAAAATTTGATCAAGTAATAATTAGTCTATAACTCATTTTGTTTCTTAATAGTATACTATTTTCTGTAAACATCCCTTTTCCTACTTCAGTTTAAGAGAAAGATACTTCATTAACTTGCTGGACAAATGAGAGATGAATTTAATAAACCATGTGATCTAATCCTCAAAGGCCCAGGTACTTGATATTACAGGTCTCCTACCAGAGACAACTGATCATCACATGCTTTCCCCTGATACACACAAACTGTTGTCTATTACCTTATATTTTATAATTTAAATAAGACATTTAAAATTGTGTTAGATTACACACTTCTCCAAGATTTTTCAATAAAAAAAATCTCTCAAAGTAGTTCATTTTACTTCTGTAGATTTTGCCTTGTTCAATAAGACATCCATTTCCCAAACAGCATATCCAAATTTAGAAAAAAAATTTGTACCTATGTTGCTTTGACGAGGCCTGGCACATGAAGACAGCTCAGAAATATTTGCTAAATGCAGGGATATAATAGTAAAATGGAAATGTTGTTTGAAAGAAACTATGTCATTATAACATCTCAGCTATAAGCAGAAGGCTTCATCTGTTTCCTAGTTATGTTAATAGTTTGTCCAACTACAAAATGCCCATCAGATAGTTACACTGTTTACAAAGTAGCCATCTTTCTTTAAAATTTGGTTGATTCTTTTCAGATTACAAAATATCTTCTTCATTATAGGAAACATGACTGCAAAGAAAGAAGGAGAAAAAAAAGGTGACAGTGCGATCCAGCCAAGTTAATAATAGAGGTTTTACTGCAGCATAATTTGAAGCAGCATTCTTTAATAGCTAAACCATAAATTAAAACACCACTAATCTCTGATGTTGGCAAGGTTTCCTTAAGCCGATGCATATATTTAAAGTGTAGCTTGTGTCTTTGTATCATTAGAGTTCTTGCCAAGAGTAGCCTTTTGAAATTAAGAGCAATTTTAAAAGAAAAGTGTCTTGACCTGACCAGAGGCCGCTACACACTCAGCAATATTTCATCTGCTCCTCTCACCTCCCCATCCCTCCAGAGGACTGTAATGCAGAACACTGAACTTACTAAAAAACGGCTGTAAAACTGAAATATGCTCTGATGTGACAGAGTGCATCCAGCTTCATCAACATAAACTGAAGCGTGGAGCTTTGAGAGACTGGGTTAACTTTCTGGTCACTTTCTCTCATTCTGTGTATTCTTAGTTGTCCAAGAAAGCTGTCTGCCTCTGAAAACTCTATAGCTTGAACTACCATCTCATGCTGATGACTTCCAAATCATTACTGCCAGGCCTGTCTTATCCCCAGAACGCCAGGCATATAGAACCTGTGGCTTATTTGAACCTACACTTTGAACCTACACTTGGATTATTTAAAAGCGATCTCAAAGTATTAAGGTCAACATAGAACTCATGCAATTACTCCCTAAATGTGCCTCCCTTCTCCACTGGTCTTTTCCATCTCAGCAAACTGTTCCACATCCACACGATTGCTTAAGCCAAAAACCCAGGTGCTATTCTTGATTCTTTTTGTTCTTTCATACCCTACATGTCATCTAACAACAAGTTCTGTTGGATCTACTCCCAAAATGTATCACAAATGCACCCAGTCCTCTCCAATGACCTTCCCCACGCCATCACATCTCTTGCTTGGCAAAAGTTTTGTTACCCGTCTACCTACTTCTACTACTGCCCTCTATAATCCACGCATGGCAACGGCAGGGTGATCTTTCGAAATCATAAATCAGATCGTATCACTCTCCAGTTTAAAACCCTTTCCTAGCACACCTAGAATTAAAAAAGCTTATCATTAAACTTAGTATAAAATCTGATTCTCTTATCCATGCATGAAAGGCCTAACAAAATCTGGCCCCAGCCCACCATCCTGATTCATCGTGTACCACAGCCAACTCCAGCTACCCCACGGAGGTCATGTAGGACCTCTGTGGACCAGCTGTGCCATCTGCCCAGAATGCTCTGACTCCAAGCCTTTGCATATTGTGCTGCTTCTTACTATTCAGGTATCAGTTTTTAAAAGAGTCATCTGCTCAGAAAAGCCTTCCTGCTTTTGAAATCTAAAGCAGCCAACCACAATATCTAGTAAAACAGCATATGCATATGCACCCTCTGACACATCAATCCACTTACAGGTACCTATCCCAAAGAAACACTGGCAAAAACATGACAGTGACAACCAGACATTAAATGGCTCCTGCTGGAAGCATACACTACCACCAATGAAATAATCTTGAAATGCAAACATTCACACACACACACACACACACACACACACACACACACACACACACAAATCTGATCAATCTTCTTTTGATCTAACTAACAATCCATGGGAAATCTAAGGGGCAGGGCAACATGCAGTCACCAAAACCTAAAATATAAATATGGGGAACTAACCAGGATAAATGTTCCATTTTTTCCAACAAAATAAATTACAAGGGGGAAAAAGAACACATGGAAGAGGAACTAATAGATTAAAAGAAATTTAAGAGAGAAATAATCCAATTCTGACCCTTATTTGGATCCAGATTAAAAACTACTTTAGACAATTGGTTTAAGAAGATGTGGTGTATATATACACAATGGAGTATTACTCAGCCATAAAAAATAATGAAATATTACCATTTGCAGCAACATGGATGGACCTAGAGATTATCATATTAAGTGAAATAAGTCAGAAAGAGAAAGGGAAATATTATATGATATCATTTATGTGAGGAATCTAAAAATGAGTACAAATGAATCTACATACAAAATAGAAACAGACTCACAGACGTAGAAAACAAACTTACAGTTACCAAAGGGGGAAGGGAGGAGGGGAAGAATAAATCAGGAGTATTGGATTAACAAACACTACTGTACATAAAATAAACAACAAGGATTTACTGTATAGCACAGGGAATTATATTCAACATCTTATAATAACCTATAATGGAAAATAACCTGAAAAACTATATGTGTGTGTGTGTGTGTGTGTGTGTGTGTGTGTGTGTGTAAATAAATAAATATATATAAAAAACTGAATTACTTTGCTGTATACCTGAAACTAACACAATATTGTATATCAACTCTACTTCAATTTAAAAAAATACTGTTAAAATAACTGGTCAAGTTGAAACCTTATATGTTCCAATATATGAGATTATTGTTAGAACTGTTTAGTAAGAACAGTATTCTGAATAAGTGTTTAAAGTGAGTGCGTATCTTTTAGAAATACATACTAAAACAGTTATGGATGAATGGTATAACGTGGGGATTTGCTTCACAGGTAAGGGCAGGAAAATGGGTAGGAGTACAGTTGAAACACGAGCTAGTAATTTTTGAAGCTGGTAATGGATGGATGGGGTTCATTACATTAGTCTCTCTACTTCTGTATATATTTGAAGTTTTCCATAGTAAAAGTGTAGTTAAAAGCCAACCAATTACTCACTATAACAGTATTTTATTTCTCAGCATATTAAAGTTACTATGTAGTGAGCAGTACATTCATTTTCTGTTGACGGTCTACCTCTCACTAAAATATAAGCTTTTTATATGTGAGAGCAAATGCTTAGTCTTTACTGCTCTTATCTCCAATACCTAGAACAGTGCCAGGAATCTTGATTAATATTTCTGACTGATTAAATAAAACATCCGGGACCTCCTGCAGAATTTTAGAAGATTGTAATTCTACCGTGGTCAACAAAGCATAATGGGAATGTGCCCAACACTAGCCGGCAGGGGCTTACCTTCACCTCGATGAAGTCAGGGTTCCCCAGGGACACCAGCTTGGCATAGGCCTGGAGCTCATCCACGTTCCATGCTTTCACTAGAGTCAGCCTATAGACAGTACGTTGTTGCTAAAACAGAGGAAAACACAACTTTGTTTTTATCACCTAGGAAGATTTTCAAATTTCTTAAACCCACAGGTGAAACCTGGCATGAACTTCTATAAATTGAAGTTGCATTTTGTAGAAAGATGAAAAAAATGTAAACAATGTCACAAGACTCCCAGAAGCCTTATAAAGGCACAGATATATTTTTCTTCTCTCACTTACAGTATCGAACACTAGATAAGACACCCAGAAGTTTCTTAACAAATAAACTGAATTCCATTTAGTTAGAAACAGTAAATTGACCAAACAGTTTTAGATTGGTGAAAATTAACTCACATCACCTTCAGGCTTTCAGGTATCAATTGCTCAAAGTTATTTACAGTAAGAATTTCTAATCACTCTTGTCCTCTTTCCTGCTTCCTCCTTATTTAATGATCTCTACTTGGCAGAAGAGGCACATTGATGAACTGTCAATGTTGCCATTTGTTTACCATGTAACCAAAAGAGGTACTGATTTTCTGAAAAGCCATTAGACAACAGTCATACAAGCCTTTAAAAACTTTATACCTTTGACTTTGTAGCTCTTTTCCAGGACCCTAGACAAATTACTAAAAGTTCAAAGACTTATTCAAACATCTCAAAACAACATGATTAATGATAGTTTAAAATCTACAACAAGAGGGCTTCCCTGGTGGCGCAGGGGTTGAGAGTCCGCTTGCCGATGCAGGGGACACGGGTTCGTGCCCCATTCCGGGAGGATCCCACATGCTGCAGAGCGGCTGGGCCCATGGGCCATGGCTGCTGGGCCTGCGCGTCCGGAGCCTGTGCTCCGCAACGGGAGAGGCCACAACGGTGAGAGGCCTGCGTACCGCAAAAAAAAAAAAAAAAAATCTACAACAAGAGTGGGGGCAGAACCTGTGACTTGCCTATAACCAATAGAATATAGCAAAGATGATGTGACACGTGTAGTTATGTGCACATGATTACATCCATCTGTAGCAAGTTCCTGGGTAGTATCCATGCTGCTAAACCTCAAACCATGCTTTAAGTAGCAAGGCTCAAAATACTAAAGAGAAAAACAAAGTGAAGTAATACGTGAACAAAATGATACCAGTCTCTCTCTACATGCACCCCAGTGTGTTCACAGCAGCATTATTTACAATTGCCAGGATATGAAAGCCACCTAAATGTCCACCAACAGATGAACAGATAAATATGTGGTATATATATACACAATGGAATACTACTCAGCCATAAAAAAGAATGAAATTTTGCCATTTGCAACAACATGGTTGGACTTGGAGGGCATTACGCTAAGTGAAGTAAGTCAGACAGAGAAAGACAAATACTGTATGATATCACTTATATGTGGAATATAGAAAATACAACAAACTAGTGAATATAACAATAAAGAGACTCAGATATAAAGAACAAATTAGTAGTTACCAATGGGGAGAGGGGAGGAGGGAGAGGCAAGATAGGGGTAGGGGATTAAGAAGTTTAAACTATTATGTATAAAATAAGCTACAAGGATATATTGTACAACACAGGGAATATAGCCAATATTTTATAATAACTATAAATGGAGTATAACCTTTAAAATTTGTGAATCACTATATTGTACACCTGAAACATATAATATTGTACATCAACTATACTTCAATTAAAAAGAATGCCAATCTCTCTGCTTTTGCTCATGTCTGAAGATAACCAAGGAATGAAAAGTATTAGGCAGCCATATCAGAAAATGTACTCAAAAATTATTTTTAAAATGCAGTGTATAATGCACGTAAAGATAGAAATCTTCCAGATTCCCTTCACGTAGCTAGAATTCACCCAATGCCAAAACCTAACAAAAATGGTAGAGAAGTGCAGGCCAATCTCACTTGTACTTATATATGCAAAAATCTTACAGAAATTTTAGCAAATGAAATTCAGCATTGTTAAAAATTCTAGAAATGCAAAGATGATTCAATATTAGACTATATATTAATACAATTCATCATGTTAATAGCTCAATACACAAAAGTTATACAATCATCTTATAGACACACAAAGACATTTCATATCATTTAAAGCCCATCCCTGATTTTAAAACAAAACAGAATGAACAACTGAAAAACCATTTGGTAAACTCAAAGATTAAAAAACACATCCTTAACATAAAGAAAACACTCTCCAGTCAACAGTCCATGTCATTCTTAGAGATGTAAAAAATAGAGGCATTTCTATTGAATCAGAATAACAGCAGAATGTCCACTCTTATAAACACTTCCCTGAAAGTTAAAATCAAAGCAATAAGGCAAGAACAAGAATAAGTGGATAGTATACAAAAAAAACAATTACTTGCAAATGATATAGCTGGCTTCTTGGAAACCTAAGAAAATCAACTAAAAATCAGATTAAGTAAAATTGGCCACTTACCAAATAAAAATAGAAAAATGAGCACCTTTCCTAGCATAGAGCAGTGGGGTAAATGTGGACTCTGAGGCCAGACTGAATCCCAGACCACATACTAGCCATCTTTAACTCTGTCTCAGTTTCTACCTGTGCAAAATGGGAGTTTACACAGGATTAAAAGTGTCCATCTACATAACGCTTAGAACCATGTTGGCAGCAGTAAGTCATACTAAGTATTAGCTATTATATGCCATATGTATGGTACATATATACTATATGTACAACTACAAAATGCAAGGCAAAGAAAATTCTACTTCAACTCTAAAATACATCTATAAAATACTTGATGATTATTAATGAAATAACATGGAGAGTGAAAAAAGTAAATATTTCTGAGACCACAAAAAACTAGCCTACATGGACAGCCACGATAGATTTCTAAATATAATGTAATTCCAATGGGAGTCTAAAATTCCTTTCAACAAATAAACTGGCAATGATACCAACAATAACAATAGCAAGAGTTAGCAATGAGTCAGCCCTTACTATGTGCCAGCTGTTGTTGTGTTTAACATCTTAGCAAAGATTCCAATATCTGTCTCATCTTTGCTACAAATCTGACAAAATAGGCTTCTTAGCTTCACATTACAGATATGAAATTGAGGCCTTGTGCTGCTAAATGAATTTCCCAAAGTTACACAGTTGGAAAGCAGCAAAGCTGGGATATGAACCCAAGCAGAATGAATCCAAGGCAGACTCTATCTCTCCTTGCTTAACCTTTTCAAATTGTGAAAGAAATCATACAAAGAGAAACATACATAAAACACGAATGGACAGCCCAAGGGATTAACACAAAGAAAATATTCATCACCCAGTCACCATCCATTGCCTTTACCCCAAAGCTATCTAATATCCTGACTTCAACATTAAAGTTTAGATTTTTGCCTGTGTTGGAAAGTTATATACATGGAACCATATACTTTTTTGCATCTTGCTTCTGTCATACAACACTGTGTTTATAAAGTCCATCCATGTTGCTACATGTTGAGATTTGTTCATTTTCTCTGTTATCTAATATTCCATTATATAAATACACAATAATTTATTCAACCGTTCCCCCATTGATAGACATCTGGATTATTTCCAGTTTTTAGCTATTATAAAATGCTGTTGTCTCTTGTAACACTAGAGTTTAGTTCTTCCTGCTTTAGGGAATTTTATGAAATGCTATTATGACATATATTCTTCTATGTCTGGCTTCTTTCACTGAAATTCTTTCACTGAATTTGATGGTGACTTTAGCTTTAGATATATTTTTGCTGCTGTTTAGTACTCCAGTATATGAAAATACTTACATTAGTGAAAGTTGTTGGTTGGTTGGTTTTTCTCCCCGGTTTGGGTCTCTTACAAAATAGCATTGCTATGACTGTTACTGTACCTGACTCCCGATGGACGTTTCTTGAATGTTCCTAAGAGTGCGAATGCTGGATCACAGGATGTGCAGATACTGCTAAATTGGTTTCCAAAGTCATTTCACCATACTTCCACCTGCAGTGGATCAGAGTTCCAGCTGCTTCTCTTCTTCAAAAACACTTGTTAGTCTTTTAAACTTTAGCCATTCCTGCACTGTCCTATTTTGTATTTGCCCGTTTACTGATGAAGTTGAGTATGTTTCTGGCTATGGCTATTTTGATCTCTGCTTTTGTGAAGTACTTGTTCAAATGTTTTGAATATTTCTTTATTGGGATAGCTGTCTTTTTACTACTGGGTTTTTCAAATTCTTTATATATTCTGGCTGTAAGAATGCTGTTATAATTGTATTAGAAATATTTTCATCCACTTTATGGCTTTCCTTTCTGATTTCTTCATATCTTTTGATCAACAGATATAACTAATTTTAGTACATTTACCTTTTATCTATAGCCTACTAATGTTCAGATTGTTAAGGACAAAGAAAAGCACTATGGGGTTACTAAAAAAGAAATGTCATTAGATTTTATTTCAAATTATCAAATTCACATTCTGGGTTTCACTGTGTCTGTAGCGAGCCTGCTCGATGGAATGGTTTTGGAGACTTTAAAGTCTGTTTAAAATTAGTTAAAGCAGTTCCTAAAGGCTATAGAAGAAAGTTGTGTTATACTCCAGTTAGATCAAATTAAAACAAAAACTGAGTACAGATGTTGCTTGAGAGGTGAGAGCTGGACTTTCCTTTGCAAAGGACATACTTAACACTTTGTTTTATCCTTCTTTTAGATTAAAAAAAAAAGAAAGAAAAAATTGGAGTACAAACTGGATTGTATTGTAGTAATTTAATTTGAATAAAACCTATTTTTTTCCCCAGTTTGGGGATTTAGTTAGTAATTTTAATTTGCATAGGTTCTTGTCAGTTATTACTGCAGGATTTTCTGAATGTGGCATATTATCTAGTAGGGACAGGGTTTGTGTAATACTACAGAATACAAAAATGAAGATGAAAGTATCCAATTCAGGCAAAAAGTTTAGCTACTTTTCTGTTCAGGCTACAATGTGATTTGTAAAATGTCACAATGAGATTTGTAAAAAAGTGTCAAGTAGCTGGCATGTTATAATTTCATGCATTTTCTGTTTAATCTGACAGTCTAGGACTTTTTTCCCCAGTGGTAGTAACAAACACAATAAAATGGGAGGGAGGCGTGGCTCTGAAAGTAACATCACAACCAATGTGCAGCTAGGTTGTGCAGCAAGAAACCTAGATGTTAACTGCTAGAATTCAGACCAGATTTTTGTGACGGAGTTTAAATTTGGGTTTTAACTTATGTTTGTTTCTTAGACGGAAGCAATACACGGACTGAAAATATTGGGTTGGCCAAAAAGTTCTTTTGGGGTGGTACGGAAGAACCTGAACGAACTTTTTGGCCAACCCAATATACGGAGTGAAAATTGAGGTCAAAATTCCAAAGGTAAATGTTAAATGCTTATCAAAGGGAAGTGAGGGAAAAAAGGATTAAGTAACAAAGTAGAAAAGGTCTGAGTAGTTAGGAAGGAGGAGAGAAAAGAGGAAAAAAGTATAAGATGAGAAAAAAAGTACATAGTAGCAATTAAGCTACTGGGCTCTGGAGTCAGCTGTGTGAGCTTAGGCATGCTCTCTGTGCCTCTGTAAAATAGGAAGAGTAATAGTATCTACATCTCATAGTATTGCTCTAAAATGAAAAGAACTAAAACAAATAAAGAACTTAGAACACAGCCTGGCAGATAGAAAACTATGAATAAATTTCAGCTACCATCACCACCACCACCACCAGCAGTTACACAGATTCATTCATTTGTTCACACAGATATCAATTCAACCAACAGTCACCAGGTCCTGCTGTACACCAGGTATAATACTAGATGCTAGAGATACAGCAGTGAACAAGCAACTAAAGTACTGACTGTTGTATAATCTACATTTTATTCTAGTAAATGAACAAAACCAAAGTCAGAAAAGAAATTAGCAACAATGGTTAATACCAAAAGAGAAGAGGAACCAGGAAACCAGCAAGGTAAGACTCCACCACTCCTGCCTGGCTCCTCAAAGGGAAGGAAATCCAAAAAGGAGGGGATATATGTATAAATATGGCTGATTCACTTTGCTGTACAGCAGAAACTAACACAACACTGTAAAGCAACTATATCCCAATTAAAAAACAAACAAACAAATTGAATGCTGACCAAGTCATATCATGCTTATCAAAAAATTAATTCTAAATTCTTTAAAACAAACAAAAAAACCTTAAAATTCAAACAAGCCCTCACTGACGACCACTGTTTCTAAAAGCAAAGGAATATGTATTGCCTCTACTAGAAATTGGGCAATGAATCTTTCAAAGTCCTTAGAAAACATACTTATTCTTCAAATGGCTTTAATTAACTAAATTTTTTACTGTTCAGGGGAGACAAAACAAAATGTGTCAATCTGATATGTCAAATAAGCAAAGAATTAGAAAATAAATTCAAAGATACAATTCATGATGCAGCCAAATGAAGTATTCTTTATAATCAAAGAAGACAAGCAGGAAAACGATTATAGAATTACTTCCAAAATAAATTAACTAAGTAATCAACCAAATTAAACTGTAATGAATAACTGAAAATGTAGATCAAAGGAAGAGGGCAAAGACAATGTTATAAGACTCAGTGAAGAAAATCCAGGGCTTCCCTGGTGGCGCAGTGGTTGAGAGTCCGCCTGCCGATGCAGGGGACACAGGTTCGTGCCCCGGTCCGGGAGGACCCCACATGCCATGGAGTGGCTGGGCCCGTGAGCCATGGCCACTGAGCCAGCCTGTCCAGAGCCTGTGCTCCGCAACGGGAGAGGCCACAACAGTGAGAGGCCCGCGTACTGCAAAAAAAAAAAAAAAGAAAGAAAAAAAAGAAAATCCAACCCAACAGGAAAAGAAATCATAGAAGGAAACATATCAAGCCATTAATAGTGCTTACTTCTGAGGATGAGAAGAGAAGGGTTGTAGGTTTATTATTTACATTTCTCTTTAAAGACCTGTAGAACACCATGAAATGTTCAACATGTGCATTATGAAAATCTCAGAAGGAGGAGAGAGAAAATGGCAAAAAATATTTGAAAACAAAATGGCCAAAACTTCCAAAATTTGATGAAAAACATGAGTCTACACATTGAAGAAGCACAACGAACTTCAAGTAGGATAAACTCAAAGAGATGCACACTGAGATATATTATAATCAAACTGTCAAAAGACAAAGAGAATCTTGAAAGCAGCAAAAGAGAAGTGACTTGTCATGTACAGCAATCCTTGATAAGATCAGAACCTACTTCTCACCATCAACCATAATAGTCAGGAGACAGTGGGATGACATATTTAAATTGCTGAAAGAAAAAAACTATCAACCAAGAATTCTACATCTGGTAAAACTATACTTCAAAAATAAAGGAGAGGGGACTTCCCTGGTGGCACAGTAATTAAGAATCCACCTACCAATGCAGGGGACGCGGGCTCGAGCCCTGGTTGGGGAAGATCCCACATGCCGTGGAGCAGCTAAGCCCGTGCACCAGAACTACTGAGCCTGCACTCTAGAGCCCGCAAGCAACAAATACTGAGCCCATGTGCTACAACTACTGAAGCCCGCGCTCCACAACAAGAGAAGCCACCGCAATGCGAAGCCCCCGCACCGCAACGAAGAGCAGCCCCCGCTCACCGCAACTAGAGAAAGCCCACGTGCAGCAACAAAGACCCAACGCAGCAATAAATAAATAAGTAAATAAAGTCATTTCCAGATAAACAAAAGCTCAGGGAGTTCATCATCAGCAGAACTGCCACAGAAGAAATGCTAAAGGGAATGCTTCAGGATGATATGAAAGGACACCAGACAGCAACCTGAAACCATGAGTAAAGGACTGTGATAAAGGTAACTAAATAGTTAAATATGAAAGCCAGTATTGTTCTATTTTTGGTTTCTAATTCCTTTTTTTTGTTCCTATGTGATTTAAAACACATATACCTAAAACAATAATTATAAATCTATGTTAATGGGCATGCAATGTATAAAATGTAATCTGTGAAATTAACAACATAAGGAGGAAGACAGAAAATGAGGGGCTTAAAAGAAAATAATTTATAAGCTTTTGCACAGCAAAAGAAACCAGAAACAAACCAAAATGAAAATCAAAACTACAATGAGGTATCACCTCATGCTGGTCAGAATGGCCATCATCAGAAAGTCTACAAATATTAAATGCTAGAGAGGGTGTGGAGAAAAGGGAACCCTTCCACACTGTTGATGGGAATGTAAATTGATGCAGCCACTGTGGAGAACAGTATGGAGTTTCCTTTAAAAACTAAAAATAGAGTTACCATATGACCCAGCAATCCCACTCCTGGGCATATACCTGGGAAAGATGAAAACTCTAATTCGAAAAGATACATGCACACCAATGTTCACAGTAGCAGTATTCACAATAGGCAAGACATGGAAGCAACCTAAATGTCCATCAATAGATGAATGGATAAAGAAGATGTGGTATACATCTTATTGGATGGATGGAATCCATAAAATGGAATATTACTCAGCCATAAAAAAGAATGAAATACTGCCATTTGCAGCAACATGGATGGATCTAGAGATTATCATACTAAGTGAAGTAAGTCAGACAAAGAAAGACAAATATATGATATCACTTACATGTGGAATCAAAAAATGTAATACAAATCAATTTATTTACAAAACAGAAGCAGACTCACAGACATAGAAAACAAACTTATGGTTACTAAAGGGGAAAGGGGAGGGGGAGGGATAAATTAGGAGTATGGGATTAAAAGATATAAACTACCACATATAAAATAGATAAGCAACAAGGATATATTGTATACCACAAACAATTATAGCCATTATCTTGTAATAACTTATAACAGAGTATAATCTACAAAAATACTGAATGACTCTGCTGTAAAACTAAAAAATATTGTAGGGGCTTCCCTGGTGGCACAGTGGTTGAGAGTCCGCCTGCCAATGCAGGGGACACGGGTTCGTGCCCCGGTCCGGGAAGATCCCACATGCCACGGAGTGGCTAGGCCCGTGAGCCATGGCCGCTGAACCTGCGCATCTGGAGCCTGTGCTCCGCAACGGGAGAGGCCACAACAGTGAGAGGCCTGCGTACCGCAAAAAAAAAAAAAAAAAAATTGTAAATCAACTATACTTCAATATAAAAATCCTATTTAAAAAATTAAAAATATACGCAAAGTGCTGGGAGGAGGCATTCCATTTTTAATATGTCCTTATGTGTTAAATACACAAGTATTTGTGGATAAAATGATACTATTTATCTGATTTGAAATATTCCAATGCTTCCCCACCCCCCAGAAATTGGGAAGACAGATGAAACATGAAATGTAGGATGATGATAACTGTCAAAGCTAAGATCATGCTTACACAGGAATTCCCTCCATTATTCTTTCTTCTCTTGAATGTTTTAAAAATCCATAATAAAAAAGTTTAAAAATATGCAGTTATGAGTTAGAATTCTGTCACTTCTAATTAGGCAGCTTTCAGTGTTACATATTCTGGATGAGGTTATTACATCCGAGGACTACAGCTCTTAATTTCAACAATTTATCTTGACAGTTGCAATTCAAGACGAACTCGATTTGAGGCTGTGTCAAAACAAGAAAAAATGGTCTCCTAAAATATGGTTCTGAGTTACTAGTAATCAAAGAAATGCAAATTGAAGCAGTAATGAGGTACCATTTTGGCTTATCAGATTGGCAAAGATATTTTTAAATAGCAATATTCAATACTGCCTAGAGTACAGCAAGACAGACACTCATTCACTGATGGTAAAAGCATAATCCAGTATTAACATTTTGGGAAGTACATGGCAACATGATTAAAGAATCTGAAAAGTATCCAAATATGTTGATCCAATAACTACATTTCTAAAGATTTTAAGTCTTTGGAAATGATAAAATTTGTGGACAAATACTGATGAATAAGAATGTTCATTCCAGCTTTATTTATAATAATGAGATATTATAAATATGTGAATCCCAAGAAATAGCTATATGTTCAATCCCAAGAAATAGCTAGATGATTTATGATACAGCTATTTAACTAACACTAAAGATGATTATTTCAGAACAGTGAATTCCAACATGGTGGAGAAACACACTCTTAACAATAAGAGAGCTCAATGCAGATGTGATTCTCAGAAAGGGGAAGGAAGCGGGTGGGAGACCTGTTTTTTTCTATACTCTTGCTCCCACTGAGAATAATTGTTTTAGAAGAATGTTTAATAATGAGGGGTAATTTTTATGTAATAGCATTGAATTTTTAAAAAGCTAAAAACAAAACTGTACACATACCATAGTATTAATGACATAAATACATATACACAAAGGAAACACAAAAGGCTGGGAGGGAAATACAAGAAAAGTTGTGGGGTCAGAAAACCTGTACGCATGCGCGCACACACACACACACATTTTTTAATAGTACTGACTCCTGAGATGAGAATGGATCAGTTTAACAGTTTCTTGATACACCTGATCTCAACTATCCTTAAACAGATGCCTTAAACAAAATTCTCCTGCTCAAAGACCAGAAATCTGGTAAAGGAAGTAGAAAAAGATTTGTCTTAGGTTCAGCAGAACCTTAGAAGACCATGCAAATCGACTTGAATATGAGACAGAGTGTGGTCAGGGTTTGAAGAGTCATGGACCTCTATGTTACCCACAATAGCAAGAAGAAAAGAAGGGCTTGACATCCTCCTGGTAACATGGTTAATACCCAAGAAGATGTTGCTTGTGTGAAGGAGTAGGAGGAGGGTGAGATCACACATATTTTGTAAAATTTTATATATACATGTGTATATACACACACACACACGCACACACACACACACGACCACATGTTATAATGCGTGCTGTCAGCACTCGGTATCGGCAGGAGATTGGTTCCAGGACAACCACAGATACCAACATCTTCAGATGCTCAAGTCTCTTATACAAAAAGGCACAGTAATTGCACATAACCTATGCACATTCTCCTGTATATTTTAAATCATCTCTAGATTACTTATAACACCAAATACAGTGTATATATTATATAAACAGTTGTAAATACGACTATTATTTGTATTTGTTACAAATAATTATTTGTATTTGTAACAAATAATTATTTGTATTTGTATTTGTAAATACAACTATAAATGCTATGTAAACAGCTGCCTTCCAAGGCAAATTTAAGTTTTCCTTTTTTTTTTTTTTTTTTTTGCGGTACGCGGGCCTCTAACTGCTATGGTCTCTCCCGTTGCGGAGCACAGGCTCCGGATGCGCAGGCTCAGCGGCCATGGCTCACAGGCCCAGCCGCTCCGCGGCATGTGGGATCTTCCCGGACCAGGGCACGAACCCGTGTCCCCTGCATTGGCAGGCAGACTCTCAACCACTGCGCCACCAGGGAAGCCCTAAGTTTTCCTTTTTGAAACTCTCTGGAATTTTTTTTTCCCGAATATTTTCGATCCGTGGTTGGTTGAATCTGTGGATGCGGAACTGGTGGATATGGAGGGCCTACTGTATAATCGAAGTACAAAGGGCTACTATAAGTTCATCTATTGAAAAACCACAAGAAGAGGAAGCTGAGAAGTGTGAAATGCAAACACAGTAGAGGCTAAGAGCACTGGCAGCTGTATAAAGACAAACTGTAAGTAAACACTCAATAGCAGGAAAAAAAAATCCCCACTACAGGATTAAAAAAAAGGCAGCAGTTTTTACACGTCAGAAAAGCAAAGGAGTAATATGGAGCGGTGTTTCTCCATCCTTTGGAGGTTGGGAGAGAATAGAAGAGGTAAGGTTCTACTGGCATTTTGAACAGGACAGCTTTCACAGTGTAAAAATGACCAGTACCCTGAGAGCCATGAACACAGAAATCTTAAATATGGAAATGCAAGGGAAAGGAAAGAAATGAGAACAAAGAAAAAAAAGAAAAGACGATTAATAAGGGAGACAATGTAAAGAGCTAAAGACGAAACCAAAATAAATAAAAGAGAGTAAATAAATGGTAAGATTTCTAGAGGAAGAAAGGCTTGACTACAAAGTCATAGGACCGGTTTCTCTACTTTGCATTTAGGAGATCTAAACTGAGAAGTCTAAGGCCACCAACACAAGATAAATGAGAGAGGTAGCCTATCTACATAAGAATAAGTAGAAGTCAGAGGAATGATATCATACAAATCAATAAGCAGAAGATTATGTTACAGCCTACCCCAGGGTGCAAACACAGATGGCAGTCACCTAAGCAGCACATCGACTTGGAAGTCCAAGCATATTGACAAAAAAGTAAAATCTCTGGCAAAGTTCCCTCAGGCAACAATCTCTCCATCATCCTGCAGCAGACAAAAACAGACAGAAACACCGGGACACAAAGTGTGCAGAAGATGTTATGAGAAGGACATCTTGATACACCCAGAACACATCTTACAAACCACTGAGACAAAGTAAATTTGAAAGGGATAACAGGGCAGCCAGAAACCACACAACTCTAAAATCAATAAATCCGATAGATCTATTTCTCCAGAAATACTACTTGTAACAATTCACAAGTTCAAGTCCCAAATATTAAAGAGTAAAGGCTCCCTTCCTGGGTAATCAACTGTCCAAATGCATATGCCTTGTAGTCAAGGGATGTTCAGGCTGTCATTAAGCCACTGTTAACAACCTCCCTGTGCCTAAGCTTGGCTCTGCAAAAAACAAAAAACAAACAAACAAAAAAAACAACCCACACAACAAAAAACCAAAAAGCAAAACCAGACTCATTAGAAGGTGACTCAGTTCTTGAAGTAAGCCTGTAAAGTTTCCTCCCTGGAAAGCCTGTTAGTGACAAGATGTGCCTGAGTGTACAGCACTTTACCTCATGTCTGACTCATAAGAAAGTGAATCTGGAATGACAGCAAGAAGAGCCTGGAAGAAGAAGGATGTTCGGTACTTGCTATAAAGACATAAAAATGCCAAAAATTAAGCCTTGAATTCCAAATCCTTATCTGATTTGCATAATTTACCAAACCATACATTAATGAATGTACAGTCAAAGGGGTACCTTAAGCTCATCTCTTGAGCCATCCCCACTGCAGTGATACATAGATGAAATGAAAAATGAAAATCAAATAAACCTGGCTAAAAATATATAATGAAACAGCCTCGTGACCAGGAATTGGACCTAGCCGCCTGTTAGAGTGCACATGTGAGCAAAAACAACCACCTACTCAAGAAGAGCCTGCAAACAATTCCAAGAGATGTGTGGAAATGTAACATTTCACAAAGACAGCCAACAGAATCTACAATTAGAAGATAAATTTCAGTCAAAAAAAATTAAAGTGACAGAACAAGCAACTTTCAACCAAAGACATGACTTCATAAACATGGCAATTTTCCCAAATTAATCTGTAAATTCAATGCAATTCCAATCAATATCCCAAAGTTATGTCTGTGTGTGTGTGTGTGTGTGTCTGTGTGGGAGAGAAAACTGACAAAATGATCCCAAAATAAATATGAAAATGTATTAAGGGGCTAAGAATAAGCACGACAATTTTGAAGAAGGAGGGGTCTTTTGTACTAAATATCAATCTTATCACAAAGCTATAGTAACTCAGTATGGTAATGGGGCAAGACAGAAAAATTAATCAATATGACAGAGTAGAAAGTTCAGAAACATCCATGAATACAGGAAAACTTGATTACAACAGGCAGTCATTACGAACCATGGGGTAAAGGATAAATTATTCAACAATGATGCTGGCTCAATCAATAATCCATAAAGGAGAAAACGAATCCCTGTCTCGTACCATACTCAGAAAAATAAATATAGATACATACATATATACGTTTATGTGTGTATTTGTATATATACAGAAAGAGATCCTAAGTCCTTAATAAAAAGCATTTGGAAGTCAATGAAAATCACAAACATCTCAAAAGAAAAAAACAGTAATGAACTAAAACAGCACAAACTTCTGGTTATAAGTACTAGGGATGTAAGGTACAACCTTAGTTGTACCCAGTACTTAGTTGTACCCAACAGAATAGTACCCAATACTAATTAAAGATTTGTAAAATGTTATGAACATAATGAACGCTGCTGTACCTTACATATCAAAGTTGTTAAGTAAGTAAATCCTAAGAGTCTCATCACAAGAGAAAATATTTTTTCTTCTATTTCTTTAATTTTGTATCTATATGAGACAATGGATGTTCACTAAACTTACTGTGGTAATCATTTCATGATGTATGTAAGTCGATCACTGGTTCCTTGTTTGTAAAATCCTACCACTTGTAGATTTATTCCTGTATATATTGTCCTTTGCTGTGAACATTTAAATGAGAATGGATAGGGATTTTGAATCACTACTCTTGGAAATGTTAGAGAAAAGAGATCTAAGTATTAGTGAGAGACAAAAAGGATAGAAAATAAAAGGTAGAGCAGTGGAGGTTTTTGGAGTATAGTCACGAGTAATCATTAAAAAGACAAAACAGGGCTCCCCTGGTGGCGCAGTGGTTGAGAGTCCGCCTGCCGATGCAGGGGACATGGGTTCGTGCCCCGGTCCGGGAAGATCCCACATGCACACGGTCAGTTTTGCTGTCATCTGAGTTTTCAGCTAGTTGTAGTAGTAACAAAGATTACTGATCACAGACACCATAACAAATATAATTGTAATGAAAAAGTATGAAATAGTGCCAGAATTACCAAAACGTGACCAAGAAATATGAAGTGAGCAAATGCTGCTGGAAAAATAGTGCCAGTTAAGACTTGCTCGACACACGGTTGCCACAAACCTTCAATCTGTGAAAAACACAATATCTGCGAAGCACAATAAAGCGAAGTGCAGTGAAGTGAGGTATGCCTGTATTTGTCCCCAGGACACTGCAATTCTTCTAGGGCTCAGACCACATCCTAGATATAATTATATCCAGGGCCTAGCACAGGACTTGAAACATAATAAGCTCGAAGTAAGAGGTGGCTGAAATGAATGCAGTAAAAACAGTCTCCAAAGTGTTGAGAATCATTCATAACCAAAAATTATTTTCAGAGGCAAATGATCACTACTTAGATTAGAACTAATTTTTTTAACAATTTATAGCACTAACACTATTGAACCCATGTGCCAAGCAATGTACTAAGAGTTTTACTTGAGTTATTTCATTTAACCCCTCAACACAATCTGGTGAGTCATAAACTATGAATACTTTAATCCCGCTTAACTGGTGAGAAAACAAAGGTTACAGAGATCAGTAGTTTTGCCAAGGTCACAAAGCTGGTATGGTGCCATGATGGAGTCACATACCTCCACTATGCTCACTTTCCGAGGACTATAAAGACCCCCATGAGGTTCCAATCAAATACTTTGGCTAAACACTAACTACAGAAAAAAATCACTGCCTGAAAACTTCTAATGGGTAGAAAACAAACAAACAAAAACAACAGGAGATGGAGTATAAAATTTCTTTTTTTTTTGGGCCACGTTGGCACGTGGGATCTTAGTTCCCCAACCAGGGATCGAACCCGTGCCCCGTGCAGTGGAAGCGCCGAGTCCTAACCACTGTACCACCAGGGAAGTCCCCAAAACTCAATGTTTTTTAGTAAACATTGTATCAAATGGTGATCAAATAACATGTTTAAGATGACTAATTACTAGCGTTAACTCTTGGGAAATTATATTATGTGTTGGTTAGAATAGTTAGGAAAAACAAGTATGTGTAATGTTGATGAAATAAGAGCTCAAAATGAAAATGTTTGTACATGGGACAATTAAAATACCCACTCTCTATAACCCACTATGATCTGACATCCATCAAATTTCTGCTCTCTGCTAGGGGCTTTTTAGCTTCTATCCCACCTTCTCTGCTTTACTCAAGTTTCAATAATGTCTGTTACTACTAGAAAGAAGAAGAATATAAAAGTTTTTACAATTCTCTTCCCTAGAAAAAATTATCTTCTTGGGGCAGCTCCTTGATGGTTATCCTTTTTGAAAATAAGTAACACTCCAAAAAGGTGCAAAGAGGAAAACAGCCAAAGAGCTCCCTCCACCGCCAGACGCTCAAGTCAAAAAAACTTCAAATGTATAGGTGCCTACCGTAATTTATTTAATTGGTTCTCTACTGATGGATAGTTTGCTTCCAATCTTTTGTTATTATAAGTAATGCCACAATGAATAATCTTGTATATATTTTACTTCAGGTGGATGGAAGTATGTCTCAGGGTAAATTACTTGATAAGAACTGCTCACTCAAAAGGCACATGCGGGCTTCCCTGGTGGCACAGTGGTTGGTAGTCCGCCTGCCGATGCAGGGGGCGCGGGTTCGTGCCCCGGTTCGGGAGGATCCCACGTGCCGTGGAGCGGCTGGGCCCGTGAGCCATGGCCGCTGGGCCTACGCGTCTGGAGCCTGTGCTACGCAGTGGGAGGGGCCGCAGTGGTGAGAGGCCCGCATACTGAAAAAAAAAAAAAAAAGGCACATGCACTTTTTATTTTAATAGACAGCATAAAAGTGCCCTTAAGGGACCTCCCTGGTGGCGCAGTGGTTACGAATCCGCCTGCCAATACAGGGGACACGGGTTCGAGCCCTGCTCCGGGAAGATCCCACATGCTGTGGAGCTACAAAGGCCATGCGCCACAACTACTGAGCCTGCGCTCCAGAGCCCACAAGCCACAACTACTGAGCCCGCATGTCACAACTACTGAAGCCCACGCACCTAGAGCCCATGCTCCGCAACAAGAGAACCCACCGCAATGAGAAGCCCACGCACCGCAACGAAGAGTAGCCCCCACCCACCACAACTAGAGAAAGCTCACGTGCAGCAACGAAGGCCCAACGCAGCCAAATAAATAAATAAATAAATAATTTTTTAAGTGAAATGTTTTTTAAATGTGTCCTTCAAAGGTGAGATTGTACCAATTTGTATTCTCACCAGAAATATATGAGAGTACTTTTTTCCTTACTATTATTCTTATTTGTATTTAAAAGCCATTTGCATTTCATGTTCCATTAAGGGTTTTTATCTTTGGCTTATTTTTCTATTGTTTTATTGGTCTTTTTCTTAATGATTGGTAGTAGCATTTTCATTAAATTCAGTACTTTTTAAACTCTCCTAACTTTATTCACTTTATTACCTTTATTTTAAGACTTCATTTAAAAATCTTTTTTTCAGAACTATCCTTATCCCAAAATACACCATTATACAACTGAGAAATATTTAAGAAACAAGATGCTTGACTAGTATTTTTATGAGGTCTACAGGCAAAATCAAGGGATCTTATCCCTCTTAACATTAACAGATCATGAAGCAAAATGATGATTCATGAAGATAAGTCTAAGAGGGAAACAGAATTTTTTTCATATGGTGATCATTACAGTTTCCAGTGTTTGGAACTTACATTTTTTTATTTGGAGCTATTGCAAAAAATATATATTTTATATATACATACTTTATACATATATGTAAATAAATATGGAGATGCCACAAAAATATATATGCACACACATGTATACACATATATGTGTATGCATGTGCCTATATATACTTGCTTCAAGTATTACCAATATTTGTTCCATTTTAAAATTCAAGATAAAAAATGATCCACAGATAAATACATATGAAGTAAGGCAACAGGGAAGATTATGTACTGCAGATATTTGTAACAAAATTATTTTCAGAACCTCCCTTCTGCAATGAAGTTCTCCTGCTTAGAGAGAGTTACAGAGTTAAAATAAACCAACAAACAATTTCTGGTCTTGAGAATAAACATTCAAAGCAGAGACCAGGTAAACTCAGAATACTTTAAAATGTACATACTCAAAATAGATATAAATTTAAGTCAGCTGAATAATTTTTATTTAAAAGAATATATATTTTAAAAACTAAGGACATAAAGTCCTCAACATGACATACAGATTATAAATTCTCACTAAACCATCTTGGAGGCTTATAAATAAGTTTTCATTTATTAAGTCTTACTCTGTTTTATAGGCCATTCCAGTAAGCACTTTCCACAATAATTCATTTAATCCTCAAAACAAGCCTATGAGGTAAGTGCTCCTTTATCCCCATCTTACAGATAAAGGAATTGAAGCACAGGGATGCTGCCTAAGACCACAAAGCTCTGAGAGGTGGACCCAGAATTCAAACACAGGCATTGTGGCCCCAGAACACAGTAGGCCACGTGTGTATTGTCTAGGTAGTACTATCGATGTTGAGAGTCAGGATGGACTCTTGCCAGTGAAGGAGTTCACTATAGCAAGAGCATCTGACTATCCAACTAATAACATCTTCCACACTTTACCACCTTGAACACGTGCTGCAGCAATGGCCCACCGGAGAGCACTCTGCCAGGTGCAAGGTGACCAGGGTTAGAGCCAAGTCTGCATGTGGTGGAGGACATCCCACAGATATTCACCCCACTACATAGAGGAACGTAAAATAAAACCACAAGTCCTGATGGATACCAAGTCATACCCATCAGACTGGCAAAACTTAAAAAAGCATGACAATACATTAAAACTTAAAAACGTTAAAAAGCTGAGTACTTTGAAAAAAATCTAGTTAAATGGAAGATGTATATATCTTAAAAGCTGACAATACCACGTATTTGTGAGGACAGAAAATGGAAACTCGAATACACTAGTCTCCAAAGCCACTCTCCTGAGTACTTTGAAAAAATCTAGTTAAATGGAAGATGTGTATATCCTACAATCCAGCAATTTTCACTCCTGGGTATGGACCCTAAAGAAACCACTGCACATGTATACAAAGAAACACTTTCAATAATGTTCACTGCAGAGTTGAAAACTTCAGAAAAACTCAAATGCCCATCCACAGGAGAATGAATAATACATTGTAGAATATTTATAAGACGGAATGCTTATAGAGCAGTTACAGTGTCTCAAAAGCTAAATGTATCAGCATGAGTAAATCCACAAATATAATATTAAACAAATAAACAATAAAAAGGCAGTGGGGGGCAGGGAATGGGGAGTAATTGCTTAGTGGATGTGTAGTTTCAGTTTGGGAAGATAAAAAACTCTGGAAACGGACTGTGGTGATGGTTGAACAACAATGTGAACGTTCTTAATACCACTGAACTATACATGTAAAAACAGTTAAAATGGTAAATTTGAGTTTTTCTAATGCTCAAAAAAAGAACAACTTGCAGAATGCTATGATGATACTATTATATACGGTTTTAAAATATGAAAAACAGCTCTGTTGTTTACAAAGCTGTAAATATAGAGTGAAGTATAAAAATAGCATAGAATGATAAACACCAAATACAGGACACAGATTATCTCTGAAATAGAGGGAAGGAAAGGAAATATGAAAGAAAAGATGTTCATAGGGACTGCAACTGAATTTATAATGTTTTCTTTCTTAAGCTAGATGGTAGTTATATTGGTATTTACTCTATTTTTTTTTTTTTTTTTGCTGTACGCGGGCCTCTCACTGCTGTGGCCTCTCCCGTTGCGGAGCACAGGCTCCGGACACACAGGCTCCGCGGCCATGGCTCGCGGGCCCAGCTGCTCCGCGGCATGTGGGATCCTCCGGGATCGGGGCACGAACCCGTGTCCCCTGCATCGGCAGGCGGACTCTCAACCACTGCGCCACCAGGGAAGCCCCCTACTCTATTTTTTACATCTCCAAAATATTTAATCATACCTACAAAATTGGTGATAGAGGGCATTATACTTTAAAACATAAACACAAGCACCCCATGATGTTTTTAGATGTTTCTATCTAGACCTTATGAGGTCAGCACTGCTATTAACCCCATTTTACAGATGAGAAAACTGAGTCTCTTGACCAATATTAGCCAGGAAGTGGTAGAGACAGGACTCCAACATGAGCAGTCTTATTTAAGAATCCCAAGCTCTTAACTGCTACACAAGACAGACTGTTGGTTAATGATGAAATATACATCAAAAGGAAAGGAGATAAATCTAATCTGCTCATTCACCAAACATTTATCATGTGGCTATTGTGTGTCACACTGTGATAAGAGCTGGGAGAGCAAAAATGACATGACATACACTGTGCCTTCTCTCTGGGACCTTTCAGTTTGCACGAAGAAAGACAATTAACTAAGCAATCACAACCCACCGTGGTAAGCACTATGATGGCGTGTTACAAGATAGCACAAGGCACCGCTGGCACATAAGTGCTGGAAACAGACTGGGGGGGGGGGTGGAGGAGGAGGAGAGAGAAAGGGAAAGCCACCAAAGACAAGACCTGCAAATTAAATTGTTAGACCCACAGAATAAGATAGTACCCAGACAATAAGAACAGTGCTGAAGTGTTACATTTACTACTGTGGAAAAATGTCTGTGACACACTGTTAATGGAAAAAAAGGTCAAAATCAACACATATAGCATCTCCTTGGAATGAACTGGCACTGATATAAGTTTCAGTATACAATAAGCTTATCACATCAATGCATAAAGGATGAATTATTCAATAAATGATCCTGGATAACTAAATAAAAGTGAATATGAAATTGTATCCCAGTTGGATTAAAGAGTCAAGTTTTTTAAAATTAGGCCATGAAAGAACAGGAAAATATGCATAAATATTTTTTTAACCCAGGAGAGGTGGGTGAGGACTTTTTAAACACATCACCAAAGGCAAAATTCACAAAGAGCAAGATGACTAGATCTTGAAGGAAAAAGCTGGAAGACTTAGAGTACCAGATTTCAAACTTTTAAATTAACCTTGACTTGCTACGTTATACCATATATAAAAATGTATCTGAGGGTGACATCACCAAGAGGGCAACATAGGTTGTTCCTGACTTCACTCCCTCTCAGAAGAACTACTAACAACTATTCAAAAACAAGACACCACTGAGAGAATTCTAGAACACGGGGGTGAGGCTGAAGCACCCCCTGCACCACAGAGACCAAGACAGACTGTGACAGAAGGTAAGAGAAGGGGCTGCACGTTGACCACACTGCCCCTCCCCCAGGGTAGTGCAGCAGCACACAGAGGGGTCTCCTAAGTCTCCAGTTCCTCCAATAGGAAAAGAGAACCCAGCGGGGACAGGCAGCACCCTCCCTGCCCCCAGCAAAATGGGTCGCTTTGTGGGAGCCCCTACTCTGATACTGCACCACGGGGACTGCAGGGAATCTTTGGGCACAAAGACTCAGAATCTGACTGTCACAGAGAAGCGGGGAGGGGCCTGCAACAACCAGCACGTGGATCTTGGGAGACTGAGTTCATACCTGCAGTGTCCAGGCAGTGACCCCAACCAGCGGCTCTGCTCACCTGCAGAGCGCCCAGGGCGCGCTCTGACCAGGGAACTTGGCAGGGGGCAGATCTGCCTGATTTGGATCCTCAAACAAGGAGTTTTGCTGCCCTAGAGCCCGGTTTGCCTGTGCCCAAGCGAGGAGCTGAATCACAATCCCATCCACTGTGGATAGTGTCCTCCAGCCTCATCTGACCAGAAGGGCTGCTGACAACACCTGGAAGCTGTGTAGCCCAGAAGGACTCCAGTGGAGAGGTGGGCAGGCAGAGCCGATAGTTTGCAGACCAAAGCCAACGGCCCTGCTCAGTCAGGAAACCTGGGGTGTGACAACAAAAAGCTTTACCAGCTTTAGAGCTTCTTGTCCTGCTGCACCCAGGCTGGGAATCTAATTCACAGGCCCACTTATTGCTGAATACAGCCTTCAGCCTGTCCAACCAGGGAGTCTGACCAGAGCACAGGGGAAGCTGCACAGCCCATTCAATGGCTCTATGTACAGCGGCACTGAACAGAGAGCACAGCCCATGCCTTCCTGATCTGCAGAGCAAAACCGATGGCCTTCCCTGACCAGGAAATTCAGTGCACACTCTGGCCTGATTCAGGTCCCCAAACAACCAGCTATACGGGACCTGGATCTCATCTGGCTGGCCTGCCAGGGCAGGGAAGCTAATTCACAGCCCCATCTACTACAGAATATAGTACACACTCAGGACCATTGAGTAAGCCTGATCAGAGAATCCAGGCAACCATGGAGCCCCTCCTCCAGCCTCACCTGTGTGGGGAACCAAGCCAGCAGCCCTATACAAACTTCTCAGGCAGTGGCACATTGCCCCCATCCCCATTCTCAGAGCTCAAACAAGTGCCTCGCCCAAAACAGACCAGAATAGCAAGCCCCAGCTGCCCAAGGACATTACTAGCAGACACACCCAGAAACCCAAACTGAGCTGCCTGGTGAAGAACTGTCTCTGCCAAAGCAAACCTGTGAAGTCTGGAAGAAGAGCCCAAATACTCAAATGCATAGAAAAATATGTAAGGAACCAAGGATTGTCAAAAATCAGGTAAATATGAAACCACCAAAAGAAACTAATAGCTCCAACAACTGACTCTAAAGAAATGGAGACTGATGAACTATCACACAAAGAATTCAGAATAATCCTCTTAAGGAAGTTTAGTGAACTACAAGAAAACACAGAGAGACAACTAAACAAAATTAAGAAAACAATGCATGGACAAAATGAGAAGTTCAACAAGGAAACAGTAACCATCAAAAAAACCCAAACAGAAATCCTAGAACTGAAAAATAGAATAACTGAACTAAAGAATTCAATAAAGAGTTTCAAAATTAGACTCACCGCACACTTAAAAAAGAAAAACAAAATAATAAGCAACCTGGAGGACAGAACATTGGAAACTGTCAAAGGAACAAAAAGGGGAAAAAAATGAAAAATTGAAGGAAGCCTACAGGAATTATGGGATACCACGAAAATAAACAATATTCGCATTATGGGAATTCCAGAAAGACAAGAGAAAGATAGAGGGACAGAAAGTATATTTAAAGCAATAATGGCTGAAAACTTCCTAACCTCGGGAGAGAAATGGACATCCAGATCCATGAGGCCCAAAGGACCCAAAGAGTGGTAAGAGAAAAAAGAGAACTCACAAGAGAACTCCCATGAAACAATCAGTGAATTTTGCAATAGAAACTTTTCAGGCCAGGAGAGAATGAGCTGTCATATTCAAAATACTGAAAGAAAATAACTGTCAACCAAGAATTCTATACCCCGTAAGGCTGTCCTTCAGACACAGAAAGAGAGAGAAAGATTTTCCCAAACAAACAAAACCTGGGGGAGTTTATCACCACCAGACCCGCCTTACAAGAAATGCTAAAGGGAGAGTTCTCTGAGTGGAAGTAAAAGAATCCTAATTAACATCATAAAAACATAAAAAGATGGATGTGGCAAGCATTTCACAATATATGTAACTCAAACAATCAGGCTACAGGCCTTAAACTGATACAGTGATATATGTCAATTATTTCTCAATAAAATTGAAAAAAAATGTTTTTCCTTAAAAAAAAAAGAAAAAGGTTATCCCCAAGACAAGATCTTGTCCTTCAGACCCTCAGGAGAATTGCCCCAAACCACGTACTCCTTCCTTTGGGCTGTACTTTGGTCTAGCTAGGCCTCCCCAGGTCAGAGAATCCCCTCAAGAAGGACCAGCTCCCAGCCTACTTAGTCCTCATCTACCTATGGGCAAAAGCATGAACAAGAGTTTTGAGTTAACTCTTTGCTCCCTCTTACCAAAACTGTATCCCCTGAGAGCTTTGTCCAGAAATACGCCCCAAACTTCTATCAGAATGCAAAAACGGACAAGGGGAAGCTTAAAGCTCTCTCCACCCAATATTTGGTAAATGTCAGCCACTCATATTAGCAATCAATCCCCCTGTTGTGGGACACTTGTGCGGATGGTAATACTCTGGTGCTGCTGGCCCCAGGATTCTTGGCACAATTCCAATGGTTCCTCTATTCCTTCCATACACTTTTATAATTAAGCCCTTACTAAACAAACCCTCCTCAAATTACCCTAAAAAAATTAATTTGAGATGATTCATAGTCCCAAATGTGAAAGAAAAATAAAGCTTTTACAAAAAAAATAAGAAAATATCTTCATGACCTTGGGGTAGACAAAGGTTTCATAAACAGGACATGAAAAGTACTAACCATAAAACTTCAACAAATTAATAAATTGGGCTTTGTTAAAATTAAGGACTTCTGTTTATCAAAATATATCATTAAGAGTAAAAAGGCAAAGACAGACTAGAAGGTATCTTGAAAACATGTATCTGACAAAGCTCTTGTATCCAGAATATATTTTAGAACATCTACAAGTCAAAAAAAAATCAACAATAATCCAAATAAATAAGGAACAAAAGAATTGAACACATAATTCACATAAAAAGGATAGCCAAATGGCCAATCAGCATCTGTAAAAGTATTCAAATTGAAAGGTATTCACTGGGGAAATGCAACCTAAAACTACAGTGAAATATCACTAAACAACAATGAAGATGGCTAAATTTTAAAGTGGGGAGGAGGTCAGAGAATGTAGAACAACTGGCCTTCTCACACACCCCTGGTAGAGATATAAATTGGTACAATTACTTTGGAAAATTGGTAGTATCTACTGAAGTGGGATGTACACTTACCCTGTAATCTAACAATTCCGCTCTACATATTTACCCAACAGAAATGCAGGTATATTTATATATCTACAAGAATGTCCATAAAAATTATTCATAATAGTGAAAAACATAAAACAATTCAAATGTCCACCAATGGTAGAAACACTGAATAGTTTGTTGTATAGTCATATACTATACAGCAGTAAAAATGAATGAATTGTTCCATATAACATCATGGAGAAATCTCAAACAGGTTACTGAGCAAAAAAAAAAATCAGACACAAAGGAATACATAATAAATGGTTCTATTTGTATAAAGTTCAAAAATAGTCAAATCAAAAATAAATGTAAGGGGCTTCCCTGGTGGCGCAGTGGTTGAGAGTCTGCCTGCCGATGCAGGGGACACGGGTTCGTGCCCTGGTCCGGGAAGATCGCACATGCCGCAGAGCGGCTGGGCCTGTGAGCCATGGCCGCTGAGCCTGCGCATCCGGAGCCTGTGCTCCGCAACGGGAGAGGCCACAACAGTGAGAGGCCCGCGTAGCGCAAAAAAATAAATAAATAAAATAAATAAATAGGGCTTCCCTGGTGGCGCAGTGGTTGAGAGTCTGCCTGCCGATGCAGGGGACGTGGGTTCGTGCCCCGGTCTGGGAGGATCCCACATACCGCGGAGCAGCTGGGCCCGTGAGCCATGGCTGCTGACCCTGAGCGTCTGGAGCCTGTGCTCCGCAACGGGAGAGGCCACAATGGTGAGAGGCCCGCGTACCGCAAAAAATAAATAAATAAATAAATAAATAAATAAATAAATAAATAAAGGTAAAAGTTCAAGAATGGGCAAAATAATGTATGGTGACAGAAGTTGACAGAGTTTTCATGATATTTTAAATTAAAAGTACAATTGTAGGGCTTCCCTGGTGGCGCAGTGGTTGAGAGTCCGCCTGCCGATGCAGGGGACACGGGTTCGTGCCCCGGTTCGGGAAGATCCCTCATGCCGCGGAGCGGCTGGGCCCGTGAGCCATGGCCGCTGAGCCCTCGCGTCCAGAGCCTGTGCTCCGCAACGGGAGAGGCCACAGCAGTGAGAAGCCCGCGTACCAATAAATAAATAAATAAATAAAAGTACAATTGTAAAAATATGTAATGATCTCATTTTATAAGTAAAATACACACACACTTATATACACATAAATTAAACTCTGGAAGAAAAACAGCACTGTAGTAATAGTGTTTTTACCTTTGAATTCTGGTGGCATATAAGTCATCTTATTTTCTTCATTATGGGAATATTTATTTTCTAATCTGTTTTTAGCAGATATGGTTATCTAATGTTTAACCTCATAAAAGGAAATGTCTTTAATTTCTTCTTTAAACAATATTATTGCTCTGGGTTCAAAAGGTTAATATTCATTACATTAATATCTTTTGTTCACTCTCCCCACTTCCATCCTTCCATTCGACCCACTACACAATGGTTTCTATGCAAAACACTGTATTCTACTTCTTTCTGACACAGTCATTAGAGGCCAACTTGTAAACCAAGTTTCTTTTTCATCACCTCTTAACCTTCCCTCAATATCTTCATGAAAACTCATTGTTTCTTTGAATTGTATGTAATACACAATACTTGCTTCGGATTGTACCAACACCATTATCAAATTCTTCCCAGAGTCACTCTCTGTATACGCTCTTCATCTTGAAAGCTTGAAAAGTTGTCTTCCCTAAGCTTCCTTCTTTGGCCCGCTTTAGACACTTCTTGACCTTCCCTCAATATCTTCATGAAAACTCATTGTTTCTTTGAATTGTATGTAATACACAATACTTGCTTCGGATTGTACCAACACCATTATCAAACTCTTCCCAGAGTCACTCTCTATATACGCTCTTCATCTTGAAAGCTTGAAAAGTTGTCTTCCCTAAGCTTCCTTCTTTGGCCCGCTTTAGACACTTCTTGGATAATTCCATCCACTTTCTTGCCTTTTCACCTGCAATCTACTGCTACAGAGATGACTTCTAAATCTACATATTCACACTCCAACATTCCTCTGAGTCCCCAAGTCATGTAAGCAATGATCTACTAGACATCACTTAATGTCTCAACATGAACCTAAGATGCAACACGTTCATCTTTCCTTAATAAGCTTAGGCAGAAGTCAGATCTGGAGAAAACCTATTTACTAGGGAATTTCCTGGGGCTGGGGGAAGCCAAACAGTTCGTAGGCACTGGCTTTGGAAAACACCATGGGAGAGATCAAGGTCAGCAGTCTTGGTCTGATTTCAAAAGTGGCTAAAACCAGAATATCCTTTTAGCCAACCAGAGGAGGGTGAAATGGCATTAAACCCAAGAAGGGTGGAATCAACACCCTGGAAGATCCATGCCTACAGAGAGGGTACACACAGGTTAGATAAAGGTAAAGGGCAAGATAAAGCTGAAGAAAAGATAATAATAAGAAACAAATATCCAGACCACAGCCAGATGGACTAAGGCTCAAGAGAAGACTTTGGCCTCGATAAGGGGAGGTGGAAATAAACCAAATAGATCAATAAGCAGGGGAACTAGTCAGAATGATGAAGGGGTGATTAGCTTATCCTAAAAGGGAGGGAGGGAAGAAGATGGGCTATTTCACTGACTCTAAGATATTCTAGATTGTAAGACACACAATTATTTTATGGACCATCATTTTATGTCTCTCCTTTATGAAAGTAACCATGCTAGCAATTAAATATGACAGGCCATCTCTGGCTATCTGACTTTAGAAATGTTAGAAAGTAACAAAATGTGCATGCTGCAACTGGAGAGCAGCAGAGGCACAAGGCCCCCTCTCAGGTGTGCTCAGGACAGGAACCTGATTTACACTCAGGCCCCCACGATATGAAGAAGCAGGCTGGAACACACTCTTGCGAGACCCTGATACTGGCCAACAAGCGGGAAACTGAGTGAGGAGGGAAAAACCCAGTCTTCTCTCCCATGTGTCTGCTTTACCACTCACACACAACACTTCACTGTGACACCTCCGGTCACCAAATGTGCGGGGGATTTTCCCTCACCAAGCAATTCTCTGCAACACCAGGCGGTGTCCTACAAATTAACTCAATTCTGAGACTACGCCCTACTTGAGAGGCCAGTCCCAAGTCTAGGTTATCACCTGTGCTTCTGGCTGATGGGCTCTAAATCAGAGGTTCCCATAACCCCCTCCTCTGGTTTAATTTGCTACAGCAGCTCACAGAACTCAGGGAAACACTGACTTAGGTTAACCAGTTTATTAAAGGGTACAGATGAACAACCAGATGAAGAGACACATAACGCGAGATCTTGGGAGGGTCCTGAGCACACGCACTTCTGTCCCCATGGAGCTGGGGGCGCATTAACCTCCTGATATGTGGATGTGTTCAACAACCTGGAAGCTCCCCAAACCCCTTAGTGGGATTTTTATGGAGGCTTCCTCTCACAGACACAATCAATTATTAACTTCATTTCCAGCCCATCTCCCCTCTCTAGAGAGGGGTGAGTGTGTGTGTGTGCGCGCGCGCGTGCATGCGTGCGTGTGTGTGGCAGGGGGGTGCTGAAAATTCCAAGGTGCCTTATTAGAATAAAAGATGCTCCTAACGCTCTTATCAGTTAGAAAGTTACAAGGGCTTTAGGAACTCTGTGCCAGGAAGTGGGGACAGAGACCAATATATATATTATCTCACACTGTTACTGATGAAAAACTATGCTGTCTTTAACCTGAAGGTCATAGAGAAACTTTAATAGCATGCAAAAATGCTCATGACCCGGTGTTAACAACAAAAAGCAACATATAAAATTGAATCATATATGAAAACAAATCACTCTCTCCCCCTCAAAGGATTAACTAGAAGTACTACTTCAAAATGTCAGTAGTAGCTGCCTCAAGGTCCTGGAATTATAGGTAGCTTCTTCCTTTGTTTCTTCATATTTCTCTTTACTTCCCCCCAAATTTCTATATTCAACGCCTAATTTTTATAATCAGAGATAAGGTCAAATATTAAATATTTGTTTTTTTTTTTTTTTTTCTTTTTGCGGTATGTGGGCCTCTCACTGTTGTGGCCTCTCCCGTTGCGGAGCACAGGCTCCGGACGCGCAGGCCCAGCGGCCATGGCTCACGGGCCCAGCTGCTCTGCGGCATATGGGATCCTCCCAGACCGGGGCACGAACCCGTATCCCCTGCATCGGCAGGCGGACTCTTAACCACTTGCGCCACCAGGGAGGCCCTAAATATTTGTTTTTTAAAACCTGCCAGTTGCGGGTCACATGGATACTTTGGTTTATTTAAATATTAGATACAGAGCCATCTCATTAATGTATAATAAGCCCTTCTTAACAGTGAGACAACATTCCTCCGATAACATCAGGTCAATGCATGCTCACACCCATAGAACTAAGTTCATTTTGGATACCCAAAAATATGTAATGCGGGAAATTATTTTTGTCTTTCAAACATGAGGTTTCAAGAATATCAGTATTATTGCTCAAACGTGGAAAAGGATTAATTACTTCCATTTCCTGCTGGATCTTCAACTTGGCATAATAATGTGCCAGCAGAAACACATCTGGTCACACTGCTGATAAAAGTCTACTGCCAGGGCTTCTCTGGTGGTGCAGTGGTGAAGAATCCACCTGCCACTGCAGGGGACACAGGTTCGAGCCCTGGTCCAAGAAGATGCCACATCAGCAGAGTAACTAAGCCTGTGTGCCACAACTACTGAGCCTGTGCTCTGGAGCCTGCAAGCCACAACTACTGAGCCCACGTGCCACAACTACTGAAGCCCACGCGCCTAGAGCCTGTGCTCCACAACAAGAGAAGCCACTGCAATGAGAAGCCCGTGCACCACCAACAAAGAGTAGCCCCTGCTCGCAGCAACTAGAGAAAACCCGCGTACAGCAGCGAAGACCCAACGCAGCCAGAAATTAAGTAAATGAATAAATAAATAAATTTATTTTTTAAAAATGTCTACTGCCAAAGGTAGGCAGTGCTATCTTGCACAAGACGGATTTCTTTAAAAAAAAAAAAAAAAAAAAAAAGGACTGTTTGACAAGTAGCTGCCATGTCCAGAAATTGAAGCTAACACATTTTATGTTGTGTTATCTTGATGGAATTGCTTTTTAGCCCCACATACTCAAATACCAATCTATTTCTCCCCTCATATTTGAAAAGGAACATTTAGACAAAGGATAAAAATCTTGAAATGTAACCTTTATACTTGCGAAGAGTAATAAAACAAAATATGCTACCTTCTTCTACTTTGGGTGGTACTAGATCATACGTAGGCTGAAAAGCTTGGGAAAAATCGGATTTCTTTGTTTATAAAGTTTAAGAAATTCTTTCTCTTCAAATGTCTTTTCTTGCTCAGGTATACTAAAAGCTCAAACAAGTAACAGAAGATAATATTATGGATGTTCTAATTGAAACATCTCAAATATCACTTTTATTTCAAAGTTTTCACTGAAAAACTCAAATGATTATCAGATGATAGTGATCATATATTTGACCCTAGCTAATAAGTATAGTCACAACATAAATGTCTTATTTTTCAGTATTAAACAGCAGTAAAGTCGACCTTTCTTGATAGTATCTAATGTACCAATAATATCAGACATTCAAAAGGAAATAACATAGCTTGAGTTAATTTAAAGAAAACTTTTTATTTTGACAGCAGCTTCCTGCTGCAGATCTTTCTTAAATGACAGTATAAACAATACAAGAATGAGAAACATAAACTAATTGCTACAAAATGCTTAGAGAGCAATTGCCTTAATCTGAGAGCAGCTAGTTTAAACAGCCCGAGGAAACTTTTTCAACTAGAGTTACATGGACACAATTATGATATTATATGTAAGAAGCTCATGGGTTAGAAAATATTGTAGAACTTTAAGTTAGTGCGTTACTATCAATGAGTCAATCCAGAGTACTTAAAACTGAACTGGACATCCAAAGGCTTACTTGTAACTTCAAGATACGAATTCATTTTGTGGAAAATTTTGGCCAAAAGGCAAAAAGGAGCCTATTGAGCCATTCTGCTAATGCCTATTTCTCATCTTCCACACTCCGACTCAGGATATGGTCTAGATAACAATCTCTTATGTGTTTGAGACTGCCAGCCCCTGCTGTTTACTTCCATCTAAATCCGTTCTGATTTTTATGCTATGTATCTCCTGTCTCAGCAATAAGCAATGAGGATACAGCTAAAGGTGAAGTCCAGAGACGAAGAAAATTTAGGAACCAAAAAGCATCTGACTTGCTAGCTTTATAAATAATCCAAGACAGATCAGAAACCAATGCCTATTTTGAATGTCTTAAATAATGTCAGTGTTAATCACCATAAAAGACACTTATTTAACTTCTCAAGCATAAAAGCGGGGGGCAGGGGGAGGGGGGAGGTGCGAGGCGGTTCTGATCAACTGAAAAGTCAAGAAAATGGGTAGAGTACATTTCACTACTACAGAGCTCTGGCTGAGTCTCCACTCATTCATTCTTTTAATAAACATTTATCAAACACCATTAACTATGTTGTGTTAGAATTCCGACATGAGTAAGGAATCCAGTTGGGGAGAGAGAAGCTAGGATAAAACAGAGGAAATGAAGTGTATTTACAGATATAAAACTTGGGAAGGCAGACAGGGGCAGCTATTTGCAACTGAAAAAGGCTTCGCAGCAGAGGTAATAATGAAGCTGAGACTTGAAGGTTGCACAGAATTTCTACAAGTCAAAGAAATGGAAAGAAAGGACAGTCTAGGTTCTGAGGAGGTAACCAAAGACTCGGGACAAGTGCTGGGCACACCTGCAGAAACAGCAAGACAAGCAGGGATGTGTAGCATTCCTGGGAAACATGGTGAAGGATGAGTCTGGTAACGTTCACTGCAGCCAGACGGCGACGGGGTGGGAATGCCACAGTAAGTGCCGGGCAAAGGAGAGAAAGGCAGGTTTTCTGGGACAGTGACTTCCCTATATTTGGCTGCACATCAAAAATCACCCGAGATGTTTAAAATGCAGATTCTCAAATCCCCCTAGGAATAGGAAACTGTAATTTTTTAAGCTCCTGTAGTGACTGTCAGTATCAGTTAGATTTGGGTAAACCAAGAGGAACTGCAGGGTAGAAGCAAAGAGAACAGAAAAGGGGAAATGGCTACAAGAGAAGAAGAGGTAGAACTAACAGAAAATACCAACTATTGACATAGGGGCCAATGGAAAAGAAGAACCAGAAGGTACCTTAGGTCTAAAAGAATAGGAAGACTTAAGAAGGGGCAACTGTTTGCAGGAAAAGACACTGGGGTCGGACATTCTGGGGTTGAGTTCCTTATTGGGTAGGAAATTTTGTTCTAGAAATTCAGGAAAATTAACTTCATATTTAAACATATACTATTTGCTGACACCTCTTCTAGGATTGCTATGTACTGCTCTTACCCGTGTTTTATTAATTAGCTTTGGGAGTGTGCATCTCTCTCCTGAAATACATGAAGGACATATATATAAGACAGAGTGCTAGAAACTTAAGAGGAACTCGATAAATATTTACTGAATAATAAAAGTGGAAGTCTAGAAAAAAGTTGAAGATTTTAGTCTTTTTTTTTTTTTAAAGAAAAAAAAAATCTTTTTTTTAAGATGTCATGATTCTTACCTTTGCAGCCAAGGCTTTTAAACTGTCGAGGAATCTTTGCCAGAAATCCTTGAAGAGCGGGCGGTCAATTTTCTTCAGGCTCTCTTTGGTGCTGGCGTCCACACTGACGTATAGCTGGGTAACTGGTTTGAGGTTCCTTGGTAATTTAAAATTTAAAAAAAAAAAATAGAAGAAGAAAATTATGCCTAAGTCGGGCTTTTCATGATGTTAAATTTACAATCTGTAATAGATGTGATGATTAAACATTTTACTGGGGTCTAGAGGGTTCTGCTTCTCCCAGAAGATTGAAGCCATGATTTTAATGTGACAGAATGGGATGTCAGTTGGTTATTTTTTTAAATGACTGGACACCATCCCTAATAAACTGAAAACATTTGATTACTTAAAATTAGTCTCTCTTCAAACACTACATTTTAGTGGAAAATAAAACAAGATCAGGCTTTAGGTCTGGCACCATCAGCTCAGCACAATTACAAGGGGTTCTCAGACCAAAGTTTCTTCATAAACTCTGCCACTTAAGACTTCTACAGGGGTCTGTGCTGACGGGCCACCTCCCATCATCAATTTGCTGATGGATGTTTTCTAAGGAACAAGAACAAGGCTTCTTTGAAGGGCACAGAGCCACACCAATGCCTCACCTATGCCTCTGAGAGCAGGAGTGGGTTTAAAGTCCAGCCCTGTGTGGGCAAACAATGACCCATTCAGGGAGCCATAAGCAATGCAGAGTTAGAAAAAGAGCAGCCAAGCACTTACAAAAGAGCACAACCCAGAAGAAAAATGTATGTTGTAGATTCTTATCTTTCTTTGCCTTCTTAATCCGCATCCATGAGTACCACTCATTCTCCACTTCGCTCAAATTCACTGACTCATTTCACAATGTCATCATCTACCAGATTTCTTGCCAGTTATGTTTTAAGCTCAGATTGTACTTTTTCCAGAGCCTCTCTGTTCTCCCTTCAAATAGGTCTCATAATTCACTCTCTTCAATGAATTTCGAAGTAGAAAGAAATTCCCCCTTAATAATCCTCTGACCAAATTCTCCCATTATTAATTTGCTGTAACTATTCCCTAATTTGTATTTACCCCTAGAATGTTATTTATACATTTTTTGTTTCAAAGTCTAGGCACTTTTAAAAACTGCCACATAATTCACATGCCATAAAATTCACCATCAAAGTGGTTTATGTGCTTTTTATACCTATCAGTATTGGCCTTACCAATCTTTGAGTGGAAGACCTTGAAGGACAGGAGCTCTATTTTTCTTTTTATCCAGCCATACAGGTAGACACTTAAAGCTACTTTTTAGTGGATATCGTTGACTTCAGCTGACAGAACTTTTAAGGAAATGTAGGCCAAACAAATGCTTGTAATCATCTGGCTTAGTGACATATGGTAAAATCAGAAGGGCCTAAACCCAAAGTTGTTAAAAGTGGAGAAGCTCTGACCAAAGTTAGGAAAGAATGATTGAAACACTGGCAGACTCTCATTGCTTTAATCCCTCTCCAATACTGATATAACGGAATCCTTAAAAGTTCAATAATGTGTCACTACTGAGCAAAGGACATCAATTATCGGAAATGCAAAACAACAGCATACTGTAATGGCAGCATTTTGTCTCACCAACCCTTTTGCTGGGGGTCTTTGTAATAACAGACAAGCTACTTTAACTGGATTTTATGTTTTACAAAAATAAAAAGGATTGTCTTAATGAATACAGCTGGCTATCATCGTCTGATACTCATAGGACTTTGTCATAAAGCTGCCTGATGCAAAATGGGAACTGGCCTGACCTTTTCACTACACCTCCATAACTACTTCAAGAATATGAACAGTAAATTCCAAAGGCCATAGCTGTCTTACAAACCACCACCATTTTGCAAAAAAAAAAAAAAAAAAAAAAAAAGAAATAGTAGTCCTGGACATTGACACTAGCAATAAGGAATTTTTGACATTACTAAATGTCTGAGGTGCTATTATCAGGAATTTTATAGCTCTTTGGCCAGGGATCAGAGGAAGAATGGAGAAGAGGAAAACCCCAAGGAACTGTAGAGCTCATTCCTAAGGGGCTCAAAAGGAGTAAAGGGACACTGGAGAGATTTTCTGAGCCTCAGGGATCTTATGTCTGCCCGCTATTGGTCTCTGTTCCCCGTGACAGGTGATGAGGCTCCAAGCACAGTCATTTGTCTGTCTCCATTCTATTCAGAGATAGGATCATTTTAGTTATATCCTTAAAACCATCATAATAATTCCTGTGTCTCAGAATCTCACACTGCTGTTGAGAACAATTAAAAAGGACTATACAATAAAAGGGATATATAACTCTGAGCCCAATGCCCAGTGAAAATACCCTATGAATCTTGATATGATTTTTGTGATGACCCTTTATCCTAATTTTAAATCTCTGAGTTATGAATGATCATATATAGAAAACCATTGCAACTGAACATAAAACTCCCTCTCGCTTCTTCCCTTTCTGTAGAGATAAGGCCTCATTCTACCCAGAATGATCAATAATCATATCAAGATCCTACCCAGAATGAAACCTCCTCATCTCTACAGAAAGGAAAAAAGGGAGAGAGATTTATGTTTGTAAGAAATCTAGAGGCTTCAGTAGTAACTTTGATGCTCCTATTGGACAAGAAAATAACCAAAGTGACCCAAATATCCAATACTTATATGTGAAATCTATCCAAAAAAGGGACAGTTTCTATTAGCTGTTTCCTTCCCTGTGTTATGGGCCACAGTCTCTTGTTTCTGTGTCTAGTTCATTTTTTTTAAACGAAAGCTGGACATTTTAAATAATATTATTTGGCAATTCTAAATCAGATATCTCCCAACCCAGGGGTGTGTTTTTTTTTTCTTTTCTGTCTGCTTGCTGTTTTTGTTGCTACTGAACTAATTTGGTAAATTCTGTATTCTTGGTTGTGTTTAACCACTAAAATCCCTGTTTGATTAGCTTAGTGGCCAGGTAAGGATTAGACAGAGATATCCTTAAATGACTTCAATCAGTAAGTCTCCTAGCCTTTGCTGAGGGGCTCTATGTGTGTATATTAGGGCACGCCTTCGATGTCCAGGCAGGCATTTGACAACTGTGCCTTAGCTTTCACTGTCTACCTGCTCAAGACATCAATATATCAAGTGGAGGTGGGCATATAGGACCTTTTCAAGTCTTCCCTGGCATACCCACAGCCCGGCCCGTGCACATGGTTTTCTAGATTTCCAGGAACATGCTGGAGCTTCTCAAAGCCCCCTACCAACATCTCATTCCCCGCTTTTCCTTTTAAGTATTTGGTCAGCTTCCTGTTTGCCCCAACGGTTACCGCTGCCTCAGGCAGCTGTGAAGTTAAACAATTGCTGATAATTGTTTATGAGAAACACCGGAGAGAAAGGCTTTCGGTGCTGGACAAACTCTGAGTCACTTCTAACAAACACAACCCCCGTGAGTGAGAGTTTCCAGGGAACTGCCACACATACCATATAATGACAGTTCTCCAGGAATGGAACTTTGAAAGAGTTCCAACTCTGCTTTGTCCCTTCCCCTGGCTGCCAGGCTACTGGTTTTTACCATGACTGTAGGCTACTAGTTTGCAGAGCTGGAGAAGTTGGAATGGAATAAGGACATGTTAACACATCACAAAGCTTACTGTTCATATTGCAATTCAGCTAATTTTCTGAGGAACAGTGAGTTTCCACCACAGCCTACTTTAACCCATTTCTAAGCTAAGTTTCAATCCTGAGCCTTAAAAGACAAATCTTTTTTTAATTTAACTTAGTTGTTTTTTGCCTCCTCTTTACTGTACAGAGCCTGGATCCAAAGAAAAAGGGCCATCCCTGTACCCACACATACCCCTCAACAAAAGCCTTCAGTTTCTACTTTAGCCATTGGCTTCTCAGAATCCAAAAATCAAATATTCTAGTGTACTGCTGCAAGAAGTCTTGGGAGAAAAAAAGACCATTGCAGTATTCAAAATATTTTTGTATTTTTAATGCATACCATAGAAACACTCTTTTTTTTTTTTTTTTTTTTTTTTGGCCGCGCCATGCAGCTTGCAGGATTTTAGCTTCCCCGAACCAGGGACTGAACCCAGGCCCCCAGCAGTGGAAGCATGGAGTCCTCACCATTGGACCACCAGGAAATTCCCTAGAAATACTTTTTTGACATGAGAATAAAAATACTATTTACTGGGGGCAAAAAAACGTTCCTCAGATTGTTGCATACCTCTGGTTAAGAATTTGATTCTGACAATTTTTGCTGGTATTCTCACTGTTTTTATAGAAGAGTAGGTTTTGAAGGTCTGTACTCTGCTATTCCTAATAACCAACAAACAAGTTTTGCTTTCATTCCCATCACAATTCATCACAATATTTCCGATGTCCATTGTGATTTCTTCTTTGACCCATAAGCAAATGAAAAGTGCATTGCTTAAATTATAAACATACTGGAATATTCTAGTTATCTTTTTGTACTGATTTATAGTTTAATTGCATTGTGTTCACATATCATGATCTAAATGATTGCAATACTTTCTTGTAACTTGCTATAATGCCCAGCATATGGCCATTTGGTAATTTTTCTGAGAGCAAGTTCCGTGCTCTTAAAAGGAATTTATATTCCAAAGTTTCTCAACTCAATACTCTATTTCTGTAATACATGCTAAATTTGTTAAGTTAGTTGTTCAAATCTTCACTACTATTCCTGATTTTGATTTGCCTGTTTTATCAGTTTGAGAGAAATGTGTTAAAAACTTACTATTTCTCCTTATAGTTCTGTCAATTTTGAGATTATGTTACTGATTGTTGAAAAATTTTGAATTATTATATTGTTTTATGTTTCTGGTAGGTTTAATATTTTATTATTAAGAAATGTTCCATCTTATCTCAAGTAATGGTTCTTGCCTTAAAGTATACTTGACCAATTTTACTTAGCCTACCTTTCCAAGGTGCTTTTCAGGTATTATCTCATACACTAACAATGCCACTATAAGGTAGTCATTATTATTGCAATCATTTTACAGATGAGGAAACTGGGCACTGAGAAGTTATCTTCCCAGTGTCAGAAAGACAGCAAGAGATACAGTCAAGATTCAAACCCAGATCTCCTCTAGACAGAGCACAAGCTCTTCATCACTTCACTATGCTGCCTGTCTCTTTTTTTTTAGCCCATCCAGAAAAGCATAGGTTTGAAAAGTGTCCCATCAATTCACAGACACAAAAGAAGACTATATTTTAAACTTAATACAAACAAAACAGGCTGGGAGAAAAAAAAAACTTCTATTGAAAGGATCAGGTAGTATTTATAATCAATTTTCATTTCATTTTAACTGTTACTTATAGCCACTTTGAGCTGATACATACAAGAAAACTTTATTTTTATTAAAATTCATGCATTTCTTGATACACTTACTAAGTAATATGTGAAGAGATGTCCAACTTATAGAGGTTCTCTAACACATATAGTGAATATCTTAGCAAAAACTAGAGAAAACAAAACATAAAGCAAACAAAATAACAGAAATACAAGTGGAAGAAGTAAGAGAACAAACGAAGTTCACACATAGTTTCAATGAAGGTGCTCAAAAGTAAACGTACACCGGGACAGATTCTGTGGTGGTGGAGGAGGTGTAGGAAGTTAAATGTTAATCGTGTCATAGTTAAAAATGGAACACAGCTCTGTCTTCTTATGATAAGCCTGCTAGCAGGGAGAAAGCTTTGAATTAACTGTACTTATCACAAAAGAAAAAATTTAAGATTTTAAATGTAAACTTAAAAATAATATAAAAGAGTTAAGAAAATCGTGTAGAAGAAGGGGTAGACAAAATAATTAGCTACTAAAGGTATCAGAAAAAGGCCTGAGAAAATCTGGTTAAAATGTTAAACCTTGTATTGCTACTGATGGGGGTAGTTGTTTTTATATCTTTTAAAAATAATAAAAAGATTCTGCTAAAAAATTTAAAAAAAAGAAAATCGTGTAGAGGTGAACTAAAGATGAAGCTAACAGTGAGCCAGTCGACAAAGGGCTGAACATTTGACTCTAAACATTCTCACGCTCATAAAGAGACACAGTTATAGGATTCAAATGTCCACAAAGTAAGCACAAACTAGGTTCAGTGTTTCTCAACAACTTCCTTACCTTACAACATGGTCTACTTTTAGCAAGATGTCTCACGTAGGTCTTTGACATCTTAGCACAGAACAATTTACAGGAAGTAATGACAGGGAGTGCTCTAGTGGGACAGCGATACCCAGGTGTGATGGGCCTTTCTGACTGCAGAGCTGAATGCAAGCATAGATCATACAGTCTCGAGAATAAGAGTCCTAAACTCACATGTCTACAGGAACCAAGGATATAATGTGAGTCAACCAAGACACTTTTATTTATTTATTTATCTATTTATTTAATAAATTTATTTATTTTTAAAAATTTGTTTATTTTATTTACTTATTTTGGGCTGCATTGGGTCTTTGTTGCTACGCGTGGGCTTTCTCTAGTTGCGGTAAGTGGGGGCTACTCTTCATTGCGGTGCGCAGGCTTCTCATTGCAGTGGCTTCTCTTGTTGTGGAGCACGGGTTCTAGGTGCGCGGGCTTCAGGAGTTGTGGCGCACAGGCTCAGCAGTTGTGGCTCGCGGGCTCTAGAGCACAGGCTCAGTAGTTGTGGCACATGGGCTTAGGTGCTCCACAGCATGTGGGATCTTCCTGGACCAGGGCTCAAACCCGTGTCTCCTGCACTGGCAGGCGGATTCTTAACCACTGTGCCACCAGGGAAGCCCAAGCAAGCCACTTTTAAAGGAAAAAGAAGTTCTTTGGACACCAAAACACAGACTACATATGAAACATTCAAGAATATTCTTTCCTTACTCAAAGCAAGATGCTTCCATTTTTCTTGTATGTGGTACTCTGTCTCCCTTTCATTGTTTCATGTCTGTTAGAAATGGCGACAGAAATTTCTCTGCTGTGAGAGAATCTACAGTGCGATCCCTCTGACAGGTGGCAGATGAGACTCAGCCTCAGGGCTGAGGAGACAGCAAAATGGTGGAGAGCATGGTAAACTGAAAAGCAGAGGCTTTACCGAAAAGACAGCCATTCCTTGCTGTGATATTGTCAGACAATAAGGAATACACATGCGGTCTTTGTCCCGAGTTCCTGGCACAGAGCTCCTAAAACTTGGTATTTCCCGAGTAACAGAGGTAAGAGAAGTGCCTTTTGTTATCTATAATAAGCCCCTTTCAACCATGTAAGAATTTATATTAATGAGGTGACTCCTGATGCGCCCATGGACACATTCCAGAGAGGGGCTGGTGCCCGAAGAACCACCACGTGATTAAGAGGGTTGGCACTTTCAGTTCCCCCTGCAACCTCTAGGAAAGGGAGATGGGCTAGAGGTTGAGCTAATCACCAATGACCAATCACAATGATTTCATCAATCCTGCCTATCTAATGAAACCTCCATAAAACCCTCCCAAATGACGGCTTCAGAGAGCTTCCAGGATGGTGAACACATTGGGTGCTGGGAGGGTGATGCATCTGGAGAGGGTAGGGAAGCCCAGGGCTCTTTTCCCCACATCTTGTCCCATGCAACCCTTCTATCCAGCTGTTTCTGAGTTGTAGTCTTTATAACAAACTAGTAACCATAACTGAATTGTTTTCTCCAAGCTCTGTGAACTGTTCTAGCAAATTATCAAACCCAAGGAGGGGTTGTGCAACACCCCAATGTACCGTCGGTTGATCAGAAGAAGTACAAGTGGCAGCCTGGGACTATGACCGGTGTCTGAAGTAGGGGGCAGCCTGGGACTGAGTCCTGACCCTGTGAGGTCTGTGCTAACTCCAGGGAGATAGTGTCAGAATGGAACTGAACTGAAGGACACCTAGCTGGTGCCTGCAGAGAATTAGAGGACTGCTTGGTGTGGGGAAAAAAAAACACACATCCGGTGTTAGAAGTGTTGTGAGTAAAAAACCAGATAAGAGTGAAGTGTTCTGGTGTTGTAAAAACAGCACTTCATACTTGGCTCTTGACAATTTTTGCCAGATTGTCTTTTTTTCCAAAGTCAGAAATCTCTTTTATGAAAAATTTCTGGATTTTAAATGTTGGCTAAAAAAAGAGAAAAAAAGTTTCTAAACATGCTACAGGACAAATAAAACCTACTCCTTATCAATTGCCAATTTGAGACTTCTGGTCTCAAGAACTCTCCAAGCCTTCTCACATAATTAATTAAGTTCCTGAAAAAGACTGAGTCCTGGTACGCTCAAGGTTATCCTCCTTGTACAAAGCACAGCCTGCTGTGCTATTCGGTAGAGTACAAACATGGCCATAAACTCTCCCTCTCCTTGTACCCATGACCCTTTGCAATGTAGCTTTGAGTGCCCCTCACTGACTCCAAGCTTGGCCACGTGACTTGCTTTAGCCAAGGAGAAGTGAGCAAATGTGACACGAGCAGAGGCTTGAACGATGCCTGTGTGTTGGAGTTTACCCTTTCTTGCTGTTCATTGAAACCCTGCCACCATGTGGTCAACTTCAGACTTGCTGGAGGATAAGAGGCTACACGAATAAGAGGCCCCAGTTGTCCCAGGCAAGGCCATCATAAACCAGCCATCTCAGCATATCTGCCAACTGACTAGACACATGAACAACATTGAGACCAGCAAATCCAGCCAAGATGAAAAGACCTCCCAGCCGATTCACAGAATTACAAGCTAAATGAATCGTTGCTAGTTTGACTGACTCAGTTTTAAGGCAAGTGGTTACAGCAAAAGATAACTGATACATGCTATCATATATCAGTTTTACACCTATCAAAAATACCATTATAGGGGCTTCCCTGGTGGCGCAGTGGTTAAGAATCCGCCTGCCAATGCTGGGGACACAGGTTTGAGCCCTGGTCTGGGAAGATCCCACATGCCGCAGAGCAACTAAGCCCATGCGCCACAACTACCGAGCCTGAGCTCTAGAGCCCACGAGCCACAACTACTGAGCCTGCGTGCCACAACTGCTGAAGCCCACGCGCTCTAGAGCCCATGCTCCACAACAAGAGAAGCCATAGCAACAAGAAGCCCGCGCACCACAACAAAGAGTAGCTCCCACTCGCCACAACTAGAGAAAGCCTGCACGCAGCAACGAAGACCCAACACACCCAAAAATAAAAAAAATAAAATAAATTAATTAAATTTTAAAAAATACCATTATAAAGGCACTTGTTTTTGTGGAACTAAGAAGGCTTTTTCTCAAGAGAAAGGGTTTTTTTTTTGTGTGCAATCACCACCAGACCTATCATTAAGTGTCTTACACATTCCTGTCACTTTTATTAATTAGCCTCTATGTCGACAACCAAAAACATAAAGCTACCTAGCATGCAAAAGCTTTCTCATTTGCCTAAGGTGTCTGCTTCTATCTTCAACAAATCCTTGAGGACCACTCACTGTGAAAACTCCCTTCAGTGGGAGAACTGTCAGCAAAGAACCATATGCTTTAGAGCTGGAGGGGAGACTGAGATCCTTTTAAAGAAAAGTTAAGCATCCTGAAAAGGCCACTAGCCTGAATGTAATGCTTGCATGTGGGTCAAGGGAAGGCTAGTTGACAAAGTCAAGATCTTCTTCAAAAGATACCAAAAGAGGGCTTCCCTGGTGGCACAGTGGTTGAGAGTCTGCCTGCCGATGCAGGGGACACAGGTTCGTGCCCCAGTCCGGGAAGATCCCACATGCCGTGGAGCGGCTGGGCCCGTGAGTCATGGGCGCTGAGCCTGCGTGTCCGGAGCCTGTGCTCCGCAACGGGAGAGGCCACAACAGTGAGAGGCCTGCGTACCGCAAAAGAAAGCAAACAAAAAAAAGATACCAAAAGAGTATGGGTTAGGCACAGTAGTAATTTAGAAATTTTTTATTAAAAAAAAATTAGTACACAGCCAACCACCCAGAGAACATTATTACTTCCTAATGTATGCTCAAAGATAAAATGGTTGCAAGAGGTTCATCTAACAGCTGATTTGAATGAGCAAAGTGCATCAACATTAGTGGCAACTTCCAAAATTCATGATCTCCGTGCTATATTAGTAAATCTATAGCCTTGTTTTTCTGTAGGACACCAGAGACAATTGGTATTTACAGTCCTCCTAATTCACGGAAATAATATTATCTGCACCTAAGAAATTTCTCTTTCCATTTTCTCTTGGACCACTTTCAAGTACATATCTTATTTAATTCTCTATCATTTTCCTCAATCCATGATGGCATTCACAAGGAATACCATGTATTATCAAACAATGAATCATCCTCTCTGCTTATTATCTGACATGCCACTCCTGGAACATTCAATTCTTTTTAGGCATTACAGTAGGCCCTCTGTATCTGAGGGTTCCACATCCACGGATTCAACCAACTACAAGTCAAAAATATTCTAGGGAAAAAAAATTCCAGAAAGTTCCCCAAGGCAAACCTTGAATCTGCCGTGTGCCAGCAGCTATTTACAGAGCATTTACAATATATCAGGTATTATAAATAATTTAGAGATGATTTAAAGTGTATGAGAGGATATGCGTGGGTTATATGTAAACACTATACCATTTTATAAAAGGAACTTGAGCATCAGTGGGGTTTGGTATTTGCAGGGAGTCCTGAACCAGTCCTCCTCAGATACCAGGTACGACCTGCACGTCTTAAATTTGGGATAGACTCCTTTTTTCTATACGTGTGTGCGTATGTGTGTGTGCGTGTGTGTGTGTATCCCAACACCACTCTATTTGAACCCCGCCCTCATGAGCCATTTGAAAAGTCAAAGATCTTAACATAAAAATTTAAAAAAAGGAATAGTGACCCTATACAAAATGTACACACTGACTTTTTTAAAACTTTTCCCTTTTCACTTTTTATACAACTTCAAAAAGTAATAGTTTAGCTATCTTTGTGACAATGTTACTGATTTTCACTTTACTGCCTGGTAACTAATAATTTTAATCAACTCTTTGATTTCCTATGATGCTAAATTCTAAACCAAGCACCTACAGTGTGCCAGGAATTATACTAGTGGCATAAAGATAAATAAGCAGGGGTCACTGGCCCAGGGACTCACAGGCTAATGAAGAAGGCACAAGTAAATAACAACCAAGTAAAATTTAATGTTTTTGGTACTATAGTATGTGTATAGTTCAAGTATAATGCAAAATCAGGTCGTTTCCAGGTCCCAGGAGATGGTCATCTCTACCTGGACAGCCCTCCCTCTAAGTCATCCAAACCAACCGCATCATCTTACCTCCTAAATGCGCTTCTTCCTCACAGGGTCCCTCAACTGTTACAGGGCCCCACAGTCCTAGCAATCAACATGGCTGGAACTTTCCGAGTCATCAGTTAAGTCCTCTTCTGTGCAGGGCTCACAGAGCCATACAAACAGTTTGCCAAGCTTATCATGCCTCAGGGATACCTTCTTTAAGACTCCTCATTCTGTCTTACTTTCATCCTTTTAACTCTTACCTAGACAAACGTATAATCTCCTATCCAGTTTCCTGCTTCTTGGCTCACCCACTTTATACCGTGCTGGCAGACTACTCTGCAGAAAGCAAGATCTTTCTAAAGAACAGCATTTGAAGTCCTCTGCAATCTTGTCCCAACCTTTCCAACTTGGGTTCCAGCTGCCAGTCTCTTTCGCACACTCTGTGGTCCTAATCAACTATATTTACATAATGGTATCCCAAATACCCCATGTCTGTATCTTTCTCGGACAGTTCTTATTAAAAATCCACAGTTTCCTATCTCCCCAAGTACCCATCCCAGCCATATTTTAAGATCCAAATTTAATGAAGCCTTTTCTGAGAAGTTTTACCCTGTTTCTCTCATCTAAAAACAAGTTGCTTTCTCTTTTGAATTCCCCCAGCAATTTATTTGTGCCTCTATTTCTTAAACTGATGTTATCTTCCCCGATAGAATGGATTTTTAAAAGAAGGAGCTCTGTCCACTCAAAGCCAACATTTGTATGTACTCAGTAATCAGTAAATCCTTTCTGAATATATTAATGCCTGTTAGTTTTACTTTTCAGTCAAACAGAGTCAAGCAGCAGTATCTGAACAAGCTGGACCACTCACCTGATTTCCGCAGGGAACTGTGCATTTGTGACCAGGAAACTGGAGATTTTACACTCGTGGAGTAGCTTCAAAAACCTGTTGATTTCTGGGTACATGATGGGTTCTCCCACAAGGGATAATGCACAGTGCTTTACTGTCATTCCTTCCTCAAAGCGGTCCTCTCTGACACCTGGCACTCCTGGAGAACATGGTGGAAAGGAACAAGCTCAATAAGGCACAGATAGAGAACATCACTTTTATTTTTCTTAATTTAAATTTTTTTTAATTTTTCTTAATGGTTCTTTGATTTTAGAGGGCAAAATTACTTTTGATACCAGCCAAATAATACAAAACAAGAGCCTGGGGGTGGGGGGGCAACCCTAACATTATTAAACCAGAAAAAAAAAACCTAGAATTATTATATCAGCAATCTCATCCTTGGTTTTAGTACTAATTAAACTACATCAATACAAGCAGGCAAAACTAACTTTGTTATTAGCTAATTATTTGGAACACAGAATGTATTACTTTCCATAATTTGCTTAGCTCTGCATTCTTTCATGTTGATCTAAGACAATGAACTCAGTACAGCTGCATAAGGAAAGCCTCTCCTATACCAATCATTGCCGCCTTCATTCCTCAAGTATTCTGAATCGAGAAAATAAACGCAGTCGGTCCAAAAGAACAGAGGAGAGAAAAAGCCTGCAGTTCTCACCTTTGGCTTCATATTGGAATCACCTGGAGAGTATCGTAAACTATGGCGGCCTAGGTCCACTGCCCAAGATTCTGTTTAACTGGAGTGGATGCAAGCCAGAGTAACGGAAGCTTTAAAAGTTCCTCAGGTGATTCTAATGTGCAGCCAAAGTGAAAAACCACTGCATAAACCAGAGGCCCCCAAACTTATATGCCAACTAGAATCACCTTGGAACTGTCAACGTTCCAAATTCCAGGCCACAGCACAGACCAATGAAATCACCATCTCTGGGAAAGGGGCAGAGGCATCAGGAGCTTTGAAGCTCCCCAGGTGATCCCAATACGCAGACAAGTTTGGGGAATCACCGCCACACACCATTGGTTCTCGACCCTAGTTAGACATTGAGAAATAACCCAAAGAACTTTTAAAAATCCCAGTGTCCAGGCAGTATCCCAAGCCAATTAAATCGCAACCTCTAGGGATGAGAGCCTGAGACATCCCTATTTCTTAAATGCTCCCCCTGTGATTAGAGTGGACAGGGTGGGTTAAGCAGCACTGCTCTAGACTCGATGTACTGTAGGAAAGCATGCATGAAAAAAAAAAAATAGAAAGCATGCTTGAAAGTCCCTCAATCTAACACAGAGTTTGAAAGACTTGGAAATTGCTTAAAAAGGCAAATAAAAACATATCTCCCTTACTTCAGATATTTCTATCCATTACGTAGTTTCTTTTTGAAGAACACATTCTCTCTAAAGGATACAGATTCCTCACCGAGATTGAAGGTAGGAAGAAACATGTTCATATTCCCTCTCAGTCATTTATGAACCATCTCTGAAAAGTAGTTTTCTTGACTGTAAGCAGTACTTAGCCCAAAGAATGTTTCTTAGAATTAAATGAGATAATGCATGGAAAAGCTTTAGAAGAGGGCCTAGCACACACACAAAAAATTCATTAAGGATTTTTTCTTCTCATCACCTTTAGCCTGGTTTCTTAAAATGATTAAATCCCAGTCACTATCACCTTAAAGAACAACAACAACAAATCTGGAGAAAATAAAGTTAGTTTTCACTGCTTGCTTGTGCTTGAGTTTCCAGGAAGTGACATTATTTTACACACACACACAGGCACACACACACAATCTACTTGAAAATAAGCAAGGGCAAGTAAATACCCAAGACGTCAAACAAACATAATGCATGCTAAAATCAGAACAATCTCAAAGTGGCAGCTTTTATCTTCTTTTATGACTACCTAACTGCAATTCTAAGAATGTATTTCATGTCAGTATTTGGGGGATGAATAATTTTTTAAGTTATTGAAATATAATATCTTAAGTGAATCAAGGTTTTAAATAAAACTTGATCCATAACGCAGTCTGTGTTACCAAGACAACTCATCATTAAGTATAAAGTTTCCTTTTTGTTAAAAAAAAGAAAAAATCAGCAACTTTAATCTCGCTGGGAGAAGATGAGTAGAAGGGCAGATTTAATCAGAACTGCAAAATTAACCTAAAACTCAGAAAGCAGAATGGCTGAGCACTGGCTGGGCCCTAACCACTGGAAGTCAGACACACCAGGTCCAAATTCTTGCTCTACCACTAGGGCTGGTCTGTGTCCTGGGTCAAGCCACTCACCCCCTCTACACCCATTCCCTAATCTATAAAATAGGGATTTCACATGCACACAGTTATAAGAATTCAACGAAATAAGCCACATGAAATAACAGGTCTGGTACCAGGCCCAGCACATAAGCATTCAAAAAAATCTTATTTTTATTACCGTAATTATTTCATGAATTGAAACAGAAATTCAATTATTTCCATTATTTTAAATAAAATGGTAATTCCATTCAATTCAACATACAGTTGACCCTTGAACAACAAGGGCTAGAACTGTGCAGGCCCACATATATGTGGATTTATATATATATGTGTGTGTGTATATATATGTATACACACACACACACACACACACACACACACAGAGGAACATTTTTTGGAGATTTGTGACAATTTGAAAAAACTAGCAGATGCCCCCCACAGCACAGAAATATCCAGAAAATTTAAGAATAACTTAGGTATATCTCGAATGCATAAAATATATGTAGATACTTGTCTATTTTATCATTTACTACCATAAAATACACATAATTTTTTTTTTTTTTTTTGGCCAGCCACACGACATGCAGGATCTTCCCCGACCAGGGATGGAACCTTGGGAGCTCAGAGTCTTAACCACTGGACCACCAGGGAAGTCCCAAATACACATAAATTTTTTTAAAGTTAAAATGTATCAAAACGTACTCACACAAACACTTAAGGACCACACACGGCACCATTCCCAGTCCAGAGAAATGTAAACAAACGTAAAGTTGCAGTATTAAATCATAACTGCACAAAATTAACCATAGTACCGACTGTACCTCGGTAATAATTTCCTAAGATCTCCTGTTGCTACCGCACTAAGCGCAAGTGTTGCAAGTATCTGCTTGAAATGCCACGCCACGTGAGGCTCATCATCTCCACGTGAGCAGTTCATCTCTCCAGTCAATTGCAAATTGCAGTAAAAGGCAATCTCTCGCAGTTCTCTCGTAATTTTCATCATGTTTGTGCAATACCATGAACCTTGAAATAACACCACGGGACTCACACGATGTGCCATTAGTGATGCTGGAAGTGCTCCCAAGAAGCAGAGAAAAATCATCACATGACAAGAAAAGGGTGAATGGCTTGATATGTACTGCAGATTCAGATCTGCAGCTGCCGTTGGCTGCCACTTCAAGATAAATGAGTCCAGTGTAAGGACCATTGTTAAAAAAAAAGAAAAGGAAATTCATGAAGCTGTCGCTGCAGCTACACCAGCAGGCGTGAAAACCTTGCGCTTTTTGCAAAACGCCTTTGTACCTCATATTGAAAATGCAGCTTTTATCTGGGTGCAGGATTGTTATAAAAAAGTCATACCTATAGACGAATTATGAGTCAAAAGGCGAAGTCATTATATGACAACTTAAAGCAAAAGGAAGGTGAAGGATCTAAAGCTTGAGAATGTAATGCCAGCAAAGGATGGTTTGATGATTTTAGAAAGAGGTTTGGTTTTTAACATGTCAAGGTAACAGGAGAAGCAGCTTCTGCCAACCAAGAGGCAGCAAAGGAATTCCCAGCAAAGAAAATCATTGAGAAGAAAGGATGTCTGCCGGAACGGGTTTTTAATGTAGTCAAAACTGCTCTATTCTGGGGTGCAAAAAAAAGCCTCAAAGGACATTTATTAGCAAGGAAGAGAAGCCAGCACCAGGATTTAAGGCAGGAAGGGGTAGGCTGACTCTACCGTTCTGTGCAAATGCAGGAGGGTTTACGATCACGACTGCCCTTCTCTATAAAGCTGCTAACCCCTGAGCCTTGGAGGGAAAAGATAAACACCAGCTGCCAGGCTTTTGGTTGTACAAAAAGAAGGCCTGGACAATGAGAACACTTCTTCTGGACTGATTCCATGGATGCTTTGTCCCTGAAATCAGGAAGTACCTCGCTGGTAAGGGACTGTCTTCTAAAGTTCTTTTGATATTGGACAATGCCCCTGGCCATCCAGACCCCATGAGTTCAACACCAAGGGCGTCCAAGTGGTCTCCTTGCCCCCAAACACAACATCTCTAATTCAGCCTCTAGATCAGGGGGTCAGAAGGACCTTTAAGGCTCATTACACATGGTGCTCTATGGAAAGGACTGTCAGATCCCTGACAGACAGAACATTAGGGACGTCTGAAAGGATTACACCACTGAAGATGCCATCCTTGTTCTAGAAAAATGTGTGAAAGCCATCAAGCCAAAAACAATACATTCCTGCTACAGAAAACTGTGTCCATTTGTTGGGCATGACTTCACAGGATTTACGACAGAGCCAATCAAGGAAATCAAGCAAGAGATTGTGGATATAGTTAACAACAACAACAACAACAAAAAAAAGGTGGGGCTTCAAGATATGGGTCTTGGAGAAATTCAAGAGCCAGCAGACACCACACCAGAGGAGCGAACAGAAGAGGACTGCATGGAGATGAGTGCTTCCTAACCAGTGCCAGGTGACGAGGAAGAAGACAGAGAAGAAGCAGTGCCAGAAGCCAATGGACACGAGGCAATCTCAGAAGCGTTCGATTATTCAAGACTGCTTTTGACTTCTTTTACGACATGGACCCTCCTCCTATGATACGGGCACTGAGACTAAAGCAAGTGGTGGAAGAAGGACTGGTACCCTATAGAAACGCTTTTGGAGAAATGAAAAAGCAAAAAAGTCAGACATAAATTACTACGTATTTACATAAAGTCACACCGAGTGTGCCTGCCTGCCTCTCCGGCCTCCCCTCGCCCACCCGAAACAGCAGGGAGATGCTGACATGTCCAAGGAATCTGAGTAACACGGATGGCCACGGCAGGGCTTTGAGAAGGGTGGCCTAAGAAGGGTGGATCACGTTGGGTGCTATGTTGAGAATAGAGGGGCAAGCAGAGAGGCTAACCTGCCACAAGGATATTACATAATCTAAGCAAGAAATGATGGTGGCTTGGACCAAGGTGATGGCAGTGGAGGTGACAAGAAGGGCTTATCAGCTGGGCCTATTTCAAAGGTATAGTCAACGGCTCTATTTTGAAGGTATGTTTGAAGGACTTTCTAATGGACTGGATGTAGGTTATGAGAAACAGAGAGGTGTCAATGATTTCTATAAAGTTTTTGGCCTAAGCAAGAGTCACCATCAATTGAGACAAGTTGGCGGTAAGAAAGCCTTAGGGGTAACATGGGGGTAACAAGTATTGGGGGGGTGGGAAAGGGGGTGGAGGTAGATACCATGTGTTCAATTTTGGACACGTGAAGTCTAATATGTCTGTTAGATAGCTGAATGTGTGTCCAACATTCAAGTTTGGGTTCTGGGAGAAAGGCCTAGGTGGAAATAAACATTTTTGCGAAATGGATGGTATTTCTATCCAAGGGCCCGAAGCAGATTACCAAGGCAAAAAGGGCAGTTAGAGAAGAGGACCAAGGACAGAAGTCTACGCAATCACATACCTGAGGAAAGGAAGAGGGACCAACAAAGGACACTATCAGGGAAGAATGAGGAAAACTTAAAGGCAAAGAGATCAACTGCCATCTTCTCTGAGAGCTACAGCTAATAAATATCAGACGACTACAAAAACAAACAAAAACCAAGACCAAAAAAAAGCCTGTGGATAAGGCTTTTAAAAGAATAATTCTGGGATTTTAAAATTATCCTTATTTTCTCAAAAGTAAGGCACTGAGAATATGTAAAACCTTGGTTCTCTCCTTCAAGAAGCACATTTCTATTTCATGCTCACTGTCAGAGGCGATTACAGTGCTCCCCCAAACACAAGGCCCTCAGGGACTCAACCTCATGCTATCTTTCACTGTCCTCAAAGAAATATGTCAGAAAATAAGACATCCTCCAAATTTCTAATGGAAAGCAGTCCTGGAGCAGGAGGACAGCCCAGGCAACAGCAGACACTACAGTTCAATAGCAAATCTATAGGGATATTTCCCACTGTGTGTCTGTCTGTCTGTCTGTCTATCTCTCTCTTTCTCTCTCACTCACACACACAGAGCCTGTTCACTTCATGTTTCCCTAAACCTTATCCATTTCACCTCTAAACTCTGCTTTGGTTTTGTTTTGGTTTTTTGGTTTGGAGGTTTTTGTTGTTGTTGTCGTTGTTAGTTTTCTTTTTGTTTTTTCTTAAGCAAGTTTTGTGACATTTATCAGCCTGAACAGCTTCCTGATCTCACTACAGGCATCATATTAACTAGGAAGCACCCCTTACCTTACTGAAAGCTGCCAAAGCAGAAACTTAAGATTCCAGAATTTTTAACCTAAGGTCATAGCAATAAGCTGAATAAACCAGAAATAAAAATGATACAAGGTTCGGGCTCCCCTGGTGGTGAAGTGGTTAGGAATCTGCCTGCCAACACAGGTGACATGGGTTCAAGCCCTGGTCCGGGAAGATCCCACATGCCACAGAGCAACTAGGCCCGGGCGCCACAACTACTGAGCCTGCGCTCTCGACCCCGCGAGCCACAACTACTGACCCCGCGTGCCACAACTACTGAAGCCCACGCCCCTAGAGCCAGTGCTCCGCAACAAGAGAAGCCACCACGATGAGAAGCCCGAACACCACAACGAAGAGTAGCCCCCACTCGCCACAACTAGAGAAAGCCCACACGCAGCAATGAAGACACAACTCAGCCAAAAATAAATAAATAAATAATTTTTTAAATGATACAAGGTTCAACACAGAGTATTCCTATTTCTTTGGGGTTTTTTTGGGGGGGTTGATTAACCCCCCTCTATTCTGAATACTTTCTTATGCCTTTTTTTAAATTGAGGTATAATTGATATGTGTGAGTATTCCTCTTTCTAAAGATTGGACCAATCAGAAATAAAACATTTTCTTCTTTCTTCTCAAATAACAATATAGTTCCTGGCCAAAGATGTTCCTAAGAACCCCTCCTGGCTGAAAGTCATATATAATATATCTTTGATACAGCCACTTCTACTATGATGTTTATTTCATAAATAAGCTTCGGAAAACAATTAGCAGGTGGTGTTCTCTTCCCCGCCTCCCCAACATTCCTTTTGGATGTGTACTTTAGCACACCTTATTCCTGAGGACCATGTGTTGGAGACCCTTTATTTTTTGCATTACTTCACTTCTAGCTTAAACTATAGATAAAAACGTCTAGCAACAAATGATGTCATCTTCACATTTGCATGTTCAGCACCGAGGATGTTCCTCACAGACAGTGTTCACTCACTTGATGTCAGCTGAACTGATGGGAAGCTGAGCTAAAGAAACCTGAACTCCATTCTCTGAAAACTATTTCTCCCTGCCATGGGGGTATTTAGAGGGGGGCAGTGAGCATTTTGAAAAAAGGCAGAGTTGCACTGTAATTCTGACCTACTTGTAATCAATGTAAAGTTAATTTTGCATGCACATAAAGGGAAAGCTAATAAAAGTCATGGGAAGAAAGCTAATAAAAGTCATGGGAAGAAAGCTGGTTTAATGATCAATGAAATAACTGAAAAGACAATGATTGCCCTTGGGATTGAGAACAGATGCATGAAAAGGAAATGTTTAAAAGATGAGTATACGGGCCTCCCTGGTGGCGCAAGTGGTTGAGAGTCCGCCTGCCGATGCAGGGGATACGGGTTCGTGCCCCGGTCTGGGAGGATCCCATATGCCGCGGAGCGGCTGGGCCCGTGAGCCATGGCCGCTGAGCCTGCGCGTCCGGAGCCTGTGCTCCGCAACGGGAGAGGCCACAACAGTGAGAGGCCCGCATACCGCAAAAAAAAAAAAGATGAGTATATTCTCAAAATGTGCTCAAGGCTGGCCACTCAGCTAAAGCTGGACACTCAGAGGCAAAAACAACAGTATGCACAACAAGTCTCATCCTACACAAAAATACTATCATCAAATGACTGAACCAGACCCATAGGAGAGAGCGGGTGATCATTATGGGCTAGGAAAGCACCCTGTAAAACAGGACTCCAAGCTAGAGTAAGGGAAATTATTAATGAGTGACCTCTAAGGAAAGGCTAAAGTGGAGATACCCAGAAAATGACAAACTAAGAAGGAAATGGAACTAATCATATTGTGGTAATTATTTCACAGTCTGTCTATATATCAAATTGTCATGTTGTGCATGACACAATGCTATATATCAATTGTACCTCAGTAAACCTGGAAGAAAACACAATGCTTACAAAATGCTATATGTCAACTGTACCTCAGTAAACCTGGAAGAAACTTACACAATGCTATATGTCAATTGTACCTCAGTAAACCTGGAAGAAAACAGTCATGTTAAAAAAAATAATAATTTTATTAGCTGTGATAATGATATTGTGTTTATGAAAAAAATCTAATGTTTAAAAGAGATTCATATTGAAGTCTGAAGGCAAATGTGATACTTGGGATTTGTCTTTACTTCAGCAAAGAAAAAAGGGGAGACAGAGAAGTAAGTATGGCACAATTTTGACAATTTTTAAATAGGGGAGAAAAGGATATGGGGGTTTATTGTGCCATTCTATTTTGTGTATACTTGGACATTTTCATAATACGATTTTTTAAGAAGTTTAGACTAAAAAAGAAATCAGGGCTTCCCTGGTGGTGCAGTGGTTAAGAATCTGCCTGCCAATGCAGGGGACATGGGTTCGAGCCCTGGTCCGGTAAGATCCCACATGCTGCAGAGCAACTAAGCCCCTGCGCCACAACTACTGAAGCCCACGCACCTAGAGCCCGTGCTCCGCAACAAGAGAAGCCACCGCCGTGAGAAGCCTGCGCACGGCAACGAAGAGTAGCCCCTGCTCACCGCAACTAGAGAAAGCCCGCGTGCAGCAAAGAAGACCCAACGCAGCCAAAAATAAATAAATAAAGAAAGAAAATAATAATTTTAAAAAAAGAAATCAGATCAATTCATGTTATTAGTAAGGAAAAATAACCATGGTATATTAAAGGGTAAAAATAAAGCACTGTATATTTTTTAAAAAGGCATAAATGTGGAACTAGGAAAAAAACTAGACTCTCCACCAGGGGCTGATATGACTCTAGAGTTACATTCCTGCATCTTTACCATCCAGAAGTAGGAGGTGTGTCAGAGCTGCACCCAGGTGACGGTACTCGGTTCAGAAGAGGTAGAGTGACTTGCATTAGTCTCACCATCCTCACCCTGAAGCTGACTAACCAGAAAGGAGGGTGACCTGTTTGATTGATACCCTTAAGGATGAATAAAAGATAGAACATAGAGATTTCACTGATTGCAGGAGGAATTCAGGTTCATTAAAAAAGAAAACGTTAGATTATAACCATTGATAAAGACTGAGTGAAGTTATAAAATCTCACTGCCAAGTTGAATGCCCACAGTAAACAACCATCAATTTGAACACCAGATTACTTTCTGCCAAGAGCCAAGAACATAGAAAACATAACTAATACTCTGAAATATTAAAATTCTATCATTTTGCCAAAGTTATAATAAAAAGAAAAAAATTAACATTGTTGTGTCATAGACCACCCCAGTTTTCCAGAAGAACTTTGGATTCTTACAAATTATGTATTTCATCCTTTGGTAATTAGGTTTTTTTTTTTTCTTTTTCTAATACTATAGTTTCACAGCAGGATTTGCTTTGGTTATGATAGCAATGAGACAGATTTTCAAAAAAGTAATGTCTTAATTAAGCACAGAATAAAGTAAAAAGCATTAACAAATAGTCACCACCATCCAAAAATTGGAAACTAAGGAAGTTCTCATCTTAGTGAAAATATAATGAATGAGAGCTCTTTTATGCCCATGTGCCGACCTGTCTACTGCCCATCACACCTTCAAATATACACCTGTTTTCTACTACTACTTTAAAGAAAAACTGCTTTGGTACCCTGAAGAGTGTCAGTGTACAAATATCAACCAGTTGCAATTTGGAAACCTTTCTAGAAAATTTGTTGTCGATTATATAAAGACATGATTTGCTGACATGGTAACATTTTGTCAAGTCAATTAAGGTATGCAAAAAGAATCCTCTGTGAGAATTACAAGGGCAAAGTAGATTATTAAAGCTGTTTTTAAGGATGAAATGAATGGCAGTTGTTGAATGTTTGGGGGCCATCCTCACCCCCTTAGGCATTCTCACCCCTACTCAGGATTCACTTGTTCACAGACATGCTCTTTCTTTCTCCCTGCAATCCTGTATCTGTCCTCCCCTTACAAGACAATATATATATGTTTTAAAACCGTTTTGTCTCTTACGCCATAGATACCTAAAGACAAACCATCTGAGATGCCTACTGATTAAAGCAAGCACAAGGTGGGATTTGCCTGGTGGCCCAGTGGGTAAGACTCCGCCCTTCCAATGTGGGGGGCAGGGGGAGCCCGGGTTCGATCCCTGGTCGGGGAACTAGATCCCGCATGCATGCTGCAACTAGGAGTCCACATGCCTCAACTAAGAAGCCCGCATGCTGCAACTGAAGATCCTGCGTGCCGCAACTAAGACCCAGCGCAGCATAAATAAATAAATAATAAATAAGAATAAATATTAAAAGAAAAAAGGCAAGCACAAGGTTACTAACCAGGTATACCTTTCTGCACCCTCCAACAAGCTAGGCAGACAACAAAGACTAGTGTTCACCGACCTCACCTAACACATGTTATTAACATGAAGAAAGGCAGCCTCATGATTTATTCATCTCCTATTTCCATTTAAAGTGCACTTGCAAAAATACACCTGTCAGAAAAATTACCGTCAAAACTCAGATTGTCATTCTGTATCAAGGACATCTCGGAATGGAAAAATGAATGTCTACTCCTCAGGGCTGCTTCCTCCCATACAAATCCCCTGGGACACAGTTTATTCAGGGAGATTCCCAGATGTCCAGGAAACACACATCTTCAGCCATCACCCCATTATTTATGGGTTCAACTGACTCTTTAGGCACTAAACCAAAACAAACTGATTAGACTCTAAAGATAAAATTACTGGCATTTCCCTGCTTCTGATATTATTACCAGGGATGGTTCATTTTATGTGTCAACCTGGCTGGGCCACGGTGCCCAAATATTTGGTCAAACATTATTCTGGATGTTGCCGTGAAGGTGTCTTTTGGATGAGATTAATGTTTAAGTCAGTGGGCTTTGAGTAAAGCAGACTGCCCTCTCTAATGTGGGTGGGCCCCACCCAATCAACTGAAAGCCTTAAAAGAACAAAGGCTGACCTCCCCCAAGCAAGAAGGAATTCTGCCAGCAGACTGCCTCTGCATCTGAACTGCAATTCTTCCTTAAATTTCCAGCCTGCTGGTCTACCCCAATGGATTATTTTTATCTATCTTTTTGATTGGCCAAACCTGCATGATTACATGATCCAATTCCTTAAGCCAATCTCACTCTATCAATCTATATCTCTCTCTATATATATATACACACACCCACACAGTGGGTGTGTTGACTCTGTTTCTCTGGAGAATTCTGACTAGTAACTATCCAAAAGAAAACAAGACTTTGCCTTGAAATTTATTTAAAAGGCATATGGTTTATTTGAAGATCAACAATCAATAATATTAACTAAATCAACAAACAGTCTAAGAAAAGCTAATAAATTCCTAATGTGGAGATTTCCTAGTTCTTCACCACAGAGTTTCATTTAATTTTCCAAAAGACTGGTAAGAGACACTGCTTTATCCAAATAAGAGAAAATGACTTGTTCAAAAAAAAAAAAATGCTTGAGACTAAAAGCCAAGGTGAAATATTAAAATATTTATTAGCATCTCTGAAGATGTACAATAGGTTAGCACATACACAGACACACACAAATATGTACAGGGCAACTTTCCCTAGAAAATTCATAAAGAATAAAATAAAGGTATAACTGACTATCCTTTATAAATTATCATTGATCTTGAATCATTATTTACATTGCTTTCCCAATTTCTCCTAGGAAATCAGAATAGTAATAAGAAGTACCATGGTAAAAAATAACAAATAGATTTGGTCTTTGTTCCTAGTTCCCGACACAAAGCTCCTAGAACCCCTGGGATTTCCTGAGTGGTAGGAGTGTCTTTTGTCCTTCATAAGGAGCCCCCTTTGAGCATACCTAAATTTATGCAAATGAAGTGACATAGGGTAGGATCCCTAAATAGCCTAGGCTGGGGCTGGTCACCAGAAAGACCAAGTGTTTAAGGGACTGGAACTTTCAACCACACAGACCTGTGAGAAAGGGAAGAGGGGGTTACAAATTAAGCTCTATAGTCTCTTGAACAAGATCTGATGAGCTTCTGGGTTGGTGAACATGCCAGGAGGGTGGCCAACTCCATGGGGACAGAAGCTCCTGGCCTCGAAACCCTTCCAGATGTACTTCTCCACCTGGCTGTTCTTCTGTGACCTCTATACATCCTTTATAATAAAATGGTAAAGATAAGTAAATGTTTCTCTGTTCTGTGAGCCACTCTAACAAACCAGGAATCCAAGCAGGAGGGTGTGGGAACTTCCAATTTATAGCCAGCTGGTCAGCATAGGTAACATCCCAGACTTGTGATTGGCATCTGAAGTGGGGGGCAGTCTTATAGGACTGAATCCTTAACCTGCGGGGCCTGATGCTATCTCCAGACAGTATCAGGATTGAATTAAATTTGTCGGACACCCAGGCAGTGTCTGCTGAGACCTGGAGAACTGCTGGGTGATGTTAGGAAGACAACATCAGAAGCACTGTGATCTCAAGAAGCAGTGACCTGACCGAACGAATTTCTTTGCATGAAAGAATCACCTGATCTTCAAAATGCTAATTACTGGGGTTTATAAAGACTCCCATTGATGATGCTAGTTCCACAAGAGTGCCTATGTCAAAACAACCTTGGTTGGAATTCATCTTTTTTGTTGTGGTATATGAAAGGAAAGGAGAATAAAGGGCAGAGGACTAACACGTGGCAGGTGGAGACAGAGGCATGCACATTTAACAGGGAACCTAATAGATTTATTTCAGTTGATCATCTGCAGCTATCGTTATATCACTTTACAAGTCCTCCACATCTATCTACGGTAGTGGGTCTCAAAGTATGGTCCCCAGTTCAACAACATCGATACCACCAGGAAATCTGCTCAAAATGCACATTCTTGGTTGCTACCTCAGATTTACCGAATCATTCTCTGGGGAAGGAGACCAGGAATCTCTACTTTAATGCACGATTCTGATGCACACTAAAGCTTGAGAACCAGCAATCTCCAGTAGAGTCAAATACTTTGAACTATGAGACACAACTAGATCAGGAAATTCTAGAAACTGAGTGGCAGAATTCTACACATCACTGTGGATCATGTGGAGGAAATCTGATTAATATTAACCCTCCTTTTTCGTAAGGCATTTATCCAAAAATGCTTTCCCAATACTAACTGATATTACTTAAGAATTTTCCAGTGTTCTAAAATTTTCAGTCCATTCACAAGGCTACTTTGTACCCAACAAGACAGAACAATAGCAAAAGTTTTTAGGAAGAATGAGGATATATTCCCAGGCAAAACTTACAGGCTGAGTGTACCATATTATAAACAGCTAAGCTTTGAATTAAGTTTTTTAATTCTCCCATCATATAAGATATAAAGTTATCAGTAAAAACTAAAAAGGCCAAAACATATATAATATTTCTACAAAGTTTTCACTTACCTATACGAGTATTTGCCAGCAAGGACAAAATCCTGCCAAAGGAGGCAATTCCTCTGCCAATTTAATTCAGGCTATTAGCATCCCTTTGTAGAGGGAGAATAAATACCTCTAAACTGCTTCATCATGTTCTGATGGTGTTCAATGGCTTCCTTTAAGATCATTTCAGCCTGGTCCATCTTCCACCGCCATTCAGTACCCACTGGATTGGTGTGGTGCCTAGAAAAAAGAGGCAGAAGTTCTAAAGGACTCCCTGCATTAAATCTCAGCTAGTTACCTCCTATGAGGGAGTCCATATAATTATAAAATCAGGGTTGGTTTCCTACAAAAAGCTCAGCTATTTATTATTTTGAGTCATGACACCTAGCAGAGAGGGGTAGATGGCAAGTGCCTGGCCAAGACTGAGACTTACTCGGGACAATATAAAACGTGCACCCCTCTCGCAGCCATACAGCACCAGGCCAACAAGCATCCAGTAATGACCACCAGTAGAATATTGCTGCAAAACCCTCTCTGAGAGGCAGTGCAATGGGAAGACCTAATTGAAATCCCAGAAAGGAAACAGAGAACAAAGCAGAAAAAAATGTAGAAAAATTATGGCCAACAATTTTCCAAAGTTAATGAGAAACAATTAACCACAGATCGAAGAAACTCGCAAAACAACAACCAGGATATTTTTAAAACAGCCTAAAAATACGGTATCTAAACTAATGAAAACAAAAGAAAATAAGAAAACCTTCAACTTAGAGAAAAAGGACACACTACTTAAGAACAAAGGTTAAAAATTATTTCTGACAACTCATCAGAAAACAAATAAACCAGATGAAACTATAATGACACCTGAAAGAATGCTTAAAGGAAACAAACTTGTCAACTCAGAATTCTATACCCAGTGCAAATATTTTTCCAAAAATGGAGTAATAAAGACTTTTGCATGACTTTCCTGGTGGTTCAGTGGTTAAGAAGCCGCCTGCCAATGCAGGGGACACGGGTTCAAGCCCTGGTCCAGGAAGATCCCACATGCCGTGGAGCAACTAAGCCCGTGTACCACAACTACTGAGCCTGCGCTCTAGAGCCCGTGCACCACAACCACTGAACCAGCGCTCTAGAGCCCGCAAGCCACAACTACTGAGCCTGCATGCCACAACGACTGAAGCCCACGCACCTAGAGTCCATGCTCCACAACAAGAGAAGCCACCGCAATGAGAAGCCCACACACCACAACAAAGAGTAGCCCCAACTCACTGCAGCTAGAGAAAGCCCGCATGCAGCAATGAAGACCCAATGCACCATCTTTAAAAAAACAAAAACAAAACTGGCAAGCCCCTGATAAAACTGATCAAGAAAAAAAACAACAAATGCATAAATATAACATTAGGAATGAAAAAGGGGATTAATTACAGAAACAACAGAGCTTTAGGTAAATCTGAATACAGTGTTGGGCAGAAATTGATTATTACAGATCATTACATATTTGGTCACCATGGCCATTCATTTTTACTTACCGCCAACAGAAGACACATTTATTTGCACATGCCAAGCTCGGGGTAGTTTCCATGCAACGATGGCTTTCAATGCCATAGAACGTATGTTTATAGCAACCTCCTCTCCCTCGGAGCATGGACTGTGAAAGTACAAAACAAACAATAATTTGAATAAAATCCTCTAAGCAAGGAAACAAAACACCAAGGCATCATTTTAAAGAAGAAACCATGTGTTTCGTAAGCATAAATACCCCTACTGGTAGCTGCATGAGGCAGAAAATTAACATTAAAGCCTTATAGTGTTTTGACGGTGTTTGGGTTTTGATACTGCTCTGGGTTTTCTACAACTTAATGAGATAAACCTATGATTCATTTACTCTGAAAGTTCTATAGGGAGGACCATGGATGCTTTCATTTTCAAATCCACCCAACTGCCTCAAATATTAGTACAATAATATATAATGCCAAAGGAGAGAGAAGACAGGCTCCCAGAATGGGGGTGGGGTGTAGCGCTCACCTGAAAGAGTATCTCTGCATTTAATAAAGGAGGGTGGGTTAGGGAATGCAAACTGGAGCATATTCTATGTCAACCGAATGGTAGAATTTGAATATACTGGGACTGTTGAGGGGGTAAACAGCATGTACACAAGAAACAGATTATTCCAAAAAAGAACACTATTTAATATGTGATTGGTAAAACCACGGGAAGTGCAGTAAGAAAGGTAATTTGAAGAAACACTGCAGATCACCTCAGGGTTGGAATCACAAGATACTATCGAGCTTCCTGAGGTATCATCAGAAAGATCCATCCAGGAGCTCTGTGCAAGATGGGCTTGATTCAGTAAAAGTGAAACCTGTGAGGAGGTTACGCAAGAAAGGTCATGGTGACTTGGCTCAAAACATCAGTGGAGGAAACGGGAAGGGTACTACAGAGGTACAATCAGTGCCATTCCCAATTAGAGGGGCAAAACAGAGGAAGTCACCAAGATAACTCAGGTTTTGAGCCTAAGTGACTGACATACTATGGAACAATGGGAACAACAAACGAGGAGACATAGATGGAGAGCCTTTACACATATGTATCAGTGTATAATATACATCAGTGTACTGATATTACAGTGCTGTCCACATAAAATCTACCGGCTTGTTACTATGTCAGTTGATCACAAAGTCTTATTTTTTGGTCCTGATAAAGGGGTTCCCCTGTCCATCTCACTTAGTACTTACACTAAGAAAAATAGAGTGAAGGAAAAATATTGTTCAGGATAACTGTTTCTACAAACTCTCTTCCAAGTTCCCAATAAAATATTCAAGAAGGCAAACAAAATATTTATATCTTGCAAGTAACACTGAAAACTACAAAGTCCACCACATGCAAAAGTCACAGCGTAATTACTACTAAATATCAATATCACGCCAATGGAGAAACCAAGTTGAAGACTTGCATGTTTCACTCATTATTTAGCAATTAGTTAATGTACTTCAAGCATGCTGTGTACTGAATGTACAATGACTAATAAGACAGAGCCCCTACCCATGATCTGTTTGGAGGAAATGGCAAGTAAGCAAGAAAAATGTGCCATACTATTATGATAGTCTGATTGAATCAATTCTTTTGCAAGCAACAGAAACGGAGTCTGGCTAAAGAGAAAAAGAACTGATTGAAAGGATTTCACAGCTCATAGACCCATTATAAAGGCAAGAACGAAGGAAGGCTGGCAGCAGGACCACCACTCAATCCCCCAGAAGCCGTATACTACAGACACCACCCCTCTCTGGATACCATCACCAGCCCCACCCCTGAATGGCAGATGCTGCTGCCACCAGCACAAGAATGAGTTCTCCATGTCCCAGTCCCTTTCCATCACTCACTCCACACTCAAAGTCTCCGGCTGAAAAGAATGACTATCCTAGATGACACTTTTACACCCAAGTTGCCACGACGTGGTACCAGCAAACAGTATCTGTCTTCCTTAGCTTCTGTAGCAGGCAGTGGGCCCTCACATCAAACAAAGCCCATTTAATGGGAAATTCCCCAAACATAAAAACACTCAGATGCTGGGCAAGCAGAGAAAAGACAAATGTCCAGCATGGTATTACTGGAGCCCATGGGACAGATGACCAACCAGGCTCAGCCTTCCAGGACCAGTGAGAACTCCTCAGAGGTGAGATGTCCAAACTGAATACTGAAAGGCTAAAAGGATAAAGGGACAGACACATGTGAGAAGGATGGCGTGTTTTTCTTTTAAAAACTGTTTTCTGTAAGTTTTACACTTTAGATTTAAGGTCCTGATCCATTTTGAGTTAATTTTTAACTCAAAATGTGTGTATGTTTGTGTGTGTGTATGTGTCAGTGTGTGTACTTTTGATGTATGTGGTTTGGTGGTGGTGGGTGTTTTTGGTTTTTTGCCTATGGATGTCTAATTTCCCCAGCACCATTAGTTGGAAAGGTTATCCTTCCTCCAAGGAATTGCTTCTGAACCTTTGAAAAAATCAATTAAGCATATTTGTGGGTTTGTTTCTGAGATCTCCATTCTGTCCCATTGATCTATGTGTCCATCCCTCCACCAACACCATACCGTCTTGATTACTGTAGCAATGCAGTAAGCTGTAATATCTGGATATATGGTTCCTCCCCTTTTATTCTTCCTCAGTATTGTTTAAGCTATTTTACATTCCTGTGCCTTGCCTTTTAAATTTTATAATAAGTTGTCTATTTCTACAAAAACCTTCCTGGGATTTTAATAGGAATTGCATTAAGCCCACAGATCAATTCAGGCAAAATTGATGTTTTACAATATTGAGTCTTTCAATCCATGAACATTTATTTCGATTTACATTTAGATTTTTATTTACGTTTACTTAGATTTTCATTGGTTTCTGATATGAGATCTTTCCTCATTTCTAATATAAGTATGCATTGCTGGAAATTTCTCTCTGAGCACTGATTGAGCTGCATCCTATACATCGATATAATTTTTTTTTTACTATCATTCAGTTCTATGTATTTTTTTCATTTCCTTTGAGACTTCCTCTTTGACCCAAGGCTTATTCAGAAATGTGTGTTTAATTTCCACATATTTAGAGATTTTCCTTTTGTTTCTATTATTGATTTCTAGTTTGATTCAACTATAGTCAGAGAATGCACTCTGTATGATTTTAATACTTATAAATCTGCTGAGGTTTGTTCTATGGCCTAAGACATGGTCTATCTTGGTGAATGTTCCATCGGCACTTGGAAGAAATGCACATTCTGCTGTTGCTGGGTGGTATGTTCTCTATATGTCAACTAGATCCTACTGGTTAACTCTACTGTTGAGATTTTCTACAGCCTTGTGATTTTCAGTCTAGTACTTCTAGCAGTTGCTGAGAGGCAATTTCAAAGTGACCAACTATAACTGTGGGTTTGGTCTCTTTTTCTTTTTTTAACTTCTCCATTCAAATATGTCAGCTTTTGCTTGATTTATTTTGAGCCTCTGATGTTTGGTACATACTCATATAATGCAGATTGATCTTTTTATCATTACAAAATGTCACTCTCTGTCTCTAGTAATTTTCTTTGCTCTGAAGTCTACTTAATCTGGTATTAATACAGGCAATCCTGCTTTTTGGATTACTGCTGGCATGGTATATATTTTTCTATCATTTTACTCAACCTACCTGTGTCACTGAATTTGAAGCGAGTTTCTTGTAAACATCTTATATTTGGGTCATTTTTTAAATCCACTCTGCCAACCTCTATCATTTGATGCATATATGTAGGATATTTGCATCTGAAGTAATTATTTATGAATTAGCCCTAAAATAGTCTACTATTTTATTATTTGTTTCCTGCTTATTCCCTCTGATTCTCATTCCTGTTAGTCTTTTCTTGATTTCCTACAGGTTACTTAAACATTTTTAGGATTCCATCTTCATTTTTTTTTGTTTTTGAGTGTATCTCTTTGTATAGTTTTTGTAGTGGTTGTTCTGGGTATAAAAATATACATACTAGTAGACCTATGACAGTCTACCAGTAAAAAACATTTTATCACCTTCAAGTGAAGTGTGGAAACATCCCTTCCATTCAGATCCCTTTAATTTTCCCTCTTTTAAATTAAATATTATTGTCTTGAGTATCACATGGTGCTATAATTTTTGTTTCAATCATCAAATATGATTTATAAAAGTTATAAGGAAAATGATCATTTACTGTTTGTACCCATATTTCTGCTCTTTCCATCATTCTGCCTTCCTTTCTGGTGCTCTAAGAATCTTTTATCACTTCATTAGGTTGAAGAGCTTCCTTTAGCTGGTCTTTAAGAGAAGATTTGCTAGAAACAGATTCTTTCAGTTTTCTTTCACCTGATAATGTCTTTATTTAATCTTCATTCTTGAAGGATAGTTTTGCCAGTCACAGAAATCATGACTGACAGTTATTTTCTTTCAACACTTGAAAACCATGTGCTGCTTCCCTCTGGCCTCTATGATTTCAGATGAGAAATCTGACATCAAATTGATGTTAGTACATTGTTTATCTCTAGCATCTTTCAAGACTTTTTTCTTCTTTAGTTTTCAGATCATTAATTTTAGGGTATCTCCATGTGGATGTCCTTGCTTCTATCCTGTTTGGAGTTTGCTCTCTCTGCTGTTCAGATTCGGTAAACTCTATTGACTTGTCCTGGTCACAGATCATTCTGTTATTTGGTAAGGTCCCTGACTCTATCCTCTGTCATCTCCACTCTATTACTGTGCCCATTCAGTGAGTTTTTATTTCTGTTATTGTATTTTTTCAATTTTATAATTCCTTCTTGGTTCCTTTTATAACTTCCATTTCTTTGCTGAGATTTTTTATTCTTTCATTTGTTTCAAGAGACTTTGTAACTGATTGCTGAAGCATTTTTATGACAACTGCTTTAAAATCCTTGTCAGATGATTCCACCATCTGATTCATGTGGTGTTGGTGTCAGTTCATTATCTTTTTTTGCTCAAGTTGTGATTTTCACGGTTCTTGGAATGACAGGCGATTTTTTTTTTACTGCATCCTAGACATTTTGTCTACTATGTTAGGAGGCTCTAGATCCTATTTCATTCTTTCAGTTTAGCAGCAGGCACTTTGTTTAGGTTGAGCCTGCAGGTCCTGGACTATTTTTGTATGCTGTGGCTCCAACAGCAGTTTAATTTTCAGAGGCTTTGCATTGAAATTTTGCTTGGGCTCCCAGTGATCTCTGCTGGTAGCATCAGAGTGGGTGAAAGAGGTTTCTCCAGGGTGACCCACTAGAGGTCTCTCAATGGAGGAGGCGAGTCTCAGGCCAGCAGGCTTCCCAGAGCAGGCTGCTTGTGTGGCAGAGTCCCTCTGGCCAATGGCCCTGGGCAGCCCCAGTAACTCTGAGTGGGAGAAGGAAGTCTCAGGACACAGAAACAAAGAGGCTTGGCTTCCCCAGATGGGCCACTTCTTGTGGTGGTGTCCCTCTTGCCAGTGCCACGCAGCCACCATGGTATCTCTCAGAGGGGGAAGGGAGTCTTGGTCCCAGCAGGCATGGAGAATGTTTCACAGGCCAGGTCTACTGTTGCAGGAGTAAGGTGGTAAGGAGTCTCTCTCTTTCCACTTGTACTTGACCGCCTGGTATCTCTTAGCAGGAGAGGGGAATTTACGGTCCAGCAGGGAAGGAGAGCACTTGTCCCAGCTGCTTATTGGTGGGGCTCCGAACTGATCCCCTTTGCCAGTGGTTCCGGGCTCACTTGAATATGTCAGAGGGACTCTCAGTCCATACTAGGGAGGAACAAGCCTAACTGAGTGGCCTTCTGTTGCTAGATTAAGGCTCAGTAAACACAGGGTCTGGGCTGCCTTCTTCTTTAGCTGGAGGGATGTAAGACATCCTGCTGCTCTGTTGTTCCTGCAGTGCTGGGGTCCCAAACCAGTCAGCCTTCCTCTTACCCCATTCCAGAGTTCTTGTTTGGTTGCCTCTTGTGTTTTCCAGGGTTTAGAGTTGTGCATAGCAGGAAGGAGCAAGGAGAAAAAGGTTTATGCCATCTTGTCCAGACTGGAAGTCTTTAGACATTATATTTTGAAAGGAAGTGCTCCCATATCTAAAAATTAGTAGATAAGCAGGGTGCAAAAAGAAAACACATGAGAGCAATACATGCTCAGAACCAAGTTTTCATATTATGAACCTAGGAGAAAAAGATTATAAATAACCTCAGATTCATTAATTCATGAATTTTTATCCTCGAGGCAAATGAGAGCAATACAACCTCGAAAATACAACTGTAGCCCAGTAGATCCACACTGAATGAATGCAAGACACCACTGCTAGATAGGCTCTGTGTCCATCAACCTGGTGGGGATGGAGGTGGGGTGTTGGGAGACAATGCTCCATGGGTCTTTCTCTGAATGTCCTGCAAGCAGAGGCCCTGACTGCCCTTATTCTAGATTACCTTTTCAAAAAGTTTTACATAGTGAATAGCCTTGGAAGATACAGTGTCTCCCTCTGGGGCAAATGATGGGTATGTTTACTGTTCAGTATAATGAAGATGTGTCCCTCTAGGGCAAAGTTCAGGCAGGATTACTGCCAATTATAAAAGATTGATGTTCCCTAAGCCTGGGGCTCCTCTCCTACAACGTATGTGCAGATGTTACACCTGGCCTTCCTAGTGCTGCTTTATGGGAACCAGGGCTCAGGAACCAGAGCAAATGATAATATTCTGGCTACTGCTATTATTATGAGTAATAAACTGTACTTGCCTTCTGGCAGCATCCATGAACCTGTGGTAGGCTAACTTGCTAGCCTGCAAGTAGGGTAAAGTTTCAGACTCTTCCATTTTTGACAGAGGATGGAGAGTTCAATGCAGAGGTCAATAAACTGCAGCCCATGGGCCAAAGCCAGGCTATTGCCTGTTTACTATACGTAAAGTTCTGCTGGAATACTGTCACCCATATTTGTTTACTTACATCTATGGCTGCTTTGGGGCTACAACGGCAGAGGTGAAAAGTTGCAACAAGATCGTATGACCCACAAACCTTAAAAAGTCACTAACTGGCCCTTTAAGAAACGGTTTGCTAACCCTTGATTTTGATATTTATTTCATACAACAGAGCAAAATAAATTCTAAACTCGTTAAACAAACTGTTAAAAAAGTACAAACAGGAGGAGGATTGAGGAAAGACCAAGTAGCAGGAAGCAGCAGAAATCTGTCTCCCCAACTGGACATGAATCTCAATCTGCCTGCTGTGCTTTGTCTTTGACCCAGGAGTCCTGGGTCCTCCACCAACATCTATGAAACTCTGCCAGGTGACTTGTTGGCTTGTAGGCTGAAAGAGCAGATCCACCAGAGTTAACACTAGCCCCTGGCTCCTTTGAGCGTCTCATGCCATAGAAACAAATTTTGTCAAGAACCAAGGGGATCTCTGGGACATCTCTTTAGTATTCTCATCTACAGTAGTAGAACTTAAGAAAAGCTTGCAGAAGGGGCCACTACCGGCTCAAACTCTTCATTGACAGAATCACACACCTGGTAAGGAAGCATTACTGATGGAGCACAGAGGAACATGGCCTGCCCCGTGGAAGAAGGAAGGTATAAATACCAACCATGACCAGGTGACCAAGTGTGAATATGAGCGGAGTTATAAATATACATATTATCTTCCTTGTTTGGATATATATAATTGTTTCTCCTCCCCTCCAACTGTTTTATAAGATGAGTCAGTGGTGGTTAACCTTATAATGTCATCCTTAGGTTAGAGGATCTCAAAAGAGAGTGAAAGGAGAGGGTGAGTACATCCTTCCTTGCATGAATAATAGTTGCAACAGGTTAGGCAGAAGCAAATGTTTTATTTATATTATGGATTGAAAACATAAATACAGGTAGAAGGGTGTGTACAGATGCTGAGTATCCAAAGAGGTAGACCATGCTGTTAATACTGAGTCCTGTGCCTGCGCTTCTAAGCAGGGGTTAAGGAGCCCTAACACCGTATTTCTCAGATTCCCTTGCCCAAGGGGTTCTGATTTAGACTCCATCAAGAAGAGGCATTTATGCAAGATTTAGATGGCAAGAAAGGAGAAACCACCCTCCCTGGCAGCAGCTGGCAGACACAAGGGCATACAACAAACACTGAGTCTGCAGCAGCTTCCAAGCAAGCTCCTGGGAAACATTTGCTTTAATGTTGCCAGCGTCTCAGGTCACTTCCAGCGGTGTCCTGTGAGTCCAGCACTTTTCGACTTTCTCAAAGCCAAGAAGCAGTTCTCTCTGACCTTCACTACCCCAGGCCTTTCAGTGGCTTTGTAAGCAGTCAGTTAATTTACTTTATTAAATCTGTTCTTGCTAAAATACACAGGATGGTTTCTGTTTTCCTGACTGGTACAGATGGGTAGGATTCAGTCAGGTGGAGATCAGAGCGGGGAAGAGAAGCAGCACACGATGTATGAAGGTTAAAACAGAAAATAAAGCTGAACAAGCAGATCAGAACTACACTAAGTAGGGTCTTCCTCGGGTTCAGGGCTTTATATAATTCATCTGACAAATGTTTACTACATGCCAGGCTCTGTTTTTGGTACTGGAAAGAAAAACAAAGACTCTTAGGTTGGGGAGGGCCTGAAAAGGGAAGGGAGGAGACAGATAATGAACAAGATATGATCTATTAAGTGGTAATAATTGCTATGGAGAAATTCCAAGCAGTGTAAGGGGACAGGAGGGAAGGTTGTTATTTTATATCAGGCGGTCAAGGGAGAGCCTCTCTGATAGAGGCTCACTGAGCAGAGATCTAAGTGAGCAGACAGAGACCAGAAAGCCACAGAGGAGTCTGAGTTCAGTGTATTCAGGGAACAGCAAGGTTAGTAAGGCTGGACCAAAGCATGGCAGACCAGACTGAATGAGATGGGAACCCCTGGAGGCTCTGAGCGAAAGAGTGAGACATCTGGCTGCTGTGTAGGGAACAGACAGTGGAGATGACAAGAATGGAACCAGGAAAAGCAGGCAGGAGATCACTTAAATAATAAAAGGGATATATGACAGTGACTTGGACCAAAGTATAAGAGTACAAGAGGTGAAAAGTAAGTAGTTGCATTCTGGATATATTTTGAAAGATTTGCTCACAGAATAGATGTGGGAGGGTAAAAAAAACAAACAAACAAAAAAAACAACAGAAGAGTATAAATGACTCGCAGGTTTTTGGCCTGAGCAACAGAAAGGACAGCACTGCCATAAACTGCTGGAGTGAAGACTGAGGGGAACAGATTTAGGAGAGGAATCAGGAATTCCATTTCTGTTAAGTTCAAGATGCCTATTACACATCCAAATTGATATACTGAGTAAGAAGTAACAAAGAGCCACCATAGGCTCTGAAAATGGAATGGCTAAATGAGAACTGAGCTTGAGATTAACCTGGTTAATGTCAGATAAATTGAGAAGGGGGGCGGGGCGCATTCACTGGAAGCCACAAGCAGAGGGAAAAAAGCTAGCTGCAATGCTCAAGAGGACAACCTAAACTTCGAGGGTGGCAATGAAAATGGATTGGGGCAGAGGTTCTCAATGGGGCCAACACTACCCCGGGGGGTATTTTGGAAATTTGTGGAAATACTTTTGTTATCAAAATGGTTGGGAGGCCCTAATGGCAAAAAGTAAGGGAGGAGGTCAAGTGTTCCACATCTCCTGCAATGCTTAAGACAGTCACACACACACACAAACACACACACAAAAAGTGTCCTTTAATCCACTTCCTTTCAAATGACTCACCAGACCTCCATACTTGTGAAAAACCTATTATAATCATCCAAGCTTAGACTCCAACTTCATTTTACCAATGAAGTGTTTCCTGCACATTTTACCATATACTGAATTTTCCAGGAATGCAACTATTATGTAAAATGAGGAAAGAAAACACTTTCTTTGATGCAAAGCTTTTATAAGAAATTTCAGCATTTTGAAAAACCATGTCACAGAGAACAATGCTGTTTCTAGTATTTCAGTCACCAACACAATACCTGTATCCCATATTATATTCGTAGGTGTCACCTATAAATACATTACAGAAGAGATCTGAGATGTTTTTGGTAGACTTGGAACCAAATATTAAGTTAACAGACATATGAAATGCAGGATTCTCACTAATCAAGTTGTTTAAAAAGTTAGTGTGGTCATTTTATGTATTAATTTTTATAGCACAATGATGAGAAATCTATCTTGCAATAATTATTTGAAATTGAAGTTGTTTATTTTGGGGTTGCCTGTCATCCTTAAATCTTACTCTGAAAGTGTCACCAGAGGTCCACCTCACTTCCCTCAACCACTCTTACTACCAGTTCTGTTTCCAATCCACCCACATAGATCAAAGGAACAGAATAGAGAACCCAGAAATAAACCTACACTTACACGGTCAACTAATCTACGACAAAGGAGGCAAGAATACACAGTGGGAAAAAGATGGCCTCTTCGGTAAATGATGTTGGGATTACTGGACAGCTACATGCAAAAGAATCAAAATGAACTATTTTCTCTCACCATATACAAAAATAAACTCAAAATGGATCAAAGACTTAAATGTAAGGTCTGAAACCATAAAAGTCCTAGAAGAAAACATAGGTGGCACGCTCTTTAACATCAATCTTAGCAATATTTTTTGGATCTGTCTCCTAAGGCAAGGGAAACAAAAGCAAAAATAAACAAATGGGACTATATCAAACTAAAAATCTTTTGCACAGTGAAGGAAGCTATCAACAACAAAAAAAGCAGCCTACTAAATGGGAGAAGATATTTGCAAACAATATATCCAATAAGGGGCTAATATCCAAAATACATAAAAACACATACAACTTAATAGCAACAACAACCAACCAACCTGATTAAAGAATGGGCAGAGAGGGCTTCCCTGGTGGCGCAGTGGTTGAGAGTCCGCCTGCTGATGCAGGGGACACGGGTTCGTGCCCCGGTCCAGGAAGATCCCACATGCCGTGGAGCGGCTGGGCCCGTGAGCCATGGCTACTGAGCCTGCACGTCCGGAGCCTGTGCTCCACAACAGGAGAGGCCACAACAGTGAGAGACCCAAGTACCGCAAAAAAAAAAAAAAAAAAAAAAGAATGGGTGGGGGGGACTGCCCTGGTCGGGCAGTGGTTAAGAGTCCGCCTGCCAGTGCAGGGGACATGGGTTTGATCCCTGGATAGGGAAGATCCCACATGCCGCGGAGCAACTGAGCCCATGTACCACAACTACTGAGCCTGCACCCTAGAGCCCGCAAACCACAACTACTGAAGCCCTTGCACCTAGAGCCTGTGCTCTGCAACAAGAGAAGCCACCACAAGGTGAAGCCTGCGCACCACAATGGAGAGTAGCCCCCGCTTGCCACATCTAGAGAAAGCTCGTGAGCAGCAACGAAGACCCAATGCAGCCAAAAAATAATAATAAAAATTAAAAAATAAAGAATGGGCAGGGGACCTGAGCAGACATTTTTCCAAAGAGGAAGTGCAGATGGCCAATAGACACATGAAAAGATGATTAACAACACTAATCATCAGGGATTTGATGCAAATCAAAACCACAATGAGATACTACGTCACATCTTTCAGAATCACTGTCATCAAAAAGACAACAAATAATAAGTGATGGCGAGGATGCAGAGAAAAAGGAACCCTCATGCCCTGCTGGTGTGACTGTAAACTGGTGCAGCCACTATGGAGAACAGTATGGAAGTTCCTCAAAAAAATAAAAATAGAACTGCTATATGATACAGCAATTTCACTGCTGGATATTTACCCAAAGAAAACAAAAACAGTAGTTGAAAAAGATATATGCACTCCGATGTCCAATGGAGCATTATTTACAAAGCCAAGATATGGAAGCAACCTTAGTGTCCATTGGTAGAGGAATGGATAAAGAAACTGTGGTGTGTGCGTGTGTGTGTGTGTGTGTACACACAATAGAATATTACTCAATCATAAAAAAGAATGAAATCTTGACATCTGCAACAACATGGATGGACCTTGAGGGTACTATGGTAAGTAAAATAAGTCAGAGAGAGAAAGACAAATATCACATGATCTCACTCATATGTGTAATATATAAAACAAAACAAAATGAAGACAGACTCACATACAGAGAATGGGTCATTGCCAGAAGGGAGAGGAGAGAGGATGGACAAACCAGGTGAAGGGAATTAAGAGGTTCAAACCTCCAGTTATATAATAAATACATCACAGGAATATAATATACAACAGAAGGAATATGGTCAACAATATTGTAATAACTTTGTATGGGGACAGATGGTTACTAGACTTATCGTGGTGATCATTTCATAACGTATGCAAATGTCAACTTATGTCATATATCTGAAACTAACATAATATTGTCACTGTATTTTCATTAAAAAATAAAATAAAATAATTTTTAATGCTATCTTATTTGTGCCCATAGGATTTTAATTTATGGAGGTGACTGAGTGCCAACATAGGCCAATGCTATTGAAGGAATATATTACTTACATATCCCAAGAGAAGGGCGCACACCACACCACACAGCGTTTGCTCAGGAGACAGAGGAGTGAGGGGGAAGCCTGGGCCAGAGCTTTTACTGGAGTTTCCTCAGGAAAGGAAAGGCAGAGCAAAGTAAACAATGCAGGATTGGCTAGCATGAATTATTCCATTGGGCTTTGAGCTACAAGGCTGTCTCCAGTTTTCTGGTAGCTGGGCCTAGGATGATTTAGGACAGGGAAAATATTGGCTTGGTATGTGAGAGAGTTAGATAAGGAGGTAGCTGAAAGCTACAGATTCAGAATTACATATGAAAGGCATGCTCAAGGCAAGCTGCTATTAATCTTTAGGAATTAGCCCCGGGGAGGGGCAGTCTCTATAAGACTGCAGAGCATCAAGAATGCAGAAAATAAGAAATTATAGTTGATGTAATTGACCCTGTGGTGAAGAGATGACAAATAGACAAATATAGAATCTAAGAAAACAGCACAAATACAAACAACAGAAATTCACAGGCTGATCCTAAAATGTATATGGAAATGCAAAAGGCCCAGAAGAGGGGAAACAATCTTGAAAATTAAAAAAAACAAGACAGAGAACTTATACTGCATGATTTCAGACTTATTACAAAGCCAGAGTAATCAAGACAATGTGGTACTGGCTTCAGGATAGACAAACACATCAATGCAACAGAATAAGAGCAGTCCAGACACAGGCCTACCCATATAGTTGACTGAATTTTCTACAAAGCCCTAAAAGTAATTAAATGGTGGAAGGAAAATCTTTTTCAACAAATGATGCTAAAACACCCGAATATCCATATAGGGGACAGGTGGTAGGAAGGAACAATCTTGACCTTTACCTTATACCATTCATAAAAATTAATTCACAGACCCAAACATAAAAGTTAAAACTACATATGAAGCTTCCAGAAGAAAACACAGACTATCCTTGTGACCTTAAAGCTGACAAAGATTTCTTAAAATACAAAAAGTACTAACCATAAAAAATAAAATGATAAATTGGACTTTATTCAAATTAAAAACTTCAAAAGAGGGACTTCCCTAGTGGCACAGTGGTTAAGAATCCACCTGCCAATGCAGGGCACATGGGTTTAAGCACTGGTCCAAGAAGATCCCACATGCCGCGGAGCAACTAAGCCCATGTGCCACAACTACTGAGCCTGCACTCCAGAGCCTATGAGCCACAACTACTGAGCCCACATGCCACAACTACTAAAGCCCACGTGCCTAGAGCCCATGCTCCGCAACAAGAGAGACCACCGCAATGAGAAGCCTGTGCACCACAATGAAGAGTAGCCCCTGCTCACTGCCACTAGAGAAAGCTCGCATGCAGCAATGAAGACCCAACACAGCCAAAAATAAATAAGTTAGTTAATTAATTAATTTTTTTAAAAACCTTCAAAAGATACCATTAGGAAAATGAAAAAGGAAGCCACAGACTAGGAGAAAATAATCATACTGCACATCAGGCAAAACACTCATATCCACAATATACAGAGAACTCCTACAAGTCAATAATACAAAGTCAGACAACTCAACTTGGGTAAAATATTTGAACAGACACGTCACAACTATGAAAGGCCAATATGCACATGAAAAGGTGCTCCTCATCATCAATAGTCATCAGCAAAATGTAAATTAAAACCAAAATGGTACTACTTCACACTCATCAGGAAAAAGATGTGTAATCCCACATGATGATGAGAATATGTAGCAACTTTCATAAATTGCTGATGCAAGTATAAAATAGTATGACCACACTGAAAACAGACTGGGAGTTTCTTATAAAGTTAAATATATACCTGCCCTACTACTTAACAATTCCACTCCTAGGTATGTACTCAAATGAAATCGAAACATATGTTCACCAAAAAAACCATTGTACAAACACATTCATAGCCGTTTTATTCATAATAGCCAAAAACTGAGAACAACTCAAATAACTATCAACAGATTAAAAACTGTGGTATGTTCATACTACTGAATAGTACTCACCAATAAAAAGGAATGAAATACTGATACACATTACATGTGGATAAATCTCTGAAACCTTATGTTGAGTTTAAGAAGCGACTTGCAAAAAGCTACACATTATATGATCCTATTCATGTGAAATTCTACAACAGGCAAAACTAAACTACAATGATAGCAATGAGGACAACTGTTGCCTGGCTGTGGAGGAGGGGGTATTGACCAGAAATGGGCATAAGTGAATTTATCAGGGTGAGGAAAGTAGTCTATAGCTTAATTCAGGTGGTGGATAAGGGTTTTTACATCCATCAAAATATGCTGAACTTGGACTTCCCTGGCGGTCCAGTGGTTAAGACTCCATGCTTCCAATGCAAGGGCCACGGGTTTGATCCCTAGTCGGGGAACTAAGATCCCACATGCCATGCGTCATGGCCAAAAGGTTAAAAAAAAAAAAAAAAAAGCTAAACTCATTTGACTAATTCATTCAAAATCATTACATTTTATTAAATGTAAATTATACCTTTAAAATGGTAAAATTCATTGCATATAATAGCCATATAAAAGTTGCATAAAACAGAAATAATATTTGAATAAGAACAAATACCTTTGTCCACCTGCAAAGCTTCACCCCAGAGTGGCTCCCAATCAACTGATAACCTGAATGAAAAAAAAGGAAACACAAAGTTGAACTGATTCAAAACCTCATATCAAAAAGTGATTATAAAACTGTAGCCAAGTCATTCTTATTTGTTTAAATAATGATAGACAACAATCCAATGCCCCTAAGGTTTAATTCACCAGGATGATAATACAATTTAAAACATGTATGCATCTAATAACACAGACTCAAAATACATAAAGAAACAATAAGCTTATCCAAAATCACAGGGAGATAATTTAAGATCTCTCAGTATATCACAGATCTCATAGATCAAAACTCAACAGAGCCCTAAGATCTGAAGCAACACAGTAAACTCGATCAAGGACACATAGAGAGCACTGCACTCAACAACTATAGGGTGCACATGTTTTTCAAAGACCCAAGGAACACTTATGAAAATGAACCATGCACTGGACCATACAGCAAAAACAACTAACAGTATATTTCAGTACAATGAACGACTGGGGAACTGTCATCAGTAATCTTCAAAAATAAATAAAGAATCAGATGGGCAACAGGAGATTAAAATAAATATTGCCCCCAAAAGTGGGAAAATCAAATTCTAGGAAACTGACATGAAGTCTTAGCACCGCTCCACAACCTATTTAAATATTTTGAGCCACGTAAGACACGAAAAGCATGGAAAAGCCACGCCAAAGCAATCACATTTCCTTATTTTAACAAACTAGTAGAGCAAACAAGTAGAAAATTCTGATTTCAGAAAACATTTAATAAAGTCTCTCATGAGGCTTCAAGTAATAAGCCACAATTATCATGAGTCTCTTGCACAAAAAGACTCCTGACTTGCAGATAAACAAGGTAAATGGAGAAATACAGTCTGGATGATGGCATAAGTGGATCAGTGCCTGGTTAAACATCCATATTCATAGGGTGATGATTAATGGAACAAAGTCAATTTGGATTACAAGTCTCTAGTGGCAACATTACAGGGCTTTGTCTTCTATCCTCTTCCACATTTATGTAAACATTTCGCATATAAATAAAGCACTGCTTATCTACTTGAAGATGGAACCGAGTGCAACTGATCAGCTAATCTCAGATACAGAATAAGCATTTAAAAGATCTCCAGAGAAAATTCTAGTTCTTTTGGACTCCTACATTATATGTTGCTCATACCACTATCATAGAAATCACACTGTATTATACTAGTTCTTTATATCTTTCTCTCCCAAGATACATAGGATTCTACAAAATTCTGCATTTAGGTAGGTATGAAAAGACTGCACAGTATAAGATGGAGAGACCTGTAGCTGACCACAATACACACTACGCAGTTACTAAAACTGCAGTGCAGGATTCTGCTTGTAACCAAGATGGAGTAACAGAGGACTTACTCTCCCACCTGAAATACCAAAAACTGGACAAAATACATGAAACAACAGTTTTCAGGACACAAAACATCAGGCAAAAAAGGAAGATGATCCAAGAGAGATGGGAAACAAACAAGGTTGAGCCCTACCATTACCCAAGCTTATTGCCTTGAAAGTTGCCAGGCTGTGCAGCAGGGAGAGACGACACAAGCAGAGCTCAGTATTCTCCCCAAGTTGAGGACACGGAAGTAGAGAGGGGAGCCCCTGTGGCTAAAGTTTGCAAGATTGAGTATTGGAGAGACAAAAGCTACACAGAGATTGAACTCAAGGGTCTGCAGAGGATTCCTGTAAGTACTTGCTTGAGTACTGCTTAGTGCATATGTGAGAGAAAAACTACCCAAAAATGAGAAAGAACCATCTGAAAAGATTAAAGGCATGCCTGGTACTCACAGCCAGCTGGGAACTGTGCCTGTTCCTACCAGTCAGAAAGAAAACCTCAAGATTCCAAGGCATTGGGCAGAGTACACAGAAGTGTTTTGCCTCAATGGTGGGGGAAAAAATTAGCTGTATAGTGAGCCAGCTCTGGTCTCACCCAACAAATCATAAAAGCAAGATGAAAAGGCTCAAGCTGTTTCCAAGTAATTTATCTTCATCCCAGAACAAAGCTCAAGAATGTTTATAGGAACTCAAAAATAACCAGTACCCAAAAATATAAAATTAGATCTGGCATCCAATCAAAGATTACCAAGCATGCAAAAAGATAGGAAAACATGACCAATAATGGAGAGAATAATCCAGCAACCAAAACTGACCCAAAATGACACAGATGTTAGCAGATAAGGACATTAAAACAGTTATAATTGTATTCCATAAGCTCTGAAAGTTAAGTAGAGACATGGAAGATAGAAAAAGACCTAAACTGAACTTCTAGAGATGAAAGCTACATCTAAGCTGGAAAAAGATGCTGGATAGAATTACTAGAAGATTCAACTTAAGAGACGAAAAGATTACTGAGTTAAACTTGAAGACAGCAATAGAAACTATCCAGTCAGGTAAAGCAGGACAGAAAAAATAATTTTAAAATATAAAAAGCACATCTGTGAGCTATGGGTCAAATTCAAGTGGCCTATTATACATGTAATTGGAGTCCCCAAAAAGAAGAAAGAGAGGGGGTGGCAGAAAAATATTTGAAGAAATAATGTCCAAAATTTGTCCAAATTTGATTAAAACTATACATCCACAGAACCAAGAAGCTCAACAAATCCCAAGTAAAGAAGCATGAAGGAAACTACACTGAGACATATTATAATTAAAATCATTCTAAATCAGTTGTTAGAAGAAAATCAGGGGGTAAAAAACATTGCATTTGAAAGGAATGAACAAAAGATGACTGCAGAGCCCTCATGAGAAGCACTGTGATCCAGCAGACAGTGGAATAACACCCTTAAAGTGCAAAAAAGAAAAAAGCTGCCAATTCTAGACACATCAAAAAATATCCTTCAAAAATAAAATTAAATTAAATAACAAAAAAAATCCTTCAAAAATGAAGGCAAAAGAAAGCCTTTTGCAGATATACAAAAGCTGAAATAATTCATCACCAACAAACCCACACTACAAGAAATGCAAAAAGGAGTCCTTCAGGCAGAAGGAAAAGGCCATCAGACAACACGGATTTTCACAGAGGAATGAAAAGTACCAAAAGTAGTAACTACATGAGTCAATATATAAAATTTTTTCCTAATTATTTAAATCTGTAATAGATAATTGTTTAAACCAAAAGAATAGCAATGTAGTACAGGGCTTAAAACATGTGTAAAAGTAAAATGTATGAAAACACTTGCATAGAGGTTGAGGAGGGCAAAAACAGAAGTGTTGAAGGTTCTTCCACTTTACATGAAGTGGTATAACACCACATGATGATATACTGTGATACAGTATAGTATAAAACCTCAAGCAACCACTAAGGAACAAAACAGTGCTATAGCCAATAAGCTAACAAAGGATGTAAAACAGAATCATATAATTTAAAAAACAATCTAAAAGAAGGCAGCAAAACAAGAGAAAGGAAATCAAAGAACACATGAGACAAGTAGAAAACAAACAGCAAGATGACAGATTTAAGCCTATTATAAAGATCACTTTATTCCTGTATGAATGAGACTTTTAATTCTGCATCAATACTGACAAACTGAACAATAATCAGAAGTATTAAATATGATTTGATGTAAAAAAAATCACTTTACTCTACTCTAATTAAAAGGCATATATATTTCTATGTAAAAAAATCTGTATATTTTTGTCTGTCTCCTCTAATAAGTTGAGAGCTCCTTGAAGGAGATATTTCAAGTATCTTAAGTTCCTCTGCATTGCCGGAACTGTCACATAAAAGGATCTCAATAATTATAGAAAGAGGGAGGGAGGGAAGGAAGTCGGTCTACTCACCCCCAGTTTATTACTCTTTCTTCTACAGGAAACCAATATCATTCATTCATTCAACTGCAGCCTTCTTCATAAGGTAGGACCACAGAGATCCAGATATACTTCTACATAAAACACTTCTAATTAACCCAGCCTAATATCATATGAGGTTTAATAATTTCCCCTTAATAAACAGTGACATGTAAAGAAGTCAGTGATTGCACCTTCCATCTGCATACCTGAGCCTCACTGATGGTAAAGAACCATCCCGATAAACCAAGCAAAGAAGAACCCTTGCTGGTCCAGGCAGCCAACACACAAGTGATCCACAGAAACAAGACCGTGACTCCTTAAACAGTTACAGCTGCCACGACCACACAGCAGCTGAGCCAACTATAGCGGGACTTCTTTATCTTTGTTCCTCTTGGCAATCCCTATTTTATGTTTCCTCTTTTAGAATGCTTAAGAGTGTAGAATTATAACAGTTCTTGAGGACTTTCACCTTGTTTAGTAAGGGCTTCTCGGAGGGCAGGAGTTATCATAGCTCTTCTTTCACTGGCTTCATTCTTCACTGTGCTCCTGATCAAACTAGTTTCCCCTTCCTGCCGCTCCTTTTCTCTCTGTATTAAAATGAAAAGAATGAAACCCATAATTGGTAATGGGCAAGGGAAATAACAGCACGACAATCATACACACGTAGCATGGATAAAAGGGTTCATCACGAACCACACAGCCCATAAACCTGTTCTCTTCCAAGTGATCACATTTCCAGTCACACACTGAGCTAAAGACACACCAGGGGCTTCTTTTTTTTTCCAAAAAAAGTAACTACATATTCAAACACATACATCCACAAAACATAAATCAATAATCCACTTATCTAGATGTCAAATAGTTTTCACAATCTGAGTACAGACACTGCTGACCAACTTCAGCAAGTTATTTCTCTAAATTTCAATTTCCTCACCTGAAAAGAGAGAAAAGGAATATCTATGGAGCAGAACTGTGTTGAAGATTAAATGAAACAAAATTACCTGGCACAATGCCTGATACATAATAGGATTTCACTAAATTATAGTAGTGCTGGTTATAACATCTGCAAGCCCCAAAAACAAGTCAAAGAGTTGCTCTGAGCTGCCCAGCCACCTGCTCAGAACCCAAGTCACTCCACCACCTCCACCTGCAGCCCCAAAGGCTTCTTACAGAAGATCCCATGGTGAAAATTTGTCTTCAGTGATAGAAATAAATCTGAAAGATAATATAAAACTGTGTTTCCTTTTGACTTTGGCCACTAGAAAATTCACAGCACAACTCTGATCACTGTATCAGGCCTTGCATCCTCCTTGTCTTATATTCTGTCAGTGACGTCATATTACAAGATGACCCCCATTCACCCTTTACATTGACTTCTTCCTCTTTTTAAATCTCATTACATGTATATATATTTTAAAGTTATCTCAATACCGTTTTGGAAGACGGTTAAAGTGCTAATTAATCATTTTGAGACAACCCACAAAGTCTGTGTTACACTTCAGAGGAGACATTCATCAGATCTTACTAAGAGCTGCAGAAATCCAAAATAAGTCACCTAAGCAGGAGCCCTACCACCGAGCCCTGAACTACCCTCAGTGCCTGTCCATTTTCAGTGTCTAGATCTAGACCCCAGTGAATTAGTGAGCAGACTCACAACGCCCTTTCTACCTAAAAGTGACAACACCTCACAGATGACATGATGCCTCGGGTCTGTGTCAAACTAATACAGAAAAAGGAGGATAATCCATGTTTGAACCTGGGCAGGAAGTGAATAGGGATTTGCTGTCCCACCAGGGACTTCCCTGGTGGTGCAGTGGATAAGACTCCACGCTCCCAATGCAGGGGAACTGGGTTCGATCCCTGGTCAGGGAACTATATCCCACATGCATGCCGCAACTAAGAGTTCGCATGCTGCAACTAAGGAGCCCGCCTGCCGCAACGAAGACCCAGTGCAACCAAATAAATAAATAAATAAATATTTTTAAAAAAGAATCCTATGGCTTGTTCTTTTTTTTTTTAAAGTCTATTTCAGACCCAAAAGCAAAGATGTGAGCTTGAGTTCCAAGGAAGTCTTGTGGTGGAGCAAAGTGAACTAACCTTGACCTTGAGAGCATTTAAATGTCTCTGAAGTAATTCCAAAGCAAGTTACTGTAATTCCCTACTAATCATGCAAGAATTGATAGTAGGTGGCAATATCTGCCCTCAAAAGCCTGTCACCACAAAATATCACCAGCTTAACTGCTTACCCTAAAGGCCATGTAAATCCAAAACTGGACCCAGCATAACACTGGCCTCTGACCACTGTGCTCAGAGCTCCAAAGACACCCCATTATGGTTTTAAACATAAACTTATGACCCCCATAAAATGAACACACTCTTAAAGAATGGCCATGGAGGGCTTCCCTGGTGGCACAGTGGTTGAGAATCCACCTGCCAATGCAGGGGACACGGGTTCGAGCCCTGGTCCAGGAAGATCCCACATGCCGCGGAGCAACTAAGCCCGTGCGCCACAACTACTGAGCCTGAACTCTAGAGCCTGCGAGCCACAACTACTGAGCCTGCACGCCTAGAGCCCATGCTCTGCAACAAGAGAAGCCATGGCAATGAGAAGCCCGCGCACCACAACAAAGACCCAACGCAGCCAAAAATAAATAAATAAATTTATTTTTTTTTTAATGGCCATGGAACACTGTCCATGTCCCAACACTAGAGAAATTATCTATTATAAAATGTGAGTGCAGCTACTCCAGATTCAATCATCTGGACATATAATTCACATGGAAAGAGAGCAGCAGCTATGATTAAAGGTCTTGGGTATTCAGGACAAACATTTATCATTCTTTCCCTCTATGACAGTTTAGTCCTATCTTGCATATGCAGCAGTAACTCCATTTCTGAAAAGAAATACAATGGTTCACAACACTCTCCAAGGAAGTGCAAAGCCCCATTCAAATGCGAATTCTAATCTCCTATCTGCAGACATTATCCCGTTTGCCCAGAATATAACAACATAACAACTGACATAGGACCCGTATATTTTTATTTATTTTTTATAGCCGTTACATAGTCTAAGCAGAAATAAATGAAGATCCCAGAACTGGTCAATCTGGATTCCTTCCTCTCCTGCACACCCATTGGGCAACGTGTGACCAAGTTCTAAACTTTTAATTCTCAACGTATGGGTTCTCTCCATCCACAATGCCACTGCTTTTGCCACCAGCCTTGGTTTCACCTAAGGGACAACTGCAACAGCCAAACTAAAGTCTCCCTGTCTCCAACCTTCCACCCCTCCCCAACTCCCAAACCCATCACACTTGTCTTGAAAGAAAACGCATGCCCTCTCCAAGCTGCTATTTTCTGATACGCAAAATGGAAAACTGATTATAAGCTCACTTCCTAGGCACTTAGGAAAATGACTATAAATAAGTGAAAAGTTCTTTATAAATAAACGGAAATATATGAATCCGCTGTAATAATGGGAGCCAAAAAGTGGTATCAATTCTCTTAAAAAAAAAAAAAACGAAAAAGAAAAAGATATTATACAATATTACCTAATTCATTTTCACACCCTCATCCCAGAAACCACAGTACCACCCCAATACTTCCTAGGATAAAAACACGACAAAAGGGGATTTGTTAAAGACTTTAAGGTGAAAATTCCACCTAGTTGGTTAAGTGACAACCTTGGAGTTGAAGAGACGTCACCTTACATTTGAGGGTGAATTTAACACTTAAAGCCTTAAAAATAATTATGAAAGGAGAACCAGCTTCATGTTGTTACACTGCAGTACTATGCAGCCTTATAATCAGAACTGGACACACCGAGCTCCTTTTGTAAATTGAAATGTTTCTCTGGTGAGTAATTACCAAGCATCCGCCTTTATTTCCAAAACTAATGCTACTGATACCACTGTTTGTCTGCTTAACCCGAACATGCTGTGGGGAGTATTTTAGCAACATTTATTTACTGCAGGAAGAAAACAAGTAGCAATCTGCTTTACATTTACAAGCACAACATGAGAGAAACAGAAAATAAACAACCTAAGCATTGGCAGGCTCTTCCTGACTCCTTGTTCTCTAACCAAACTCCTGAGCTTCCCTTCTGGGGAGGCAGCAAAGGGGAGTGAGACAAAGAGATGGAGCCTGGGCTTGGTGCCACCGCTCAGGAGGCAGCCATCCGACTCCGGACAAACTGCTTTGCTTCTCTAAGCTTGTGTCCTGCCCTGTAAAATGATAAAGTGGAGGTGACAGTACAGATAGCAGGGTTTTTGTGAAGACTGTACTTTGATTTCTCCTAATCGTCTGAACCTACCCTGGAGCTCTTTCTCCCCACACCTCCAGCCCACTCACCCTATTCAATCAATTCACATTGCTTCCCACCCACTGCCTTTAGGACAAAGCTCACACTCCCATGACAGAGGATGAAAAGGCCTCTAGGATCCTGCCCCTGCCTTCCTTCTCTATTTCACCTCTCCACACATCCCCACTGCACTCCACTCTTAACATACCAAACTGCTTAGAGAGTTCCCCAACCTTGCCATATTCCCCTAACACCCCATCCCCTCGGCATGTGCAACGTTTCAAACTCTAGCTCTCTTGTTCTCAGTTCTCACTCCCACCCTTCAAATTCTCTTTGGCCCTAGAATTACTGTCTTGCTGCAGAGGGAGGGGGGTAGAAACCATGGTGGTATTCTAGTCAGACCAAACGTATCCCATTTGAAGATATCTCCTTAGACAATAATAGTTTATTAATTATCAAGGACATACTATGTGGCAGGCAATAAAATAAAGGCTTTAGATGGATTAACTTATTATATCTTCAAAACAACTTTATAAAGCAGTTACTGTTATCGTCTCCCACTCTAGCACACAGAGTGAAATAACTTGCCCAGACACACAAGCTGAGATACTGTGACACCATGGAAGTTAGTGAATATTATTCAAAAGAGGTCTTACAGTAGGAGTGCTCTGGCCCGACTCTACAGCTGATGCTCTTAGGTATTAGAGCGTACTGCGTCCTCTGCAGTAACAACTAAGGCAATTAATGTGATGTAGAACGATGAAGAGGCAGAAAGCAGCTCAGGAATCTGCGTAGATGGACCCCAAAGAAAATGCTCCCCGGAGATACAAAAAAGAAGAGCCAAGCAGTAATAACATCCATCACTGAATTTTAGTATACTGTCTCCAATATCAAATGAACACACAGGACACATCTGGAAACCCTGCTGTAACCTAAAAATAATGAAAAACAAAAAACGGGGTGGTTATTTTCATGCTGCACTGAAGTTGGAAATATATGTATTTTTTTCTCCTAGATCTGATGATTTTATGAGTGATTTCTACAAGAAACCTGAAATATCATAAGCCAGCTGCTTAAGTTCATAAAGTCCAAAATCATTTCATTTCAAAAAATAATTTACATGGACATCCAAATTTTTCCTTAGTGCTTTTTCTCCAGTGCCCTCTAATGGACATAAGAGGAAAAAGCAAAGGAAAAAAATGGACCCGCAAACTATTCCAAACTCTTACAGTACCTGTGAAATTTGCTGAAAGTAGATCTTGTGTGTTCTCAGCGTGCATGCGCGCACACACACACACACACACACACACACACACACAATGTTAGCAATATGAAGTGGGGATGTGTGGGCTGTGGTTAAGCATTGTACACACATATCAAACGTCACATTATACACCCTAAAAAAAAATCACATTGTACAACCCAAGTATATAAAATTTTATTTGTCAATCATATCTCAATGAAGTTGGAAAAAAAACTGTCCCAAACTCTTCACCCATTACAAATAAAGCTATAAATATCTTCTCTTAACTTGGTAGATCCAGAAATCTACCTAAATCAGGCATCTCATGCTCTAAAATCTATCCCATTTCAAGACAGTTTCACCTTTTTTTTTTTTGGTTTGTTTGTTTTTTGCGGCACGCGGGCCTCTCACTGTTGTGGCCTCGCCCGTTGCGGAGCACAGGCTCTGGACGCGCAGGCTCAGCGGCCATGGCTCACGGGCCCAGCCGCTCCGCGGCATGTGGGATATTCCCGGACCGGGGCACGAACCCATGTCCCCTGCATTGGCAGGCGGACTCTCAACCTCTGCGCCACTAGGGAAGCCCGACAGTTTCACCTTTTAAAATTACTCAGATTTTTATTAAGAGTCATGAAATTATATATTTGCTTTGACCCAGTATCTCAACTTGGGGAAAATATAAACCAAGAAAATATCAACACTCTCTTTTAAGTAAAAAAGGTCTCAGACCAGTGCTAATTACAACAGCAGAAAACCTGAAAACAGACTAAACAACCAACTCTAGCAGAATGCGTAAGCAAATTTAAAATATCTAAGCGTATTTACTTCTCATTTCAATCTGTCAGGCTCTCAGAGCCTGTAATGCATTTTCACGCACAGTTCTTATCTGACTCTCAACAACGCTGTGAGGAAGGCAGAGGTTATGGTCCACGTTTCTCAGACATGGGTATTAAGGCCAGAGAAGATTAAGCTTTGCCCTAAGAGCGCCAAGTTACAAACTGGCTGGCCCAGGCCCTGAACCTACATCCCACAAACTTGTCATTCTCAACAGCTCCTCTGCCAGGGCTTCTAAAATACAAAAGCTACTAAAAATGACAGCGACAACACCAACACACAGAAGTATTAGGAAATAAGTAACAAAATGCTGCAACAGGAACAATCATAATTTTAAATTCGGAAAATAATTTTGGATTATATAGTTTAGTTTTACACTCATAGAGTATTTTTGGGTTATGATCTCTACAAAAGGAACCAAATATCCCAATATAAGAGCGGGCATAGGACAGTGTGTAGTAAAGAATTTGGCCTTGCCCAAAGAGAAGTCTGGCCTTTCCCCAGTTCCTGGAAAGTAGCCTCTAACCCCCTGGAACTTCTTGAGTGTTGGGAGTATCTTTATTCATGGTGGGCCCTTCAGAGGCACTTGACAGTTTATGCTATTAGGGTGACTCATGCCAAATTTTGGGGTGCTATGCTGTAGGCTGGATTCAACCCCGTGGGCAATCAATCAATCAGGTATGCCTACATAATGAAGCCCCCATAAAAACTCTGGACACCAAAGCTCAGGTGTGCTTCCCAGGTTGGCGATGCTCCACGTGTCATGTCACACATCCGTGCTGAGAGGGTAGCATGTCCTGAGGACAATGAATGAATGCTTCCCAGACTCTGCTCTATGCATCTCCTCCTTTGGCTGGTTTTTCTGTACCCTTTCCTAGCAATGAACCATAATCATGAGGGTGACAGCTTTCAGTGAGTTCTGTTAGTCTTTCTAGCAAATGACTGAATCTGAGGGAGGTTTTTAGGACCTCCCACAAACTTGCAGTTGGTGTCAGAAGTGAAAGCAGTCTCAGGAACTGTGCCGTCAGACTTTGTAGTCTAACTCCAGGTAGACAGAAAGAGATGCTTCACAGGAAAAAAAAAACACATTCAATCTCACTCAAAATTAAAGAAATGCAAATCATTATTTTTTAAGGTTATTATTTTTCACCTTTCAGGTTGGTAAGATTTAAAAGACTGAGAACACCTGGGGGTTGGCAAGGGTATAGAGAAACGGGCATTCTCATCTCTCTCTTATGCAGTAAGAAGAAATAAAAATGTTTTCAGCTTTTTACAGGGCATTTTAGAAATATCATCAAAATTATAAAATTCTCTTTGATCCAGAAATTTCAATTTTACAAATTTACTCAAGATAAATTTATCAGTCATGAAAAATATAAGAGCAAGAGTGTTCATTATAGGGAGTCCCCTGGTGGTCTAGTGGTTAGGATTCAGCGCTGTCATTGCTGTGGCCCAGGTTCAATCCCTGGTCAGCGAACTCCCACCAGCCACATGGCACAACCAAAAGAAAAAAAAAAAAAAAGTACAATTCAGGAATTAAATTAGGTTTGTTTTTTTTTTTAAAAAAAGAGTGCTCATTATAGAAATCAGAAAACACCTAAATGTTAATCAACAAGAGTCAAATAACTGTGGGACATAATTGTGGACTACTACATAAACATTAAAATTAATTAGGCAGATCTCTATCACAGGACTGGAAAGCTGTCATGTTAAATGGAAAAAAGTAGTCTGTAGACTTGGAGTACAAAATTATTCCATCTGTGTAGCCCAAAAAACAAAGTTATACCAAAATGCAGGTGTGTTTGTATAGGCAGTAAAATACCTGGAAGAATAGTGTCAAAGTGTAAACTGCAGTTACCTGTGAAAAGTACATTTAGGAAGAATAGGGACAGTGGACTGTATTCTTTGAGTTTTTTAAACATATGTAAACAGGGTATTAAATTAAATGAAACTCCAAAGAGAGGGTCAGATCAAGTTATAAATTTTCAAAGGATGGGACTTCCCTGGTGGTCCAGCAGTTAAGATTCTGGGCTGCCAATGCAGGGAGCATGGGTTCGATCCCTGGTCGGGGAACTAAGATCCCACATGTCATGCAGCACGGCCAAAAGAAAATTGGGAAAAAAAATTTTTTTAATTTTCAAAGGAAATATCTGAGAACAAGTTTAAGAACTTGAAAAGTGCCTCCCTGACATCAAGGATATGAAAGGGTAGAGAGTATGGAGATAAAAAGAGAGGATTTTTGAGGATTTCTTCAGAGAATATTAGAAAGGTATTTTGAGCTCCTTCATCTGCTTCAAATGAAGAGATGTTTGGGGGTGGAGGGCTGTGTTCTCACCTCAAACCCCAGGAACCTCAAAGAAGCCGCTATGTATCCCCTGCACTCAGACTGGTGAATGACTCCTGCCCGGGAAATCCAGAGAGCAGAAGGCCTGACTAGTTGCTTTAGCAAATGAGCACTGTTGCTGGAGAGGAACCAGCCTGTGCTCCCAGAATAAAGAACTCAGGAGCACTCCCTTGGGAGCTGGGTAGGGGTGGGGGAGATCTTTGATCCTGACCCATTGGGCAACCAGAGAGGAGAACAGACGAAAAGACCTCAAAAGAGGGGAAACCAGAGGTACAGGGCTCCGAGGAAGGAGTGAGGACCATCAGAGGCACACTTCTCAGAGTACACATGCTCAGTGCAAGGCGCCAGGTCTGGAGATAGCCATGGACAATGTCTCCAAAGGAGCACTAAACACGCTGCCTGGAAGAAGAGTCAAGTTTAAACACCTGACAACGAGAGAGCACAAAGTCCCCTTGTGACAGTGCCAAGTAAGAACTTTCCCACTTCTCTTTATCTCCTGCTTCCCCAACCCACGCCCCAAACCCTAAGGAGATATTATAAAATAGCTATTAGCAAATAGGACAGAGAGCAGACAATAAGGAGGAGAGAAGTTTCACTTTGAATTAAACTGGAAACTTTGACTGCGTTTATTTAGTATTACTTAGTATTACATAGGACTGGACATTCTACCGCCAAATTAAGACTTTGTACCTTAAAGTGCCTGTCATACTTTATGACCAAAAATGACCAGAAAAGTCATGGAGTCCACCAGAGTTTTCATCCCATGACAGGGGAAGGGGTCTCCCTCCCATGCAGGTTGAAAAAGGACAGTAAAACTCAAAATAAAGCAGCTTTTATGATAACTTCCCAAAAGTAATCCTTGTTGTAACATAGACTATACCAGTATTTATTACTTTAGAAAGATTTTTCTGTAAGATTTTTTAAATAAGGCTATAAAGACTGTCTGAAGAATATGATAAACATTTTTATAATAAAATAGAGATTTAGGGACTTCCCTGGTTGCGCAGTGGTTAGGAATCTGCCTGCCAATGCAGGGGACACAGGTTTGAGCCCTGGTCCAGTAGGATCCCACATGCCGCAAAGCAACTAAGCCCGTGAACCACAACAACTCAGCCTGCGCTCTAGAGCCAGCGAGCCACAACTACTGAGCCAGCGAGCCACAACTACTGAGCCCGCGTGCCACAACTACTGAAGTCCATGCACCTAGAGCCCATGCTCTGCAACAAGAGAAGCCACCGCAATGAGAAGCCCGCACACCGCAATGAAGAGTAGCCTGCGCTCTCTGAAACTAGAGGAAGCCTGCACACAGCAACGAAGACCCAATGCAGCCATAAATAAATAAATAAATAAATTATTTTAAAAATAGAAATTTAGGTGCATATGAAATAAAATTTAAATAAATATTCCAGTATTTATTTAATTACTAATAGTGATTTTTTCTGAGGAGATGGAATTACTGGTAGGTTTTTGCCCTTTCTCTATTTTCCAAATTTTCATTATTACAAGTATGTTAATTTATAGTGAAAAAAAAATTTTTTAATTTAATTTAATTTAATTTTTTTTGGCTGAGCCACTCAGCTTGTGTGATCTTAGTTCACCGACCAGGGATCGAACCCACACCCCCTGCAGTGGAAGCACAGAGTCTTAACCACTGGACCGCCAGGGAAGTCCCTATAGTGAAAAAAAATTTTAATTTTAACTAGTCAAAATTAAATAAATAATCGTTAAATTTGTTTCCTTAAATTACCATTTGCTATCATATGAGTCTACCCAGAGTAAAATTAGGTCTTCATGTTTTACAGATATAATAAGTACTCAAGACTTTTATATAATTCAAAACTATTCACCTACTAGTCCTATCAAAAAATGGTAGATATTCTCATATGGCAATGTCATAAATAATTCATAATCCAGTTGATACTAGTATTTTTGTTTGTTTTATTTTGTTTTGTGGGCCTTTTATTTTGTTTTGTGGGCATGGAAAAATAGTTCCCCTGACACTCTTTATCTTGAAAACTTCAGAAAAGTTGAAAGGTACAATGAAGACCCACATTCCCTTCACCTAGATTCACTACTTTTGCTTGATCAATATCTATCTATAAACACACACACACACACACACACACCTGTAATACACATGTATGTATGTGTGTTATGTATAAAAACAAAATTTTGCTAAACCACTTGAAAGTATGTTGCAGACACCACAGCACCTCACCCTTAAATTACTGCAAAATTCATCTCCAAGAAAAAGATATGAACCTATAGAACTACAACACCATTATTACAATGAGAAAAATTAACATAAATCTAATATTACCTAATAGAAAGTTCAATTCAAATGTCCTCAAATGTCAAGACAATGGCCTTTTCTCTTTGATTCAAGATCAAAGTTTATACAATGCATTTGTTTATATTTCATTAGTCTTTTAAAATCTTAGAACAGCACCCACCCCATGTTTTACTGTTGTTGTTACTGTCTACAATATAGACTCTTTAAAGAGCCTGGCCTGTTGTCGCCTAGACTGTTCCACATTCTGGATTTGTCTGATTGTTTCCCCATTAGATTCAGGTTAAACTTTTTTGACACAAAATTGCATAGATGATGTCGTATACACCTTGCTACACATCATATCAGGAGGTACATAAGGTCAAGTTGTAACATAAATGATGATGTTAAATTTGATTCTTTGTAAAGGTACATTTTTGCCTTTATGCTTAGTAAATAATCTACAGGGGATTCTTTTTTCCCCATTGATTTATTTATTTTTGGCACGTCTAAGTGGTTTAGTTCCTGGCATGATGTTTTGAGTCAATATCTGTTCCTCAAAGACATTTCACCTAATCCTTGCTTAAATCAATTATTACACTAGGGACTGCAAAGAGGTAATTTTCTAATTCTATCATGCCCTCTTTATTTATAATCTGTAAACCTTCTGTAAAGACTTTCTCCTTATGAGAGACACGGAAGGACACTACATAATGATCAAGGGATCAATCCAAGAAGAAGATATAACAATTATAAACATATATGCACCCAACATAGGAGTACCTCAACACATAAAGCAACTGCTAACAGCTATAAAAGAGGAAATCGACAGTAACACAATAATAGTGGGGGACTTTAACACCTCACTTACGCCAATGGACAGATCATCCAAAATGAAAATAAATAAGGAAACAGAAGCTTTAAATGACACAATAGACCAGATAGAGTTAATTGATATTTGTAGGACATTCCATCCAAAAACAGCAGATTACACTTTCTTCTCAAGTGCGCAAGGAACATCCTCCAGGATAGATCACATCTTGGGTCACAAAGCAAGCTTCAGTAAAATTAAGAAAATTGAAATCATATCAAGCATCTTTTCTGACCACAACACTATGAGATTAGAAATGAATTACAGGGAAAAAAACATAAAAAGCCACAAACACATGGAGGCTAAACACTACATTACTAAATAACCAAGAGATCACTGAAGAAATCAAAGAGGAAATCAAAAAATACCCAGAGACAAATGACAATGAGAACACGACGATCCAAAACCTATGGGGTGCAGCAAAAGCAGTTCTAAGAGGGAAGTTTACAGCTGTACAAGCCTACCTCAAGAAACAAGAAAAATCTCAAATAAACAATCTAACCTTACACCTAAAGGAACTAGAAAAAGAACAAACAAAACCCAAAGTTAGCAGAAGGAAGGAAATCATAAAGATCATAGCAGAAATAAATGAAATAGAAACAAAGAAAACAATAGCAAAGATCAATAAAACTAAAAGCTGGTTCTTTGAGAAGATAAACAAAATTGATGAACCATTAGCCAGACTCATCAAGAAAAAGAGGGAGAGGACTCAAATCAATAAATCTAGAAATGAAAAAGGAGAAGTTACAACAGACACCACAGAAATACAAAGCATCCTCAGAGACTACTACAAGCAACTCTATGCCAATAAAATGGATAACCTGGAAGAAGTGGACAAATTCTTAGAAAGGTATAACCTTCCAAGACTGAACCAGCAAGAAATAGAAAATATGAACAGATCAATCACAAGTAATGAAACTGAAACTGTGATTAAAAATCTTCCAACAAACAAAAGTCCAGGACCAGATGGCTTTACAGGTGAATTCCATCAAACATTTAGAGAAGAGCTAACACCTATCCTTCTCAAACTCTTCCAAAAAATTGCAGAGGAAGGAACACTCCCAAACTCATTCTATGGGACCACCATCACCCCGATACCAAAACCAGACAAAGGTACTACAAAAAAAGAAAATTACAGACCAATATCACTGATGAATATAGATGCAAAAATCCTTAACAAAATACTAGCCAACAGAATCCAACAACACATTAAAAGGATCATACACCATGATCAAGTGGGATTCATCCCAGGGATGCAGGGATTCTTCAATATATGCAAATCAAACAATGTGATACATCATATTAACAAACTGAAGAATAAAAACCATATGATCATCTCAATAGATGCAGAAAAAGCTTTTGACAAAATTCAACACCCATTTATGATAAAAACCCTCCAGAGAGCGGGCATAGAGGGAGCCTACCTCAACATAATAAAGGCCATATACGACAAACCCACAGCAAACATCATTCTCAATGGTGAAAAACTGAAAGCATTTTCTCTAAGATCAGGAACAAGACAAGGTTGTCCACTCTCGCCACTATTATTCAACATAGTTTTGGAAGTCCTAGCCACGGCAATCAGAGAAGGAAAAGAAATAAAAGGAATACAAACTGGAAAAGAAGAAGTAAAACTGTCACTGTGTGCAGATGACATGATACTATACATAGAGAATCCTAACGATGCCACCAGAAAACTACTAGAGCTAATCAATGAATTTGGTAAAGTTGCAGGATACAAAATTAATGCATAGAAATCTCTTGCATTCCTATATACTAATTATGAAAAATCTGAAAGAGAAATTAAGGAAACACTCCCATTTACCATTGCAACAAAAAGAATAAAATACCTAGGAATAAACCTACCTAGGGAGACAAAAGACCTGTATGCAGAAAACTATAAGACACTGATGAAAGAAATTAAAGATGATACCAAGAGATGGAGAGATATACCATGCTCTTGGACTGGAAGAATCAACATTGTGAAAATGACTATACTACCCAAAGCAATCTACAGATTCAATGCAATCCCTATCAAATTACCAATGGCATTTATTACAGAACTAGAACAAAGAATCTTAAAATTTGTATGGAGACACAAAAGATCCCGAATAGCCAAAGCAGTCTTGAGGGAAAAAAATGGAGCTGGAGGAATCAGAATCCCTGACTTCAGACTATACTATGAAGCTACAGTAATCAAGACAATATGGTACTGGCACAAAAACAGAAACATAGATCAATGGAACAAGATAGAAAGCCCAGAGATAAACCCATGCACATATGGTCAACTAATCTATGACAAAGGAGGCAAGGATATACAATGGAGAAAAGACAGTCTCTTCAATAAGTGGTGCTGGGAAAAATGGACAGCTACATGTAAAAGAATGAAATTAGAACACTCCCTAACACCATACACAAAAAGAAACTCAAAATGGATTAGAGACCTAATGTAAGACCGGACACTATAAACCTCTTAGAGAAAACATAGGAAGAACACTCTTTGACATAACTCACAGCAAGATCTTTTTTGATCCACCTCCTAGAGTAATGGAAATAAAAACGAAAATAAACAAATGGGACCTAATGAAACTTCAAAGCTTTTGCACAGCAAAGGAAACCATAAACAAGACCAAAAGACAACTCTCAGAATGGGAGAAAATATTTGCAAACAAATCAACGGACAAAGGATTAATCTCCAAAATATATAAACAGGTCATGCAGCTCAATATTAAAAAAACAAATAACCCAATCCAAAAATGGGCAGAAGACCTAAATTAAGACATTTCCCCAAAGAAGACATACAGATGGCCAAGAAGCACCTGAAAAGCTGCTCAATGTCACTAATAATTAGAGAAATGTAAATCAAAACTACAATGAGGTATCACCTCATACCAGTAAGAATGGGCATCATCAGAAAACCTACAAACAACAAATGCTGGACAGGGTGTGGAGTAAAGGGAACCCTCTTGCACTGTTGGTGGGAATGTAAATTGATACAGCCACTATGGAGAACAGTATGGAGGTTCCTTAAAAAACTAAAAATAGAATTACCATATGATCCAGCAATCCCACTACTGGGCATATACCCAGAGAAAACCATAATTCAAAAAGACACATGCACCCCAATGTTCATTGCAGCAGTATTTACAATAGCCAGGTCATGGAAGCAACCTATATGCCCATCGACAGACGAACGGATAAAGATGTGGCACATATATACAATGGAATATTACTCAGCTATAAAAAGGAACGAAATTGGGTCATTTGTTGAGACATGGATGGATCTACAGACTGTCATACAGAGTGAAGTAAGTCAGAAAGAGAAAAACAAATACTGGATGCTAACACATATATATGGAATCTAAAAAGAAAAAAAAAAGGTTCTGAAAAACCTAGGGGCAGGACAGGAATAAAGATGCAGACGTAGAGAATGGACTTGAGCACATGGGGGGGGAAGGGTAAGCTGGGACAAAGTGAGAGTGGCATGGACTTATATACACTACCAAATGTAAAATAGATAGCTAGTGGGAAGCAGCCACATAACACAGGGAGATCAGCTTGGTGCTTTGTGATCAGCTTGGTGCACCTAGTGGGTGTGATAGGGAGGGTGGGAGGGAGACGCAAGAGGGAGGAGATATGGGGATATATGTATAGCTGATTCACTTTATTATACAGCAGAAACTAACACACCATTGTAAAGCAATTATAGTCCAATAAAATTTTTAAAAGAAAAAAAAATCCAAAAAAAAAGACTTTCTCCTGTGCCTCCCTTTTTTTTTTTTTGAGTAGCACAAGGATTGATTTATTTTAATTTGATGTAATATAATCCATTATGTTCATTGTATAATCATTATGTTGATTTTTGATGTTCAAACTGCCCCATATTTGGCTTGTGGTTAACTCCTCAAGCTGGTTCCTATATTCTTTAGACACTGAGGACCTACCTACTCAACAAGACGACCCAGGTTCATCTGTTACGCTCCCTTCCCCAACCCTGGAATCAGCCATTTCTTCAAGGAGCCCTAGTTCCTTTTAGTAGGGTAATGATTTTAGAAAACAAGATCTGAGTGCTTACTCTTTGTTTCTAGGTCTGTGACACAATAAAGAATACATCTGGTCTTTGTCCCTAGCTCCTGGCACAGAGCTTCAAAAAACCCTGGCATTTCCTAAAAGAGACAGGAGTGTCTTTGTTATGCTAATGAGGTGACTCACAGTGGGCCCCTAGATAGCTTCAGGAAGAGAGCTGGTCACCAGAAGACAATCACATAATGCAACTTTGGGCCAGCTGGATCTCCAGAGACAGGAGGGGGAGGGGAGGCTGGCTGGAGATTGAGTTCAAACACCTGGCCAATTATCTAATTAATCATGCCTACATAATGAAACCCCAATGAAAATTCTGGATGCTAAAGCTCAGTAGAGGGCTTCCCTGGTGGCACAGTGGTTCAGAATCCACCTGCCAACACAGGGGACACGGGTTCGAGCCCTGGTCCAGGAAGATCTCACACGCTATGGAGCAACTAAGCCTGTGCTCCACAACTACTGAGCCTGCACTCTGGAGCCTGCAGGCCACTACTGAGCCCACGTGCCACAACTACTGAAGCCCACGCGCCTAGAGCCCGTGGTCTGCAACAAGAGAAGCCACTGCAATGAGAAGCCTGCGCACTGCAATGAAGACTCGACGGAGCCAAAAATAAATAAATAAACAAATAAATTTATAAAGTAAAAAATAAAGCTCAGTAGAGCCTTCCTAGGTGGTGAACACATAGATGGGGTTGGGGGGTGATGTGCCAAGATTCCACGATGAGGGGGCACAGAAACTCTGGGTCTCTTCCCCAACCCTCCACTCTCAGATCTTGCCCTATACTTCCTTTCCATTTGGTGGTTTCTGATTTGTATCCTTCACTACAAAACTGTAACCGTAAGTCCCTGACAATGGTTCAATGCTGCGAAAGCGATACAAATTTAGTAGACACCTTACTTTGAATTTTGAATTTTGGTCTTTTCCCAGGCTAGCCATATGCAGTACAATACACTCTTGTGATGCCAGCAAGCCAAGGCTCCCAGTCAGCCACACAATCACAGAGGAGCATAAACAACCAATACACTCAAAACCATTCTGTACCCCTATAACCACTCTTCCACTTTCAGTATGCTATTCAATAAATTACATGAAACATTCAACATTTTATTGTAAAACAGGCTTTATGTTAGATGATTCTGCCCAAATGTAGGCTAATTTAAGTGTTCTGAGTATGTTTAAGGTAGGTTAGGCTAAGCTTTGATGTTTGCTAGGTTAGGTGTATTAAATATGTTTTTGACTTACAAAATTTTCAACTTAAAATGGGTTTACTGGGACATAACACCATTGCAAATCAAGGGAGATTTGTACAGTGCTTTCAGTGAGTTGAGTCATCCTAGCAAATTATCGAACGTGAGGGGATCGGACATGAGAACCCCCATACTTATGACCAGTTGGTCAGAAGTCCAAGTGGACCCTCAGACTTACAGCTACCACTGAAGTGGGGACAGTCTTGCACAGGACTATCCCCTAAACCTGTGGGGTCTGACACTAACTCCAGGTAGTGTCAGAACTGAATTGAACTGCAGGTCATTTGAATTAACTGGGTGTTAGCTGGTGTCAGAACATGAAAGGTCCTTTCAACAAACACAGCCACAAAATATTATTTATACGCACACACACTTAAATTATAAATTTGCAAATATAACATGACAATAACGTAAATTTTTTTAAATCTTAAGTTCATATCAGCCTCCAAATCATACCACCTGGAAATCACATTAATGCATATGGATCCGCTTTATTATTTTTCACAGCTGTACAACAATATTATACTGTATGGGTACATCATGCTTTTTTCAGCCAGTATCCAACAGCTGTTTGTTATACTTGCTGCAAGGCATAACCTTGTGCAGATGCTGTTTTGTATTTGTGAAGATGTATCTTCAAGGCAAATTTATACATCTCGGCCTGCTGGATCACGTGTAAATGCGTGTGAATTTGGTAAAGACTGCCAAAAGCCCCTGCATACGGGTATACCATTCTGGACTCTCATCAGAAAGGTATGGGTGCCTGTTTCCACAGAGCCTCACCAATTGTGCGTTGTCCAACTTTTGAATTTCTGCTATTTTTCTAGGTGAGAAATGTATATCAATGTAGTTTTAATTTGCATGTCCTTTATTATGAGTGAATTTGAGGATTTTTCCATATGTTTAAAGTCTATTTGTAGAGGTTTTTCTGAGACTCGCCTATTCATGTGTTTTTCCTATTTTTTTCTACTAAAGTCTTCTTTTTTTTTTTTTTGCGGTATGCGGGCCTCTCACTGTTGTGGCCTCTCCCGTTGCAGAGCACAGGCTCCGGACGCGCAGGCTCAGCGGCCATGGCTCACGGACCCAGCTGCTCCATGGCATGTGGGATCCTCCCGGACCGGGGCACGAACCCATGTCCCCTGCATCGGCAGGCGGACTCTCAACCACTGCACCACCAGGGAAGCCCTAAAGTCTTCTTTTTTTTCATTCAATTTTTTTTTTTTTCTTTTTTTTTTTGCGGTATGCGGGCCTCTCACTGTTGTGGCCTCTCCCGTTGCGGAGCACAGGCTCCGGATGCGCAGGCCCAGCGGCCATGGCTCACGGGCCCAGCCGCTCCGCGGCATATGGGATCCTCCCAGACTGGGGCACGAACCCGTATCCCCTGCATCGGCAGGTGGACTCTTAACCACTGCGCCACCAGGGAGGCCCTTTCATTCAATTTTTAAGAGTGCTGTGTATGGTAGAAAAATTAACTCCTTCTTTATAGTATAAGGGGCAAATATTTTCCCTCACTTTATCATTTGTCTTTTGATTTTGTTTATAGCCATGTGAATTTTTTTAAAAATCACTGATATTCAATGTTTTATTGTTTCCAGATTTCAGATCATATATAAAATCTTTCTTCAAGTTTTAAATAATGCATCTAATTCTATTATTTACATATTTTTCAACATTTATATCTCTAATTGGAGATCTAACTCAGATTGGAGTTTATCCTGATCTATGTATGAGGTTCAGAGCCAACTTATCTTTTCATAAGTAGCTAGCCAGTTGTCAACATCATTTATCTTAAAAGTATATCTTCCCCCTGGGGAAAAGAGACACCACCTTTATCATATATGAAATTCCGTATATTCTTGGATCTATTCCTGGAATTTTATTCTGTTGCATTGGTCTGTCTGTCTCATCGGGAGCCAGTACCACAGTGTCAGTTACAGATGCCTTGTAGTAAGTTTAAATACCTGGTAGGGCTAGCCTTTCTCATTATGACTTTTGCCAAAGTTTCCCTAACTACCCTTGCATGTTTACTTTTCCACATGAATCAATCAGTTTAGCTCCAAAAAAAAATACCTTACTGGAATTTTAATGGGATTGCATCAAATGTATGTATTAACTTAAAAGAACTGACAGCGTTACAATACTGAGTCACCATATCTAAAAACGAGGAAGGTCTTTTCATTTGTTCAAGGCACTTTTACATCTTCCAGGAATGTTTTAAAGTCTTCCTCGTAGAGATTTAAGATTATTTCTTCAGAAGTGTACCCCTATGTGCGTGCTTATTTTTTATGTAGCTGCTGTAAATGGGGTCCTCTCCCACCACAGCTTCTAACTGGTTATTATCTGGGAATATAAAGGGCGTTGACTTTTTACCTTACTATGGCCTGCTGCCTTACTGAACTGTTTCATTTGAGTTTGTGTTAATTTTATCATAGGTTTTCCTGGATTCTTCCACAGTTTGCTTCTTTTGTTTCTAAGACGTATGCATTCGATACATTTTTACCTTAGGATATTCTCATTTCCCAAAACTCACACATAAATTGAGACTTTATATTTTTATATTATTGTATATATAATGTTATTTCAACTTTAGATCATTAGACTCTGCATAAAATCCTACTACACCATACATTCTCTTACTCTTCGAGTAACTAAGACCTAGATGAACATTTCCTAGATTCCTAGGGCCTCCACCTAAGCTGACCTCAACACCCATAGACCACTGTGCCATCCCTAAGCCCAACACCACTCAGTCTATGACAGGGAAGCACTTTTACATGAGGGTTCCACTGGGAATCTCAACACCAATCTCATCATGCTGCTCATCCTGTCATCTTCAGCCACAACGCTGAGGAAAGTCCCTCTAACCATCTACCCTTTCCTCAGTTATGTCTATTCTACTACGAGCTCATTTCCACAGGGCTGAGAAAGATTTTCACAAAACTCATGTTAAAATGGCCAAAAAAAGTATAAAACTCTCAAAACAGGAGGTAAAGAAATAAAACTGTCCAATTATGAGCTCAGATGGACTATGCACCAATACAGATGCTAGATGTCAACCAACTGTAGGATCCCAGCTCACCATTTCCCAAAATTACAGTACCTTTTCTTTCTTCATACGATCCATAATCTTGCCGAGGTCTTCAACATCAATGACAGATTTTAGACTCTGATGGTCTTCAGTACCAGACTCTTCCTCACTGGTGCTCCCAAAGGGCTCTTCCTGCTGGAACATCAATGCTTCAGAAATACACTGTGCAAAGTAGCAAAGTGTCTAATATTCCTTCCCAGATTGTAAGTTCACTGGATGGACTTGAGATATTTTAGGCTAGAGGCCAGCCAGCCTCAGGCCAAATCTAAAGGAGCCCATCATTTATACATTATCTATGACTACTTTCTTAATAATATGGCAGAGCTGATAGCTGCAACAGAAACAATATGGCCTACAAAGCTGCAGTGGAACCATGGAGTCTTAACCACTGGACTGCCAGGGAAGTCCCTACATTTTAAAAGCATAATTTTAAACGTATTATGGAGTTGGCAAAAACGTAAGGAATCCAAAGACAAATATGAACTAAAAAGGGGAATCCTAGGAGGTAAGTGACAAATGGAGCTGAGAGTGTCTGCTGAATCTGTGGAATCTATTTTGACAGAGGAACAGGACAAGGGAAGAGCAGGTAAAGTTGAAGGGGTGACACTAGGAGGAAATTCTTACACAGGAGACAAGAGTCAAAGCTGGGGACTCCACAAGGCTGCATCCTTGGTGTAAAGATAAACAAGAAAAAATGTTCTGTACAAGCAGAGAAAGCAAGAAAAACACGCACAGAATTTGGGGGAAAGAACGGAGAAAAGAATAGATGGTTAGAGGGATTTTATTTGGAGGTTTTAAGGTTTCTAGGAAGGGTGAAGAAAGATTATATAATGCAAATTCAGAACCAAATTAAACTTGGGTTCCACTCCTAACTAGAAGACAATGGATCATGCATTCCATTTTCTGAAAGAAAATGACTCCCATCTAGAATTCTATACACAGCCAAAAAATCAATCAACTGTGAAGATGGGATAAAGACTCACAGATACGAAATGTCTGAAAATCCACCTTTAAAACACCCTTTCTCAAAGAGCTACTGGAGAATGTGCTCCAAAAAACAAGAGTCAGTAGAGAGATAAGAAGATATGAGACACAAGAATTAGGGAACCCAAGAAGCTGGCGAGAGGAAGGCTGTGGATGGAAGACACAGGACTTCAGCTGCAGCAAGGCTTAGAGGGCAGCCACGCCACAGTGGAGCAGAAGGAGAGGGCAAACGAGAAGCCACCAAGAATCAATAACAACTACAGAATACTGAAAAACAACTTTCAGTTCTGTTAGTTCTAGAATTAGTGATGGTTACAGAGAAATCAAAACATATGTAGCAACAGGGGACTTCCCTGGTGGCACAGTGGTTAAGAAGCCGCCTGCCAATGCAGGGGACACGGGTTCAAGCCCTGGTCTGGGAAGATCCCACATGCTGCGGAGCAATTAAGCCCATGCACCACAACTACTGAGCCTGCACTCTAAAGCCCGTGAGCCACAACTACTGAGCCTGCGTGCCACAACTACTGAAGACCGTGCACCTAGAACCCATGCTCCATAACAAGAGAAGCCACCGCAATGAGAAGCCCGCGCACCACAACGAAGAGTAGCCCCCACTCGCCACAACTAGAGAAAGCCGGTGCGTGGCAACGAAGACCAAACATAGCCAAAAATACAATATAAATAAATAAATTTATTTTTTAAAGTGCAGCAATAATCTTAAGGAGAATAAATGTATAAGAATAAAAATATAGGGCTTCCCTGGTGGCGCAGTCATTGGGAGTCCGCCTGCCGATGCAGGGGACACGGGTTCGTGCCCCAGTCTGGGAGGATCCCACATGCCGCGGAGTGGCTGGGCCCGTGAGCCATGGCTGCTGAGCCTGCGCGTCCGGAGCCTGTGCTCCGCAACGGAAGAGGCCACAGCAGTGAGAGGCCCGCGTACCACAAAAAAAAAAAAGAAGAATAAAAATATAATTATCTAGTATATAGGGCAGATACACAAATATGTACACAGTTACAATAATGACAGTGAATAATGGTTCAAGCAGAAAGTGTGATACAACCATACAAGAGGAAGGGAAGTGATGCTGTGTGTGTGTGTGTGTGATTTTGAAATTTTTTTAAAAATCCATAGCAGGAAGGGACTATTTTTTTTTTTTTTTTTTTGCGGTACGCGGGCCTCTCACCGTTGTGGCCTCTCCCGTTGCGGAGCACAGGCTCCGGACGCGCAGGCTCAGCGGCCATGGCTCACGGGCCCAGCCGCTCCGCGCCATGTGGGATCTTCCCAGACCGGGGCACGAACCCATGTCCCCTGCATCGGCAGGCGGACGCTCAACCACTGCGCCACCAGGGAAGCCCTGGGACTATTATTTAAGAATATAAATGAAAAAGGTAAAAGAATTAAAAGTGGCTGCCTTGGGAAAATAAGAATTAGATAGAAATAGACAAGGAAGTACAGTGTATAATTATAACCCTCTAAGTACTATTTGAAGTTTTATATGTACAAGTGTTACTTTTGATTTTAAAAGTATTTTTTAACTTAAATTTTTGAAATGTTAAAAACTATGAGTTGTATCAGCAAAAACGCCAGAGTAGGTAACTCCAAGGGCTTGTTCCCCCACAGACACAACTAAAAATTAAGCAAAAACCAACAGATGTCATTTTGTCAGAACTCTAAGAATTAGTCAAAGGCTTACAAAAACCAAGTAAACACGGAACCAAGAAAAAGGAAAATTAAAGTCAGGTATATAGGTTAAATACAAAAGTCAGTATTACTGTAATTTTTGTTTATAATTCCTTTTTCCCTATATGATTTAAAAGACAAACGCATAAAATAACTAACTATAAATCCATGTTAATGAGCACACAACATGTAAACTCATAATTTGTGACAACAATAACATAGAGGGGACGTGACAGAGCTGAATAGGAGCACAGTTTTTGTATATAAAGGTGATATTAATTCAAATAGAGTGGTGTAAGTCAAAGAGGTTACCTGCAATCCCCAGGGTGACTACCAAAAAATAACTTAAAAATGTACAGAAATGGGGGCTTCCCTGGTGGCGCAGTGGTTGGGAGTCCGCCTGCCGATGCAGGGGACGCAGGTTCGTGCCCCGATCCCGGAAGATCCCACATGCCGCGGAGCGGCTGGGCCCGCGAGCCATGGCCGCGGAGCCTGTGTGTCCGGAGCCTGTGCTCCGCCACGGGAGAGGCCACAGCAGTGAGAGGCCCGCGTACAGCAAAAAAAAAAAAAAAAATGTACAGAAATGAAAGTGAGAAAGGAATCAAATTAGTACACTACAAAAAAAAACAATAAAACACAAAAGGCAGCAGTAATGGAAAAATTAAGGAAAAGATGTAAAATATATAGAAAGTATAATTAAATGACAGAAGCGTTTGCTTATCAGTAATTATTATAAGTGAAAATGGGTTAAACTCTCCAATTAAAAGGCAGAGACAAGTAGAATGGATCAAAACAAAGAAGAAGGAAGGGAACCAACTCCACTTTGTCTAAAAGAGACTCACATTAGCTACAAAGATAAAAACAGGTTGAAAGTCAAAGTATAGAAAAAGATATTCCAGGGAATTCACTGGTGGTCCAGTGGTTAGGACTCTATGCTTCCACTGTAGGGGGCCTGGGTTTGATCCCTGGTTGGAGAACTAAGATCCTGCAAGACACGTGGCACAGCCAAAAAAAAAAAAAAAAACATAAAAAAAAGAAAGATATGCCATGCAAATAATAACCAAAAGAGAGCAAGGGTAGCTATACAAACATCAGACAAAATAGGATTTAAGCCAAGAATTGTTACAAGAGACAAAGGATATTATATATTGATAAAAGTATTAACCCACCAAGAAGACTTAATTGATTATAAACATACATGGACCTAACAGAGCCCAAAACATATGAAGTAAAAATTGACAAATTGAAGGGAGAAAAGATAATTCTACAACAGTTGGAAACTTCAATACCCCACTTTCAATAATGGAGAGAACAACTGGATAGAAGATCAATAAGGAAATAGAGGACTGGGACAACACTATAATCCATTAGACCTAACGGATATATACAGAACATTCCACCCAAAAACAGAAGACTACACATTTTTCTCAAGTGCACATGGAATATTCTCCAGGACAGACCATACAGTAGGCCACAAAACAAGATTAAAATCAACCAAAGTATCTTCTCTGATGACTGTGGAATTCAATAGCTTCTAATGGAATAAAATACGTAAGAAAAAATTTAACCAAGGTAAAACACTTGGACACTGAAAACTCAAAATATTGCTTAAAGGAACTAAAGACCACATAAATAAATGGAAAGACAGCCTGTGTTTATGGACTGAAAGACTTTATACTGTTAGGATGACAATACTATCCAAAGTGATCTACAAACTCAATACAGTCCCTATCAAAAGCCCAACAATGTGTTTTGCAGAAATGGAAAGACCACTTCTCAAATTCATATGAAATTGCAAGGAACCCAAAATAACCAAAACAACATTGAAAAAGAACAAAGTAGGAGGACTCCTGATGTAAAAACTTAACTACAAATCTACAGTGTGGTACTGACCTAAGGAGAGACATATAGATCAGTGGAACAGAATCCAGAAATAAACCCACACATCTGTGGACAATGGACTTTTGACAAGGGTGCTATCCACTCAGTTGAGAAAGAATCGTCTTTTCAACAAATGGTCCTGGGACAAATGGATCTACACATGCCAAAGAATAAAACTGGACCCTGACCTCACACCATACACAAACATTAACTCAAAATGAAGCAAAGACCTAAATATAAGAACTAAAACTATAATATTTTTAGAAGAAAACATAGAAATAACTCTTCATCACCTCGGATTTGGCAATGGATTCATATATATGACCCCTACAGCATGAGCAACAAAAGAAAATATGGACAAATTGATCTTCATGGAAATTAATAACTTTAGTGCATCAAAAGACATGATCAAGAAAGTGAAAAGGGAAGACTGTATGGGAGGAAATATTTGCAAGTTATATATCTGGTAAGAGATAAACAACAAGGACCTACTGCATGGCACAGAGAACTATATTCAATATCTTGTAATAACTATACACATATGCGTGTATATATATAAATATATGTGTGTGCATATATAACTGAATCACTTTCCTGTACACCTGAAACTAACACAGCATTGTAAATAAACTCTACTTCAATAAAAATTTTAAAAATTAAAAAAATAAATAAACAAAAACAAAAAAACCCTCAAGGAGACATCACTTCACACTCACTAGAATGGCTATAATTAAGAAAAAAAAAAGTGTTGACAAGGATGTGGAGAAATTGGAAGCCTTGTACATTGCTGGTAGGAATGCAAAAAGGTGCAGCCTTGCGGTTTCCCTGGTGGCGCAGTGGTTGAGAGTCCTCCTGCCGATGTAGGGGACACGGGTTCGTGCCCCGGTCTGGGAGGACCCCACATGCTGCGGAGCAGCTGGGCCCGTGAGCCATGGTCACTGGACCTGCGCGTCCGGAGCCTGTGATCCGTAACAGGAGAGGCCACAACAGTGAGAGGACCACGTACCGCAAAAAAAAAAAAAAAAGGTGCAGCCACTGGGGAAAACAGCTTGGTGGTTCCTCAAAAAGTTAAACATAGAATTACCACAAGATCCAGCAATCCACTCCTAGGTATATACCCAAAAGAACTGAAAAGTTACTCAAACAAACACCTGCACATGAATATCATAGCAGCACTATTCACAATAGCCAAAAGATAGAAAAAAACAGAATTCTCATCAACAGATAAATGGATCAACAATTCCATTCAATGGAATATTATTCAGCCGTAAAAAGGAATGAAGTATTGACACATGCTACAACATGGATGAAACTCTTTTATGCTAAGTGAAAGAAGTCAGACAAAAAAGGTCACATATTAATGATTCCACTTGTATAAAATATCCAGAATAAGTAAAGCCATAGAGACAGAAAGCAAAGTGGAGGTTGTCAGGGCTGAGGGAACAGGAGTGAAGAGTGACTGCTTAATGGGTAAGGGGTTTTTTTTGAGGTGATGAAAAGGTATTGGAACTTGATACAGGCAGTGGTTACACAAAATTGGGAATGTACTAAATATCACTAGATTGTATGTATTTTTAAATGGTTAATTTTATGCTTTGCAAATCTTACCTCAAATTTTTTGTAAGTTTTTTAAAATGTTAGGAGCCAACTGGAGGGAAGATAAACAAATGAAAGCAAAAAGACTGGCTAGAAAAAGAGCAGAAAAATGAAACAGCAGCTGAAAGGCACAGAACAAAGGAAAGGCTTGTTTCTTATTTGCTTTCTGTGTTTGTTTAAACACAGGTGATTCCAGAGCACGTTTATGTATTTCTGGGGACCACCTAGTAGAAAGAGAGAGATTAACAGGGCAGGGGAGAGACACACAATATATGAAGGAACAAAGTCCTTGATCCCAGAGCATGCACAGAGTGGGCTTGACAGGAACTAGATACTTGGTCTCTGTGGCAGAAAAGATGGCAGGATTTGTAGACAGCGCTGGGAGGCTCTAAGAGAATTCTCTGTCAACTTCCTATGAGAGCTGGAGGAAGGGGTGGGGGAAAGAGAGCACTGAACAGTGGTCTCGGAGAGTGAGAGGATGCTGGAGACTGGGGGCAGTTCTGGCTGCACACCTGAGCCCGTGGTCACCAATCTGTGGTCAAAGAGAAGGCAGACAGGTTCCAACCTGGCTTGGGGCTTAGCCAACTAGGTTGGAAGAGGGAGTGGATGGCAAGGGAATTGAAGATGTTTTTAAGAGAATGAGTATAAAATTTTAACTGGGTAAAGACAGAAGTGAAGTAAGCAGTTAGCACTACCCTGTGAAAAAAACGTGGGGTCCAAAGAACTTGAAAGTAAGAGGACCAGAGAGAGCTCAGAGTTCAGGTCATAGGGACATGAAATGTCGGGTGAGCATGGAAGTGGGAGGCCGAGGTCACTGGAGAAAATGGTTCCTGGGGGTGTGAAGGCCAGGAAAGGGACAGGATAAATCATCTATGTGGACGGCTCAGCCACAAAGAGGAATGACAGGAACAAGGGTGGCGAGAAAGACAGGGAGTCAGAATGTCAAGTTGTTCCCAAATGATGCAAGCGACCAGGTGGCCCAAAGACAACAGCAGTGATACAGCCTGATGTAACACGAGCTTCAAAGGAATGGGGGTATCTGAAGAAAGAGAAATTTTTAGAATGTGAGGGATGAAAGAGAGGAATCTGGGATGACTTGCAGCCTTCAAGTTTGAGTGATTAATGGAGTCGTTAAATAAAAGAGGTCGGGAGGAATATGTGGTTTGGGGGTAAAAAGACATGAGCTCAGCCCAGGACATATTCAACTTCTCCAGACCCGTTTCCTAACCTGCAAACTGGGGTAGAAACCTACTGGATTCCAGCAATGCAACAATTAAAGAACATATTTAGGAAAGCATCCAGCACAACATGGCTTATCCTAAGACCCCACTCTCTCTAGAACATCCCCACATAAGTTTCAGCTCTTCCTTCTAACCAGAGGCCAAGGAAAGAGCTTCCCAGGACAGAGGAAAGGTTCAGCACCTCCAAATGCAGGGGGAAAACAGGGAAACGTGGACACGTGGGCTCCGTACCTCAGCGTCTCTCTGATGGAGTCCCTCTTGAGCGTGAGACCCTGGCTCCATTACCTCTGAGCCGTGCTGATTAGACTCGCACTTGCCTTTCTTGCAGTTGCCACCACAGGGTTTTCTCTCTCCTTTACAGAGCGCCTGTAGCCGGGAGATGAACCTAGCCTTCCACGCTGTGAAGTCGGCCTCAATGCTGCCGTGTCTGCTTTTAACCACGTTGCAGTCACCCTCCCCTCGGGACATGACGCGATGGGCGCCAAGCATCCAGAGCCACTTGTCCACGTTCTTCCCCACCTGCAGGAGAAAGAGACAGGTGAGCTACAGCAGTCCTCCAGATCAGAGGCTGGTAGCCTGCTCTGCGACAGCCTGGGGTTCCGCTGGGGCCCTGTCCCCGGCCGCTGCTAGGAAGAAGGAACTGCCCAGTCAAAAGGGCTTCAGGCCCTCCAGCCGTTGATACGTTCAGGTAAGATTCTGCAGAAGATTTTTTTTTTTTTTTTTTAAACATAGGGACTGACAAATTCTTTTGTTAAACTAAGGGTTAGTACCTGATGAAGAATTTGAAAACTAGTCTTCTAAATCATGGTCAGAATGAAATCACTCGGTAGCAAAATCAATTTCTTCTAAAATAAAGCCTTTGGGGCCAAAGACCATTAAACAACAAAGTACAAATGGAGCCCATTTGGCAAGACTCAAGATTTCATAAGCCAGAAATGCATTTTATTACAGTGTGAAGCACTTAAGCTGAGGCAAAGGAGTTATCAAGAAGTACGATTAAGAGTTCAAAAACTTGGGCCTCCCTGGTGGCACAAGTGGTTGAGAGTCCGCCTGCCGATGCAGGGGATGCAGGTTCGTGCCCCGGTCTGGGAGGATCCCATGTGCCGCGGAGCGGCTGGGCCCGTGAGCCATGGCCGCTGAGCCTGCGCGTCCGGAGCCTGCGCGTCCGGAGCCTGTGCTCCGCAACGGGGGAGGCCACAACAGTGAGAGGCCCGCATACCGCAAAAAAAAAAAAAAAAAAAAAAAAAAAAAAGAGTTCAAAAACTTAACAGGCTTCCTAAGTGGCAAGGCAGTAAACAAAACATTTACGTATCTGAATTTTACCTTGTGTCTACTTCCTTTGAAAATATGGGGGGGAGGGCAGGCATGGAGAATACACATCTTGATAGAACAGCTGGATGAAAACAACTTTTACAGAAAGATCTCCACCTTCATCTTCCCTCACATTCTACCAAAGATAGGTGAGCCGAGCTGGGCTCACATCTGGGGAGAGGTACACGTAAAAAAATTCCGATCACTTCTCAGAACCACTAAGAAACTGAGAGGCTCCACATTTTTCTTTTTTAAAGGATAAAGAATGCAAAGGAAAAGGAGCCAAGTTAATTTCACTCAGAAAAAAGGATCCAGGAGAACAAAAGAAAACAATTAATATTTTATTACATAAAGGGCAGTGAATGTTTTTCTTCTATTTCATTACTTTAGAAAGTAATGATTAGGGACTTCCCTGGTGGTGCAGTGGTTAAGGCTCCGTGCTCCCAATGCAGGGGGTCCAGGTTCGATCCCTGGTCCAGGAATGAGATCCCACATGCATGCCACAACTAAGGAGTCCGCCTGCCACAACTAAGGAGCCCACCTGCCACAACTAAGACCTGGCACAAACAACTAATAAATAAATAAAATTAAATTTAAAAAAAGAAAAGTAATGATTAAAAGACAACAAGTTAACTGTGTGAAGAATTAGTTTGGGCAGTAAAGGTCATTCCACAACAGAACAGGTAGTTGAGAAAGTCCAAAGAATCAGGGACCTTCCATCTACAAGGTCCTGCCTGGGGGCAGGAGGCTAGACTCTGGCCATGAATACAAGCCGCTGAGACACTAGACAATAGGAAGCATTTTCATTCATTTTATTCAATAAAAATTTACTGAGAGCCTCCTATATGGTAGCAATTCCCAGCGATAAAAAGAAAAACACAAAAAGTTTATTAGTAAGTACCAAAGAGTGCGGATTTTCTCACATACACCCACATATATGTACCTGTGTAGGTGATTTTTTTTTTTCACTTAAGAAAATGTATCTCTACAATTCAACACGTACCTACCTTGTACCTACCTTGTTGAAGTGGCTCACATACGCAGAATTTCCCAGGCCAAACACCACGTATCTCACACCCTTCAGATATGTTTTGCCAAATCGAAAGTCATTGGCTGCTTCCTCTAGCCACCTGCAGAACCACTCAGCGCTCTCAGTCGGCCGACCGTCAGTGTAGGTAGCAACCAGGAAGGCACAGACATTTTTACTGGTAACCTAACCAACAAAGTCATTATTTCAGAAGAGTAGCCAAGATATAAAGTTATCTCAATGAAGAAAATCCTTTTTGAAACACTGACGTTCATATCACACTAACCTCTAAAGATAAAGAGTGCTTTTAGAAATGTTACTTATTTTCAAGAGAAAGGAAGCAGGGCCAGGACCCTGCACAGGGGAGAAAGCCCAGCACCCTGCTCGTGCCACCACACTTCCTGGTGCCCTTCACCATGTACTCCGTCCCATTTCCCAGACTATAAATTCCTATCAGCTCCTGCTCGTCATACTGGAAACAAAAGCCAAATCAGTCAGGAAGAAATACAGAAAGATCTCTAAAAAATGCCCTGGGCTTCCCTGGTGGTGCAGTGGTTGAGAGTCCGCCTGCCAATGCAGGGGACACGGGTTCGTGCCCCGGTCTGGGAAGATCCCACATGCCGCAGAGCGGCTGGGCCCGTGAGCCATGGCCGCTGAGCCTGCATGTCCGGAGCCTGTGCTCCGCAACGGGAGAGGCCACAACAGTGAGAGGCCCGCATACCACAAAAAAAAACCAAAAACCAAAACCAAAAAACAAAAATGCCCTGAAAAATCAAAGCAATAAAACGTTAAATGTAAAGTGACAACACTTGGCACCATCATCTCCATGGGAAACAAAACACATCTTCAGTCCTGTGAGCCACAGTATTTCATCTGCTCGAGTGCATCTTCACAGTTCCAAGTCAGGAGGTAAGTTATAAGTAATCCCTTACGAATAATTAAGTATCCAAGCTTGCTAATAATTTTTTAACAAACAATTTAGAGTGGATTCAAGCTCACTCATTTGTACTCCAACGTTTTCTTGGGGGAGAAAGAAATGCACATTTACAGCTAGAGGTTTATCCACTAAGAAGGGACTGGCAAATTACAACCCGTAGGCCCAGTCCCACTCACTGCCTGTTTTTGTAAATAAAATTTTATTGGAACACAGCCACACTCACTCATTTACATACCGTCTCTGGCTGTTTTGTGCCTCAAAGGCAGAACTCAGTAGCTGCATGGCCCACAAAGCTGAAGATATTTACCATCTGGCCCTTTATAGAAAAGGCTTGTCAATGCCTGTTCCAACTGCTTCACCAACTTTAGCTGCTTCAGAATCACCTGGGGCACTTGTTAAAACACAGCCCCACAACCAGACTTTGATTCCGCAGGGCTGGGCTAGGACCTGAGAATCTGCATTTCTAACGAGTTCCCAGGAAATGCTGATACTGTCGGTTCAAGGACGACGCTTGGAGAACCGCTGCTGTCAGGCCAACTTCCCTACCTGGGCATGGCTAGAGGAGGGGGCGGGGCTTTCCTCAGGTGAAGAAATGAAGCTCTCACAGATATGACGTTACAGCTGGAGGTCACACAGCCAGTTAAAGAGATTTCTCTAACTCCCAAACCCATACTACTTCTGACACCCAAGTGGCTCCTGACCTTTCAGCAGGCTTACACGTGGTTCACATGCCCGGCACATGGCCATCAGTGACAACCCTCTTTGATTACGAGAGTCAAAGCAGCAGGGAACTTCCAACCACCCAAGCTTTCAGTCTAACACCCCAGAGGGGCTGGACCCGCATCACGCCCGAGTCAGCACGCCACCACACATTCAGCACCTCTGACTGACACTGAATGCTCAACAGACTAGAATCCTTTAGCGTGAAAATTAAATTTATTCTAAAGAGTCTGTTTATCCCAGAACACAGGAGGTCAATTAAATTTGAAAGTTGTGATTGAAGGAAAAATAAGACAATTACCAACCTCTTCTACTAGATGGTCATCTGGGTCATATTCCTTCAGATTAATAACTGCCACAGGCAGATCAAGTGAGCTAACTGCTTCGGCAAGAGCTGTCGCAAATCCCTGATAGGAGGGAAAAAAATCAAATAAAGTCTTCAATAAGCTAAATAAATGAAACATACAGTCTTCATTTATTCCTGTTGGCAAGGTAATGAGGCATTTAGCATGAAAAGATTTTCCGGTGACTGACATGTATCACCATAAACCAAATTCTATTCTCAGTTCTACCATTTTCTCAAGCATCTTTACAGAGATCAATCACTCAGCTGTGTTGTTCTCACTCTACAAGTACATATGTGGGATTATATGTACTGGTAGACATTTCGGCTCTTTTGCCCCACTAGAATAAACATATAGACGTAGAAGAAATACCAAAGAGGGAACAGAGTGGGAAATACGAGAACTGTGAGCATATTTCTGGAAGACAGAAAGCAAAAAGAAGCAGGCTGACAGACAGAAGAAAGCCTCGGGGAGACAGAAAACCAGAGGGGCCCTGGGATCAGTCAGTCACTGGGGCAAAAATGGGAGGGAGCAGTGGGCCAGAGAAGACCCTGTGGAATACAGAGAATCCGTATTATATGGGACCAGTGCACACAGAGCCTCAGCGACACTCACCTTTTACCCCCAGGCAGACCCCTGCCAGTCTCTTCTCCAAACAAAATGAACCAAATGGTTGGGGAAAGCTACAACTTCTAGCCAGATGTTGGTACCCCAGGAAATTCTCTTCCTCTTTCTGGCTTGGTAGCCTAACACTTGGCTCGCCACCTGCCAGGACTAAAGCTAAGCCTGCCCTCGCCATTTACTGGGCATCCACCAGGCCAGTCTCAGCTCTGGGCGATATTACCCAACAGGGAACAAGGCACACATGTTCCCTGCCCTTAAGGAGCATCAAGGAACATCCTCAAGGAGATGTTCTAATGGACAGAGAGAGAATAAACAAACAAATGAGAAAATACACAGTGTATCAGATGGTGACCAGTGCTGTGGAGGAAAAGAGGATAAGGGGTAAGAATACGTATTGGAGGCACAGGGAGAGTTGTTATTTTACACAAGGAGGGTCAGGACAGGTGTATATAATAAAAAATAAATATTTGGTCTTTGTCTCCAGGGAGCTCCTAGAGCTCCTAAAATCCTTGGAACTTGCTGTCTTTGGTATGTTAATGAGATGACCCATTGGGGTTGCGGTGGGGGACTAGGTGGCTTCAGGACGGGAGCTGGTCAGCGGAAAACCAACCCTGGGATTAAAGGCTTAGAACTTTCAACATCTTCTCTCCCTGTGGGCAGGGGAAGGGAGGGGTGGCAGGAGATGAAGTTCAATCAGATATGGTCGATGATTTAATCAGTCATGCTTACGTAATGAAATCTCCATAAAAAACCCTAAATGACAGGGGTTGGGGGACACACTCATATGCCGAGGAGGTGGCATGTCAAAATAGGACACAGGGGCTTCCCTGGTGGCGCTGTGGTTGAGAATCTGCCTGCCAATGCAGGAAACACGGGTTCGAGCCCTGGTCTGGGAAGATGCCACATGCCGCGGAGCAACTAGGCCCGTGAGCCACAACTACTGAGCCTGCGCGTCTGGAGCCTGTGCTCCGCAACAAGAGGGGCCGCAATAGTGAGAGGCCCGCGCACCACGATGAAGAGTGGCCCCCGCTTGCCACAGCTAGAGAAAGCCCTCGCACAGAAACGAAGACCCAACACAGCCAAAAATTTTTTTTTTAAATTTAAAAATTAAAAAAAAAATAGGACACAGAAGCTCTGTGCCGCCCCTCCCCCCAAGACCTGCCCCATCATCTCTCCCATTTGTCTCTTTCTGAGTTATATCCATTGTTATAAACCAGTAGACTAAGCAAAGCAATTCCCTGCATTCTGTGAGTCATTCTAGGGAATTAGCAAACCTAAGAAAGAGACTGTGGGAACACCTGAATTTACAGCTGGCCAGTCAGGAGTACACATGGCTCCTGGGACTTGTGACTGGTGTCTGAGGTGGGGACAATCTGACAATAACTCGGGTAGACAGTACCAGAATCGGAAAATAGGTGTGGGAAAACAACTATTTGGTGTCAGAAAACACTGCCACAGGCCTCAAAAATAAAGACCTGAGCAAAACCTGAAGGAAATGAGAGAGCAAGCCAGAGGCTATCCCCAGCAGAGGGACGTGTAAGTGAAAAGGCCCAAATGCGCGAACACACTCGGCAAGGAGATTAATAAGACTGGAGGGGGGAGACCAAGGACATGAGGTAAAGGAGATGGTGGAGACCCAGAAGTGAGGGCCTCTTGGCCACCATGGGGGCTTTGGCATTTGCTTTAAGTGAATGAGGGAGTCACTGCACGGTCTAAGCCAAGATGATTAACACCATTTCGCCTAAGTTCTCACAGTCCCTGTGGTTGCTGGGACGGGCTGAATGAAGGAGGCTGAGGATGACATGACCGCAGTAACCCAGACAAAATATGAGGGAGGCTGGCTTAGGCCAGGGCAGCAGCAGTGAAGGCGGTAAGAAGTGACTGGAATCTGGATCTATTCTGAAAGTAGAACACACAGTATGTGCTGACAGACTGGATGTGGGTAGTAAGAAAAAGAGAGAAGTCAAAGGTTTTTTTGAACTGGGCAACTGGAAGGATGAAGTTGCCATTTATCGGAATGGGAAAAATTAGAGGTAGAACAGGTTTGAGCAGAAAATTGGGAGTTTAGTTGTGAGCACGCTAATTCTGAGTCGCCTACTACACATCATCCATCCACATGAAGATCTAAGATAGGCAGCTCGGGATGAGGGTCTGGGGTTGAGAGGAAAAGTTCTGATTAGAAACATAAATTTAGAGGCCACCATCTACTACAGGGATCAGCACACTGCAGGCCAAATCCGGCCCTCTGTCTTTATAAGTAAAGGTCACTGGAATACAGTCATGCTCATTTATTTACACATTGTCCATGGCTGCTTTCACACGACATCAGCAGGGCTGAACAGCTGCAACAAAGACCATACGCCTTGCAAAACCTGAAAACCTAAAAAACATATGTAAAATAAAATATCTAGCCCTTTACAGAAAAACTCTGTCAAATTCTAATAAACAGAACTGAAAGCTCTAGATAACAAGATCCCTTAGAGAGTGAAATGAGTGCAGATAAAGACATAGGCTCAAGAACTATGCCCTGGGATGCTCCTATCTTTGGAGGGCAAGAAGATGAGGAGAAATCCGCAAATGATAGTGAGGCAGACTAGCCTCAGCAGAGGAGGAGGAGAACCTAGAGAAGAGTGTCCCAAAAGTTCAATGGAGAAAGTATGTCAACAAGGAAGGAGCTGTTGTGCAGCTAAGAGGTCAAGTAAGATGAAGACTGAGAATTAATTAGCGACATGAAAGTCACTGGGAGCAGGCTGGGGCACACAAGCCTAACTGGAGTGGGTCAAGAAAGACAGGAGTAGAGGGGCTTCCCTGGTGGCGCAGTGGTTGAGAGTCCGCCTGCCGATGCAGGGGACACGGGTTCGTGCCCCGGTCCGGGAGGATCCCACATGCCTCAGAGCGGCTGGGCCTGTGAGCCATGGCCGCTGAGCCTGAGCGTCCGGAGCCTGTGCTCCGCAACGGGAGAGGCCACAACAGTGAGAGGCCCGTGTACAGCAAAAAAAAAAAAAGAAAAGAAAAGAAAGAGAGGAATAGAGAAATTAGAGATAGCAAGCACAGACAACACTTTCAAGGAGTAATACTATAAAAAAAAAAAAAAGTTGAGGTGGTAGTTAGAGGGAGATGTGAGGTAGATAGGTCACCTGGTATACCCTGACCCACCTTGCACACAGCATAGAGTGAGGACTTACAGCTAGAGAAAACAAGTCTATTTACACAGTTAACAGAGAAAATCCACACCAGCTACCCCATCATTCCATCCTAAATATGAACAGAAAACCACGGATCAGCAAGACCATGATGAGAACAAGTGACAGGAAAGAGAAATAGCAGCAGCAGAAACATGGAGGAAGCAGATAAATCAGAGAACCGAAAAAGGAACTCACTGAAATATATTCTTAGATTATGAAAAAGATGCACTAGAAATTGAACAGAATGGCATTTTTGCAATTAAAAACATTATAGCCAAACTAAAACATTCAAAAAAAAGGTTTGGAATTGAAATCCAAGAACCCAGAACAGAAAGAAAGTTACCAAAAGTATGAGAGAGGCTTTGAGACACAGGAGACCATCCAAAAGGTCCAACAGCCAACTAACCGAGTAGAACAGAGAAAACAGAAGGGAAAGAAGTTTACCCAAGAAATATTAGCAGAATTAATGCACACGAATTTTCAAAACAAAACAGCCCAAGTATACAATACAATGGCTGAAAAAGACCCAACCTAGACACTATCTCACAAAAGCTCCAAACATCTAGGACAAAGGAATGATTCTAAAAGCTTCCGGGGGCTTCCCTGGTGGCGCAGTGGTTAAGAATCCATCTGCCAATGCAGGGGACACCGGTTCGAGCCCTGGTCTGCGAAGATCCCACATGCCGCGGAACAACTAAGCCCGTGAGCCACAACTACTGAGCCTGCGCTCTAGAGCCCGCGAGTCACAGCTACTGAACCCGTGCACCACAACTACTGAAGCCCGCACGCCTAGAGCCCATGCTCTGCAACGAGAAGCCACCGCAATGAGAAGCCCGCGCACTACAACACAGAGTAGCCCCTTCTCGCCGCAACTAGAGAAAGCCCGCATGCAGTAACAAAGACCCAACGCAGCCAAAGTAAATAAAATAAAAAATAAATAAATTTATTATAAAAAGACAAGGATGTGATGCCCTCAAAGTTGTAAGCAAAAAATTTTGCCCTAGTCTTCTATACGAAGCCAAATACAAATCAATCAAATGTGAAAGCCAAATAGAGAAATTCAGATGGCACAGCTTTAAGAAGGGGGGCCATTTAACTCATATCAACAATGATGTGGGGCAACAATATTAAGCCGCTGAGATGTGAGGAACTGACTAATACGAGGAGTTAATAACTTTTATCTAACTTGATAAATCTAGAAACATGGCAGAAGGAGGTTCAAGAAATAACCCTCAGAGGAATTAAAAACGGAAATATCAATAGTTAAAATAGATTCTCTGAAGAGTACTTTTCATTATGAACCCTCTGTACACCTGGATTTGTTACCATCTGCAAGTATTAATTTGATCTTTTAAAAAAACGTAAAAGCGGGCATAAAAGAGAGGCTAGGAATGATATCTTCTATGAGTAACATAAAAGGACTTTGTTTCCGCAGCTCAGATGCCTTTCTAAAGTTTCTTCCAGTTTCCTGCCTCTGCTGCTTAAGGCTGAACTTAATTATAAGTGACCTTCAATTATGACACACACAACAAAATACTGAAAACCTTTTAAAAAGTAGTATTGTACAAAACATCCACGAGAGGGCAGTAGAACTCTCTTTAATACTCTACCAAAATAACAACAGGAATTGCTTTTAATTCATTTTCATGTTAGGCTTAGAATCTTTTCCTAGAAAGCAATAAATAGCTGTGACCTTTATAATAAAGAAGCAGGCAGCATCTAGGTACAATTAAAGCATCTTTCAGCTATATATCTGCAGCCGGTATCTATACAGTATTCAATGTATATCATTAACACTTTTAACACTATGAGAAATCAAAATACATTTCATTAAATACATGTGTGAAGTTGTGAATGTCAGGGCCCATACTGGACATACTGCTGCCATTTTTCACTATCCCCTACCTCTATATCCAGTAATGGACTTGGAAATCCAAGTCTCCATTCTGCTGAGCAGAAGCAAGCTTCAGAACAAAGATCCCGCATGACAGTGACCACCAGACACCCCCAATCAGCTGAAATTGAGATGAAACCCACCTACCACCCCAGAAAGGAAAAATGTATGCTGTAAAAAGGAAAAACAAAGATGAAAAAAGATTAGAAGACTAATTCAGTTCACTGCTAAAGAACACTTTTCAGAAATTTTCTTAAAAGATCAGGAGACCCAGTGAAAAGTGTCATTATAAGTTCTTACCTTTGCTGTGCCAGTCTGAGAACCATAGAAAATCTTCACTCCAGACACAAAGACTTCCTTCTTTTGAAGAGAGATATAGCCATTTGTCATCAAATCCCGAGATGCTTTTGGAATGGTTTTCTCCTGTGAGTTTTTGTTCTTGAAATAAACACAAAATCCATCAAGTTTGAATATTTTCCCAACTTCATTAGGGACGAAAATTATCAATCGCTCAGATACTGACCCATTTTATTATTCTCTTAATCTTTCAATTGTACTCCTCAAATATTAACCCGTTGGTATAATTAGGTCCTTTAAAAGCTGGGCCCACATTTCTTAAGACTATAATGATTCCCATTCCTTCCAGGATAAAACCACGTACTTTCACCCATAATGTGTTGTAGTGGAATAACAGTAGAAACTTATTTTCTGATTCTTAATTACTGGAAAGAAAAGAGAAGACTACTACCCCTTAAGGGTGCTAAGCAGATTTGGGTTTTTTGCAAAAGTTTAATTTTTCATTACAAAACCTTCCTCTATCTTAACAATGAGACTTCCACAGCCCATCAAAGAAAAGGTAAATAAGTTAGTCTATAAAAACTGACAAGGGCTTCCCTGGTGGCGCAGTGGTTGAGAGTCCGCCTGCCGATGCAGGGGACACGGGTTCGTGCCCCGATCCCGGAAGATCCCACATGCCGCGGAGCGGCTGGGCCCGCGAGCCATGGCCGCGGAGCCTGTGTGTCCGGAGCCTGTGCTCCGCAACGGGAGAGGCCACAGCAGTGAGAGGCCCGCATACAGCAAAAAAAAAAAAAAAAAAAAAAAAAAACACTGACAAGAAAAATGTTTTGGCATTGAAAAACTATTTCTAAAGACCAAACATAAAAGTGATCGAAAGTTCCTTTTAGAATTTCTATATTTTTCTGGAAGCCTTAGAAAATCTGCACTCTGCATTCTCTATAAAATTTGATGCCAAATACTCTCCTAGAAAAAGTAACTCCACTTGGGTTTCCCTGGTGGCACAGTGGTAAAGAATCTGCCTGCTAATGCAAGGGACACGGGGTTCAAGCCCTGGCCCGGGAAGAACTCACAGGCTACGGAGCAACTAAGCCCGTGTGCCACAACTACTGAGCCTGCATGCCGCAACTACTGAAACCTGCTTGCTTAGAGCCCATACTCTGTAACAAGAGAAGCTACCACAATGAGAAGCCCTCGCACCACAACAAAGAGTAGCCCCCGCTCGCTGCAACTAAAGAAAGCCCACACGCAATGAAGACTCAACACAGCCAAAAATAAATAAATATATATATATTAAAAAAAAAAAAAAGTAACTCCACTTACCTGCTTTCTGATGACAATCTGGAAACAAATCCAAAGGCTAAAGCCAAAGGCAAAGCCCAAATATATGTAAAACCTGTTTATCCATAATGATATTAAAGATGAGAAGTCCCACACATCCAAAGAAGGATCTAAATTTAAAATGACACATATAAGTAATTTTATTTGAAGTTACATATACAATGATGCCCATTCTTATTTTAAGAAAAAAAAAGAAAAAGAAAAACCAATCTTCATATTCAACAACCCCACTAAGAAATCTATAAAAAGCAACTCTAATAAAAACAAGACACTGTGATATGTAATACAATTGTCATAATAATGATAATTCAAAAAAAGAATATAAAATTTTATCTTCATTTGAATATTGCGTTTGGAAAAGGGAACATAAAGTCAAAACACTTTATGTGGAATTATGAATTAATTTTACTTTGTTACGCTGCTCCGTAAGAAAAATAATATTAAACGTATTCCTCTTTATTTTATTTTATTTTTAAGAGACCCACAGCTACTTGCAAAGGGTTCTCAAGTAACTGACCTCAAGTCCCACTTTTTTTTAAGGGAGATATGGATGGACCTGGACTCAAATGCTGAACCTTGGGGTAATTTCAAAAGGCAAGGTCTAAGATTTGAGGTTTACAGGTGCTACTCCTGGAAAGGACCAAAAGTCCTCAACACACGTGGGTAAGGGGGAGAAGCAGTTTTCTCTGTCTTTTGCTTGAGGTTAGAAGCATAGTTCTAAACTCATCTCCTAGCCTCAAAAGGCAAAAGCCAGGTCACGAGCAGGGATCAGTCCTCCCTTGCCCCCAGCGGCACCAGTCCCGGGCTGACAAGAGCATCATACTCTGGAGGAAGGGGCCCGAGGGTCTCAGAAAAACGGTTTCCTCCCTTCCCACCCCACGAACCTTACCCGCCTGGGGACCTTACCCATTCTCCTCAGAGCCCGAGCCCTGCGGCCCGACAAGACACCAGGACTGCGGACCTAAGAAACTTATTGTCCGGCGTGGATACTGGGAGACCACCAGAAGTACCTCGCAGCATTAGCTCGGTGCCCACAGTCGGAGGACCTGGGCGCAGCCATGCCACTCGCAGACCTGTCCGGATTGGCTCAGAGGAGGAAGGGGGCGGGCCCAGAGAAAAACACCGCCCAGAGCTCCCGGCGAGGAAGCGAGAATGTTGCCCGCGGCTCAGGAATCCGAGCTTGAGAGTTAGGGGCGAGTCCCGAGAGAAGCAGGGAAAAAAGGAGGGGGTGGGGGAGGGAAAATCGGCGTTTAGAGACTAAGGGCATCGCCAACCGAATGCAATCTGTGAGCCTGTTTGAATCTCATTTGAAACACACCGACTGTAAAAAGGCATTATTTAGGGGAAATTTGATTATGGACTAGCTATGAGACTCTATTAAGGAATTATGGTTAATCTCGTTGGGTGTAGTTGTTAGGAGTTTAGACTGAAGTATTTAAAGCCAAAACTTTATGATGACTTGCTTTAAAATACTCCAACAAAAAAAAATGAGGGAGAATGAAACAAGAACGGCGAAATGTTGATAATTGTTGAAGCGGAGTGATGGGTACATGGCAGTTCGTTACACTTTTTTCTCTACGTTTTTTGTGTTAAAACTTTTCTATAACGAAAGGGTAAAGTGGGCGTGGCCCGGAACTCCGCGGAACTGTGAGGCTCCCGGCGCTGAGTTTCCACCCGGTCACCAAACGTTAGCTCCACCAACCAATCAGAGCTCTTCCGTTTATTCTGGAAAGAAAATTACGTCAAGGAAGAGCCCCTCTCTTTCCGGGCGCGGAAAAGTGTCGTAAAAGCCACATTGCGCAGGCGTTCTAGCTCCGTCTTCCTCTCCAGGTTTTCGCAACACCTGACGCCTGCGCAGTAAGTTGCGTGGGTGTATTGGGGCGGTCCAGTTAGTAACGGCGCTGCGCAGTCCGCGGGCGCTACTGTGTCGCGCGCCGCCGGGTGGTTATATCGAGGCTCAGTTGGCCCTCAGGCCGGCGGCGTGGGTCTGCCTTGGGTCGCCGGACCCAAGGCCTGTGAGCGGCCACGATGTCGATCTTCACCCCCACCAACCAGATCCGCCTGACCAATGTGGCCGTAGTACGAATGAAGCGAGCCGGGAAGCGCTTCGAAATCGCCTGCTACAAAAACAAAGTCGTGGGCTGGCGGAGCGGCGTGTGAGTGACACTCTCCCTCTGGGCCCTGGCCGGAGCTGGTAGCCTCAAAGGCGGCCTCCCTCTGGTCGTCTAACGAATGGGCCCAGCTGGGGTCTCGCCAGGGAAGGAAATGGGAATCTTACCCCTGCTGCCCGGGCTTAGGGTCTAAACCAGACGTTCCCTTTTTTGTTGTTTGGTCGGTTTGGTTTGGGGCTTGGTTTTACTTTGCTTCCCGGGTGTCATAAAAGCCACAGCCAAGAAACCCCCATAATTGTGGTCCTTTTGTCAGAATAATGATCAAGGCAAAGGGCCTGGTCTTCCAGGTGCTTCTATAGTTCGTGCGTTTGTCACAGATCTCAGCCCAGTAGTTCCACTGAAGTGCGTACGGTCTTCACTGCTGCCATCTAGGGCCTGGAATTCCTTGGCAGCAGCCGGACCCCACCCTTCAGTGATGGCACACATATTCCCGCGACGTTTTTCACGTCAGTAACTGCGAATGCAAATGGGGTTCTGGATTACGAAATGGCCCCCTGGAACCGAGGGTCATTTAGGAGTACTTGTTGTTTCGTACTATTCATATCGTCGCCGTCTTGTATTTAAATGTGAATGAACTTAGAAGTTTCAAGCATACTCACTTAGGACTTTCTCTCCTGTCCTCCCAAGGGAAAAAGACCTTGATGAAGTTCTACAGACCCACTCAGTGTTTGTAAATGTCTCTAAAGGTCAGGTTGCAAAGAAGGAAGATCTCATCAGTGCGTTTGGAACGGATGACCAGACTGAAATCTGTAAGCAGGTGGGTTCTAACAGTTGCAGCATAATTGACCCTAATATCCAGTAGTATTAGATATTAGATTACAGGTATGTTAAACTTTATAAAGTACTATTTTTTTGGAGTGAACAGTTACTATGCAATAATTCGATCTGTGCAACATCACTTTTAATAATTCAGGACATGGATATTTTTTGCCAAAGCCTCCAGAAATCAGATTTCCTACTAAACTGCCTTATTTTGTCCATTTATATATTTTTAGTGTAATATACCTGAAAATAGAATTCCTTTTCAAGTATTTCATCATTTACACCCTCTGCTAAGATTACCTTTACCCCATCCCCCATCTAAATAAGTAAGATTTTGGAACAAGATAATCCCTTTAGGCAAAGCTCAAGTTATTACCAAATATCAGTAGCTGAAGAGGATGAAATTTAATTTTCTCCCCAGTTATTAATTCCTGTGGTTAGTTAACAAATAGTGTGGAATAAAGATGTTACTTTTCTTAAACTTGTTGGGTTTTTTTAAGATTTTGACTAAAGGAGAAGTTCAAGTGTCAGATAAAGAACGGCACACACAGCTGGAGCAGATGTTTAGGGACATTGCAACTATTGTGGCCGACAAATGTGTGAACCCTGAAACAAAGAGACCGTACACCGTTATCCTTATCGAGAGAGCCATGAAGGACATCCACTATTCGGTCAAACCCAACAAGAGTACAAAACAGCAGGTGAGTTGTTTTTTAATGTCAAAAAGTGTCCATGAAAATCAGTGTTCTCTGAGGAAAACATTAAAATAGTTGGTCTGTAATAACAAAATGGCACTACTTGGAAGCAAGTGGGAGAAGGTTTTGGGTAGAGGGGAGGGGAACGATGGAGGTTTTAGAGTGGAGTGATGGAATTTGTTTTAACTATACACAAATATACTAGGACTCTCATCTTCCTATCCAAGTCAGACCTTTAAAGAGAAAACTTGGATTCTTCCAACAAGGACCTACTGTATAGCACAGGGAGCTTGGCTCAATATTCTGTAATAACCTAAATGGGAAAAGAATTTGAAAAAGAATGGATACTTGTATGGGTATAACTGAATCGCTTTGCTGTACACCTGTAACTAACACATCATTTTTAATCAACTATACTCCAATATAAAATAAAAAATGTTTTTACAAAGATAAAACGTGGATTTTTAAAGCATCATTTTAACCCCAGTTGTTAGATTTTTTTAATGTTTGTATAATAACATACATTATAAAAGTCACCCATTTAAAGCCTACAATTCAGTCATATACTCACAAAGTTTTTGCACCCTTCCCTGCTACCTAATTTGAGAACATTTCGTCACCCCAAAATGAAACCCTGTACCTGTTGGCAGTCACTTCTCATTCCCCTGTCTCATAAGGAGGGAATAAGGCAACTGCAAATTTTATTTGTTTTAATTGACTTGTGTATTCTGCACATTTCATATAAATGGAGTCATACAGTATGTGGCCCTTTCAAGGTTAATCCATGTTGTAGCATCTATCAGTACTTTTTTCCTTCTTAGGACTGAATAATAGTTCATTGTATGGAAATACCACCTTTTGTTCATTCATCTGTTGGTGGACATTTGGGTTGTTCCCACTTTTTAGCTATCATGAATAATGCTGCTGTGAAATTGATTACAAATTTTTGTGTGGACGTATGTTTCCATTTCTCTATACCCAGGAACAGAATTGCTAGCTCATATGGTGACTGTATTAACCTTTTGAGGAATTGCTCAGCCAGTTTCCAAAACAGCTGAGCCATTTTACATTTCCACAATCAGTGTACAAGGGTTCCAGTTTCTCCACATCCTCAGTGATATTTGTTATTGCCTAACTTTTTGATTATAGCCATCCTAGGGGTATTGTTCTGGTTTTGATTTGCATTTCCCTAATGACTGATAATTTGCGCACATTTTTGTGGGCGTATCGACCCTTTGTCTGTCTTCTTTGGAGAAATCACTCTTCAGATCCTTTGACCATTTTTTAGTTGATTAGTTGTCTCTTCATTATTGAGTTGTAAGAGTTCTTTATATATTTTAAGATACTAGTACCATATCAAATGCACGACTTGCCAATATTTTGTCATATTCTGTGGGTTGCCTTTTCACTTTCTTGATAGCTTTTTTGTTTGTTTGTCTGTTTTTTGTTTTTTTTGCGGTATGCGGGCCCCTCACTGTTGTTGCCTCTCCCGTTGCGGAGCACAGGCTCCGGACGCGCAGGCTCAGCGGCCATGGCTCACGGGCCCAGCCACTCTGCGGCATACGGAATCTTCCCGGACTGGGGCATGAACCCGTGTCCCCTGCATCGACAGGTGGACTCTCAACCACTGTGCCACCAGGGAAGCCCCTTGATAGTTTTTTGAAGAACAAAAGGTTTTAATCTTGAAGCCCAATTTATCTGTTTTTTTCCTATGGTTGCCAATGTTCGTCATGTCATCAAAGAAACCATTGCCCAGTCCAGCTAGATTGAAACTGCTTTGTTTTGAATACCTTCTGCAGTAATGCAGCAGAAGAAGCAAAGAAATTACAAACATTTTTAATTTTGTCTTGATAGGCTTTGGAAGTGATAAAGCAGTTAAAGGAGAACATGAAGATAGAACGTGCTCACATGAGACTTCGGTTCATTCTTCCAGTGAATGAAGGGAAGAAGCTGAAAGAAAAACTGAAGCCACTCATCAAGGTTATAGAAAGCGAAGACTATGGTCAACAGTTAGATATTGTAAGATTAACGTACTCTCGTTTCTTTGCTTCCACGTTACCAAAATAGTTTCTTCTCTAGTCATAAGTCTGTCACAAACTTTTAGAAGGTGTGAACAGTAAGATATTTCCGGAAACATCTTAACTAGAATTAGGTAAGACAGTCAAGGTCTCCGTAGAACCAAATTTTCATTAAGAACACTTACAATTTTTGTTTGCTTTTTTAGTTAAATTATTCATGATAAAATGATTTGGGTCAATGCTTATTTTCGATGAGGGAATATATTTTACAGTGAGTCTTCTATTAATGAGGAAACTGGAAATAGGACTAAAAGTTTGTCAGTCTCATTTACCACAGAACATTTTAAAGAAGCAGCAAAAACATCATGTCTTTGGGTCCTCACCCCGCAGCTTCAGACATCGTGTAAATTCAGCTGTCTGCAGACCCACGTCTTAGAGCTTTATAGCTTCTTGACAAATGAGCTCTAGAGGACTGTTGCACTTTCCACTGTAGATGTAAAATAACACATCTGACACTCTCTGAAGTTCTAAAATCTTTGCAAAACTTTGCACATGGTTTCTAAATAGGCATTCCACCTCTTTTTTTTCCTTCAAATGTGGATACAAAGAGATCATTTCATTGAACTGTAAATTTTAACGCTAAATTTTAGTATGAAAAGGACCGTAGCCTTCTAATCCAGCCACTTCATTTTACAGCTGAGGAATCTGGAAAAGACCTCAACAGGGAGAATAATGCCTTGTCACAGGGGCCTGCGTGCATACTTAAGGGCAGAGGCTGGACCAGAACCCAGCCCGCCATCCTGTGCGTTGTCTTATCTGTGGTTGTAGAGAGACCTGGAAAGTATGGTGTGTTTGTCTCATAGGAAGTGAAGCTGTGTCCATTCTATGGTACTGCTCTTCCTCATGTGGTCAACAGCTGTGTTCAATGTTTCAGGTGTGTCTCATCGACCCTGGCTGCTTCCGAGAAATCGATGAGCTCGTAAAAAAGGAGACAAAAGGCAAAGGCTCTTTGGAAGTACTCAATTTGAAAGACGTGGAAGAAGGAGATGAGAAATTGGAGTGACAGTCATCAGTCTCTTCAGCTGTCAAATACTAAAGCGTTTTCATTTCCCACAGCCCTGTTTTCTTTTTGTGATCTGCCAAATACTTGCTCAGATGAGTTGACACTTTCCACCTTTGTGGCAAACATGTACACAAAAAGACTTTCCTAAGTAAGTATTATAATGTGGGATTCATTTAGTTTTAATTATCAAGTGGGGTTTTAGGCAAAAGTGAAATACAGAGTCCAGAGTAGCATTTTGTTACTGCCTCATGCCTTTGAGCTTTGCAGGGTGAAAGTTATTTGAGACAACTCTTGTGGATAAAAAATAAATTTTGTACGTTATAAGAAAATAACTTTGGGAGGATATATCTGTATGACAGAAAGGGAGGATTTGCCAAAAAAGAAAACGTGTAATGTCTTATTTCTACTTAATGATATGTGTGTATAGGGGTAACTGTCTCATGACCTAATACAAAGCGTGGATGATGACTTCTTGATTTTCTGAAAAGTAGATAGATGATGACTGTGCAGGACATCAATAATATTCATCAAACATGCTGCCATAGCCTAGATTATTCTTGGTAAAAAATACAGCCATTTATTGCTAATTCTTAAAGTTTATAATATATATTACTAGAGTTGAAAATATATGTAATCAATAAAACCACTGTTTATTTTTGTTAAACTATGGCTTGTATTTCTAGACAGCTTCCTAACTTTTTCTTTTCTCTGCCTCTTGTCTGGTAGGATGGGAGAGTTCTTAGCAGGATTAAACAAGTCAGGAAGAGGAGTGCCCAGAACAGGGCCTGTTCTGTTAAATACCTGGTAAATCTTAGGAATATTATTTGGGATGTAATTGAACTTGAGTGTTTTAGTATTTGAACACTTAAATAGACAATGTGCAAGTTTTTTTAAATCTACTTATCCTCAAAAGAGATAGTCTAGAATACAAAGTAGGGTTTCACTCAAAATAAACATACAGATGTATCTTATGCACAGAAGTTTTTAAGTGAAAAAGAGTTCTTGACTTGAACAGTTCCTGATTGGTTGATTGAAGTCAAACATTTTTCTCATAGTGTTGGAAGAAATATTCTTAAGACACACTTTCTTTCATGCTGAAATTGAACTACTGTTCTGATACAGTCTTCAAGATGACCCCCTCACTGATTCCATCTTACTTACATAGTTTGTTGTTTTACAAAAGTGATCTAAACTTGAAGTCCCAGGAAATTATTTGAACCAATGAAGTTTACACTTTATTTCTAGCTTAAACAGTTAAAGCAACGTTTCAGGTTGAAAGTCATAATTACTAAAAATGTTCAAGAGCTGCATCTCGAATAGAAAAAGATAAATGTTACCATAACATTGCCTTAAGTTTTTCCCATTCTCATACTCATTTCTTCTAAAACGCTGGAACTTCAAGAAGTGTCACATGTAATCAGTCATGTTCCTGAACCTATAGAAAATAAAAAAATTTCTACCTTATATCAATCTCATTATTCAGAAGTAGTTTAAAAGTTTGGTTCATAATTATCTTCCCAGTAGCACTGCTATAATGGATTACCTTAAGGATTATCAGTTTATTTTGCTTTTTCAACGCAAGCTTTATTGTGTACATTTGGTCAGAATGACGTTTCAGAATTAAACCTCTCTATTAGCAGAGCTCTTCTCTTTGAAGTTTCCCTTGTACCCATACACAACTATTTATTCCAGCTTATGTAACCTCATACCACTTTGAAATTCCCTCGTTGGGCTTGATTTTTGCCCTACCTTGTGTTATAGAGAGCTGCTTAAACACCTGCCTGGCACGCTAGATTGTGAGCAGCTCAAGGGCAGGAGGTTAGCCAGCTGTGTGTATCCCTCCATGGTTTGGACCTGGTAGTTGTGGAATAAGCGTCTGTGGTGGTATATGCATACTCTCTCGGTGGGGGTCCCTTGCATCAGAAGTGAGGACAGGTAATGACTTTTTCAAATCCATCTTTAAAGCTCCATTGAGTTTTTGTCAGCTAAGCCAGAGCCTCCCACCGTTCATACCCAGGCATGCTGCTGTGCCGCTGGTGGTTTGTGTCTGCACAGATCCCCTCAGTCCTGAGGGCTTTCATCTCTGCCTGCAAGCAGCCTTTCACCTTTACCCCAGGGTGTCATACGCACATATTCTGTGGGGCTGTGATAGGGGAAATTGGGTAGCAGCACTCATTATTATAAACAGTAGCCACACACATGATTTTAACCTGCAGGCTACCGTTAAGCCCACATCATGAGGTCCCTATGATTTTGGTAATAGTGCATTTCCTTATTTAGAATTTTTTGTGTACTTGCTCTTAAATTACTGAAATTTCAAGGTATTGATTATTTGAAAATACATTTCTGCTGCAGCATATTAGAGGTGATTGTGGATAAATAGTTTGCCACTAACAGCATTTAATGTCTGGGATGATGAAGGCCTTTGATTTTCATCTCCACATGTATATTAATGGTACCTACAAAACTAATGAGTCTAAATGTAATTTTATAGCAGCAACAATTCTTCTGAGCTAAAAGTATAATCCTGACCTAATTCTTTATCAGCTTGGATGTTCCAAGAACAGTTTTACAACCCTCTGAGCAAGTGTACTTGAATGGCCCAGGGCCCCCCTTCCAAACACCCCAGAGGAAGAGTCATCAGTTTCACCAAATTCCTGCATATTTTTGGTTGGTAGAGAATGGAGATAAATGGGTTGTGGAATTGAAAAGAACAGAGTCATTTTTACTGCAGAGAGGAACAGAGCTGTCTTCTACACTCAGTGCCATTCATATCTTAGGAGATTTTTCCATCTGGTGATACACTTGAATGCCAAAAGTTTCTTGAGTGGCACTCTTCCTGTGGCAGACAAGCATAGTTGGCATACTTTTCGAGGAAAAAGGGCCACAAGCTTATTTATTACTGTCGTGCAGAGGTAGGATCAAGACTAGGAATCTTGCATGTAATCAAGGTAAAATAGTTTGTGGTTTTACAGTTAAAACTTTGCAGGTTATAGAAAGATTTTGGACATGCATTGGCATGACAAAAGGGAATAATAAAGCATTTCTTAGTGAAATTTGTATAAAGAGATAATTGTGTAAAACTTGAATGATAACCGCCTGATTTTCTCAGAGATATGGTGATTGTTTGGGAGTTCAATAATTGTGTTGAACATGCTGCCATAATTAAGATTTCATAATGGTATAGAATATTATTTTTTAAAGGGCTCATCATCACTGCATTTGGGATTTTTCTTTTGAGTAAAAAACAGTTAAAAGGGGCTTCCCTGGTGGCGCAGTGGTTAAGAATCTGCCTGCCAATGCAGGGAACACGGGTTCGAGCCCTAGTCCGGGAAGATCCCACATGCCGCAGAGCAACTAAGCCCGTGCGCCACAACTACTGAGCCTGCGCTCTAGAGCCCGCGAGCCACAACTACTGAGCCCGTGTGCCACAACTACTGACCCTGCACTCTAGAGCCTGCGAGCCACAACTACTGAAGCCCCCGTGCCTAGAGCCCGTGCTCTGCAACAAGAGAAGCCACTGCAATGAGAAGCCTGCGCACCGCAACAAAGAGTAGCCCCTGCTCACCGCAACTAGAGAAAGCCCGCGTGCAGCAAGACCCATCGCAGCCAAAAATAATAAAAATAAATAAAAGAAAAGAAACTTAGATTTTAAAATAATAATAAAATAAAAATGGACAAGGAAAGCAGAACGAGTGGCTCAGAGAGAAGTAAGGATGGGAGAAGGGGCAGGAGAGATTTGAAGTGGGAGAGATACTCTGCCCACCATTGCTGGCGTTGAAGATGGAGGAACGGAACCACAGCCCAAACAATGCAGGCAATTTCCAGAAGCTGGGAAGGACCCTCAGCTGACAGCCATCAAGGAAATGGGGACCTGAAAGGAACTAAATTCTACCAACAGCCTGAAATAGTGAGGAAATGGATTCTCGCCTAGAGCTCCCAGGACGGTCACAGCCGACCCCGTGATTTTAGTCCAGTTAGATCTGAACCCGGCTTCCGACATACAGAACCGTAAGGTAACAAGTTTGTGTATTTTAAACTGCTAAGTTTGTGCTAGTGTGTTACAAAAGAAGTAGAAACTAGATTATGGATGTTTCAATATGATGAGCAAAAAATGGGTGATTCGCTCAAAGTCATCTGCATAATTGGCTATCTAACAGAGCCAAACTCCTACATCATAACATAAAGAAAATTAATTTTACATGAATTATAGAGCTAAGTGTAAAAAAAAGGCATGAGAAAATATAGACAATAAAGTGTTCAAAAATATAGGAAAATATTTTACCCTAAAAGAGGCTTTCTTAAGAAAAACAGAAACCTAGAAATTATAAAGGAAAATACTAAAGGATTTAACAACCCAAAAAAGTGAAATTTCCGAATGACAAAAGATACCTCAAGAAAGTTCAGAGAAAATATGATTGAAAGAAAATACATGGAACATTTAAGTCAGGTGGAATGCAAGCAAGTCAGGACAAACCAATAAAAAAGTCTTATGCTCAACCCCAAGCACTAGAAATAAATGCGAAATAAGATGGTCACCTTCTCTCAGAGAAATGCAAAATAATGAAAAATAATTTTCTATCCATCATATTGAGGAAAAGGTAAAAAATTCTGATACTGACAAGGATGTGGGTGGAGAGACCACCACTTTCACACATTTACTGATGGAAGCATAAATTGCTACAGACTTTTAGGAAAACAACCTGCTGGTATCTTTAAAATTTTAAATATGTATACCTTACATTTAGGTATCTATCCTCCAGAAATAAATGTATCTAAATTCTAAGGATATACATACAGGGATGTTTTCTGCTTTGGAAGACCTGAAAATAACCATCTATAACACTTAAGTATTAATAAATTGCGATACTTCCTTATTGTGAAGAATTAAGTAGTTTTTACAAATGAGACGTACCTACCTGTGTGTCCTATAGAGACCTATAATATTCCATAATGTCCAAGATAATAAAAGTGGAGGCGGGGGGAAGGGTTGGAGGAAGGGAAACACATTGTAGAACAATGTATTACAGTTTAATCCCATTCTTTTACCTTCTTCGGAGGTGTATGGGAGGAAGACTTTTTCTTCTAGGTTCTTTAGCTGGTTTGGATTGTTAAACTGACACAAGGCAGATCCACAGGAGAAAAACAGATTTCATTTCATATACATGGGAACTCATACAAAAATATGAGACTCAAAGTAAGTGACCAAAGCAGGCAGCTTTATACCTTTTAGACAAGGAAACAATAAATTTGTGAAGAATTGACAAGACAAAGGTGTTTGGGCTTGGGGTAGCAAATTAGTGAAATAACAAGGTTTGTTTATACAGCCTTCGGGTCGCTGAATTCCCTGTCTCTGGTGATAGGGAGGCCTTCCACCCTCCTGGTACAGAAAGGACACCTTTCACATGAGAGATTTATTTCCTACGTTCAGGGGAACAAAAGAAGTCAGAGTGTCCTTGCACTGACTGTTTCTTAACTATAATTCAGAATAATCAATATGCCCAAGTGGCATATTTTGGGGTGCAAGTTTTCAAAGAATAAGAAAATACTAATTTTAAGCTGTTGTGTATTGAATACTAGTGGACCCAAATTTTAAGGAAATTAAATAATCAAAACATTCCATTTAAAATAGAAATAAATTGGCAAGGGATAGCTCTTCATGGAATAAAATGATTCGCCACGGAAGAATTTTTTTTTTAAATAAGCTTTTCGGTTAAATTTAAAGTGACATTAAATCTTTAGTCTCATCAATGTTCATTTTCAAGGATCCCTTCTGCCCCGACCTTTGGACATGGTGGGAGACTTCCATGGTTCTGGGGACCTGAGGTCTTAAACTCTGTCCCTTGTGTGACCAGGAACTTAGCAGGTGACCCTGGCCCTACAAAGCAAGTTGCAAGAGCAAAAAGCCCAGGAAGGAGTGCAGGTGGGTTGCTCCACGATAAGGTCCTGCACCTACCTCAGGTGCTAGGAGGCGTGGATGATGTAACGTTACTTAGGTCAGCTGGCAGGGAAGCCAGGGGAGAATTTCAAACAAAAATCAAGCAGAGCCAGGGAGTGGTGGAAGGCTCCCAGCGAAGACAGAAGATAGGAGGCTGGAGCAGAGCAGCTACCTCTCACTGCAGTTCACCTCCCCTCAGGGCGAACAGTGTGTTCCCCTCACGTTTCTTCATGTACTTCTCCTCCAAGGCTGAGTCCAGCCCAGGGATTCAGTGCCAATGAAACAACTTCCCCATTTTTTTTGTCCTTCAGTCTCATGGCATGGATCTCAGATTTAAACTCTTTTAATCAGTCTTTGAACGTTTTGCTTTTCTCCAAATAGTCTAGCCGACTGTAAACCACAGAAGGGCAAACGAGCAGGGCAGCCGACTCGTTTTTGGAGCAACCCATTTTATATCATTTTCCATTTTCCATCATGGCTCAGCTTAGGAGTATGTATATCATTGAGATACAAGTTTTTCCAAGAAAAAGTACCCTTACTACATGCAACGTCTAATATGCTCCATTATTTTCTATTTTACTACTTTTCTTTTTTTTTTTTTTTTGTCATTCTTCATGCCCACCATGACCTACAGTATGAAAAACATTGTTCTGTGTGTCATCATTCCAGATCACAAAGTCGTTTGGGAAGGATTATGGGTTTTCCATTGTTCTTTTGCTTCAGAAGCTAAGGATCCTTCCCTCCCGCCATCTGATTGACACAGAGGGAGACCTGGAGTCCTCGGCTGCACACCTGGACCCTCACTCCAGCTGTGCTCTAGGACTCAAATCCAGGCCCTTTTACACCAGACCTACTCAACAATCAAACCACGTGGTTAGTGTTCATGACCCTTCCTGCCTTGAGTCCCAAGACATCAGAGGACCACTCCTAACAGGTCCATTGATGACCAATGACTTTTGCAAAGCTCTACCTCTGTCTTTCAGTCTCCAAAAAGAGGCTCTTCAGGTTTGTATTTCCCAAATCCACCTTCATAAATCCCTTTTCAAATGCAAAGTCTTCACCATCATTTGGAGTTGAAAGCTGTTGAGTTTTTGTACAAGGACTGAAAAAGATAACAGCAGCAAAAAAAAAAAAAAAAGAATTCTAGTTCAGAAAACAGTGGAACTTTGCCTATATTCATTCTTCTTTCTTTCCCTCTGAACATTTTTTGGGGAGCTTTATAAATTCTGTTGTTCTATAAACAATAGAAGGAAGGATGTGGAGTATAGAGTCAGAAAACCCTGACTTTAATCCCAGCTCTTCCAGTTAACAGCTGTGTGACCTCTGACAAATCACTTCACCTCTCTGAGCCTTTATTTCCTCATCAGTAAAATGGAGCTGATAATGGATGCAAAGCCTAAACCCATCCCGGAGCACATGCGCAATAACTTGTTTTTAACATTATTTCAGAGAAGTTTGCTGATATATGTTCACAGCCGCAGAACAAGCTGTTGGCTGAGCAAGAAGACATTGCTGGGGCTTCCCTGGTGGCGCAGTGGTTGAGAGTCCGCCTGCCGATGCAGAGGACACGGGTTCGTGCCCCGGTCCGGGAAGATCCCACATGCCGCAGAGCGGCTAGGCCCGTGAGCCATGGCCGCTGAGCTTGCGCGTCCGGAGCCTGTGCTCTGCAACGGGAGAGACCACAACAGTGAGAGGCCTGCATACCGCAAAAAAATTAAAAAAATAAAAAAAGAAGACATTGCTTTCCTCAGGGGCAGGACATAGCACCAGGGCCCAGGGTCTAACACAGGCTTTCTCACCTTTAAAATGGAGAAAATACCCTCACCTTTAAAACATTCTCACCTTGAAAAGGGAACCCTCCTACGTTGGTGGGAATGTAAATTGGTGCAGCCACTATGGAGAACAGTATGGAGGTTCCTTAAAAAACTAAAAATAGAGTTACTATATGATCCTGCTTATATCTGGAGAAGACTATAATTGGAAAAGATACATGCACCCCAGTGTTCATAGCAGCACTATATACAATAGCCAAGACATGAAGCAACCTAAATGTCCATCAACAGATGAATGGATAAAAAAGATGTGGTACATATATACAATGGAATATTACTCAGCCATAAAAAAGAATGAAATAATGCCATTTGAAGCAATATGAATGGACCTAGAGATGATCATACTAAGTGAAGTAAGTCAGAGAAAGACAAATATCATGTGGAATCTAAACAAATTATACAAATGAACTTATTTACGAAACAGAAACAGACAGGTATAGAAAACAAACTTATGGGACGTCCCTGGTGGTCCAGTGGGTAAGACTCTGCACTCCCAAGACAGGGGGCCTGGGTTTGAGCCCTGGTCAGGGAACTAGATCCCGCATGCATGCTGCAACTAAGAGTTCACATGCCACAACTAAAAGATCCCACATGCCACAACGAAGATCCTGCATGCCACAACTAAGACCTGGTGCAGCCTAAATAAATAAATATATTTTAAAAAAAGAAAGAAAACAAACTTATGGTTACCAAAGGGGAAGTGGGGGGATATATTAGGAATTTAGCATTAGAAGATACTGCTGTATAAGAAATAGATAAACAAGGTCCTACTGTATAGCACAGGGAAGTATAATCAATATCCTGTAACAAACCATAATGGAAAAGAATATATGTATGTAGGGAATTCCCTGGAGGTCTGCACTTTCACTACCTGGGTTCAATCTCTGGTCAGGGAACTAAGATCCCACAAGCTGTGTGGCTTGGCCAAAAAAAAAAAAAAAAAAGCATATGTATATATATGTGTATATATATATATATATGTATGTATATCTGAATCACTTTGCTGTACACTAGAAATTAACACAACATTGTAAATCAACTATACTTCAATAAAAAATTAAATTAAATATCTTCACCTTTAAAATGGAGAAAATACCCAGTCTATCTCACAGGGTAAGGTTTAAGTGACATCATTACCTAACAGGATGTCAAAATCTGACTCAGTGTCTCCAAAATTGCTCTTGAGAGCAATAGGTGACAAGAACTCTCTATTCTACAGAGAAATGCCCAGAAGCCTAGACATCCACACAGTACCCTATCCACATAGGTGATGCTAACTAGAGGATAAAAGAAAGACTTGAAGAGCTTTGAGGTGTGTCCTATGGAGCTTGTAAATTTCATTTTCTTATCAACAGAAAACTAAGCCATTTTACAGCACAACATCTGAATTAACAAGCACTTTGGGGTCAAAGTGATCTTATTCAGAGTTTCCTTTTACTTTAAAGATGATTCACTTCTTAAAGGGAGACCCGTATTTCTGATCTCATATTTTTCTTTTTAAAACAGAGGCCCTGTATCATTCTGTTTCTGCATGGTCACACTATGTTACTTTTGGCCAAAATTACCAGGCAATTAGAAGAAGGGAAGTATCTTTTTTTTTAATTGAAGTATAGTTGATTTACAATGTTGTGTTAGTTCTTGCTGTACAGCAAAGTGACTCAATTATACATATATATAAATTCTTTTTTATATCCTTTTCCATTATGGTTTATCTCAGGACACTGAATATAGTTCCCTGTGTTATACAGTAGGACCTTGTTGTTTATCCATTCTATATATAATAGTTGGCATCTACTAACCCCAAACTCCCAGCCCATCCCTCCCCACCCCACCTCCCCTTGGCAACCACAAGTCTGTTCTCTATGTCTGTGAGTCTGTTCTGTTTCATATATAGGTTCATTTGTGTCATATTTTAGATTCCACGTATAAGTGATATCATGTGGTATTTTCTTTCTCTTTCTGACTTACTTCACTTAGTACGATCATCTCTAGGTCCATCCATGTTGCTGCAAATGGCATTATTTCATTCTTTTTTATGGCTGAGTAGTATTCCATTGTATATATGTACCACATCTTCTTTATCCATTCATCTGTCGATGGACATTTAGGTTGTTTCCATGTTTTGGCTATTGTGAATAGTGCTGCTATGAACACAGGGGTGCATGTATCTTTTTGAATTAAAGTTTTGTCTGGATATATATGCCCAGGCGTGGGATTGCTGGATTATATGGTAATTCTGTTTTTAGTTTTCTGAGGAACCTCCAAACTGTTTTCCATAGTGTCTGCACCAACTTACATTTCCACCAACAGTGTAGGAGCGTTCGAAAAAGGGAAGCCTCTTTGAGGTAAGTTGCTGTGTTAAATTAGATTTCTGAGCAGGGAGATATTTAACATTTCAGAACACATTTCAGTTTTTAAAATTAGTCCTTCTCCTTCAGGAATAGCCAGCAAATGGTGCAGAAACAAAGTGTAGTGCAAAACACAGATTTTCTTTAAAGAGAATTAATTCACTTTATTCTGAGCCTTTATTTCCTTAGCCTGTTTTCATTTCATTTCATTTCATTCATTTCATTGCTGCATCTCAATAGAGTCCATTTTCCTCCTCCTCATAAACTGATCGTGATTTCCAATACACACTTGTAAAATCTGTGAAATGCAGAGTATGCAGCTACTCACCTATTACCCAACCGTCTGCCCCATGACATCTAACACCCCATGTTTACTTCCTGCACCTCTCTCAAAAGCCATGGTGTGGGGCAGAGAGGCAGGCAGGGCTGACAGGTAATTTGCCATTTCTCTTTACTTCATACCATAACACCCGCAAAGAGCTCATGGGTCTCTTACATTCTTTTTTTTTTATTGACATATAGTTGATTTACAATGTTGTGTTAATTACTGCTGTACAGCAAAGTGATTCAGTTATAGATACATTCTTTTTTCATATTCTTTTCCATTATGGTTTATCAAAGGATGTTGAATATAGATAATTCCCTGTGCTATATAGCAGGACTTTTTGTTTTTTCCCCCTTGGCCATGCAGTGCAGCTTGTGGTATCTTAGTTCCCCAACCAGGGATTGAACCTGGGCCCTCAGCAGTGAGAGTGTGGAGTCCTAACCACTGTACCGCCAGGGAGTTCCAGTAGGACATTGTTGTTTATCCATTCTATATATACAAGTTTGCATCTGCTAATCCCAAACTCCCAATCCACCTCTCTCCCAACCCCTCCCTCTTGGCATTAAATGCCTTTATAGGAAATATTTCCCTTTTTAAAGGACCAACGAATATCAAATGACAGACTTCTCTCTGACTTCTTTATTATTTTACAAATTCATTGCAGAAGTTCCTTTTTCTGATTCCAGCTCCCTTCAATAAGAATTAAGTCCTTGGGGGCTTCCCTGGTGGCGCAGTGGTTGAGAGTCCGCCTGCCGATGCAGGGGACACGGGTTCGTGCCCCGGTCCGGGAAGATCCGACATGCCGCAGAGCGGCTGGGCCCGTAAGCCATGGCCGCTGAGCCTGCGCGTCCAGAGCCTGTGCTCTGCAGCGGGAGAGGCCACAACAGTGAGAGGCCCGCGTACCGCAAAAAAAAAAAAAAAAAAAAAAAAAAAGAATTAAGTCCTTTTCCAAGGTTTAGCAAATGATAGTAAGTATACCCAAAGCTGTTCAGAAAAACTATTCTGAGCAATTTCTTTACCAAGTTGTGCCCAAACAAAATAATAAATACAGCTAAATTTCCCCTGCATGTTTTGGCAATTCAGTACTTTCTGTTAGTACAAAGCAAATAGTAATTGTGTGTCTTGAGTGTTTTTCAGATATCATTTCATTTCCCTAACTGTCTACAAAGTACTCCTGTTTTTGGGCTTCCCTGGTGGCGCAGTGGTTGAGAGTCCGCCTGCCGATGCAGGGGACACGGGTTCGTGCCCCGGCCCGGGAGGATCCCACATCCCACGGAGCAGCTGAGCCTGCGTGTCCGGAGCCTGTGCTCTGCAACGGGAGAGGCCACAGCAGTGAGAGGCCCGTGTACGGCAAAAAAAAAAAAAAAAAGTACTCCTGTTTTTATACATCCTTCACAGATGAAGAATGTGAAGTTAAATAAGGGTCTGGGGGCAGGATTCCATTTCAGGGTCCAGAATTTAGTATAAATGTCTGCCTTAGGATATTAATATTTTATTTTTAGGACACTCATTCAGTAAGTGAAGTAGCAGACATAGGCTAACAACAAGTTCATTCACCCTCATTTGTGAAGATAAAAATTTTTAACTTCAGCTTTTTTGTGAAGTGGTTTAATAGTGTTGATCTTAAAAGAGTAAAAGAGCCACTCATTTTACCAGCAAGATTATGCCAGCCACTTTGGCCAATTATCAAGGTCCCTGGGCATTCCAAGCTTGATTCCCTGGAGGTTGAAGGAAACCGCCTCCCTGATATTTCTGAAAAGAACGCTACTATCAAAGGAACCAACAGCTAAACTTTGCCATGTGTTTGGTCAGGCTTTCCTCTTACTCTTTGTACATCCTCTGCTTGACCAGCCCCTGCTTCCCCTATACCCTACTTGCTCCCAGCCCCAGCTAGTGATTGTTAATCCTTAGGCCAGAACAGCTCCACCTACTGGTTTATTAAAGGGAAACATCTGCCCTCATGATGGTCATTAACGTGGGGGGCTGTGAGGGACGTGCCCCAGCTGTTCTCCGTAGTGGCTGCACCAATTTACATTCCCTGGCAAGAGTATGGCATCTAATAATTCCTGAACATAAGGGCCATTTTAAATTTGGTCCCCACTGGAAGTGAGGAAGCCTCACTCTTTCCATAGCATTCCAAAGTCATAAGCTACTCCAAAGGCATATCTACTGTCTGTAGAGATATTTACAGCTTTACCCTAGGCCAAAACGCAGGCTCAAGCAAGAGCATACAGTTCAGCCTATTGGGGTGACGTAGCCGAGGACAAAGGTGCTGCCTTGATGGCTTCAAAAGAGTTCCAAAGCATACCCAGCATAATACTTACCATGTTCACCTTTTAAATAAGAACCATTGGTAAACCCACAAAAAGTCAGTGTTATCCAAAAGGAGTTTCCTATAAGTCATCACGGGGGTCAGGAGGTAATCTGTCAGAATCAGTCATGAGGAATATTGTCCACAGAGGAGGGAAGAAGAGTGGCAGTGTTAAGATTATTACAGCGAGAAAGAGCTGTTAGCAAAAGATTTCACAGGCCAAGGGCAGGGGGATTTATCAAGCTTTTCCAGTTTCAAGAGTAGCCAGCTAGCCCAAGCTTAGTTTTGAGTTTGGGGACGTTCAGAATGCCATGAAACCTATTTGGATCTAAATGTAGCCCTTGTTTTGAGATCAGGTGCCCCAACTATGAAATCTGAGTTTGAACAAACTGCAATTTTCCCTTGGAGACTTTGTGTCCCTTAAAGGCTAAAAATTTTAACAGGTAGATGCTGTCCTGCAAAGAGGCCTGAGAAGGGAAGCAGAGAAGCAAGTTGTTTACCTATTGAAATAAACTAGAGGATCCAGGTAACTTTATATCATCCAAAGTTTCATTGGATTCACCTTGTAGGCTATTTTGATTGCTACTGAAATAGCGCATAAAACGTGGACTGGCTTAAACTGGTTTTGCTTTCTTAAAACAGGTTGGTGATTAATCAGACCTGAAGTTGTTTTATAGAGACAGCACTGTGCATGTGCAAGATGGGAACCCATGTCTCCAGGATGAGCCCAGAACCAAATATCTTCAGTCTGTGGAACTCAAAGACTAGAAATGTTGCCACCAGAGGGCTTTAAGAAGGGAGAGGTCCTAAAATAAGGAAAATCTGGCTTCCAGCAGCCTAAGTACCTTGATTATCATATATGTACTGATTTGAGGCTATCCAATCAACTTCTGCCAAGTTTGAAATTCCCCTAACCCCCTAACCCGGGATCAAGGAGACAGATTTGAGCCCTGCCTTCTATCTGCTTGCCGGTCAACCTCACAATAAAGCTCTTTCTTTTTCAAAAGCCAGTGCCATGGAATTGACTTCTATGCATGTCTGGCAGCAAGCCCTTGCTTGGTAACACTACTGTCAAATTCTAGAATTAGCTCCCCTTTTGGGGGGGAAGAAATTCCAGACAATATTTCTTTAAGAAATCTCCACCTAATAAATGAGTAGGGGTGGAGGAACAAAGGGGAAAAGTGTATCTCTTAGAGGAACTAAACAAAAGGGAACAGGTTTAGAGATAGGAACATGTTAAATTTATTAGAGACCCCCACTATTTGAACCGTTTTAGTACTCCCAGGCAAGGGATGTGAGTAATAGTGGGATTGAGCACTGAGAGAGTAGCTCTGATATCGACAAGGACAGAGAGAGATTCATCCCGCTCCAAGCTGGTTAAGAGGAAGGACTGGGGAAAGCCCAGAGCCCCATCACTGGGAATTAGGAGAGAACATGGTTTCCCATTCCATCCTGGTCCTTTTAACTAGAAGGGAAATATCCCAGTTCAGCCCATTAATAAACTGAGTCGAAGGCTACCCAAGTGCAATCAACATCCATAGAAAGGCCAGAATTTTCCTTAAAAATAATTGGGAACTGGCTGTAATAATCATGCACAGGCTCATTGTGTGCCTGGGTGCAAGGCTGAATCTTATTTCAATCAGTAGGTTTTGGGAAAGCCAGGTGAAATCATTTAAGTTTGCCCGAGCCTGATCCTATATCAAGGCAGGGGGTTGAGCTTTCACTTGCTGTTCTACAGATTTCTCAGGACTATCCCAGTGTGCCGTTTTCATCCAGTCTTGGGCTTGGCTTTCACCAGCAAGCATGTGAGCTCCATGGTCTAAGTCTGAGAAACCTGGTCGGTAAGTCTGAACAGGTACATTAAATTCCTCGGCAAATATATGGGGGATCCTTAGTTCTACTTTAGGAAAATCTTTGTGGCTTGTAGTTCAGCTTTAGTCCAGGGGATGGGGGCATTGAAAATTAGGGGCTTAGCATTAGAATCTTCAGAGGGTCTGATTTTAATGCGACAGGTTCTAATGGGTTCAGATGAGGAAGAAGTAGGGAGAGGTTTGGAGAAAAAGCAAAGTTCAGTGAGAGAATTCGAATGAGGAAGAGGAGGGTATGAAGGAGGTGGGGTTGGAGATAAAGAGGACAGGGAAGGGGAAAAGGAAGCTTCAAAGGTTTTTTTGTCTTCAGTTGTTTGTTCACATTGATTAATTTAGAAAAGGTCTTTTGTAAAGAGGCAATTTTAGTATCCCGAATATGCTTAGAAGCCTCACGGTACCAGTTGAAATAGGCGTTTGAAACAGGCGTCCCGTTCAGTTTGTTGTATTTTAGAGCCTTGGTCTTCTAATTTGGTTCTAAGAGAAGCAAGTCTGGGGAGATCAAAAGTTCCCCATAGGGCTTCCCTGGTGGCGCAGTGGTTGAGAGTCCGCCTGCCGATGCGGGGGACGCGGGTTTGTGCCCCCGTCTGGGAAGATCCCACGTGCCGCGGAGCGGCTGGGCCCGTGAGCCATGGCCGCTGAGCCTGCGCGTCCGGAGCCTGTGCTCCGCAACGGGAGAGGCCACAACAGCGAGAGGCCCGCGTACTGCAGAAAAAAAAAAAAGATGGAGTTCTCATCTTTGGACAAAAGTCTCTACTAAAGGCCTCTTTTTTTTTTTTTTTTTTTTGCGGTAGGCGGGCCTCTCGCTGTTGTGGCCTCTCCCGTTGCGGAGCGCAGGCTCAGCGTCCATGGCTCACGGGCCCAGCCGCTCCGCGGCACGTGGGATCTTCCCGGACCGGGGCACAAACCCGCGTCCCCCGCATCGGCAGGCGGACTGTCAACCACTGCGCCACCAGGGAAGCCCTGAAGGCTTCTTTTGTAGTCATTTTTACCTTGATGTGATTGTCATTATCAAGGCCACTTGCATATCATGGAATCAGGCCCAGGGCTGGATGGGCCATCCCATAATAAACAGACAGCAGGTACCAGGTACTATTTTCTCAGCATCCACTGCGTGCCGGGCACAGGCCTGAGAACTTCGCACACCATCTCATTTAACCATGGCAACCCTTTGGAGGTAGTTTATAGCGTCATCCCCACTCTGCAAATGAGGAATTCAAGTAAGCTTGAGGGTAAGTAATTCCTTTAGGAAGCAACTGTGCAGGATCAAATGGTGATGTCTGATTTGTGGTCCATAAAAACTATAACAGCTGAGTTCTTTGCCTTGCTTTACTTGTCACTAAATGATGATGGAGCCCCCAGCTTTGGGGCTCGCAGCCTGGATTGGAGTCTTTGCTCACCCCGCCTACCAGCGATGTGACGCAGGACAAGTCTCCCAGCTTCTGTAAGCTTCAGTTTCCTCACTGACAAAATGGCAACGATGGTCATAATTTGTAACACACTAGGGCTGTTGTGAGGATCAAAATTAAGTGATACATATAAAGCACGTGCACAGTCCTGGCACATAGTAAGCAATCAATGAATGGTGATTATTATGATTCTTACTCATTATCATGATTTTATTCAGCCCAAATTTGAGAAATAAGCACTCATCCTCTGTTTTAAAAAATTTATTAAAGTACAGTCGATTTACAATGTTGTGTTAATTTCTGCTGTACAACAAAGTAACTCAGTTATTCATATATATACATTCTTTTCCATTATGGTTTATCCCAGGACATTGAATATAGTTCCCTGTGCTCTACAGTAGGACCTTGTTGTTTATCCATTCTGTGTATAATAGTTCACACCTGCTAATCCCAAATTCCCAATCCAACCCTCCCCCACTCCCCCTCCCCCCCAACCTTGGCAACCACAAGTCTGTTCTGTTTGTGAGTCTGTTTGTTTGTAGATAAGTTCATTTGTGTCATATTTTAGATTCCACATATAAGTGATATATATTTGTCTTTCTAACTTCACTTGGTATGATAATCTCTGTTCCATCCATGTTGCTGCGAATGGTATTATTTCATTCTTTTTTATGGCTCAGTAGTATTCCATTGTATATGTACCACATATTCTTTCATTCATCTGTTGATGGACATTTAGGTTATTTCCATGTCTCGGCTATTGTGAATAGTGCTGCTATGAACATAGTGGTGCATGTATCTTTTTGAATTATAGTTTTCTCCAGATATATGCCCAGGAGTGGGATTGCTGGATCATATGGCAACTATTTTTAGTTTTTTGAGGAACCTCCATACTGTTTTCTATAGTGGCTGCACCAGCACTCATGCTCATAATCTAAATAGGTGTGATCCTTATTTATTTGACAAATCTGAGCCTATATTTTGATTCAGTTCAATGAGTATTTACTAGGCATCTACTAAGTGCTTAGCATGGTGAAGAATTTTTAGAAGGCATGCAGGCCTTTCTCACAAGAGTCTGATGCCTGAGAAAAGACAAGGTTTATACCACAAAAAAAAAAAACAATGCCTAGCAGAGAGGGCATCCTGTGATATATTTAAAAGTATGAAACTGGACAGAATCTAAGCCAAAAATATGGTGCAGAAAATAAGGAGAGAAAATGAAGACTTTTAGGAGGAGATGGTAGTTAAGAAACAAGAACAGGTAGAATTAAGGCTGAGGGGAAGGTGAGGAGCTGCAGCACTGGACCCCTTCCTGGCCATCAGAATGACCCCTTGGGCCTCTGTCCCTGAGTTTCACAAAGCACAGGAGACCCACCCAACACATGGTGGTCCTAAAGGTATTTACTCTGAGGCAGCAGCTCCACCTGGGTGAGAAAGCCAGGCTCATGAAGGCCCGTTGCCATTCAGTAAAGGAAGAAAAGCTGCATGCAATACTAGTGCCTGTGGGGGACTTCTGCTGATAGGCAACGGGCCTGAGGGTGCATCCTTCATCCAGGAGGTAGGCTTGCTCGGAGGGCCAGAAATCAGAGTACTGGACAGAACCAAACACACGCAAGCCAGGCTGCTCTCCTAGGACTGTCCTCTGTTTCCTAAGTTATCTCAGAGCCGTCTCCTTGAGCAGCTCCCAGAGCAAGTGCCTTCAAACCTTTTAAACCACAACCCCAATAAGAAGCACATTTTACATAATGACCTAACACATACATGCATGTAAGTGAAATGGAAATAGGAGTTTCATGAATTGAATGCATGTGATACACTTCGATCTTTTCTATCCTGCTGAATGTTTTTATTCATTTTTAAATTGAAGTAACACTGGATTATAACATTATGTAACTTTCTTGTGTACAACATTACATTTCTACTGCTGTATACCCTACCATGTTCTCACTACCAAATATTTAGTTTCCACCCATCACCATACAGTTGATCCCCTTTCCCTATTCGCCCTCCCCTGTGTTCCTTCCCCTCTGACAACCACTATTTTGTTCTCTGTATCTACATGTTTGTTTGGTTTGGTTCGTTCATTTATCTTATGTTTATTTTTTTATATTGCACATATGAGTGAAATCCTGTAGCATTTGTTTTTTCTGTCTGACTTATTTCACTTAGTATAATAACAAGTTCCACCATGTTGTTGCAAATGGAAAGATTTCATCTTTTTATGGCTGAGTAGTATTCCATTGTGTCTGTGTGTGTGTGTACACATATATATACCACATCTTCTTTATCTATTTACCTGTTGATAGGCACTTAGATTATTACCATATCTCGGCTATAGTAAATAAGGCCTCCATGAGTATAGAAGTGCATGTGTCTTTTCAAGTTAGTGTTCACATATTCTTTGGCTAATACCCAGAAGTGGGACAGCTGGATCATATGGTGGTTCTATTCTGAATTTTTTGAGGAATCTCCATACTGTTTTCCATACTGGCTGCACCAATTTACATCCCCACCAACACTGCACAAGGATTCTCTTTTCTCCACATCTTCACCAATACTTATTTCCTGACTTTTTAATAATAGCCATTCTAACAGGCATGAGGTGGTATCTCAGTGGGGTTTTGATTTGCATTTCCCTAATAGTGATGTTGAACATCGTTTCATGTGCCTGTTGGCCATATGTATGTCTTCGCTGGGAAAATGTCTATCAGCTCCCCTGCCCATTTTTTAATCAAGTTGTTTGTTTTTTGTTATTGTTCAGTTGTATGAGTTCTTTATATATTTTGGATATTAACCCCTCATTGGATATATCATTTGCAAATATCTTCTCTCATTCTGTAGGTTGTCTTCCATTTTGTTGATGGTTTCCTTTGCTGTGCAGAGCTTTTTAATTTCATGTAGTCCTGATTGTTTATTTTTGCTCTTGATTCCCTTGCCTGAGACATATCTAAAAAAGATATTGCTAAGACCTATGTCACAGCGTATTGCCTATGTTTTCTTCTGGGTGTTTTATGGTTTCAGGTCTTACATTCAAGTCTTTAATCCATTTTGAGTTGATTTTTGTGTATGGTGTGAGATAGTGGTTTAGTCTTATTTTTTGCACGTGACTGTCCAGGTTTCCCCATTGAAGGGACTATCCTTTCTCCATTGTATGTTCTTTGCTCCTTTGTCAAATATTAGTGTCTATATATGCATGGGTTTATTTCTGGGTTCTCAACTGTATTCTATTGATCTATGTATCTGTTTTTCTGCCAATACCATGCTGTTTTGATTCCTGTGTGTTTGTAATACAGTTTGAAATCAGGGAGTGTGATTCTTCCAGCTTTGTTCTTTTTTTTCAGGATTGCTTTGGCTATTCAGGGTTTTTTGTTGTTCCACATACATTTTAGAATTTTTTGTTCTACTTCTGTGAAAAATGTCCTTGGGATATTGATAGGAAATGCACTGAATGTGTAGATTATATAAATGTTCTTATCACCTAAGACAATGTTAATTCTTCTAATCCAAGAACACAAATATCTTTCCATTTATTTGTGTCTTTAATTTCTTTTAATAATGTCTTATACTTTTCAGTGTACAGGTCTTTCATCTCCTTTTTTGCAATTGTAAATGGGATTGTTTTCTTAATTTCTCTTTCTTCTAGCTCATTGGTAATGTATAGAAGTGCAGTAGATTTTTATATGTTGATTTTACTGTATTTATTATTTCTAATAGATTTTTGGTGGAGTCTTTAGGGTTTTCTATATATAAAATCATGTCATCCTCAAACAGTGATGGTTTTACTACTTCTTTTCCAATTTGGATGTCTTTTTTTTTTTTAATACTAATTGCTGTGGGTAGTACTTCCCAATACTAAGTTGAGTAAGAGTGGCAAGAGTGAGCATATTATTCTTCTTCCTGATTTTAGAGGAATAGCTTTCAGTTTTTCACCATTGAGTTAGCTGTGGGTTTATCACATATGGCCTTTATTACATTGACATACATTCCTTCTATACTCACTTTATTGAGAGTTTTTAATCATAACTTGGCATTGAATCTTGTCAGATGCTTTTTCTGCATCTGAGATGCATATGAGATTATCATGTGGTTTTTATCCTTCATTTTGTTAATGTGCTGTATCATGTTGATTGATTTGCAGGTGTTGAACTATCCTTGCATCTCTGGGGTAAATACCACTTGATTATGGTGTGTGATCCTTTTAATGTATTGTTGTATTTGGCTTGCTAATATTTTGTTGAGGATTTTTGTATCTGTGTCTATCAGAGATACTGGCCTGTAATTTTCTTTTTTGTGTGTTGTCCTTGTCTGGTTTTGGCTTCATAAAATAAGTTAGGAAGTGTTCCCTTCTCTTCAGTTTTTTGGAAGAGTTTGAGAAAGGTAGGTATTAAATAAATCTTCTTGGAATTCACCTGTGAAGCTGTCTTGTCCTGGACTTTTGTTTTGGGGGAGATTTTTGTTTACTGTTTCAATCTTTGTACTAGTGATTAGTCTATTCAGATTTTCTATTTATTCATGAGTCAGTCTCGGGAAATTGTATTATTCTAAGAATTTGTCCATTTCTTCTAGGTTGTACAATTTCTTTGGCTTATAACTGTTCATAATATTCTCTTATAATCCTTTATATTTCTGTGCTATTCATTGTTATTTCTCCTCTTTTGTTTCTGATTTTATTTATTACAGAATTCTCTCTTGTTTAGTGAGGCTAGCTAAAAGTTTAATTTTGTTTATTTTTTTTTAAAAATAGCTCTTTGTTTATTTTTTTTTAAAAAATAGCTCTTAGTTTCATTGATCTTTTCTATTGTCTTTTTAGCTTCTATTTCATTCCTATTTTTTTAATAGATCTTTATTGGAGTATAACTGCTTCACAATACTGTGTTAGTTTCTGTTGTACACCAGAGTGAATCAGCCATATGCATACATATATCCCCATATCCCCTCCCTCTTGAGCCTCCCTCCCACCCTCCCTATCCCACCCCCCTAGGTCATCACAAAGCACCAAGCTGATCTCCCTGTGCTATGCTACTGCTTCTCACTAGCAAACTATTTTACATTCGGTAGTGTATATATGTCGATGCTACTCTCACTTCACCCCAGCTTCCCGTTCCCACCCTGTGTCCTCAAGTCCATTCTCTATGTCTACATCATTATGCCTGCCCTGAAACTAGGTTCATCAGTTCATCACCATTTTTTTTAGATTCCCTATATATGTGTTAGCATACGGTATTTGTTTTTCTCTTTCTGACTTACTTCACTCTGCATGACAGTCTCTAGGTCCATCCACCTCACTACAAATAACTCAGTTTCATTTCTTTTTATGGCTGAGTAATATTCCATTGTATATATGTGCCACATCTTCTTTATCCATTCATCTGTTGATGGACATTTAGGTTGGTTCCATGTCCTTGCTATTGTAAATAGTGCTGCAGTGAACATTGTGGTACATGTCTCTTTCTGAATGATGGTTTTCTCAGGGTATATTTCATTTATTTCTTTTCTTATCTTTATTATTTCTTTCTGTCTACTGACTTTGGATTTCATTTGTTCTTATTTCTCTAGTCCTTTAGGTATAAGTTTAGATCATTTCTTTTTAATATTTATTTATTTATTTGGTTGTGCCCAGTCTTAGTTGAGGAACGCAGGCTCCATAGTTGTGGCATACACACTCTTATTTGAAGCAGGCATGTGGGATCTAGTTCCCTGACCAAGGATTGAACCTAGGCCCCCTCCACTGGGAATGTGGAGTCTTATCCACTGTGCCACCAGGGAAGGCCCAAGGTTAGATTATTTATTTGAGATTTTTCTTGTTTCTTGAGGTAGACCTGTACTGCTATAAATTTCCCTCTGAGTACTGCTTTTGCTGCATCCCATAGATTTTGGTGTGTTGTAATTTTATTTGTATTTGGGTAATTTTTTATTTCCCCTTTGATTTATTCATTGACCCAATAGTTGTTTTATAGCATGTTGTTCAGCCTCCACATATTTATAATTTTTCCACCTTTCTTCTTGTAGTTGATTTCTAGTTTCATACCATTGTGATTGGAAAAGATGCTTAGTATGATTTCAATCTTCTTAAACTTACTGAAACTTGTTTTGTGTCCCAACATATAGTCTATCCTTGAGAAAGTTCCTTGTTGACTTTCTGTCTGGACAATCTATCCATTGATGTAAATGGGGTATTAAAGTCCTCTAATATTTTTGTGTTGCTGTCAATTTCTCCCTTTAGGTCTATTAAGCACTTTTTTATATGTTTTGGTATCCCTATGTTAGATACATATATATTAATTACTGTTATGTCTTCTTGATGAATTGTCCCCTTTATCATTATATATTATCTATGTTTGTCTCTTGTTACCTTTTTTGGCTTTAAGTGTATTTTGTCTGATGTAAGTATGGCTACACCCACTTTCTTTGGGCTTCCATTTCCTTGAAGTTTCATCTTCCATCCCTTTGCTTTTAGCCTGTGTTTCTCTTTTTAAATTTTTATTTATTTATTTATTTATTTATTTTTGGCTGTGTTAGGTCTTCGTTGCTGCACGCGGGCTTTCTCTAGTTGCGGCGAGCGAGGGCTACTCTTTGCTGCAGTGTGCGGGCTTCTTATTGCAGTGGCTTCATCATTGTGGAGCATAGGCTCTAGGCCTGTGGGCTTCAGTAGTTGCAGCATGTGGGCTCAGTAGTTGTGGCTCATGGGCTCTAGAGCACAGGCTCAATAGTTGTGGCACACAAGCTTAGTTGCCCCGCGGCATGTGGGATCTTCCCGGGCCAGGGATCGAACCCGTGTTCCCTGCATTGGCAGGCAGATTCTCAATCACTGCGCCACTGGGGAAGCCCGAGCCTGTGTTTCTCTTTAGAGCTGAGGTTAGTCTCCTGGAGGCAGCATATAGTTGCATTTTGTTTTTCAATCCATCCAGCCACTCTGTGTCTTTTGATTGGTGAATTCAATCCATTTACATTTCAGGCGATTATTGATAGACAAGGACTTAGTACTACCATTTTATCTTTTCTGGTTGCTGTGCACCTTCGCAGTTACCTTTTCATTGTGTGTCTCTCTGCCATTTTGGTTTGGTGGGTTTTTTATGATGTTTTCTCGGTTTCTTCTTTTTTAATGCTTTGTGTCTCTTCTCTTACTTATATTTTGTGGCTACCATGGGATTTTTATAAAATGTCTCATAAATAAAATAGTTCTTTTTCTGCTGATAACATCTTGTGTTCATTTACCTATATAGGTTCTGTCCTTTCCTTTTTCCCTTTTGTGTTTTTCTTGTCTCAAATTATCCCTTTTTATTCTGTGAATATGTTACCAAACTGAAGTAGCTATAGTTATTTTTCTACTCCCCCCTTTTAACCTTTATGCTATAATATAGTGTTTAAAAACCAATTCTGATACAGAGTTGCAATTTTCTGATTGTCTATTTATCACCTTAATCAATGTTTTGTGTAGTTTTGCCTTTTTGTTTCTGGTAGAATTTCGTCTAACGTTTCTTGTAAGACAGGTCTAATGTTGATGAATTCTCTAAGCTTTTGTTTGTCTGGGAAAGTCTTTCTTTCTCCTCCACATCTGAATAATAACTTTGCTGGATAGGGTATTCTTGGGTGGCTGTTTTCATCTTTCAGTATTCTGAGAATGTCATTCCATTCCCTCCAGGCCTGCAGAGTTTCTGCTGACAAATCTGCTCATAGCCTAATAGGAGTTCCTTTGTAGGTTACCATTCTTTTTTCCTTGGTTGCCTTGAAAATTCTTTGTCATTGAATTTTGACAATTTTAATGTAATGTGTCTTGTAAAAGGCCTTTTCGCATTGAGGTTATTAGGTGTTCTCTTAGCTTCATGAACTTATATATCCAGTTCCTTCCCTAGGTTTGGGAAGTTCTCAGCTATTATTTCTTTAAATAAACTCTCTGATCCCTTCTCCCTCTCTTCTCCTTCTGGGACACCCATTACCCTAATGTTGCCCTTCCTAAAAGAATTGAATATCTCTCATAGAATTTCCTCATTTTTTAATATCTTATTTCTCTTTCCTCTTCTACTTATATCATTTCTAGATTTCTATCTTTGAGCCCACTAATTCTCTCTTCCATATGGTCTGCTCTATTTCCAATGCTTTCTGATGCATTCTTCATCTCATTTACTGAGTTCTTCAGCTCCTAAGTTTCTGTTTGGTTCTTTTAAGAATTTCACTCTCCTGGGTAAAGTATTCCTTCTGTTCATTAGTGTTATTTCTGAGCTCATTGCACTGCCTTTCTGAGTTTCTTGTATCTTATTGAGTTTATTCCTGGCAGTTATTTTGAATTTTAGATCACAATATTCCATCAGTTTAAGATTGGTTTTTTGGAGAATTGTAAGTTTCATTTTGTGGCACGGTGTTACTGTGGTTCTTCATGGTGTTTGATGAGCTGTCCCTCTGCTGGTGCGTTTGAAATAACAAAAGCATTTTTATTTGACTCTAAAGAATCATCCGGTAAAAATTTAGAGGCCATTCTTTTGTTTCTCAGTAGGTGGCGCTATAGCACAAGTTTTTGGTTTCTCTTACCTGAGCTGCTTCTGTTCATATTTGCGAGTTTGCACTTTCCACAGCCTCTGTCAGAGGTGTTGTCCTGTGCCCTTGCTGTTGCTTCTTGTGCCTCTGGGGTCTTAGGTACCTAGCTGCTCTCAGTGACTCTGGCATCACTGCCTAGGGCACTTGGATAGTGAGCTCTTTTTGCCATGACTGAGATCCCCTGATTCACAGGCTCTTCTGCTGCTGCTGGGGGGGGTGTGAGGGTGAGGAGGTAGCCAGGGTAGCGGGGGCACCTCTGCTGTGTCCAGTGTTGTAAGGTTTGTAGGTTCCACCACTGTGGGGCATGGGAGTCGGGGCCAGAGTTGTGGGCGCCTCAGCAGCTGGAAGAATGGGTTCCAGGTTCCACTGCCATTGCTTCCTAGTTACCTGTGGCCACAGGTGCCTTGCTGCCTGAAGGCTGGAGTCATGTGCACCGCCTCCTCTGATGCTACCAGATTCTCTGCTGCTGTGGGCTTAGCCATCCTAGCCAGAAGGCCAGGGCTGCAGACACCACCTCCAGGTTCCCTGGTTCCACATCCTCTATGTGTTCCAGTCCACCCACCTTTAGACGTACAGACGTGTGGAATTCTCTGGAACCTTGTTGGGCAGAGGTATCTTTGTTGAGTTGTAGATGTTCTACTGGGTGTAGAGTGAAAGGGAGAGACAGAGGGAGTGTTTCAATCTGCCATGCTGCTGATGTCACTCTGCCACCATTCTACATTTTGCCTCTATGGTTTTGACTATTCTAAGCTCTGCACACAAGTGGAATCATGTAGTATTTGTCTTTTTGGGACTGGCATATTTTCCTTAGCAAAATGCCCTCAAGGTGCATCCACTTTGTAGTATATGTCATAATTTCCTTCTTTTTAGATGATGGATATTTCATTGTATTATATGCCACACTTGGGTTGCTTCCACAGATTTCCCGGTCCCAGAGTCCCAATGCACAGCAGCATATAAAGGTTCAGAGACATCCAGGAGATAGGAAAGCATGTTTATAAATTTTAAACATATGTCTGTATATAGGCAGAGACAAGGACTCCTCCTCCTCCTCTTTTTTTTTTTTTTTTTTTTTGCAGTACGTGGGCCTTTACACTGTTGTGGCCTCTCCCGTTGTGGAGCACAGGCTCCGGACGCGCAGGCTCAGCGGCCATGGCTCACGGGCCTAGCTGCTCCACGGCATGTGGGATCTTCCCGGACCGGGGCACGAACCCGTGTCCCTTGCATCAGCAGGCGGACTCTCAACCACTGTGCCACCAGGGAAGCCCTCCTCCTCCTCTTTGACTTCTTCCTCCTTCTCCTTACTTTTTAAACATACCTACTTAAAACATTGCCCAGCCCTGCTCTTTTTTCGTGTGGTAAAAAAACACATAACATAAATTTACCCTCTTAATTTTTAAGTGTATTGTATAGTATTGTTAACTATATGCACATTGTTATACAACAGATCCCAATAATTTTTTTCATCTTGCGTGACTGAAACTATTGTAAACAGTGCTGCAATGAACATAGGGGTGCATATATCTTTTCAAATTAGTGCTTTAGAATTCTTTGGATAAATACCCACAAGTGTGATAGCTGGATCACATGGTAGTTCTTTTCTTAATTTTTTGATGAATCTCCATGCTGTTTCCATAGTAGTAACACCGAATCACGTTCCCACCAACACTGTAGGAGGGGCTCCCTTTTCTCCACATCCTCACCAACGCTTGTTATTTCTTGCCTATTTGATAATAGCCATTCTAACCGGCATGAGGTGATCGCTAATTGGGGTTTTGATTTGCACCTGCCTAATAATTAGTGATGTTGAACATCGTTTCCTGTGTGGGAGAAGCGACAGGATTCAAGGGAGGATGGAGACATAGTCTTGGAACAAATAGGAATCTGGCACCTTTGGGGGGGACAGTCAATAGTAGGAACTGCTCAACAGTCCTGCCTTGGAGCTACTGCCAGAGTGGCTTTAGCGGTTTTTCTGCACTGTGTCACTGCCTTCAAGATGTGCGGTCCCATGACAGATATACTGACCAGCTACATGTAGATCACATGTCAAGCCCTTGGCTGGGAGAGGGGAGAGAAAGTGACCAGTGAAGGGACCACATGGGTTTCTATAGCAGAATGGCAGGTGACTTGGATTTGCCATCCCAGCAAGACGACACACAGTGGCAGAGAGGCATTCCACTTTGGGAAATGACACTTTTTCCACATGAGCATTATACAGCATTCATCAGCAAAATATCTTTGTGTGCCTACAAGGGATATGGTAGAAAACAAAACCAAGAGAGTCCCTGCCGTCGTAGAAAGAAGACACAAAATAAACAAATGTGGTGGTGGTCTTAGAACATGGCCCCAGTTCTCTGGCGCTCCTCTCAGGGAGAGGTGGAGTTGATGCCTCTCCGCCCTGAGTCTGGGCGGGCCTGGGGTTGCTTCAGCCAATAGAGAACAGCACAAGTGACCTCACAGACTAGCTCATAAAAGGTCATGTCTCTCAGAACACTTGCTCTTCTGACTCCTCTTGCGGGCGCACCTGTAAATGCGCTCAGAAGCGCAAACCAGGTGGAAAGGCCACATGGTGGCACTGTACTCAGTCCCAGGTGAGCATCGTCTTCCAATGAGCACAGCGCAGGAATCCAGACACGTGATCCTAGCCCCCAGCCATCGAGGTCACCCCCGACATCGTGGCACAGAGACAATTCATCCTTGCTGTGCCCTGTCCAAATTCTGACCCACAGAATTCGTGAGCACCGCAAAATGGCTATTGCCTCACCAAATTTGGGATGGTTTGTTATGTAGCAGTATATATTCAGAACAAGCAAATATATAACGTTAGAGTTATGCAACGGCAGTGTTACAAAGAAAAGAAAAGCAGGGGAGGGGAAGTGCTGACGAGGAAAGTGGCAAATGAAGTGACTTCAACCAAAGCTGTTAAGGAAGAAAAAAAGCGAACCAGGACGAGGGGCAGAGCAAGAACTGAGAACCGTGACTTGCGCCCAGGAGGGTGTGTAAAGCTGCCGAGCGCTGCTTGCCTCGGGCTCACAGCTTCCCAGGGTGGCCCCTTCCCACCGGCCTGAGCGCAGAGAACCACACGTTGTGGCTTCTAAATTCAGGCCAGCTGCTTCTCTGGGGGAACTCAACCAAATTTTTATAATTGATTTTTGTTTAATCCTGGGTAATTTAAAGGATCTTTACGAGCCCTTTTGACCAAAGGCAATATTCCTACCCACTTTTTAATTTACTTTTTTGCACAGGGTATAAAATTTGAAAGGTACAAAAGCTCCAGAGCAAAAAGTCTCCCTTCCAGTCCTCTCTCTATCCCACCCAGTTACCCTCCCGTTGAGGCAACTCTCTTACCAATTTTGGGGGGGGGCGTCTTTCTAGAAGCGGTCTCAGCATTTACAATCAAACAATAGCAAACAATACCCATCATAATACGACTTGATTTTTTTTCACTTATGTCTCAGAGTTTTCTCCAGATCATTCCATAGACATGTTTCTCATTCTTTAACACTTTTTCTTTTTTGCGTTGGAATAATTTTAGTTTTACAGAAAAATTGCAAAGACAGTATACAGCTCCTATACACCCTTCACCTAGCTTCCCCTGCTATTAACATCTAACAACTGTGGCACATTTGTCAAAACTAAGAAGTTGTCATTAGTACAATACTATTAATGAAATGACATAATTTATTCCAGTTTCACCAGTTTGTCCACTGATAGTCTCTTTCTGTTCCGGAACCCAGCCCAGGGTACCCATAACACCTAATCATCGTGTCCCCTTAGTCTTTTCCAATCTGTGACAGTTTCTCATTCTATTTGTATTTTTAGGACCTTAACACTTTTGAAGAATACTGGCTAAGTATTTTATAGAATGTCCTTCCATTTTTCTGATATTTTCTCATGATTAGAATGGGGTTGTAGGTTTCTGGAAAGAATATTCAGAGTGAAGTACCCTTTTCAATGCATCATATTAGGGCCTTAACAGCATGACATTAATGGTGATATAACTTTAATCAGTAGGTTAAGATTGCATCTGCCAGGTTTCTCCACTATAAAGTTATTATTTTTTCCTTTCTGAGCTCTATTCCTTGGAAGTGGGTCACTCAGTCCAGATCACACACAAGGGGAAAGGAATTAAGCTCCATCTCCCAGAAGGGGGCAGGGATAATTTACACATATTATTTGGAATTCTTCTGTGTGGAAGATTGGTCCCTTCTCCTCCATTTATTCATCATTCAGTCATGTTTTAAAATTTGAAATATAATTGATTTACAGTATTAGTTTCAGATGTACAACATAGTGATTCAGAACATTTATAGTTTATACTCCACTTAAAGTTCTTATAAAATGTTGGCTGTATTCCCTGTGCTGTACATTACATCTTTGTAGCTTATTTTTCTTCTATACAGTAGTTTGTGCCTCTTAATCCTCTAAACCCCTTCCCTCTCCCCGCTGGTAACCACTAGTTTGTTCTCTGTATCTGTGAGTCTGTTTCTGGTTTGTTCATATTCATTCATCAGTTTTGTTTTTTTAGATTCCAAATATAACTGGTAACATACAGAATTTGTCTTTCTCTGTCTGACTTATTTCACTAAGTATAATACCCTCCAGGTCCATCTATGCTGTTGTAATGGCAAATTTTCATTTTTTCTATTGCTGTGTAATATCCTATTGTGTATGTGTATATGTGTGTGTGTGTGTGTATGTGTATATATGTCACATCTTCATTTGTTGGTAGACACTTAGGTTGCTTCTATTTCTTGGCTATTGTAAATAATGGTGTTATGAACATTGGGGTGCATGTATCTTCTCGAATTAGTATTTTCCTTTTCTTCAAATATATGCCCAGCAGTGGGATTGCTGGATCATATGGTAGTTCTATTTTTAGTTTTTTGAGGAACCTCCATACTGCTTTCAACAGTGGTTGCACCAATTTACATTCCTACCAATAGTGTACAAGGGTTCCCTTTTCCCACATCCTCACCAACATTTCTTATTTATGATCTTTTTGATGATAGCCATTCTGATGGGTGTGAGGTGATATCTCATTGTGGGTTTGATTTGCATTTCTCTGGTGATTAGCAATATTGAGCATATTTTCAGGTGTCGGCCATCTGTATGTCTTCTTTGGAAAAATGTCTATTCAGGTCTTCTGCCCATTTTTAAAATCAGGTTGTTTTTTTGTTTGATACTGAGTTAAATAAATTGTTTATATATTTTGGACATTAACCCCTTATCAGTCATATCATTTACAAATATTTTCTCTCATTCAGTAGGCTGTCTTTTTGTATTGTCGAGAGTTTCCTTTGCTGTGCAAAAGCTTTTAAGTTTAGTTAGGTCCCATTTGTTTATTTTTGCTTTTGTTTCTTTTGCCTTAGGAGACAGATCTAAAAAAATATTGCTACGATTTACGTCAAAGAGTATTCTGCCTACATTTTCTTCTAGGAGTTTTATGGTTTCCAGTCTTAAGTTTAGGTCTTTAATCCATTTTGAGTTTATTTTTGTATATGGTGTGAGAAAATGTTTGAATTTCATTGATTTATATGTACCTGTCCAGTTTTCCCAGCATGACTTATTGCAGAGACTGTCTTTTCCCCATTGTATATTTTTGCCTCCTTTGTCATAGATCAATTAGCTATAAGTGTGTGAGTTTGTATCTGGGCTGTCTATTCTATTCCATTGATCTGTGTGTCTCTTTTTGTGCCAGTACTTTACTGTTTTGATTACTGTAGCTTTGTAGTATAGTTTGAAGTCAGGGAGTGTTATACCAACAGTTCTGTTCTTTCTCAAGATTGCTTTGGCTATTTGGGGTCTTTTGTGTTTCCGTACAAATTTTAGAATTATTTATTCTAGTTCTGTGAAATATGCCATTGGTATTTTGATAGAGATTGTATTGAATCTGTAGATTGCCGTGGGCGGTATGATCATTTTAACAATATTGATTATTCCAGTCCATGAACACATTATACTTTTCCATCTGTGTGTGTCATCTTCAATTTCAGTCTTATAGTGTAACATCCTGACAATGCTCCAAGTGTGCTTGAAAAGAATGTGTAATCTGCTGCTACTGTGTGGAGTTAACTGAATAAACATCAGGTTCAATTTTTTTTTTCTTTTTTTTCCTCAGTACGCAGGCCTCTCACTGTTGTGGCCTCTCCCGTTGCGGAGCACAGGCTCTGGACGCACAGGCTCAGCGGCCATGGCTCACGGGCCCAGCCACTCCGCGGCATGTGGGATCTTCCCAGACTGGGGCACGAACCCGTGTCCCCTGCATCGGCAGGCGGACTCTCAACCACTGCGCCACCAGGGAAGCCCCAGGTTCAATTTTTGATAGTGTTTTTCAACTCTTCTATTCCTTATTGATTTTATGTCCAGTTATCCTAATAATTTGTGAGAGAGTGGTATGGAAATTTCCAAGTATAATTTTTTTTTTTTTTTGCGGTACGCGGGCCTCTCACCGTTGTGGCCTCTCCCGTTGTGGAGCACAGGCTCCAGATGCGCAGACTCAGCAGCCATGGCTCAGAGGCCTAGCCGCTCCGCAGCATGTGGGATCTTCCCAGACTGGGGCACGAACCCGTGTCCCCTGCATCGGCAGGTGGACTCTCAACCACTGCACCACCAGGGAAGCCTGCAAGTATAATTTTTGAATGAACTGTCTTTTTCTCCATGTAGCTGTTCAGTTTTCCCAGGACCACATATTGAAGAGAATGTCTTTCCCCCATTGTGTATTCTTGTATCCTTTTTTATAGATAAATTGGCCATAAGTGCATGGGTTTATTTCTGGGCTCTCTATCATGTTCCATTGATCTGTGTTTCTGTTTTTGTGCCAGTACTATACTGTTCTGATTACTGTAGGTTTGCAGTACAGTCTGAAGTCAGACAGAGTGATACCTCCAGCTTTGTTTGTTTGTTTGTTTTCCTTCAAGATTGCTTTGACTATTTGTGATCTTTTATGGTTCCATATAAATTTTAGGATTATTTGTTCTAGGCCTGTGAAAAATGTCATGGGTATTTTGATAGGAATTGCATTAAATCTGTAGATTGCTTTGGGTAGTAAGGACACTTTAACAATATTAATTCTTCCAGTCTATGATCACAGGACATCTTTCCATTTCATGTCATCTTTCAGTTTCCTTCATCAATGTTTTATAGTTTTCAGAGTATAGGTCTTTCACCTTGTTAGTTTATTCCTAGGTATATATTCTGTTTGATGTGATTTTAAATGGAATTGTTTTCTTGTTTTCTCTTTCTGATAGTTGATTATTAGTGTATAGAAAAGCAACAGATTTCTATATATTAATCTTTTTTTATTTTATTTTTGAATTTTACTTATTTTTTTATAGAGCAGGTTCTTATTAGTCATGAATTTTATACACATCAGTGTATACATGTCAATCCCAATCGCTCAATTCAGCTCGCCACCACCCCCCACCCCCCCACTGCTTTCCCCCTTGGTGTCCATATGTTTGTTCTCTACATCTGTGTCTCAATTTCTGCCCTGCAAACTGGTTCACCTGTAAAATATTTCTAGGTTCCATATATATACAATAATATACGATATTTGTTTTCCTATTTCTGACTTACTTCACTCTATATGACAGTCTCTAGATCCAACCACCTCTCAACAAATGACCCAATTTCATTCCTTTTTATGGCTGAATAATATCACATTCTATATATGTACCACATCTTCTTTATCCATTTGTCTGTTGAAGGGCATTTAGGTTGCTTCCATGACCTGGCTATTGTAAATAGTGCTGTAATGAACATTGGGGTGCATGTGTCTTTTTGAATGATGGTTTTCTCTGGGTATAAGCCCAGTAGTGGGATTGCTGGATCATATGGTAATTCTATTTTTAGTTTTTTTTTTGTTTTTTTTGTTTTTGTTTTTGTTTTTTTGCGGTACGCAGGCCTCTCACTGTTGTGGCCTCTCCCATTGCAGAGCACAGGCTCCGGACGCGCAGGCTCAGCGGCCATGGCTCACAGGCCCAGCCGCTCTGCGGCATGTGGGATCTTCCCGGACCGGGGCATGAACCCATGTCCCCGCAGACTCTCAACCACTGCGCCACCAGTGAAGCTCTATTTTTAGTTTTTTAAGGAACCTTCATACTGTTCTCCAGAGTGGCTGTATCAATTTACATTTCCACCAACAGTGCAAGAGGGTTCCCTTTTCTCCACACCCTCTCCAGCATTTGTTCTTTGTAGATTTTCTGATGATGCCCATTCTAAATGGTGTGAGGTGATACCTCATTGTAGTTTTGATTTGCATTTCTCTAATAATTAGTGATGTTGAGCAGCTTTTCATGTGCTTCTTGGCCATCTGTACATCTTCTTTGGAGAAATGTCTATTTAGGTCTTCTGCCCATTTTTGGATTGGGTTGTTTGTTCCTTTAATATTGAGCTGCATGAGCTGTTTATATATTTTGGAGATTAATCCTTTGTCCGTTGATTCATTTGCAAATATTTTCTCCCCTTCTAAGGGTTGTCTTTTGGTCTTGTTTATGGTTTCCTTTGCTGTGCAAAAGCTTTGAAGTTTCATTAGGTCCCATTTGTTTATTTTTGTTTTGATTTCCATTACTCTAGGAGTTGAATCAAAAAAGATCTTGCTGTGATTTATGTCAAAGAGCGTTCTTCCTATGTTTTCCTCTAAGAGTTTTATAGTGTCCAGTCTTACATACAGGTCTCTAATACATTTTGAGTTTATTTTTGCATATGGTGTTAGGGAGTGTTCTAATTTCATTATTTTACATGCAGCTATCCAGTTTTCCCAGCACCACTTACTGAGGAGACTGCATTTTCTCCATTGTATATCCTTGCCTTCTTTGTCATACATTAGTTGACCATAGGTGCATGGGTTTATCTCTGGGCTTTCTGTCTTGTTCCATTGATCTATGTTTCTGTTTTTGTGCGAGTACCATATTGTCTTGATTACTGTAGCTTTGTAGTATAGTCTGAAGTCAGGGAGCTTGATTCCTCCAGCTCCGCTTTTTGCCTTCAAGACTGCTTTGGCTATTCCAGGTCTTTTGTGTCTCTATACAAATTTTAAGATTTTTTGTTCTAGTTCCCTAAAAAATGCCATTGGTAATTTGATAGGGATTGCATTGGATCTGTAGATTGCTTTGGGTAGTATAGTCATTTTCACAATATTGATTCTTCCAGCCCAAGAACATGGTATATCTCTCCATCTGTCGGTATAATCTTTAGTTTCTTTCACCAGTGTCTTACACTTTTCTGCATACAGGTCTTTTGTCTCTCTAGGTAGGGTTATTCCTACGTATTTTATTCTTTTTGTTGCAATGGTAAATGGGAGTGTTTCCTTAATTTCTCTTTCAGATTTTTCATCATTAATGTATAGGAATGCAGGAGATTTCTGTGCATTAATTTTGTATCATGCAACTTTACCAAATTCATTGATTAGCTCTAGTAGTTTTCTGGTGGCATCTTTAGAATTGTCTATGTATATAGTATCATGTCATCTGCACACAGTGACAGTTTTACTTCTTCTTTTCCAATTTGTATTCCTTTTATTTCTTTTTCTTCTCTGATTGCCATGGCTAGGACTTCCAAAACTATGTTGAATAATAGTGGTGAGAGTGGACATCCTTGTCTTGTTCCTGATCCTAGAGGAAATGCTTTCAGTTTTTCACCATCGAGAATGATGTTTGCTGTGGGTTTGTCATATATGGCCTTTATTATGTTGAGGTAGGTTCCCTCTATGCCCACTTTCTGGAGAGTTTTTATCATAAATGGTGTTGAATTTTGTCAAAAGCTTTTTCTGCATCTATGGAGATGATATATGGTTTTTATTCTTCAGTTTGTTAATATGGTGTATCACAGTGAATGATTTGCATATATTGAAGAATCCTTGCATCCCTGGGATGAATCCTACTTGATCATGGTGTATGATCCTTTTAATATGTTGTTGGATTCTGTTTGCTGGTATTTTGTTGAGGATTTTTGCATCTATATTCATTAGTGATATTGGTCTGTAATTTTCTTTTTTTGTAGTATCTTTGTCTGGTTTTGGTATCAGGGTGATGGTGGCCTCATAGAATGAGTTTGGGAGTGTTCCTTCCTCTGCAGTTTTTTGGAAGAGTTTGAGAAGGATGGGTGTTAGCTCTTCTCTAAATGTTTGATAGAATTCACCTGTGAAGCCTTCTGGTCCTGGACTTTTGTTTGTTGGAAGATTTTTAATCACAGTTTCAGTTTCATTACTTGTGACTGGTCTGTTCCTATTTTCTGTTTCTTCCTGGTTCTGTCTTGGAAGGTTATAACTTTCTAAGAATTTGTCCATTTCTTCCAGGTTGTCCATTTTAGTGGCATAGTGTTGCTTGTAGTAATCTCTTAGGATGCTCTGTATTTCTGTGGTGTCTGTTGTAACTTCTCCTTTTTCATTTGTAATTTTATTGATTTGAGTCCTCTCCCTCTTTTTCTTGATGAGTCTGGCTAATGGTTTATCAATTTTGTTTATCTTCTCAAAGAACCAGATTTTAGTTTTATTGATATTTGCTATTGTTTTCTTTGTTTCTATTTCATTTATTTCTGCTCTGATCTTTATGATTTCTTTCCTTCTGCTAACTTTCGGTTTTGTTTGTTCCTCTTTCTCTAGTTCCTTTAGGTGTAAGGTTAGATTGTTTATTTGAGATTTTTCTTATTTCTTGAGGTAGGCCTGTATTGCTATAAACTTCTCTCTTAGAACTGCTTTTGCTACGTCCCATAGGTTTTGGATCATTGTGTTTTCATTGTTATTTGTCTCTAGGTATTTTTTGATTTCCTCTTTGATTTTCTCAGTGATCTGTTGGTTATTTAGTAATGTATTGTTTAACCTCCATGTGTTTGTGTTTTTTTACGTTTTTTTCCCTGTAATTGATTTCTTTTTTTTTTTAATTTTTTTATTAGTTTCTGCTTTATAACAAAGTGAATCAGTCATACATATACATCCGTTCCCACATCCCTTCCCTCATGCATCTCCCTCCCTCCCACCCTCCCCATCCCACCCCTCCAGGCAGTCACAAAGCACCGAGCTGATCTCCCCGTGCTCTGCGGCTGCTTCCCACTATCTATCTACCTCACGTTTGGTAGTGTATACATGTCCATGCCTCTCTTTCGCTTTGTCACAGCTTACACTTCCCCCTCCCCATATCCTCAAGTCCATTCTCAAGTAGGTCTGTGTCTTTATTCCCGTTTTACCCCTAGGTTCTTCATGACATTTTTTTTTAATTCCATATATATGTGTTAGCATACGGTATTTGTCTTTCTCTTTCTGACTTACTTCACTCTGTATGACAGACTCTAGGTCTATCCACCTCATTACAAATAGCTCAGTTTCGTTTCTTTTTATGGCTGAGTAATATTCCATTGTATATATGTGCCACATCTTCTTTATCCATTCATCCGATGATGGACATTTAGGTTGTTTCCACCTCCGGGCTATTGTGAATAGAGCTGCAATGAACATTTCGGTACATGTCTCTTTTTGAATTATGGTTTTCTCAGGGTATATGCCTAGTAGTGGGATTGCTGGGTCATATGGTAGTTCTATTTTTAGTTTTTTAAGGAACCTCCATACTGTTCTCCATAGTGGCTGTACCAATTCACATTCCCACCAGCAGTGCAAGAGTGTTCCCTTTTCTCCACACCCTCTCCAGCATTTATTGTTTCTAGATTTCTTGATGATGGCCATTCTGACTGGTGTGAGATGATATCTCATTGTAGTTTTGATTTGCATTTCTCTAATGATTAATGATGTTGAGCATTCTTTCATGTGTTTGTTGGCAGTCTGTATATCTTCTTTGGAGAAATGCCTATTTAAGTCTTCTGCCCATTTTTGGATTGGCTTGTTTGTTTTTTTGCTATTGAGCTGCATGAGCTGCTTATAAATTTTGGAGATTAATCCTTTGTCAGTTGCTTCATTTGCAAATATTTTCTCCCATTCTGAGGGTTCTCTTTTGGTCTTGTTTATGGTTTCCTTTGCTGTGCAAAAGCTTTGAAGTTTCATTAGGTCCCATTTGTTTATCTTTGTTTTTATTTCCATTTCTTTAGGAGGTGGGTCCAAAAGGATCTTGCTGTGATTTTTGTCATAGAGTGTTCTGCCTATGTTTTCCTCTAAGAGTTTGATAGTTTCTGGCCTTACATTTAGATCTTTAATCCATTTTGAGCTTATTTTTGTGTATGGTGTTAGGGAATGATCTAATCTCATACTTTTACATGTCCCTGTCCAGTTTTCCCAGCACCACTTATTGAAGAGGCTGTCCTTTCTCCACTGTACATTCCTGCCTCCTTTATCAAAGATAAGTTGACCATATGTGCGTGGGTTTATCTCTGGGCTTTCTATCCTGTTCCATTGATCTATCTTTCAGTTTTTATGCCAGTACCACACTGTCTTGATTACTGTAGCTTTGTAGTATAGTCTGAAGTCAGGGAGCCTGATTCCTCCAGCTTCGTTTTTCGTTCTCAAGATGGCTTTGGCTATTCGGGGTCTTTTGTTTTTCCAAACAAATTTTGAAATTTTTTGTTCTAGTTCTGTGAAAAATGCCAGTGGTAGTTTGATAGGGATTGCATTGAATCTGTAGATTGCTTTGGGTAGTAGAGTCATTTTCACAATATTGATTCTTCCAATCCAGGAGCATGGTATATCGCTCCATCTATTTGTATCATCTTTAATTTCTTTCATCAGTGTCTTATAATTTTCTGCATACAGTTCTTTTGTCTCCTTAGGTAGGTTTATTCCTAGATATTTTATTCTTTTTGTTGCAATGGTAAATGGGAGTGTTTTCTTGATTTCATTTTCAGATTTTTCATGATTAGTGTACAGGAATGCCAGAGATTTCTGTGCATTAATTTTATATCCTGCTACTTTACCAAATTCATTGATTAGCTCTATTAGTTTTCTGGTAGCATCTTTAGGATTCTCTATGTATAGTATCATGTCATCTGCAAACAGTGACAGCTTTACTTCTTTTCCAATTTGGGTTCCTTTTATTTCCTTTTCTTCTCTGATTGCTGTGGCTAAAACCTCCAAAACTAGGTTGAATAAGAGTGGTGAGAGTGGGCAGCCTTGTCTTGTTCCTGATCTTAGTGGAAATGGTTTCAGTTTTTCACCATTGAGGACAATGTTGGCTGTGGGTTTGTCATATATGGCCTTTATTATGTTGAGGAAAGTTCCCTCTATGCCTACTTTCTGCAGGGTTTTTATCATAAATGGGTGTTGAATTTTGTCGAAAGCTTTCTCTGCATCTATTGAGATGATCATATGGTTTTTCTCCTTCAACTTGTTAATATGGTGTATCACATTGATTGATTTGCGTATATTAAAGAATCCTTGCATTCCTGGAATAAACCCTACCCGATCATCGTGTATGATCCTTTTAATGTGCTGTTTGATTCTGTTTGCTAGTATTTTGTTGAGGATTTTTGCATCTATGTTCATCAGTGATATTGGCCTGTAGTTTTCTTTCTTTGTGACATCCTTGCCTGGTTTTGGTATCAAGGTGATGGTGGCCTCGTAGAATGAGTTTGGGAGTGTTCCTTCCTCTGAAATTGTTTGGAAGAGTTTGAGAAGGATGGGTGTTAGCTCTTCTCTAAATGTTTGATAGAATTCGCCTGTGAAGCCATCTGGTCCTGGGCTTTTGTTTGTTGGAAGATTTTTTATCACAGTTTCAATTTCAGTGCTTGTGATTGGTCTATTCATATTTTCTATTTCTTCCTGATTCAGTCTTGGCAGGTTGTGCATTTCTAAGAATTTGTCCATTTCTTCCAGGTTGTCCATTTTATTGGCATAGAGTTGCTTGTAGTAATCTCTCATGATCTTTTGTATTTCTGCAGTGTCAGTTGTTACTTCTCCTTTTTCATTTCTAATTCTATTGATTTGAATCTTCTCCCTTCTTTTCTTGATGAGTCTGGCTAATGGTTTGTCAATTTTGTTTCTCTTCTCAAAGAACCAGCTTTTAGTTTTATTGATCTTTGCTATCGTTTCCTTCATTTCTTTTTCATTTATTTCTGATCTGATCTTTATGATTTCTTTCCTTCTGCTAACTTTGGGGGTTTTTTGTTCTTCTTTCTCTAATTGCTTTAGGTGCAGGGTCAGGTTGTTTACTCGAGATGTTTCCTGTTTCTTAAGGTGGGATTGTATTGCTATAAACTTCCCCCTTAGAACTGCTTTTGCTGCATCCCATAGGTTTTGGGTCGTCGTGTCTCCATTGTCATTTGTTTCTAGGTATTTTTTAATTTCCTCTTTGATTTCTTCAGTGATCACTTCGTTATTGAGTAGTGTATTGTTTAGCCTCCATGTGTTTGTATTTTTTACAGATCTTTTCCTGTAATTGATGTCTAGTCTCATAGCATTGTGGTCGGAAAAGATACTTGATACAATTTCAATTTTCTTAAATTTACCAAGGCTTGATTTGTGACCCAAGATATGATCTATCCTGGAGAATGTTCCATGAGCACTTGAAAAAAATGTATTCTGTTGTTTTTGGATGGAATGTCCTATAAATATCAACTAAGTCCATCTTGTTTAATGTATCATTTAAAGCTTGTGTTTCCTTATTTATTTTCATTTTGGATGATCTGTCCATTGGTGAAAGTGGGGTGTTAAAGTCTCCTACTATGATTGTGTTACTGTCGATTTCCCCTTTTATGGCTGTTAGTATTTCCCTTATGTATTGAGGTGCTCCTATGTTGGGTGCATAAATATTTACAATTGTTATATCTTCTTCTTGGATCGATCCCTTGATCATTATGTAGTGTCCTTCTTTGTCTCTTCTAGTAGTCTTTATTTTAAAGTCTATTTTGTCTGATATGAGAATTGCTACTCCAGCTGTCTTTTGATTTCCATTTGCATGGAATATCTTTTTCCATCCCCTTACTTTCAATCTGTATGTGTCTCTAGGTCTGAAGTGGGTCTCTTGTAGACAGCATATATATGGGTCTTGTTTTTGTATCCATTCAGCCACTCTGTGTCCTTTGGTGGGAGCATTTAGTCCATTTACATTTAAGGTAATTATTGATATGTATGTTCCTATTCCCATTTCCTTAATTGCTTTGGGTTCGTTATTGTAGGTATATTCCTTCTGCTGTGTTTCTTGCCTAGAGAAGTTCCTTTAGCACTTGTTGTAAAGCTGGTTTGGTGGTGCTGAAATCTCTCAGCTTTTGCTTGTCTGTAAAGGTTTTAATTTCTCCATCAAATTTGAATGAGATCCTTGCCGGTTAGAGTAATCTTGGTTGTAGGTCCTTCCCTTTCATCACTTTAAGTATATCATGCCACTCCATTCTGGCTTGTAGAGTTTCTGCTGAGAAATCAGCTGTTAACCTTATGGGAGTTCCATTGTATGTTATTTGTCATTTTTCCCTTGCTGCTTTCAATAATTTTTCTTTGTCTTTAATTTTTGCCTATTTGATTACTATGTGTCTTGGCGTGTTTCTCCTTGGGTTTATCCTGTATGGGACTCACTGTGCTTCCTGGACTTGGGTGGCTCTTTCCTTTCCCATGTTAGGGAAGTTTTCAACTATAATCTCTTCAAATATTTTCTCTGGTCCTTTCTCTCACTCTTCTCCTTCTGGGACCCCTATAATGTGAATGTTGTTGCATTTATTGTTGTCCCAGAGATCTCTTAGGCTGTCTTCATTTCTTTTCATTCTTTTTTCTATATTCTGTTCCGTAGCAGTGAATTCCACCATTCTGTCTTCCTGGTCACTTATCCGTTCTTCTGCCTCAGTTATTCTGCTATTGATTTCTTCTAATGTAGTTTTCATTTCACTTATTGTATTGTTCATCTCTGTTTGTTTGTTCTTTAATTCTTCTAGGTCTTTGTTAAACATTTCTTGCATCTTCTTGATCTTTGCCTGCATTCTTTTTCTGAGGTCCTGGATCATCTTCATTATCATTATTCTGAATTCTTTTTCTGGATGCTTGCCTATCTCCACTTCCTTTAGTTGTTTTTCTAGGGTTTTATCTTGTTCCTTAATCTGGTACATAGCCCTCTGCCTTTTCCTCTTGTCTATCTTTCTGTGAATGTGTTTTTTGATCCACAGGCTGCAAGATTGTACTTCTTCTTACTTCTTTTGTCTGCCCTCTAGTGGATGAGGCTATCTAAGAGGCTTGTGCAAGTTTTCTGATGGAGGATCGTGTGATTTTTTACCCTTTCTTTTGTTAATGTGTTGTATCACATTGATGGATTTGTGGATATTGAATCATCCTTGCATCCCAGGAATAGATCCCACTTGATCATGTTGTATGATCCTTTTTATATATTGTTTTATATATTGTTGAATTCAGATTGCTAGTGTGTGTTTGAGGATTTCATTAGAGGTATCAGCCTGTAGTTTTCCTTTTTTTGTAGTGTCTTTGTTTGGTTTGGTGTCAAGGTAATGTTGGCAGCCTGGAATGAATTTCGGAGTGTTTTCTCCTCTTCAATTTTGAAATAGTTTGAGAAGGAGAGGTATTAGCTCTTCTTTATATGTTTGGTAAAATTCCCCTGTGAAGCCATCCAGTCCTGTACTATTTTGGTTGGGGGGGGGAGTGAGGAGAGTTCTTCACAAATTCAGTTTCATTGCTAGTAATTGGCCTGCTCAGATTGTATATTTCTTCCTGATTCAGTCAGGTCAGGTTGTATGTTTCTAGAAATTTGTTGATGTCTTCTAGGTTGTCCAATTTGTTGGCATTTAACTGTTCATAGTATTCTTTTATTTTTTGGTATTTCTGTGGTATCAGTTGTTATTTCTCCTCTTTTATTTCTTACTTTGTTTATTCGGGTCCTCTCTCTTTTTTTCTTGCTAAGTCTGGCTAAAGACGTATCAATTTTGTTCATCTTTTTTAAAAAATACAGATCTTGATTTTATTGATATTTTCTATTTTTTTCTCTATTTTTTCTCTAATCTTTATTATTTTTTTCCTTCTGCTGACTTTGGGCTTTGTTCTTCTTTCTCTTATTCCTTTAGGTAGTAGGTTAGGTTGTTTCTTTGAGATTTTTCCTATTTCTTGAGATAGGCGTGTATAGCTATAAACTTCCCTCTTCAAACTGCTTTTGCTGCATCCCATAGATTTTGGAATGTCCTGTTTTTATTTATTTTTTAATTAGTTACATTTATTTTTGGCTGTGTTGGGTCTTCGTTGCTGTGCATGGGCTTTCTCTAGTTGTGGCGAGTGGGGGCAACTCTTCGTTGCAGTATGCAGGCTTCTCATTGTGGTGGCTTCTCTTGTTGCAGAGCATGGGCTCTAGGTGTGCCGGCTTCAGTAGTTGTGGCACGTGGGTTCAGTAGTTGTGGCTCGCAGGCTCTAGAGCACAGAGCTCAGTAGTTGTGGTGCACATGCTTAGTTATTCCACAGCATGTAGGATCTTCCCTGACCAGGGATTGAACCCATGTCCCCTGCATTGGCAGCCAGATTCTTAACCACCACACCACCAGGGAAGCCCTTTATTTTGTTCTGTCTTGAGGTATTTTCTCATTTCCTCTGATTTCTTCATTGACCCACTCTTTTTTAGTAGCAAGTTGGCTAGTCTCCTCGTGTTTATGTTCTTCCCATTTTTCTTCCTTGATTGATTCCTAGTTTTCTACTGTTGTGGTCAGAAAAAGTATTTGATATGATTTCTATCCGCCTATATATGTTGAGGCATATTTTGTGGTCTTGCTTGTGGTCTACCCTGGAGAACATTCCATATGCACTTAAAGCATGTGTATTCTACCATTTTTAGATGGAATATACTGTAGACATCTATTAAGTTCTACTTGTCTGTGTCATTTAAGGCCACTGTTTGCTTTTTGATTATCTGTCTGGATGATCTGTCCCTTGATGTCATTGGGGTGTTAAAGTCCCCTACTATTATTGCATTATTGTCAGTTTCTCCCTTTATGTTTGTTAATATTTGCTTTATATATTTAGGTGCTCCTATAATAGGTGCATCTGTGTTAATGAATGTTATATCCACTTCTTGTACTGATCCCTTTATCATTATATAATGCCCTTCTTTGTCTTTTGTTGTAGACTTTGCTTTAAAGCCTATTTTGTTTGACATAAGTATTGCTACCCCATGTTTCTTGTCATTTCCATTTGCATGAAATATATTTTTCCACCCCCTCATTTTCAGTCTGTGTGTCTTTACCTCTGAACTGAGTCTTTTATAAGCAGCATATAGATGGGTTTCTTTATTTTATCCAGTCAGCCGCCACCCTATATCTTTTGATTGGAGCATTTAGTCTGTTGACATTTAAAGTGATTATTGGTGAGTAAGTACTTACTGGCATTTTGGTACTTGTTTTGTGGTTGGTTTTTTAGTTTTTCTCTGGCCTTTTCTTCTTTTAATTTCTTCCCTTGTGGTTTGATGGTTTTCTTTAGCAGTATGCTTATGATCCTTTCTCTCTGGTATTTGTGTATCTATTCATAGGTTTTAGATTTGTGGTTACCATAGGGTTCATATATGTTGACCTATAACTATATCTATTTGTTTTAAACTGTTAGTCATTTAAGTTCAAACACATTCTAAAAGATATACATATTTTACTTCCATCCCCCACATTTTGTTTTTGATATCATATTTTACATCTTCATGTTTATCCCTTAATTGTTTATTGTAGTTATAGATGATTTTACAATTTTGTCTTTTAATCTTCATCCTAGCTTATTTAAGTGGTTGATCCATAGGCTTTACTATATATTTGCCTTTACTAGTGGGATTTTCCCTTTCTTATGGATTCTTATTTCTTATAGCCTTTTCTTTTCCACTTAGAAAAGACCCTCTAACATTACTTTTAGGGTCAGTTTAGTATTGAGTTTTAGTTTTTGCTTGTTTGGGAAGTTCTTTATCTCTCCTTCAATTCTAGATGATAAGCTTGCTGGGTAGAGCATCCTGTGTTGTAGGTTTTTCCCTTTCAGCATTTTCAATGTATCATGCCACACCCTTCTGGCCTGCAAAGTTTCTGCAGAGAAATCAGCTAATAGCCATTTGGCATGTCCCTTGTTTATAACTCTTTGTTTTTCTCTTGATCCCTTTAGAATTTTTAACTTTTGCCATTTTAATTATGATATGTCTTGGTGTGGATCTCTTTGGATTCATCTTTTCTGGGACCCTCTGTGCTTCCTGTACCTGAATATCTATTTCCTTCTTCACTTTCAGGATGTTTTCAGCATAATTTCATCAAAAACATCTTTTACCCCTTTCTCTCTCTTCCTCTTTTCAGACCCCTATAATGTAAATGTTGGTACATTGATGTTGTCCCAGAGGTCCCTTAAACTGTCCTCATGTTTTAAATTTGTTTTCCTTTTTTACTGATTGGATGATTCTCATTATCCTATCTTATAGATCACTTATGCATTCTTCTGTATCACCTAGTCTGCTGTTAATTCCTTCTAGTGTGTTTTTCATTATAGTTATTGTATTCATCAGATTTGACTGGGTTTTTAAAAAATATTTTCTAGTTCCTTATTAAAATTATCACTGTGTTCATCTATTCTTTTCTGTACATCAGTTAACATTCTTATTACTAATGCTTTGAACTCTTTTTCTGGTAAATTATTTATTTCTGTTTCAGTAGTTGTTTTTTCTTGTTATTTCATTTGAAACAAATTCCTCTGTCTTCTTGTTTTTTTTAAATAAATGTATTTATTTTATTCATTTATTTTTAGCTGCGTTGGGTCTTCGTTGCTGCTTGGGCTTTTCTCCAGCTGTGGGGAGCAGGGGCTACTCCGCATTGTGGTGTGCAGGCTTCTCATTGCGGTGGCTTCTCTTGTTGCAGAGCATGGGCTCTAGGTGCGTGGGCTTCAGCAGTTGTAGTTCACGGGCTCTAGAGTGCAAGCTTTAATAGTTGTGGCACACAGGCTCAGTTGCTCTGCGGCATGTGGGATATTCCCAGACCAGAGCTTGAACCCGTGTCTCCTGCATTGGCAGGCAGATTCTTAACCACTGCGCCACCAGGGAAGCCCCTGTCTTCTTGTTTTGATTAAATGTTTCTGTATCCATGAAATTAGGTGAAACAGTTACCTATCCTGGTCTGGAAGGGGTGTCCTTGTGTGGGAGCATCCTTGTACAGTTTGTGTGTGCCCAGTGTCTTTTCTGGGAGAGCTGTATCTGACATGAACACAACTTACATGCCCCAAGGTGTGCTGGCAGCTATCACCTTGATAGGATGTGGAGCTGGAGATGGAGGGGCTATGGCTAGAGCCTGGTGTGAGCAGGGTCTTCTCCTCTGCTTAGTGACCAGCACCACTCTATTGGGTGCAGGGTCAACTCCCAAGTTGCTGGAGCAGAAGCCCTGAGGGTCAGGTCCAAGATGGTTCTGTTTCCTCTCAGTGTGTGCTCTCCCTGCTCCCAGCACTGGCACATTTTCCCAAAAGAGGAGCAGTGTTGGGCAAAAGAAGCTGGAGTGGGTGCTCAGCATGGGTTAGGGCATGGGCTGGAGCAGTCCCTGCACCAGTCAGAGTTCCTGCTCATTCCCTATCTGCTGCCTCTGCAAGCACCAATAATGGCTGCTCTCGCCTGTTTAGATGCTGTGTTGGGTCTGAGCTGGCTTTGTCCCCTACAACTATGCATTCCCCTCAGCTGTGGCAGTCTTTGCCCTAGTGTGGAGCTGTGCCATGGAGTAAGAGGGGCTGGAGTGGGCACTCAGCTCAGGCTGGGACACACTGGGGCAGTTGAGAGAAACTGGCCAGAGTTCCAGACAGTTTTAATCTGTTTCTTCTACCTTGTTTTAGGAATTAGCAATTATGTGTGTACCCTTCAGGAGCAGAGTCTAGGTTTCTTACAGCCCTGCTGTCAGTCCCACTGGTTTCAAACCTGTTATGGGGACTCATCCTCCCAGTGTCAGACCCCAAGCCCAGGATGTTCAATATGTGTTTCAAACTGCTCACTCGCCAGGGTATATCTCCAAGCCCATGTAATCCTCCTCCTCTTCTCTGTCTGCTTCCAGGGATGCAGATCCCAACCTGATCACTTTTCTTTCCTTCCTGCCTGATTCTCTGTGGATCTTTCTTGCAGCCTTGGTTTTATAATAGTCTTTCTGCCAGTCTCCAGTTTGTTTTCAGTGAGAATTACTCCAACTGTATGTGTATTTTTGATGTGTTTAAGGGGGTAGGTGAGCTGGCATCCTCCTACTCCACCATCTTTTTTTTTTTTTTTTTTTTTTTTTCCTTTTTGCGTTATGTGGGCCTCTCACTGTTGTGGCCTCTCCCGTTGCGGAGCACAGGCTCCGGACGCGCAGGCCCAGCGGTCATGGCTCACGGGCCCAGCCGCTCCGCGGCATATGGGATCCTCCCAGACCGGGGCACGAACCCGTATCCCCTGCATCGGCAGGCGGACTCTCAACCACTGCGCCACCAGGGAGGCCCCTACTCCACCATCTTAATCTCCTCCAAAATTCATTTTTGAAGGATAATCTTTCTGCATATAGAATTCTTGGTTGGCAGTTTTTCTTTTAGCACTTTGAATATGCCACTCCACTGTCTTCTACCATTGCTTCTGAGAACTTGTTTCCCTGAGTCATTTTTCTCTTGCTGTTTTGAGATTTTTCCCTTTGCATTTCACAGTGTATTTAGGTAGGGCTCCCTTTGAATTTACTTAACTTGAGATTCATTGATATTTTTGGATCTGTAGATTTAGTGATCTTTACCAAATTTGAAAGTTTGGGGCCATGATTTTTCAACTTTTTTTTTTTTTTTTTTGGCTGCTTGGCATGTTCATTGCTGCACACGGGCTTTCTCTAGTTGCAGCAAGCGGGGGCTGCTCTTCATTGCCATGCATGGGCTTCTCATTGTGGTGTCTTCTCTTGTTGTGGAGCACAGGCCCTAGGTGTGCGAGCTTCAGTAGTTGTAGTGTGTGGGCTCAGTAGTTGTGGCTTGCAGGCTCTAGAGCTCAGGCTCAGTCATTGTGGCGCACAGGCTTAGTTGCTCCATGGCATGTGGGATCCTCCCAGACCAGGGCTCAAACCTGTGTCACCTGCATTGGCAGGTGGGTTCTTTTTTTTTTTTTTTTTTACATCTTTATTGGAGTATAATTTCTTTACAATGGTGTGCTAGTTTCTGCTTCATAACAAAGTGAATCAGTCACACACACACACATATGTTCCCATATCCCTTCCCCCTCACATCTCCCTCTCTCCCATCCTCCCTATCCCACCCCTCTAGGTGGTCACAAAGCACCAAGCTGATCTCCCCGTGCTATGCGGCTGCTTCCCACTAGCTATATATTTTACGTTTGGTAGTGTATATATGTCCATGCCACTCTCTCACTCTGTCACAGCTTACCCTTCCCCCTCCCCATATCCTCAAGTCCATTTTCTAGTATGTCTTTGTCTTTATTTCTGTCTTACCCCTGAGTTCTTCATGACATTTTTTTTCTTAGATTCCGTATATATGTGTTAGCATACTGTATTTCTCTTCCTCTTTCTGACTTACTTCACTCTGTATGACAGACTCTAGGTCCATCCACCTCACTACAAATAACTCAATTTCGTTTCTTTTTATGGCTGAGTAATGTTCCATTGTATATATGTGCCACATCTTCTTTATCCATTCACCCGATGATGGACACTTAGGTTGTTTCCATCTCCTGGCTATTGTAAATAGAGTTGCAATGAACATTTTGGTACATGACTCTTTTTGAATTATAGTTTTCTCAGGGTATATGCCCAGTAGTGGGATTGCTGGGTCATATGGTAGTTCTATTTGTAGTTTTTTAAGGAACCTCCATACTGTTCTCCATAGTGGCTGTATCAATTTACATTCCCACCAGCAGTGCAAGAGTGTTCCCTTTTCTCCACACCCTCTCCAGCATTTATTGTTTCTAGGTTTTTTGATGATGGCCATTCTGACTGCTGTGAGATGATATCTCAGTGTAGTTTTGATTTGCATTTCTCTAATGATAAATGATGTTGAGCATTCTTCCATGTGTTTGTTGGCAGTCTGTATATCTTCTTTGGAGAAATGTCTATTTAGGTCTTCTGCCCATTTTTGGATTGGGTTGTTTGTTTTTTTGTTATTGAGCTGCATGAGCTGCTTGTAAATTTTGGAGATTAATCCTTTGTCAGTTGCTTCATCTGCAAATATTTTCTCCCATTCTGAGGATTGTCTTTTGGTCTTGTTTATGGTTTCCATTGCTGTGCAAAAGCTTTGAAGTTTCATTAGGTCCCATTTATTTTTGTTTTTATTTCCATTTTTCTAGGAGGTGGGTAAAAAAGGATCTTGCTATGATTTATGTCAAAGAGTGTTCTTCCTATGTTTTCCTCTAAGAGTTTGATAGTTTCTGGCCTTACATTTAGATCTTTAATCCATTTTGAGCTTATTTTAGTGTATAGTGTTAGGGAGTGTTCTAATCTCATACTTTTACATGTACCTGTCCAGTTTTCCCAACACCACTTATTGAAGAGGCTGTTCTTTCTCCACTGTACATTCCTGCCTCCTTTATCAAAGATAAGTTGACCATATGTGCGTGGGTTTATCTCTGGACTTTCTATCCTGTTCCGTTGATCTATATTTCTGTTTTTGTGCCAGTACCATACTGTCTTGATTACTGTAGCTTTGTAGTATAGTCTGAAGTCAGGGAGCCTGATTTCTCCAGCTCCGTTTTTCGTTCTCAAGATTGCTTTGGCTCTTCAGGGTCGTTTGTGTTTCCATACAAATTGTGAATTTTTTTTATTCTAGTTATGTGAAAAATGCCAGTGGTAGTTTGATAGGGATTGCATTGAATTTGTAGATTGCTTTGGGTAGTAGAGTTCACAATGTTGATTCTTCTAATCTGAGAACATGGTCTGTCTCTCCATCTATTTGTATAATCTTGAATTTCTTTCATCAGTGTCTTATAATTTTCTGCATATGGTTTTTTTGTCTCCTTAGGTAGGTTTATTGCTAGATATTTTATTCTTTTTGTTGCAATGGTAAATGGGAGTGTTTTCTTGATTTCACTTTCAGATTTTTCATCATTAGTGTACAGGAATGCCAGAGATTTCTGTGCATTAATTTTGTATCCTGCTACTTTACCAAATTCATTGATTAGCTCTAGTGGTTTTCTGGTAGCATCTTTAGGATTCTCTATGTATAGTATCATGTCATCTGCAAACAGTGACAGCTTTACTTCTTCTTTTCCGATTTGGATTCCTTTTATTTCCTTTTCTTCTCTGACTGCAGTGGTTAAAACTTCCAAAACTATGTTGAATAAGAGTGGTGAGAGTGGGCAACCTTCTCTTGTTCCTGATCTTAGTGGAAATGCTTTGTTTTTCACCATTGAGGACGATGTTGGCTGTGGGTTTGTCATATATGGCCTTTGTTACGTTGAGGAAAGTTCCCTCTATGCCTACTTTCTGCAGGGTTTTTATCATAAATGGGTGTTGAATTTTGTCGAAAGCTTTCTCTGCATCTATTGAGATGATCATATGGTTTTTCTCCTTCAATTTGTTAATATGGAGTATCACATTGATTGATTTGCGTATATTGATGAATCCTTGCATTCCTGGAATAAACCCCACTTGATCATGGTGTATGATCCTTTTAATGTGCTGTTGGATTCTGTTTGCTAGTATTTTGTTGAGGATTTTTGCATCTATGTTCATCAGTGATATTGGCCTGTAGTTTTCTTTCTTTGTGACATCCTTGTCTGGTTTTGGTATCAGGGTGATGGTGGCCTCGTAGAATGAGTTTGGGAGTGCTCCTCCCTCTGCTATATTTTGGAAGAGTTTGAGAAGGATAGGTGTTAGCTCTTCTCTAAATGTTTGATAGAATTCGCCTGTGAAGCCATCTGGTCCTGGGCTTTTGTTTGTTGGAAGATTTTTAATCACAGTTTCAATTTCAGTGCTTGTGATTGGTCTATTCATATTTTCTATTTCTTCCTGATTCAGTCTTGGCAGGTTGTGCATTTCTAAGAATTTGTCCATTTCTTCCAGGTTGTCCATTTTATTGGCATAGAGTTGCTTGTAGTAATCTCTCATGATCTTTTGTATTTCTGGAGTGTCAGATGTTACTTCTCATTTTTCATTTCTAATTCTATTGATTTGAGTCTTCTCCCTTTTTTTCTTCATGAGTCTGGCTAATGGTTTATCAATTTTGTTTATCTTCTCAAAGAACCAGCTTTTAGTTTTATTGATCTTTGCTATCATTTCCTTCATTTCTTTTTCATTTATTTCTGATCTGATCTTTATGATTTCTTTCCTTCTGCTAACTTTGGGGTTTTTTTGTTCTTCTTTCTCTAATTGCTTTAGGTGCAAGGTTAGGTTGTTTATTCAAGATGTTTCCTGTTTTTTAAGGTAGGATTGTATTGCTATAAACTTCCCTCTTAGAACTGCTTTTGCTGCATCCCATAGGTTTTGGGTCGTCGTGTCTCCATTGTCACTTGTTTCTAGGTATTTTTTGTTTGGTTTTATTTTGTTTTGTGATACACGGGCCTCTCACTGTTGTGGCCTCTCCCATTGCAGAGCCCGGACTCTGGATGCGCAGGCTCAGCGGCCATGGCTCACAGGCCCAGCCACTCCGCGACATGTGGGATCTTACTGGACCGGGGCACGAACCCGTGTCCCCTGCATCGGCAGGCAGACTCTCAACCACTGTGCCACCAGGGAAGCCCCTCTAGGTATTTTTTGATTTCCACTTTGATTTCTTCATTGATCACTTCGTTATTAAGTAGTGTATTGTTTAGCCTCCATGTGTTTGTATTTTTTACAGATCTTTTCCTGTAATTGATATCTAGTCTCATAGCGTTGTAGTCGGAAAAGATACTTGATACAATTTCAATTTTCTTCAATTTACCAAGGCTTGATTTGTGACCCAAGATATGATCTATCCTGGAGAATGTTCCATAAGCACTTGAGAAAAATGTGTATTCTGTTGTTTTTGGATGGAATGTCCTATAAATATCAACTAAGTCCATCTTGTTTAATGTATCATTTAAAGCTTGTGTTTCCTTATTTATTTTCATTTTGGATAATCTGTCCATTGGTGAAAGTGGGGTGTTAAAGTCCCCTACTATGAGTGTGTTACTGTCGATTTCCCCTTTTATGGCTGCTAGTATTTGCCTTATGTATTGAGGTGCTCCTAAGTTGGGTGCATAAAAATTTACAATTGTTATATCTTCTTCTTGGATTGATCCCTTGATCATTATGTAGTGTCCTTCTTTGTCTCTTCTAATAGTCTTTATTTTAAAGTCTATTTTGTCTGATATGAGAATTGCTACTCCAGATTTTTTGGTTTTCATTTGTATGGAATATCTTTTTCCATCCCCTCACTTTCAGTCTGTATGTGTCTCTAGGTCTGAAGTGGGTCTCTTGTAGACAGCATATATATGGGTCTTGTTTTTGTATCCATTCAGTCAGTCTGTGTCTTTTCCTGGGAGCATTTAGTCCATTTACATTTAAGGTAATTATCGATATGTATGTTCCTATTCCCATTTCCTTAATTGTTTTGGGTTTGTTATTGTAGGTCTTTTCCTTCTCTTGTGCTTCTTGCCTAGAGAAGATCCTTTAGCATTTGTTGTAAAGCTGGTTTGGTGGTGCTGAACTCTCTCAGCTTTTGCTTGTCTGTAAAGGTTTTAATTTCTCCATCAAATCTGAATGAGATCCTTGCTGGGTAGAGTAATCTTGGTTGTAGGTTTTTCTCCTTCATCACTTTAAATATGTCCTGCCAGTCCCTTCTGGCTTTCAGAGTTTCTGCTGAAAGATCAGCTATTAACCTGATGGGGATTCCCTTGTGTGTTATTTGTTGTTTTTCCCTTGCTGTTTTTAATATGTTTTCTTTGTATTTAATTTTTGACAGTTTGATTAATATGTGTCTTGATGTGTTTCCCCTTGGATTTATCCTGTATGGGACTCTGTGTGCTTCCTGGACTTGATTAACTATTTCGTTTCCCATATTAGGGGAGTTTTCAACTATAATCTCTTCAAATATTTTCTCAGTCCCTTTCTTTTTCTCTTCTTCTTCTGGAACTCCTATAATTCGAATGTTGGTGCATTTAATGTTGTCCCAGAGGTCTCTGAGACTGTCCTCAGTTCTTTTCATTCTTTTTTCTTTATTCTGCTCTGCAGTAGTTATTTTCACTATTTTATCTTCCAGGTCACTTATCCGTTCTTCTACCTCAGTTATTCTGCTATTGATCCCTTCTAGAGTATTTTTCATTTCATTTATTGTGTTGTTCATCGTTGCTTGTTTCATCTTTAGTTCTTCTAGGTCCTTATTAAATGTTTCTTGCATTTTCTCTTTTTCCAAGATTTTGTATCATCTTTTCTATCATTATTCTGAATTCTTTTTCAGGTAGACTGCCTATTTCTTCTTCATTTGTTAGGTCTGGTGGGTTTTTGTCTTGCTCCTTCATCTACTGTGTGTTTTTCTGTGTTCTCATTTAGCTTATCTTACTGTGTTTGGGGTCTCCTTTTTGCAGGCTGCAGGTTCATAGTTCCCATTGTTTGGGGTGTCTGCCCCCTGTGGCTAAGTTTGGTTCATAGGGTTAGTAGGCTTCCTGGTGGAGGGGACTAGTGCCTGTGTTCTGGTGGCTGAGGCTGGATCTTGTCTTTCTGGTGGGCAGGACCACGTCTGGTGGTGTGTTTTGGGGTGTCTGTGAACTTATGATTTTAGGCAGCCTCTCTGCTAATGGGTGGGGTTGTGATCCTGTCTTGCTAGTTGTTTGGCATAGGGTGTCCAGCACTGTAGCTTGCTGGTCATTGAGTGAAGCTGGGTGTTGGTGTTGAGATGGAGATTTGGGGGAGATTTTTGCCATTTGATATTATGTGGAGGTGGGAGGTCTCTTGTGGACCAGTGTCCTGAAGTTGTCTCTCCCACCTCAGAGGCACAGCACTGACTCCTGGCTGCAGCACCAAGAGCCTTTCATCCACATGGCTCAGAATAAAAGGGAGAAAGAAGGAAGGAAGGAAAGAAAGAAAGAAAGAAAGAAAGAAGGAAGAAACAGGGAGAGAGAAAGAAAGAGAGGGAGAGAGAAAGAAAGAGAGGGAAGGAAGAAGGAAGGAAGAAGGAAGGAAGGAAGAAAGAAGGAAGGAAGAAGGAAGGAAAGAAGAAGAAAGAATTAAAGAAGGAAGGAAGGAAAGAAAAAGGAAAGAAAGAAGGAAGAAGGAAAGAAGGAAGAAGAAAGAAAGAAAGAAGAAAGAAAGAGGATAAAAGAAAATAAAATAAAGTAATAAAAAATAAAATAGTTATTAAAATCAAAAATAATTATTAAGAAAAAAATTTTTAAGTAAAAACAAAAAATGGACGGATAGAACCCTAGGACAAATGGTGAAAGCAAAGCTATACAGACAAAAATCTCACACAGAAGCATACACATACACACTCACAAAAAGAGGAAAAGGGGAAAAAATAATAAATCTTGCTCTCAAAGTCCATCTCTTCAATTTGGGATGATTCATTGTCTCTTCATGTATTCCATAGATGCAGGGTACATCAAGTTGATTGTGGAGATTTAATCCGCTGCTTCTGCTTCTGAGGCTGCTGGGAGAGATTTCCCTTTCTCTTCTTTTTTCACACAGCTCCCGGGACTCAGCTTTGGATTTGGTCCCACCTCTGCATGTAGGTCACCGGAGGGCATCTATTCTTCGCTCAGACAAGACGGGGTTAAAGGAGCCGCTGATTCGGGGGCTCTGGCTCACTCAGGCCGGGGGAGGGAGGAGTAGGGATGCAGGGCAAGCCTGCGGCGGCAGAGGCCAGCGTGAGGTTGCACTAGCCTGAGGCTCGCCGTGCGTTCTCCCAGGGAAGTTGTCCCTGGATCTCGGGACCCTGGCAGTGGCGGGCTGCACAGGCTCCCTGGAAGGGAGGTGTGGAGAGTGACCTATGCTCGCACATGGGCTTCTTGGTGGTGGCAGCAGCAGCCTTAGTGTCTCATGCCCGTCTCTGGGGTCCGTGCTGGAGCTCCTCTAAGCAGTGCTCTTAATCCCCTCTCCTCGCGCACCAGGAAACAAAGAGGGAAGAAAAAGTCTCTTGCCTCTTCCACAGGTCCAGACTTTTTCCAGGCGGATTCTTTTTGTTTGGTTTTGAATTTTATTTTTTTTTAAATTATTTTTACATTTTAAATTTTATTTTTTTATACAGCAGGTTCTTATCAGTTATCTATTTTATACGTATTAGTGTATATATGTCAATCCCAATCTTCCAGTTCATCCCACCACCACCACCACCCCCGGCTTTCCCCGCTTGGTGTCCATACATTTGTTCTCTACATCTGTGTCTCTATTTCTTCTTGCAAACCAGTTCATCTGTAACATTTTTCCACGTTCCACATATATGCATTAATATACGATATTTGTTTTTCTCTTTCTGACTTACTTCACTCTGTATGACAGTCTAGGTCCATCCATGTCTCTACAAATGACACAATTTTGTTCCTTTTTATGACTGAGTAATATTCCATTGTATATATGTACCACATCTCCTTTATCCATTCATCTGTCGATGGTCATTTAGGTTGCTTCCATGACCTGGCTATTGCAAATAGTGCTGCAACGGACATTGGGGTGCATGTGTCTTTTTGAATGATGGTTTTCTCTGGGTATAGGCCCAGTAGTGGGATTGCTGGGTCATATGGTAATTCTATGTTTACTTCTTCAAGGAACCTCCGTACTGTTCTCCATAGTGGCTGTATCAATTTACATTCCCACCAACAGTGCAGGAGGGTTCCCTTTTCTCCACACCTTCTCCAGCATTTATTGTTTCTATATTTTTTGGATGATGGCCATTCTGACTGGTGTGAGGTGATACCTCATTGTGGTTGTGATTTGCATTTCTCTAATGATCAGTGATGTTGAGCTGCTTTTCATGTGTTTGTTGGCCATCCGTATGTCTTCTTTGGAGAAATGTCTATTGAGGTCTTCTGCCCATTTTTGGATTGGGTTGTTTGTTTTTTTAATATTGAGCTGCATGAGCTGTTTATAGATTTTGGAGATTAATCCCTTGTCCATTGATTTATTTGCAAATATTTTCTCCCATTCTGAGGGTTGTCTTCTCATCATCTTGTTTGTAGTTTCCTTTGCTTTGCAAAAGCTTTTAAGTTTCATTAGGCCCCATTTGTTTATTTTTGTTTTTATTTCCATTACTCTAGGAGGTGGATCAAAAAAGTTCTTGCTGTGATTTATGTCAAAGAGTGTTCTTCCGGGCTTCCCTGGTGGCACAGTGGTTGAGAGTCCGCCTGCCAATGCAGGGGACACGGGTTCGTTCCAGGGTCTGGGAAGATCCCACATGCCGTGGAGCGGCTGGGCCTGTGAGCCATGGCCGTTGAGCCTGCGCGTCTGGAGCCTATGCTCCGCAACGGGAGAGGCCACAGCAGTGAGAGGCCCGCGTACCGCCAAAAAAAAAAAAAAAAAAAAAGAGTGTTCTTCCTATGTTTTCCTCTAAGAGTTTTATAGTGTTCAGTCTTACATTTAGGTCTCTAATCCATTTTGAGCTTATTTTTGTGTATGGTGTTAGGGAGTGTTCTAATTTCATTCTTTTACATGTAGCTGTGCAGTTTTCCCAGAACCACTTACTGAAGAGACTGTCTTTTCTCCATTGTATATCCTTGCCTCCTTTGTCATAGATTAGTTGACCATAGGTGTGTGGGTTTATCTCTGGGCTTTCTATCCTGTTCCATTGATCTATATTTCTGTTTTTGTGCCAGTACCATATTGTCTTGATTACTGTAGCTTTGTAGTATAGTCTGAAGTGAGGGAGTCTGATTCCTCCAGCTCATTTTTTTCCCTCAAGACTGCTTTGGCTATTCAGGGTCTTTTGTGTCTCCATACAAATTTTAAGATTTTTTGTTCTAGTTCTGTAAAAAAAAAAAAAATGCCACTGGTAATTTGATAGGGATTGCATTGAGTCTGTAGATTGCTTTGGGTAGTATAGTCATTTTCACAATACTAATTCTTCCAATCCAAGAATTCTATCTCTCCATCTGTTTGTGTCATCTTTGATTTCTTTCATCAGTGTCTTATAGTTTTCTGAGTACAGGTCTTTTGGCAGGAGGATTCTGAACCACTGCACCACCAGCAAAGCCCTCTTCAAATGTTTTTTTCTATTTCTTTTTTTAGCTCCTCTTTTTCTGTAACTACCATTTCCCTATGTTGGTACGCTTGATGTTGCCCACAGGTCCTGAGACTCTGTTCATTTTTCTTCAATCATTTTTTTCTCTCGAATCTTCAGGATTGGGTAATTTTTATAATCTATGTTCAAGTTCACTGACTCTTTCTTCTACCACCTCAAGCCTATTGGTAAGATCATCTAGTAAATATTTCATTTAAAGTTATTGCACTTTTGAACTCTAGAATTTCCCCTTGGTTCTTTGCTATATCTTTTTGTTTGTGTTGAGATTCCCTGCTCTTTAGTTGTAGATATATTTTGCTTTAATCCTTTTCATAATTTCCTTTAATTCTCTAAGCATATTTATAAAAGCTGCTTTGAAGCCTTTGCTTCTATATCTGTATATAACTGAATCATTTTGCTGTACACCAGAAACTAACACAGCATTGTAAATCAACTATTCCTCAATTTAAAAAAATTTAAGTGTTAATTTCTCTGTTTACTGAGTTCTGTCTCATGGTATGAATGTACCACATGCCATAGACTGAATTTTTGTTGCCCCCAAATTCATATGTTGAAACATAATTTCCAGTGTGATGGTATCTAGAGGGTTGGACCTTTGGTTATGAAGGCTGAACACTCAGGAATGGGATTAATGCCCTTATAAAAGAAACTCCAGAGTAGGAAGCAGGTTCTCATCAGACATCAAATCTGCTGGAGTCTGGATCTTGGACTTCCCACTCTTGAATTGTGAGAAATAAATTTCTGTTGTTTGTAAGACACCTAGTCTGTGGTAATTTGTTATAGCATCCCAAACAGATTAAGACATACAATTTGTTTAACCATTCACCCATTGAAGAACATGTGGGGTCATTTCCAGATTTTGGTTATTATGAATAAAGCTACTATGAACATTCATGTACAAGTGTTTGTGTGAACATACATTTCCATTTCTCTGGGATAGATGCCCAGAAGTACAATTTCTGGGTTGTATGGTAGTTACATGTTTAGTTTTATAAGAAATTCCACAGTTTTCCAGAGTAGGTGTACCATTTTACATTCTCACTAGCAATGTATAACTCAGTTTCTCTGTGTTCTCACTAGAATTTGATGTTGTCACTTTTTTTTAATTTTAGCAATTCTGATAGGTGTGTAGTGATATCTTATTGTGCTTTTAATTTTCATTTCCCCAATGGCTAAAGATGTTGAACATCTTTCTATGTGCTTATGTGAAATCTGTAAATCCTCTTCAGTGAAATGTCTGTTCATGTGTTTTGCTCATTTTCTAATTGGATTATTCCGTGAGTTTTTTGGGGGGTTTTTGTTTCTTAGTTTGTTTTCAGTTTTGAGTGTTCTTTAGATATTCTAGAGGTAGTCCTTTGTTGGATATATGGTTTGCAAATATTTTCTCCAACCCTGTAGCCTTGTCTTTTCTTCCTCTCAACTGTCTTTCACAGAGCAAGAATTTTACATTTTGATGAGGTCCAATTTGTCAATTTTTCCTTTTATGGATTCTGGTGACCCTAAAGGGTGCTTTAGGGTGCTTCTGGTGACCCTAAAGGTACTCTCCTATGTTTTTTTTAAATTAATTATTTATTTAGTTATTTATTTATGGCTGCATTGGGTCTTCGTTGCTGTGTGCAGGCTTGCTCTAGTTGCAGCAAGCGGGGGCTACTCATCATTGTGGTGTGCAGGCTTCTCATTGTGGTGGCTTCTCTTGTTGCGGATCACGGGCTCTAGGTGTGCGGGCTTCAGTAGTTGTGGAACATGGGCTTCAGTAGTTATGGCTCGGGGGCTCTAGAGCTCAGGCTCAGAAGTTGTGGTGCACGGGCTTAGTTGCTCCACGGCATGTGGGATCATCCTGGACCAGGGCTCGAAACCATGTCTCCTGCATTTTCAGACATATTCTTAACCACTGTGCCACCAGGGAAGCCTTCTCCTATGTTTTCTTCTAATCTTTTATAGTTTTATGTTTTACATGATCCATTTTGAGTTAATTTTTGCATAACGTATGGGACTTAGGTCAAAGTACAATTTTTTTTCTATGAATGTCCAGTTGCTTCAGCACCATTTTTTTTTTTTTTTTGCGGTATGCGGGCCTCTCACTGTTGTGGCCTCCCCCGTTGCGGAGCACAGGCTCCGGACGCGCAGGCTCCGGACGCGCAGGCTCAGCGGCCATGGCTCACGGGCCCAGCCGCTCCGCGGCATATGGGATCCTCCCAGACCGGGGCACGAACCCGTATCCCCTGCATCGGCAGGCGGACTCTCAACCACTTGCGCCACCAGGGAGGCCCTCAGCACCATTTTTGAAAGGACTATTCTTCCTTCACTGAATTGCTTTCACACCTGTGTCAAAATTCCAATGGGCAGACTCCCCCAGCCAGCCCAACAAGAAGTGCCAGTAGGGATTGGTTCAAGATGGCAGAGTAGAAGGACGTGCCCTCACTCCCTCTTGGGAGAGCACCAGAATCACAACTAACTGCTGAACAATCATTTATAGGAAGACACTGGAACTCACCAAAAAAGATACCCCACATCCAAAGAAAAATAAGCAATGAGATGCTTAGGAGGGGTGCAATCACAATAAAATCAAATCCCATAATGGCTGGGTGGGTGACTCACAAACTGGAGAACACTTATACCACCGAAGTCCACCCACTGGAGTGGAGGTTCTGAGCTCCAAGTCAGGGTTCCCAACCTGGGGATCCGGCAACAGGAGGAGGAATTCCTGGAGATTCAGAGGTTGAAGGCTAGCAGGATTTGATTGCAGGACTTTGACAGGACTGGGGAAAACAGAGACTCCACTCTTGGAAGGCACACACAAAGTAGTGTGCGCATCGGGACCCAGGGGAAGGAGCAGTGACCCCATAGGAGACTGAACCAGACCTACCTGCTAGTGTTGGAGGGTCTCCTGTAGAGGCAGGGGGTGGCTGTGGCTCACCGTGGGGACAAGGACACTGGCAGCAGAAATTCTAGGAAGTACTCCTTGGTGTGAGCTGTCCCAGAGTCTGTCATTAGCCCCACCAAAGAGCTGGGTAGGCTCCAGTGCTGGGTCGCCTCAGGCCAAACAACCAATAGGGAGAGAACCCAGCCCCACCCATCAGCAGTCAAGCAGATTAAAGCTTTACTGAGCTCTGCCCACCAGAGCAACACCCAGCTCTACTCACCACCAGTCCCTCCCATCAGGAAGCTTGCACAAGGCTCTAAGATAGCCTCATCCAGCAGAGGGCAGAAGAAGAAGCAAGAACTACAATTCTGCAGCCTGTGGAAGGAAAACTACATTCACAGAAAGACAGACAAAATGAAAAGGCGGAGGACTTTGTACCAGGTGAAGGAACAAGATAAAACCCTAGAAAAACAACTAAAGGAAGTGGAGATAGGCAACCTTCCCGAAAAAGAATTCAGAATAATGATAGTGAAGATGATCCAGGACCTTGGAAAAACAATGGAGGCAAAGATCGAGAAGATGCAAGAAATGTTTAACAAAGACCTAGAAGAATTAAAGAACAAACAAACAGGGCTTCCCTGGTGGCGCAGTGGTTGAGAGTCCGCCTGCCGATGCGGGGGACACGGGTTCGTGCCCCGGTCCCGGAAGATCCCACATGCCGCGGAGCGGCTGGGCCCGCGAGCCATGGCCGCGGAGCCTGTGTGTCCGGAGCCTGTGCTCCGCAGCGGGAGAGGCCACAGCAGTGAGAGGCCCGCGTACAGCAAAAAAAAAAAAAAAAAAAAAAAAAAAGAACAAACAAACAGAGATGAACAATACAATAACTGAAATTAAAGCTACACGAGAAGGAATCAATAGCAGAATAACTGAGGCAGAAGAATGGATAAGTGACCTGAAAGACAGAATGGTGGAATTCACTGCCACGGAACAGAATAAAGAAAAAAGAAAGAAAAGAAATGAAGAGGGCCTAAGAGACCTCTGGGACAACATTAAATGCAACAACATTCATATTATAGGGGTCCCAGAAGGAGAAGAGAGAGAGAAAGGACACGAGAAAATATTTGAAGAGATTATATTTGAAAACTTCCCTAACATGGGAAAGGAAAGAGCCACCCAAGTCCAGGAAGTGCAGAGAGTCCCATACAGGATAAACCTAAGAAGAGACATGCTGAGACACATAGTAAGCAAATTGACAAAAATTAAAGACAAAGAAAAAAATTGAAAGCAACAAGGGAAAGGTGACTAATAACATACAAGGGAACTCCCATAAGGCTAACAGTTGATTTCTCAGCAGAAACTACAAGCCAAAAGGGAGTGGCATGACATATTTAAAGTGATGAAAGGGAAGAACCTACAACCAAGATTACTCTACCCAACAAGGATCTCATTCAGATTCAATGGAGAAATCAAAATCTTTACAACCAAGCAAAAGCTAAGAGAATTCAGCACCACCAAACCACCTCTACAACAAATGATAAAGGAACTTCTCTAAGTGGGAAGCACAAGAGAAGAAAAGGACCTACAAAAACAAACCCAAAACAATTAAGAAAATGGTAATAGGAACATACATACCGATAATTACCTTAAACGTGAATGGATTAAATGTTCCAACCAAAAGACACAGGCTTGCTGAATGGATACAAAAACAAGACCCATATATATGCTGTCTACAAGAGACCCACTTCAGACCTAGGGACACATACAGACTGAAGGTGAAGGGATGGAAAAAGATACTCCATGCACATGGAAATCAAAAGAAAGCTGGAGTAGCAATACTCATATCAGATAAAATAGACTTTACAATAAAGAATGTTACAAGAGACAAGGAAGGACACTACATAATGATCAAGGGATCAATCCAAGAAGAAGATATAACAATTATAAATAGATATGTACCCAACATAGGAGCATCTCAATCCATAAGGCAAATGCTAACAGATATAAATTAGGAAATCAACAGTAACACAATAATAGTGGGGGATTTTAACACCTCACTTACACCAATGGACAGATCATCCAAACAGAAAATTAATAAGGAAACACAAGCTTTAAATGACACAATAGACCAGATAGCTTTAATTGATATTTATAGGACATTCCATCCCAAAACAGCAGATTACACTTTCTTCTCAAGAGCGCAAGGAACATACTCCTGGGTAGATCATATCTTGGGTCACAAATCAAGCCTCAGTAAATTTAAGAAGATTGAAATCATATCAAGCATATTTTCAGACCACAACACTATGAGATTAGAAATCAGGGAAAAAAATGTAAAAAACACAAACACATGGAGGCTAAACAATATGTTACTAAATAACCAAGAGATCACTGAAGAAATCAAAGAGGAAATCAAAAAATACCTAGAGACAAATGACAATGAAAACACGATGATCCAAAACCTATGGGACGTAGCAAAAGCAGTTCTAAGAGGGAAGTTTATAGCAATACAGGCCTACCTCAAGAAATAAGAAAAATCTCAAATAAACAATCTAACCTTACACCTAAAGGAACTAGAGAAAGAAGAACAAACAAAACCAAAAGTTAGCAGAAAGAAAGAAATCATAAAGATCAGAGCAGAAATAAATGAAATAGAAACAAAGAACACTATAGCAAATATCAATAAAACTAAAATCTGGCTCTTTGAGAAGATAAACAAAATTGGTAAACCATTAGCCAGACTCATCAAGAAAAAGAGGGAGAGGACTCAAATCAATAAAATTACAAATGAAAAAGAGGTTACAACAGACACCACAGAAATACAAAGCATCCTAAGAGACTATTACAAGCAACTCTATGCCACTAAAATGGACAACCTGGAAGAAATGGACAAATTCTTAGAAAGGTATAACCTTCCAAGACAGAACCAGGAAGAAATAGAAAATATGAACAGACCAATCACAAGTAATGAAACTGAAACTGATTAAAAATCTTCCAACAAACAAAAGTCCGGGACCAGAAGGCTTCACAGGTGAATTCTATCAAACATTTAGAGAAGAGCTAACACCCATCCTTCTCAAACTCTTCCAAAAAATTGCAGAGGAAGAAACACTCCCAAACTCATTCTGTGAGGCCACCATCACCCTGATACCAAAACCAGACAAAGATACTACAAAAAAAAGAAAATTACAGACCAATATCACTGATGAATATAGATGCAAAAATCCTTAACAAAATACTAGCCAACAGAATCCAACAACACATTATAAGGATCATACACCATGATCAAGTAGGATTCATCCCAGGGATGCAAGGATTCTTCAATATATGCAAATCATTCAATGTGATACACCATATTAACAAATTGATCATATGATCATCTCAATATATGCAGAAAAGCTTTTGACAAAATTCAACACCCATTTATGATAAAAACTCTCCAGAAACTGTGCATAGAGGGAACCTATCTCAGCGTAATAAAGGCCATATATGACAAACCCACAGCAAACATCATTCTCAATGGTGAAAAACTGAAAGCATTTCCTCTAAGATCAGGAACAAGACAAGGATGTCCACTCTCACCACTATTATTCAACATAGTTTTGGAAGTCCTAGCCATGGCAATCAGAGAAGAAAAAGAAATAAAAGGAATACAAATTGGAAAAGAAGAAGTAAAACTGTCACTGTTTGCAGATGATATAATACTATACATAGAGAATCCTAAGGATGACACCAGAAAACTAGCACTAATCAATGAATTTGGTAAAGTTGCATGATACAAAATTAATGCACAGAAATCTCTTGTATTCCTATACACTAACAATGATCATAGAGAGAAATTGAGGAAACAATCTCATTCACCATTGCAACAAAAAGAATAAAATACCTAGGAATAAACCTACCTAGGGAGACAAAAGACCTGTATGCTGAAAACTGTAAGACACTGGTGAAATAAATTAAAGATGATACCAACAGATGGAGAGATATACCATGTTCTTGGATTGGAAGAATCAATATTGTGAAAATGACTATACTACCTAAAGCAATCTACAGATTCAATGAAATCCCTATCAAATTACCAGTGGCATTTTTTACAGAACTAGAAAAAAAAATCTTAAAATTTGTATGGAGACACAAAAGACCCCAAATAGCCAAAGCAGTCTTGAGGGAAAAAAATGAGCTGGAGGAGACGGGCCTCCCTGGTGGCGCAAGTGGTTGAGAGTCCGCCTGCCGATGCAGGGGATACGGGTTCGTGCCCGGGTCTGGGAGGATCCCATATGCCGCGGAGCGGCTGGGCCCGTGAGCCATGGCCGCTGAGCCTGCGCGTCCGGAGCCTGCGCGTCCGGAGCCTGTGCTCCGCAACGGGGGAGGCCACAACAGTGAGAGGCCCGCATACCGCAAAAAAAAAAAAAAAAAAAAAAAAATGAGCTGGAGGAATCAGACTCCCTCACTTCAGACTATACTACAGAGCTACAGTAGTCAAGACAATCAATATGGTACTGGCACAAAAACAGAAATACAGATCAATGGAACAGGATAGAAAGCCCAGAGATAAACCCACACAGCTATGGTCAACTAATCTATGACAAAGGAGACAAGGATATACAATGGAGAAAAGACAGTCTCTTCAGTAAGTGGTTCTGGGAAAACTGCACAGCTACATGTAAAAGAATGAAATTAGAACACTCCCTAACACCATACACAAAAATAAGCTCAAAATGGATTAGAGACCTAAATGTAAGACTGGACACTATAAAACTCTTAGAGGAAAACATAGGAAGAATGCTCTGACATAAATCACAGCAAGAACTTCTTTGATCCACCTCCTAGAGTAATGGAAATAAAAACAAAAATAAACAAATTGGACCTAATGAAACTTAAAAGCTTTTGCAAAGCAAAGGAAACTACAAACAAGATGAGAAGACCACCCTCAGAATGGGAGAAAATATTTGCAAATGAATAATCGGACAAAGGATTAATCTCCAAAATCTATAAACAGCTCATGCAGCTCAATATTATAAAAACAAACAACCCAATCCAAAAATGGGCAGAAGATCTCAATAGACATTTCTTCAAAGAAAATATACAGGTGGCCAACAAACACATGAAAAGTGGCTCAACATCACTGATCATTAGAGAAATGCAAATCACAACCACAATGAGGTATCACCTCACACCAGTCAGAATGGCCATCATCCAAAAATCTAGAAACAATAAATGCTGGAGAAGGTGTGGAGAAAAGGGAATCCTCCTGCACTGTTGGTGGGAATGTAAATTGATACAGCCACTATGGAGAACAGTACGGAGGTTCCTTGAAGAAGTAAACATAGAATTACCATATGACCCAGCAATCCCACTACTGGGCCTATACCCAGAGAAAGCCATCATTCAAAAAGACACATGCACCCCAATGTCCGTTGCAGCACTATTTGCAATAACCAGGTCATGGAAGCAACCTAAATGACCATCGACAGATGAATGGATAAAGGAGATGTGGTATATATATACAATGGAATATTACTCAGCCATAAAAAGGAACAAAATTGGGTCATTTGTAGAGACGTGGATGGACCTAGAGACTGTCATACAGAGTGAAGTAAGTCAGAAAGAGAAAAACAAATATCGTATATTTATGCGTATATGTGGAACCTAGAAAAATGGTACAGATGAACCGGTTTGCAGGGCAGAAATAGAGACACAGATGTAGATAACAAATGTATTGACACCAAGGGAGGAAAGCGGTGGAGGGAGGTGGTGGTGCTGTGATGAATTGGGAGATTGGGATTGACATATATACACTAATACGTATAAAATGGATAACTACTAAGAACCTGCTGTGTAAAAAATAAATAAAATTCAAAAAATAAAGAAATGGACAGGAATGATATAAATTGCAAAATTTTACTGAAAAAACGAAGAAAGAACCTGCTGTATAAAAATAAAATAAAATAAAATTCAGAAATTCAAAAAAAATAAATTGTAAGCATTTTCCTAGCTTATTAAAACTCCTAATAACCTTAACTAAATGGCTATAAATGACTTACCATGTGTCTTTGCCATGACTTTTTTTTTTTTTTTTTTTTTTTTTTTGCTGTACGCGGGCCTCTCACTGCTGTGGCCTCTCCCGTTGCGGAGCACAGGCTCCGGACACACAGGCTCCGCGGCCATGGCTCGCGGGCCCAGCCGCTCCGCGGCATGTGGGATCTTCCGGGATCGGGGCACGAACCCGTGTCCCCTGCATCGGCAGGCGGACTCTCAACCACTGCGCCACCAGGGAAGCCCTGCCATGACTTTTTAACAATTGTTTTCATGTTTACTTATTAAATAGTTATTTTCCTCAAAAAAAAAGGAACAAAAAGCACCAGTAGCGCGGCCCTGATTCTTCTCAGGCTTGTGGGCGCTGCTCTGAGCAGTGTCACCCTTTATAGCAGAAAGCTGGCAGGCACTGTGGGGAAAAAACAAAACAAGAAGCAAGTGGAAGAGGTGCTAGAAGAAGCGGAAGAAGAATACTTGGTAGGAAAAGTTCTTGACCATCGAGTGGTAAAGGGCCAAGTGGAGTACCTCCTAAAGTGGAAGGGGTTCTCAGATGAGGACGACACATGGGAGCCAGAAGAAAACCTGGATTGCCCCGACCTCACTGCCGAGTTCCTGCAGTCACAGGAAACAGCACACGAGACAGACAAATCAGAGGGGGGCAAGCGCAAAGCTGATTCTGATTCGGAAGATAAGGGGGAGGAGAGCAAACCAAAGAAGAAAAAGAGTCAGAAAAGCCATGAGGCTTTGCCCAGGGTTTGGAACTGGAGTGGATTATTGGAGCTATAGACTCCAGTGGAGAACTCATATTCCTGAGGAAATGGAAAAACTGATGAGGCTGACCTGGGCCCTGCCAAGGAAGCCAATGTCAAGCGCCCACAGGTTGTCATATCCTCCTATGAGGAAAGGCTGACGTGGCATTCCTACCCCTTGGAGGATGATGACAAAAAAGATGACAAGAATTAACTCTCCTGAGTACCAGCCCTTGTCATGTCTGACCGTGGGGTTCGAGTGGGGAAAGGAGTTCTACTTGTCTTGACACCATAGAGGTGGCTTGAGAAGATGTCCTTTGAAGAGCCAGTATAGTTTCTGTGCCCTACAGCAGCCCAAGTGCTTTAAAGCTGTTCCATGCTGTACAGTTTGCACAGCCATCCCAGTGGAGGGGAAGGAGGGTCAGTGTTTCAAGACAACCCATTCTGAACTTTACTGAGAAAGGCAAAGGGCCTTCTACATAGGACAAAACTTGCAGGCTGGGATGTGGGAGAGCAAAAGATACTGTAGATCTTCAAAGAGCATCTCCACAACACACAGCCTTCTTCACAATAGTGTTAACTCTGCATTTTTACAGCATAGCATGTATGTAGTTTTTGGCTATTACTGGTGTATTATTTGGGGTTGGAGGGATGGGGTGGGAAAGAAGGGAGATGGATTAGGATCATTTTTGTTAAAATCTGGGGCCTGGTTGGGTAAATGGTGAAACAAAGGAAAGAACAACTAATGATGATTTGGTTCTGTGTCCAGAATATTTTATCCTTTCAAAAAGTGTCATTGGCAACCTAATGAGGACTGTGAGAGACTGTTTATAAGCTGTGAATACCTGAAACTTAGAAGCCAAGGTGTTCCCTGCCTCAGCATAATGCTGTTCCCAACTAAGGACTAAGCCAGTTACAAAGTTTGGGGGATGGAAACTGGCTGAGGAGGAAAAGTCTCATTGGAGTGTATACACAGGCAGGTCATTCTGTCCTAGAGGTGCTGATTCTTGAAGTTGACAAGAAGACCCTTTCTTCTCCAGTCATGAAGTTATAAATATCAGCTTCTCCATCCAAGCCACTGGCTGAAGTATTTGGCGAAGGGCAGAGGGTGGTACAGGAGGTGGGAAAGTAGGGAAAGACAAGGACTGGTGCTCTTGGAGCCTCTGTTTTTTGAACTTTGAAACCATTGGTGGCAGGGTTCAGTCACTGACAGCACAAGTTCACTGAAGCACTTCAAGAGTTGAATGATTTCAAAAGCCCTGGTCTCAGGAGAAGATTAAATTTTCACTCTGGGGCAGTGGTTCACTTTAAAACAAAACTTTTTTTTTAATCCTAAGCATTAACTAAAACCCAAAATGCTGTCATGACTCATGAGATCCATCAGTTCTTGACATTATCTAGACCTGCATCTAGAACTCCATTGTAAAAGGCATGTGTTAGGTTTCTGTGAAAACTTTTAGATGTAAACTTCGTACCAACACTGTCAGTTTTTGTCTTAATAAAATTATAGATTTATATTTTAAAAATCCAGCAGCATACTTGTGTGGGTCTGTTTCTGGGCTCCTCTATTTCATTGATCTATGCATCTGTCCTTCTACCAATACTCTATTGTCTTCATTACTGTAGCTATATAGTAAGGCTTATTTGGGTAGAGTGATTTCACTCTTTATTCTTTTCCAAGATTACCTTAGATATCTAGGGCCTATGGCTTTCCTTATGAATTTTAATTTATAAATTAAAAATTATAATATTAAAAAAATTATAAAATTATAAAAATTAATTATAAATTAAATTTATAAATTAAATAATCTTTTCTGTCTAAAAAAACCATTGCTAGGATTTTGATAGGAATTGTATTATACCTTTAATTTGGCAAGCAGAGACATCTTTACTATGTTGAGTCTTCCAATCATGAACATGATATGTCCCTCCATTTATTTAGATCTTCTTTGATTTCTTTTATCAGTGTATTATAGTTTTCAGCGTATATGTTCTATATATGCTTTTGCTAGATTCATAACTAAGCATTTTTAAGTGGTTGTAAATGGTACTGTATCTTTAATTTTACTTTCCTTTTTTGTTGATGAAAAGTGGACGTTTTGTTTATTTTTTAAATATTTATTTATTTATTTGGTTGCGCCTGGTCTTAGTTGCAGCATGTGGGCTCCTTAGTTGCAGCTCACTGGGTCTTAGTTGCAGCAGGCAGGCTCCTTAGTTGTAGCATGCAAACTCTTAGTTGAAGCATGCATGTGGGATCTAGTTCCCTGACCAGGGATCGAACCCGGACCCCCTGCTTTGGGAGCACGAGTCTTCACCACTGCGCCACCAGGGAAGTCCCCAAAAGTGGACACTTTAGATAATACATTGTAGCAACTGTGGATTCTGATTTTTCCCCGAGGCTGATGTTATTGTTTTGCTTTTAGGAAATTGCCTATACTCAATCTGTGGAAACTATCTTCTCCATGGTATGTAGCCCATGATGTCTCTGCTCAGTTTAATTTATATTTTTATTTTTTGTAAAATAAAAACTCCCGAGAGATTGTCCCTGGATCTGTATAGCACGGGAGACCAGCAATGACTGGTTTGAGGTTCTGATCAAACACTCGAGCCAGTAAGGCTTTCACCCTTTGCTCATAGGTCTGGGGGCAAGTGGGGAAGCCTATTCAAAATTCAGTCTGTTTTCAAGCCTATCCCAGCTTTTACTTTCCCCCACAGAGCTTGAGCTTTCTTGGGTCTCCCGTGTGTGTGCACACAGCCTCCCATTCAACCAGGGATGTGTGGAAGCTCTCTGGTTCTCTCTTCCAGGAGTTCCTTGGTAAATTTCTACAGAGTCCACTGGTCTGCCACCTGCCCCAAGTGGGACTTCAGCCTCAGGCTAATAAAGTTGTGGGCTTTCCCCATTCATTTCCTATCGAGTTTGCTATTTTTACAGACAAGGCCATTGCACACGGGTATTTCACCTTTCCCTCCAGATCAAGCCCAACAATGAAGCTGCTAGTTTTTAGAGACACCTTCACCCTGGTAGCACTACAAGCTGGGGATGAGGGGGGAAATGGAAGCAGCTCCAGGCAAAATACTCAGTGTTTTTTCCTGAAGTTCAGCAGTTTTTCCATAAATAGATGCTTCTCAATTTTTTTTTTTATTTACTTGCCTTTTGTCAACTTCCAGCGCCCTGAAATGGCTGGTTTAGACAATTTTGTCCTGTTTTATAGTTGCCTGACACTTTGCCAGAAATATCCAGGCATTACTGAACCTTTCAGCCTTGGACACAGCTTGGGATCCAGACTCTACCCTACCAGCTACAGCCCCAGTGGGTGAATCAGCCTTCTGTAAATGAAGCTCTCCATTCAAAGCAGACCTCGCTCTGCTGGGGACGGAAGGCTCAGTGTCATGCAGCTTTGGGGCTGAGCTTGCAGGACCAGAACTCAATACGTAACCAGCAGGCTGATCCCTGCATCCTCCGACATCACTCCCCTGCCTCATTCCAAAGTACCCACTTTATCAATGGGTGCTCACGACTGCAGATGGGCTACGTCCTAGTCTCTACATCTTCCATCAGAGAGGTCATGAGAAATGTCATCTTTCACATAGTTCAATCTGTACAATGGATCAGATCACTGGTGGAATTGCACCATTAACCTTTAACTTTTCCAGGGACCAAAGTAGGGAGGGTGTGAATAGGACAGTAGACAGGGCTTGTGGGCTCAGCTCTGGTCCTGTTTCCACCAACTGACCTCCAAGTGCTGGCCCCTACACCCCCACCAGATCCTCTGCATGGAGGGGATCTAGGTAAGCAGGCTGATTCTGGGCCTCCACAACTACAACCAGCATTTATCCTCTATAGGCTCCACACATTTTGATTCATTGAATCCTCACAAGAACCCTAGGAAGTAAACACTATTATCAATCCTTATTTTTACAGATGAAAAAAAATGGTGGCAGAGTATAAATGAAACTTGCCCAAGGATCCCCAAGAGAAAAGTTGGCAGTGACAGAATTTGAACCCAGACAATCCGGTTCCTAATCCTAAACCCAAGCTCCTAAACACCGTGTTCTCTTGCCTCACCATATGCTACCATCTGTCGATGACCTGGTCACTATTATTGCTGGCACTAGGACAGTGCTTTTGAAATTGCAGGCTGCCTTTAAGTTGGCCATGCAATCAATTTCGTGGTTAAGCCCGGTTTTTCAATTAAATAGAAGAAACTAAGAATTTTAAACATCAATGCGTGTTATGTGTGGTGAGGGTGGTTTTTATTTCATGAAATTTGTTTGTTATAAACATCCTTTTCAGCCATCAGTTCTCAAATACTTCAGCAAATGACAGGAACCCATTGCAAAGGCAATACCACTGTTGACGGAAGACTAGAGCTTAGAGATCTCTTTGCTTTGTTAGTTCTCACCTACCAAAGGTAACCAGAGGTGACCCACTAGCCTTGCTCTTGGACACCCTCCACAGCACACTGTTAAAATAAATGTTTCCAGAGCGCCACGCACTGTTCGAGGTGCTTTGTTAACCTGCTCCTGGGGATTCCCTGGAGGTCCAGTGGTTAGGACTCCGTGCTTTCACTGTCGAGGGCCCGGGTTCAATCTCTGGTCAGGGAACTAAGATGCCACAAGCTGCACAGTGTGGCCAAAAATGACCCAAACAAAACGAAAAAACCTCAGTCCTCACTGCATTCAAGTGGGTACTGTTATCCTTATTTTACAGATGAGGAAACAGGCACAGAGAGGTTAAGCCACTCAGTCAAAGTTACGTGGCCCGTCGGAGTTGGAGCCAGGGTTTGGACCTGCCACGCCGATTCCAGTCCTGAGAACGCCCTTCCTGGACCAGACGGCGCTGCAGCATCTCCCTGCAGAGCCTGTGGCCTGCCACGCCTGTGTGGTCACCCCGTCAGCAGCCTGGAGGAATCTTGTCTTCAGGTGGGAAGACAAATCCCTGTAGGACTCCCATCCTCCACCCCGTAATAAGCCAGGGCCCCAGGAGTACAGTCTCTGCCCTCCGCATGGAATGCTCCAGACCAGGATTCCCCCTTTGTGTGTGCCTTCAAAGCACACCTCTTTCAAGATGGCTGCTGCGACCACCACAGCCGAGGTGTCACGGCCATCATCCTCATCCAGGTAACCCTCTTTATCTCATCACTGGCTGCCATGAGATTATAAATATATTTCTGTGTGTATGGACTGTCTCCCCCACCAGAAGGAAGTACCAGAGGGCAGGCATTTTGTCTATGTGCTGCTGTGCCTCTAGCTCCTAGATAGATGATGGCACATATGAAGAAGCACCATCTCCAACTGGACTTGTGGGCTGGGTCCATGTCAGATTTTACAGATGGTAGGGAAGGAAGATGCGAGCTCTTATTCTCCAAGGGCTTCTGCATCGCGATGGAAACACCACACACAAACCTCCGAGTCCGAGGACGGAGCAGCGTTCCACGCACTAGAGACGGCAGGACGAGGCGAAGGAGGTAGAAGCAAAAGCTCGTTGAGGTGTCCCGTCCTCAGCACTGTCCTGTCCCACAGAGCACCCAGAGGCTGGCCCCTACGGCCCGGCCCCTGCTGGAGAGCGAGGGAGGGAAGAGCCACAGAGCCCCTGCCCACTGGGAAAGGGAAAAATTCACGTTAGTGAACATGACTGCCCGTTACAAATGCGGAGGATGCATTTCCTGGCAAAAAGAGGCCTGGGCCCATGCGGGGGCTCTGTGCCGGGAAGTCAGAGCCGGCTTCTGGAGACCCGGGCTGAGTGCACACGGAGGGCGTGTGTATAAGCAAGAATAAACTCCCATCCCCATGCGGATGCTCCTCATGCTCTGTATTACATCCTCCTTCCGGGCAGGAGTTGGGTCAGCTCTGCGAGCACTTGTTGGTCCAATACACTAAAAGAGGTTTGTACTCTCAGGAAGAAGACCCGTGTGCTTGGTGAGACCCAGAAGGATACCACTGCCCGCCCCTCATCCTGACGACGGGTGACACTTGGACAGAACAGCTTACAAAACACCCCCAATTACTTACCGCATGTGTTCATCCCTTAGAAAACACCCATCAGACAGAAGGAAATGGAGACACAGCAAATTCAGATTTTTTATTCTGGAAAGCACATGTGCACTTATTTCAAACACAGAAAATTAATCTGGGAGTGAATGCCGTAACAGATCAGCTACTGACCATCATGCAGCAAGGTAAGTGAAATGGATTCGCTGGCCCTCGAAACCCCACAGTGCCTGCAGGAGGGTTGAAAAACTAGGATGCTGAATCCCTACGTACTGCCAAAGAAAACGCAACCGAAGTGGCAGGTTCCTAATGACGAGAAAAACTTACAGATAGAATCAAAACTGATTCAAGTCATACAGTGAAAGGACAAAAGGAAAAAGGAAAGAGATCAATATGATCTGAAACAACCATTTTAATAGTAAGTTGCTGACCTTTTATTGGACTCTGGTCCAAGATGCCTGAGGATGAGCCAGTGTGCCTGCACGGGGTCACCCCTGAATGGCAGACAGGCCCTGTCTGTGACACTCTTCTCATCCTGAGGCCCCCCCAGCAAGAGACAGCAGAGGACGAGGCCTTGTCTGCTAGTGCCCAGATAGTAACAGGTCCTCTGGACTTGCTGAGGGTCAGTGGGCCCAGGCCCCATGGGCTCCCCTCCTCCCTTTGTACACCTGGCTGACGCTGGGTTTCCGGAAGATCTCTGAGAATCACCTGCGTGGGAGAATGCTGGATTTTAAAGTGAGTGACCTGACCTCATGACAAGTCGTACCATCCAGGCATTTTTGGCACTTCCTTTCCTCATGCCTAACAGTGTCCCTGCTCCCCTGGCTACAGATGCCAGCCAGTCCCTGTGATTAAAACAAGGGCCATTAATGTTAGCAACAAGTTGGATTGAACAAACCAGTGACACTGACTTTTTTCACCTGTCTTCCTTTTATATTACTCTGCCAGTTCTAAATCTATTCCTGTAACGCTACTTCATTGGGATTTTATTAATTCAGTAGCAGCTTCCTCTAAAATCTGTTGGTCTTAGTGATACTGATGTTTCTAATAGGCCAAGCCAAATGGCTCTTTCTCAATCTTGTCTCAAAGTCTCTAAAGAGAAAACTAAATTAACCGGTTAGCCATGCATCATGTAAGCAACTCATATCATAAAAAAACTGGATAGACAAGTATGATTACTGCGCTTGAAACGTACTAAAAGGAAACAAAGGATTAACATATCAGGTTACTACGATGATTATTTTAATAACAACCTTCAGTAAAAGCCCACAAATGTTTTCCATTTAAGAATGCCTGGATATTAAAAGAAAACACAAAAAGCCTGGGATAAAATGTTCTAGGCCAATGTATTTCAGAGTGCAGGGCTGGCTCTAACTTAGAACAGAGTACAGACCTGGAGTTAAGAGACAGAAGAGCTGGCAGTCGTGCCCAAGGTTTTAGCTGCCTGTCTGCTAGAACACGGCTTGGGAGGACACAGAGGTCATTAATGGCTATGAGTTAAGGCAAAAAGCTATTAAGAAAAAGAAAAATGGTAAGAATACAAGTAACAAGAAAGAGCTGGAACAGATGCACAACTGTTTTCAAATGAAGATGGTTTGGAAGGAAAACAGGGATAAAGGAATTAGATCATCAAAATGTTATAGGAAAGAAAAATGCTTTTGGTTTTCCCGATAAATGGCAAATCAGAATTGCTTGCCTTCAAATTTCACAGGCATCGTTTTCTTAATGTTACTGATCTACCACTGGTTGCCATTTCCTTCTGAGAATGTTAATTGCATAAAAATAAATGCAAAAAAAACAAAAAACACCCAGGAACGACAACCCACTCCCTCTTCAAAGAAAACAAGAAACCCTGTTATAACTATTAGACCGACTCATCACCCTCTCTTTCCATACTGTCATCTGCATTCCAGAAGAGAACAGCTCGTTTTCACTCCAGAGCCGTGTGTACTTCATTTTTAAGCCCTTTTGAGTGAGGAAGCTGTTTTAACTTTTATAATGGAGGGAAGGGACAACAGAGAAGAAAAAGACAGTGGAACACTCTGTGCCAACTCAACTCAAACAAGACCAAATTCCTCACTGCCCACGTGGAAAATGAAACTTAAATATGTACCATGTAGGTGACTTTTAAATATTTAACTTTTTACTCAAGATAAAAGCACAAATCTGTCTTAATTAGAGTAGTATTAAAATGTGACTATTTTTTCTTCAAAGGAAAAAACAACTTAGAAAGATAGGTATGTTTCCTTGCAAGCAAAATGGAGAAAAAGGTATTACTGTTGTTACTATAATTATTAAGCCACAGACACATAAAATCCACAAAATGGATTGGGGTGGCTTTGGAAATGCAGTATCGTATCAAAGGTGCAGACTGTTTCGAACATTCTGTACAGATCGGGCTGAAACAAGAACCAAAGCAAACCTCAACCCCACCAGCAGTGAAGCGCCTCTGGGACCCTGGGAAAGACATCATGGCCTGCTCCGACGGCGAGGTCACGAATCCTCTCCGGCGCTACTCAGGATCATCCTGCCAAGTCTGCAGGTGAGGCTGAAGGGTTCTGGCGGCGCCCAGTGCGAAGCACGTGCATCATTGGACCAATTTCTGAACAGATTTTTTATAAATATATACAAATCAGTTACAGGCACTTGAAATGTCTTTGGCTGGAATAACCCAACATTGCAAGATAATGTATTCACAGAGTGTCCAGGCCCAGGCTGGGTTCAGCAGGCAATGATTATGGTTCTCTGTCTCTCTCAGAAAATGGCAGCTGTGGGATTAGGCATCAGCCAAAGCCACCTAGAAGAGAGTAAGACGGCAAGCCAGTCACACAGCAAAGCCTGGATAACTCGGCCCCACCAGCACTCTCACCAGGTTCTGGTCCTATCCCAAACCCAGGGAGCCACACCGCACACATCTATCAGTCAGGGGACAACTATTAAACCCCTAAGAAAATAGACCTCATCTAGGAGGGAATGAATAGAAATCTGAGCCTCCTGCAAGACGCAGCTGACCCTGCAGAACCACTGTGCTGCAATACAGTGTTACGTGTCTGGAAGCCCGATGAGCATTCTGGGAGGTGACTTCTCAAGCTCGCAGAATTGGAGGGGAGGCAGCCCTCAGGGTCAGCCGCTCGCCAGTGGGGATCTGAGAACACTTTTTTCCCGGCTGAGGCCTGGGTATATGGTTGAAGATGCAACACCATAACTGAGGCTGAGGGGAGATGACTGCTGATAAAAAGACAGGAAGTAATTTCTCTGGAGGAAATGAATCACCCACAATAAATGGAATAAGGACTTTCTGGTGCAATGCTGGGTCAGACCCCACCCACTGCTCACCTTCTCAGGACAAAATTCAGGATTGCTCTGACGCAGTTTGCTGGGTCTGCCCTTGATAACCGCATAGCAAAACATCGTTATCACCATCACGAAGAGGAAGTAACTGGTGTGCATGAGGTGCAAGTTTATTAATGAGCGGTCATCCTAAACAAAGAGAATAAACCAGAAACATCTGCACTGAGTTACTGAGGATTTTAATGCTGGGCTCCTGGAATCAGGGTGCACAACTTCCAGACTTGCCTCAACTATCAATTCTCACATGGGAATTGACAGTTAAACTATTAAAACTGGAGCTTGTTAAGTGAAGCTCAACTATTAAAGCTGGAGCTTGTTAAGTGAAGACAGGGTGTTCCCGACACCACCCATACCTTCCCTTGCTAAGGCAGTCCTCTGCCCGAACCGCCCCCCCCACCCCCGCCCCTGACAAGGCCCCAGAGTCTTTAACCCCTGCTCTTCTCTTTATGTCCTCCTGCTCTGACAGCCCTCAGGCTGCATGGCTGACAGCCCAAGCCTGTGTTCGTAACTCCTCCCCTGAGAGGCTGCGTCCTGCTTGGGCCTTTCCCCACCTGGACAAGCCCCTGGCTGGAAACGCCGAGGCCGGCCTTGGCTCACTCCTCCTTGATGGCCCATAGGCAATCAGCCACCAGGCCGTTATTGAGTTATTGAGATCCCAGCCAGGCCCCCACTCCTGTTCCTTCTCACAGCTCCAGGCCTCAGGCACCATCCCATTTACACGCATCAGTTGGGCAGACCAGTCTTCCTGACACACTGCTCTACAAATTCCCTAGAGCCCAAACTCAGGCAGTGATGGCCTCGTCTGAGGAGAAAGTCTAAACACCTCAGCGAGGCACAAAGGGCCTTCTGGAGCCTGGCCCCTGCCCACCATACAGCCTGATCCCCACTGCTCGCTCCTGCAGGCCCCTGGTATACCACTGTCCACAACTTGATAAAAACGAGGCATAAGAAAAGAGAAGGACCAGGCAAAAAGAAAAATCCACCTGGCATATACGGACAGAAGAAAAGAGGATTTACAAAAATTCAGTGCAGTCTGCTAAAAGTGGGCTCAAGTCTGAGCAGCAAACTAAACTAGCAAATCATCCACTAGTCCGGAGTACAGTGCCTTCTGCCCATTTCCTCCTTGCAAAGTAAAATCCTACACAGGCATCAATATCTAGCCAGAGTCATCTCCTCCTACTGACTTCTGCCTTTCTGAATTCTGAACTATTTATTGCTCAGACTGACACTAACCAAATACGCTTCAGTGAGTGGCTGCCTGGATGAGTAAGACTGACCCAGCCTCTGCTGTAGCCCCAGGTTAGGCACAAAGCAGTGCTCAATAAATACCTGCTGTTGAACAAAGCGGAAAACAAAGAACAGAAGCAATTTTCTTAACCCAATGGGCGGCATGTTTTTCCAAGTCTCCAGCACTCCACCTGGTCTCCCAACCCAGCTGGACAGCTAGAATGGCAGGGGCTAAGCTAACCCAAGGAGGTAAACAGGGCCTGCTCTAACAGTTCCTGGACACACACACATGACTGTTCTCACTTACATCTGGAACAATAACTGTAAGCTTGGGATTTAAAGCATGATAGACTTTTCCAATGGCCCCCTTGTAACACCAGAAAGGATTGTAGTCTTGAGCATATTTTGTGTTGGCATCTCTGGCAGTTGTGAAGATCTTGTACCAGAGCGTGGCGTTGCTGTACGTGTCAGGAGTACAGTGCGGCGGCTGTCTGCAGGAGAAGACGGGGCAAGACACATGCTCAGTGGCCTTGAGACATTTACTTGTGTCTCAGCCACCGGCGCTGGCATAGCACCAAGCAGAGCCACACGTGTGGAAGGGAGAAATAAGAAACATATTTTCTTGAGATAAATACCATTATATTTTTAGTTCAGTGATTTTTAAAAAAAAAATTAATAGACACATAAAGAATAAGAAATAGGCATCCGGCACTTAGGAGTCTGGGTGTTAGACTTCTGCCTTCAGAATTCAACCCATGTCCTCTCGTATATGATGTGGCCAGAGAAGGACTCGCTCCTTTTAAGCCCATTTTCTCAAATTATCTAAACTCTTAGTCACAACTGGAAGTTTTACATACAAAGTTCTCTATCAGATATTACAACCAACAGCAAATAATGCTTAACTTGTCCTACAAACCTCCAAATGTCTAAAATAGATAAATCCCAGGATAATTATTTTAAAAGGATGCACCCTAAGATTCTTTTAAATAGGCTACATCTTGTGTATTTCATGTAATTATAGGTCATTATCTCCTTTCCAGAGAAAGGAGAGGCAAGAAAAGCCTTAAAGGCAAAGCGGTTACACTGACAGCTGCTCAAAAAAAATATGAAGCAAAAGTTTCAGAAACAGTAACTATCAGTAACTATATCACGGAAAATAAGGTTCAATTTATACTATCAATTTAAAAAATAACTCTTCCTGGATAATGGAGATGAACAAAACCTTTATCTTTCAGGAGCCTTAAAGGTCATTATGGTCACAGGATCAGCTCTTATTCCATCTTTCCTGTGGCTTCTTCTACCAACAGGAAAGGCCACCTAAAACTTACACACAACAACCAGATGCTTTCACAACCTTGTCGAAACACGAACCCTGATACTTCTATGCAGAAGTTTTACCTTTAGAAAACCAAATTAAACAAACAATCCTATAGACAGGTCCCAGTGATGACAATTCTACAAAGTAACACGATGCAAGCTGTCCTGAGAATTTGCTCAGGCATCCCAGTCACGTTTACGGTAAATGGAGCTTCTTATGCACATCCACTGGGGTCAGGAAAGTACTTACACGGTGACGGGGAACACACCAGGGTGGGCTGTGAGGGTCATGCAGGCTGTGAACACCACCTGCTCACAGTGGCCGTGAAGGGCGCAGTCGTCCGAGCTCCAGGCTGTGGGCAGGGTAAAGGTAATGTTTATCTCCTCGTGGGCTTCTCTGCCTGGAAAGAGAAATTGGTTTTTTGTTAAGTAAAGCGAGAATTCATACATTTATTATTCTCTGGAATCTGAATGAATCCTGACATCAAACCCACCCAGGAACCACCTATCAGCCCACTGAAGTGGGACCCCTGCTTTTGTGGGGCTTCAGGAATAACAGCAGTTCCGAGCCAGACTCTGAGGCCTGCTCACCTGGCAGAGCCACAAAATGGCAAACAGAGAGGGGTCACTTTCAGCCAATGCCTGGAGTTGCCACGCAAGGGCCCAAGCCATGCCTGAGTGGGAAGGCTGGGGCTGGGTAAGTCATCACCATTGTTACAGCTTTCGTACAGCACTCTTACCATTTTCAAACTGCTTTTATATGTACTACTTCACTTAAAATGCACCACTATCCTACGAACATGACCAAAGAAGTGTTACTGTTCCCATTTTACATACGAGTAGACTGAGAATCAGACGGCTGAACAGACTTAAGAAAGGTCATGAGACGGGTGAGTGATGAAGCGTAAATGAATAAGGTATTCGAACGTCACAGCGGAAGGAAGAGGTCCACTTGCTACGTGGAAAACCCAGATGTCACCCTTACCTCCTTACATGGGAACAGCTCTCACCTGGTACAGCCAACAGGAGGCTGGCGGGCACTCCCAAGTTCCTTCAAGGACTTTAAAAGGTTCTTGATAACCAAACCAAAGATGATTCTTCCAAGGCCCAATCCTCTGGCACAAAGCCTTTCCTGATTATTCCAGCTGCTACTACTTTCCAACCTTCTCCTGAATCACCTACAATCACCTGAATCACCTACAGTCTGTCATGGGTTTAGTACTAGTCCAAGGGCAGTGCTCAATGTTTCATAGGTGTTTATTTTTAATATTATTTAACAAGCATTTATATAGCATTTCCTTTGTGCCAGGAACTATTTTACGTGCTTGATGAATATTAACTCACGTTATGCTTGTCTCTTCCATATCCCAAAATTCCAAAGGGAAGAGACCAGGCTTTTTCTAGTTCTTAGTACTTAGCCCAGTGCATTCACAAAATTTTAAGACTAGCAGCAATATCTGTAGTATGTACTGAAAACTCCAAAATGATGAGCCAGAATAAAATATTGGTGTTTTTAACAGACTCACAGATATAGAGAGCAGACTTGTGGTTGCCGAGGGGTGGGCTGGTGGGGGAGGGATGGATTGGAAATTGGGATTAGCAGAGGCAAACTATTATATACAGGATGGATAAACAACAAGGTCCTGCACAGGGAACCATATTCAATATCCTATGACAAACCATAATGGAAGAGAATATGAAGAACATATATAACTGAGTCACTTTGCTGTACAGCAGAAATTAACACAACATTGTAAATCAACTATACTTCAATAAAATTTTAAAAATACAAAAACTCAAAAATTTTTAAATGTGTGTTTTTAAATATTAAGACCAGAAATAGGCCTTATAATTTTTTCCCAGTCTCCTACTCTTATGGGCTTTTATTGAGAGCCTACTGCATACCAAACACTTTAATAGGTGAAGATGTAATAGAAATGGTCCCTTCTTGGCTTCGTTTAGTTCAAACTCAACAAAAGGGAAGACATACACAAAAAATAAAAAGCAGTCTGATGAGTAAAACCGTACACTCTAGTGCTCTGTGTTGTAACAGCTGTTACCTGAGAAAGCCTGGAGGGAAGTGGCTAACACTCACATACCTGAGAGTCCAATCTGATGCCCGAGAACCGTCGAGTACAGATGGGTGACGTTGCGAGAGTACCCGCCAAAGGGTTTGAGTGGGTCCAGGGTTAGGGTGATTGCAACTGAGATGTTCACTGGGCCTGAATCCTCCAGGGACTGTGGGGACTGGGTGGACATCCTGGCCTGGCCACTGGTCACTGTGCTTTCCAGAGCTGTGGTGTCGTTTGTGAGATGCTTTAGTGTTTCATTCTCTGATACGCACAAGTCCAAATCATTAAACCGCAGCAGAAAAGTATTCCAATCCTTCAGTAAAACGAGAGAGAGGAAAACAAGCCTGAGCCGACTGAAAGCACTGCCAGTGCAATGACAGTCATAACCCCCGGTGCAGCGTCACACAACAGGGGAACCATGCCTCAGAGTCAGTCCTTCAAAATACAGCAACACAGCCTTCAGCCTCTTGTGCTGGCGTAATAGTGTGGTTTTTCAACCACTCTCACATTCAAAATCTAAAATATAGACATTTCATTGGCATGAGTTATTACACTGTGAGATTAAGCCAATCAGGAAAATATGTAAAGAAAAAAAGGGTATTAAACTTACAGGAAATGATCTAGCCTCAGAATCAAGCTTGAAAAGAAAGCTTGAACAAAAGTAGTAAAACATTAAAAGTATTAATCCAAACTCATTTAGCAGTTACAATTAGTTATTTTTTAAAAATTAAGGCCGCCTTAAAATATTTTCTCATAAGGTCAATATTCTACACCTTGCTTTCTGTCTTGGGAATGCAAAACTGCAGTAAATACCAACACTCATGTGGTACTTTTCCCCCTCGTCATGGACTTTGGATGTCACTTTACAACAGGAACAATTTCAAAAGGGAGGAGAAAAGATGTTTTCAGGCTTCTCTTAATATATGTACTGATGGTTTAAATTATAAGCAGTTTTAAAACTGACACCAACAAAGTACCCACCAGGGTGTGTTTTTAGTTTTAGCAGACACCCAAAGATGAACTCAGGCTAAAATAGCAATAACAAATCAACCAAGGCTGTTACATACAACTTCTTTCTCCCAAGCAACATTATCTACAAAAAGGTGCCAAAGGTGAAGACAAACCAAGTTACATTTTTTAAAATAAATTTATTTATTTCATTTATTTTATTTTTGGCTGCACTGGGTCAGCATTGCTGCATGCAGGCTTTCTCTGGTTGCGGCGAGCGGGGTCTACTCTTTGTTGAAGTGCGCAGGCTTCTCATTACGGTGGCTTCTGTTGTTGCGGAGCATGGTTTCTAGGCACGCGGGCTTCAGTAGTTGTGGCTCATGGGCTCCAGAGCACAGGCTCAGTAGTTGTGGCGCATGGGCTTAGTTGCTCCGCAGCATGTGGGATCTTCCCGAACCCGTGTCCCCTGCATTGGCAGGCAGATTCTTAACCACTGCGCCACCAGGGAAGCCCCAAGTTACTTTTTTTAAAAAAATTTATTATTATTTTTGGCTGCACTGGGTCTTTGTTGCTGCACACAGGCTTTCTCTAGTTACGGCGAGAGGGGGCTACTCTTTGTTGCGGTCCGCGGGCTTCTCATTGTTGTGGCTTCTCTTGTTGCAGAGCATGGGCTCTAGGCATGCAGGCTTCAGTAGTTGTGGCACATGGGCTCAGTAGTTGTGGCTTGCGGGCTCTTGAGCACACGCTCAGTAGTTGTGGCACACAGGCTTAGTGGCTCCGCGGCATGTGGGATCTTCCCGGGCCAGGGCTCGAACCCGTGTCCCTTGCATTGGCAGGCAGATTCTTAACCACTGCGCCACCAGGGAAACCCCAAGTTACATTTTGAATAACTCTAACATTGATTAAAAATGCCATTCGGAGTAATCCCTAACCAGTCAGGTCTACCTTTATAGCCTCAGTTTATCAGTATCTGGCATTTAGTAAGAAGGCAACCAGATATTTCAAATTACATTTTCCCTGACACCTACAAACTCAGCAGACCATTAAAGAACATTAGGGCTGAAAATGAACATCCTAGTCTCACCCCTTCCTATTCCAGACATGAGGAAACTGAGGCCCAGAGCAAATTAGGGACTCTCCAATGCCAGCTGAGTTGAAGGCAGACTTAGAATTGTTTTCTGATTCACAGCGCCAAACTTTCCCCATACACCTAGGATCCTCATTTGAAAATAAAATCACTAAATTAATCATAATCAAAGTTCTGCAGCATCTTGCAGCTCTGCTTTCCTGCAGAGTTCGAGTCCATTTTGAACAGCTGGCCAAGGCCAATGTCAGGCCCCATTTTGATTAAGGGCTAATTATCCAGGCTACATCTTAACCATTGGCCTTGGCCACGTGTTCAACATGGACTTGAGCTTTGAGGGAGAGCAATGTCAGGATGCTGAAGAACTTTGGTTGCGACTAGCATGTTCATTTTCGGCCCTAATGTAGGTACAGCCTGTTTCGATAACCTTTAAAGATTCAGGCAGGGTGAGAAAAGGGGGAGAATTAAGCCAGCCAGTAGGTTTTCTGGTAAGAAACTCTTTGGAAGGGTTTCACAGGAGAAATAGCTAAAACTTGTTACTTTGTATTAGAGAGTTAATGTGGGAAGGTGGTCCCTCTTGCTAACATCACCTATGATCTAGAATGCCACAGAGCACAAGAGGAAGCATAATCCCCATAACACTGAGCAAAACTCTCCTCTTCATCACAAGGCACACACGATGCAACAATAATGCAATCCCTATCCCCGCCCCCATGTCCACTCTCACCAACGAACACACCCAAGAAGAAAAAGTGTAAGAGAAGACACTCACAGAATCTAAGATGGGAACTAATTTGTCCTAAAAGACACTTATCCACCAGTAAATTCACCATATCATTGATTCAGCATAATTTCTAACACATGAAATAAATTTATTAATAGGTATATTGTTATTCGCCTCTATTAAACAAGATTATCAACTTTGTATTGTTTTCTGATATGCAGAAACACTTCTTAAATTTATTTTATGATATTTTTGATTTTTGGCTGCATTGGGTCTTTGTTGCTGCATGCAGGCTTTCTCTAGTTGTGGTGAGCCGGGGCTACTCTTTGTTTTGGTGTGTGGACTTCTCACTGCGGTGGCTTCTCTTGTTGCGGAGCACAGGCTCTAAACGTGCAGGCTTCAGCAGTTGTGGCATGCAGGCTCCATAGTTGTGGCTCGTGAACTCTAGAGCGCAGGCTCAGTAGTTGTGGCACACAGGCTTAGTTGCTCCACGGCATGTGGGATCTTCCCAGACAAGGGCTCGAACCTGTGTCCCCTGCACTGGCAGGCAGAGTCTTAACCACTGTGCCACTAGGGAAGTCCCACACACATCTTTTAAAATCTGTATTATGACTGTTCAAAAACTATTATATGCCTAGACTAACGATTAAAGAGCAATGCCCAAATAATTCACTTAAATTGACCAAAAAATAAAATCTAGAAGGCAAGTCTGTAGATTACTGACGCTTTCCTTGATAAGAAAAAGACAAATATATTTGGAAATAAGATCCTGCTTTCTAATTTCTTTAGAATTTCCTCTCTCCAATGAAAAAGCTATCAGTACAGCTGATAAAACTCCATGACAATATATGGCTTTAAAATAACAAATGTTGGGGCCTCCCTGGTGGCGCAAGTGGTTGAGAGTCCGCCTGCCGATGCAGGGGATACGGGTTCGTGCCCCGGTCTGGGAGGATCCCATATGCCGCGGAGCGGCTGGGCCCGTGAGCCATGGCCGCTGGGCCTGCGCGTCCGGAGCCTGTGCTCCGCAACGGGGGAGGCCACAACAGTGAGAGGCCCTCATACCGCAAAAAAAAAAAAAAAAAACATACCTAAAATAACAAATGTTTACAGTTTTTAAAAATTGTAGTTAGCTAACTTAATATGAATAGCAAAGAAGTTAGTTCTTGATCTTCTTGATCAACATTTTACAAATATACTTTCCGAAAGACATGTTTCATTGCTGAAACAGTCTAACTAAAACTGGTAGCATTATTTAAATCAATAACTATCTGCCTAGGTTATTTCCTAACAAAGTGAGTCACAGCAAGACGGAAGACCAAAAATTCTGAATAAATATTACTCTTTCTCACTGGGATAAAAGTCACAACCAAAGAAAGGTACGTGGAGAGCCAAAAGGTGTTTTCCCACTCTATAAAGGTCCAGCCAGTCTGAAAGGAGAACTTAGAATTTACTATACCTCTGCCATTTCTGGTGACTTAATCTCCTTGATTTTGAAGAAATAGCCCAAGGTCAGGAAAGCTATTGCCATGGCGCTTACACTGATCATAAAGACCACCAAGGGGGGCCGGCTGCTGATATACACCTTCAGGTTCTCCAGGGGGTTGATGTTGAACATTATTCTGATCAGCTCCACCTGAAAGAAAGGAATCAGAAGACTCACCCACTGACTCGTCAAAAGAAAAACTGACTCTCACTTCTGTTTCCTTTGACGGTTTTGGGGGATGAGGAGGTCACTCATTATTGAACTTGAGAACTATATGATCATGAATCCATTCAAAAGACTGGAAGGAAATCAAAGACCACTAAATGCTAATTGTCATTATTTCCAAGTGGTAGGATCTTGAAAGATAGGCATTCTTTCGGCTTGAATTTTCTAATTATTCTTTAATGAACATTTGCTACTTCCATATTACTTAAGAAAATGTTTAAGTAAGTCAGTAATACGACACAAATACATGCCAACATGTACAAAAATAAACTGAGGATGCTCTCATTTCCTACCACTGAAGAGCTGAATCCTATTTATTCAACATTCTGTCCTGTTCACCACGATACTCATGCCCATCCCAGCACCTGGCAGAGAGTAGGCACTCAATAAATACTGAATTTTATCACTCTCCTGATTAAAGCCCTCCTAAGGCTTCCCACTGGACCCGGCATGAGATTCCTGTGAAGGCCCACAGGGTGTCATGATCCAGAAGCCCCGCCAACCTCCATGACTACATCTCCACCAACATTCCCTCCTCATTCACCGGCCACTGGCCACACTGGCCTTGCTATTTTTCAGGATCAGCCTGTCAATTTCTGCAAAGAAGTCAGCTGTGACTTTGACAGGGATTACACTGAATCCACAAATCAGTCTGGGGAGTACCACCACTTTAACAATATTATCTTCCAGTCCATGAACCTGGGATGCCTTTCCACTTATTTCTGTTCTCTTTCATTTATTTCAATATTTTGTAGTTATCAAAGTATATGTTTGCACTTCTTTTGTTAAACTTATTCCTAAGTATTTTATTCTTGGAATTTTGAACATGTCCTATCTGCAGGTTTTTTACCTCTGCCTGGAATGCTTTAGCCCCAAATTTCCACATGCTTGCTCTTCTTAGAATGCAGGTCTATGCTCAGTAGTCAGCTCCTCAGAGAGGCCTTCCCTGACCACCCTCAGCCCCCCGCCTCCCAGGACCCTGCTTGACTTCCTTCACACTGTTTAGTTAAATTTCTACTTGTTTATAGTCTATCATCCCTCATTTGTGAGCTCCAAGAGAGCACACATTTTGCCAGTCTTGCTCACTGCTATGGCCCTGGCTCCTGGTCCCTAGAACAGTAGCTGGCATGTAATAGGCTCTTATATACATGATCAGACTACAACACTAAAACTATTTTAAAAATCTGTGCCAGCTTTTAAATTTTAGAGAGAAAAAGATGCATCAACAGCCCCTAAGAACCAATAGCAACCATGTGCAACAAGCCAGGCTGTGTACCTGTTTGTTTTCACAGGAGTCTTTGACTCAACATTCTGTTTCTGAAATTTATCTCTGTTGATTCAGTCTACTGGGTTTACCTGCTGTATAGGATGCAACTGTATCACAGTTATCACAGGCACAGAAGCCCAGCTGGGTTCTTCCCACTGTTTCACTCACAAAGGGCACCACAGCAGGCACAAGAGTGGTTCTAACACAATGAGGTCACCAGTAGGCCCATCTGCAACTTGACTCTGCACTGTCAGACTCTCCGAGGGAGTCATACCAGTTTACACTTCCCCCAGCAAGGAAAAGGCTTGCTCCATTTCCCAACATTCATGCCAACACTTGATGTTCTAAGGCAATCTTGTGCATCTGGACCAACAAGATCATGTGAAATTGTATCTCACCATTATTTTAAATTACATCTCCCTGAAACAGAATATCTTTTTACTTCTTTATCGGCCATTCAGATTCTTCCTAGGTGAACTGCCTGAATCTTTGGCCATTTACCAGTAGGATGTTTGTCTATGTCTTCTTAATGTTTAAAATAATTTTTTGATATTTTAGACACTGAGGCTTTTCCTATTTTTTAAAAATGACATATATAACTACTCCAAGCTTTACAACAAAGGTGAATCATCACAACAAGCCAGCTTTACAACATATGCTAAAGGAACTTCTCTAAGTGGGAAACACAAGAGAAGAAAAGGACCTACAAAAACAAACTCAAAACAATTAAGAAAATGGTAATTGGAACATACATATCAATAATAACCTTGAATGTAAATGGATTAAGTGCCCCAACCATAAGACACAGATTGGCTGAATGGCTACAAAAATAAGACCCATATATATGCTGTCTACAAGACCTACTTCAGACATAGGGACACATACAGACTGAATGTGTGAAGGGATGGGAAAAGATATTCCATGCAAATGCACATCAAATGAAAGCTGGAGTAGCAATACTCAGATCTGATAAAAATAGACTTTAAAATAAAGACTGTTACAAGAGATAAGAAGGGACACTACATAATGATCAAAGGATCAATCCAAGGAGAGGATATAACAATTATAAATATATATGTACCCAACACAGGAGCACCTCAATACATAAGGCAAATGCTAACAACCAAGAAAGGAGAAATCGACAATAACACAATAATAGTAGGGGACTTTAACACCCCACTTACACCAATGGATAGATCATCCAAACAGAAAATAAATAAGGAAACACAAGCTTTAAATGACACAACAGACCAGACAGATTTAATTGATATTTATAGAACATTCCACCCAAAAGTGGCAGAATACACTTTCTTCTCAAGTGCACATGGAACATTCTCCAGGACAGATCACCTCTTGGGTCACAAATCAAGCCTCGGAAATTTAAGAAAATTGAAATCGTATCAAGCATCTTTTCTGACCACAATGCTATGAGATTGGAAATCAATTACAGGAAACAAAGTGTAAAAAACACAAATACATGGAGGCTAAACAGTGTGCTACTAAATAACCAAGAGATCACTGAAGAAATCAAAGAAGAAATAATAAAATACATAGAAACAAATGACAATGAAAACACTACGACCCAAAACCTATGGGATGCAGCAAAAGCAGTTCTAAGAGGGAAGTTTATAGCAATTCAATCTCACCTAAAGAAACAAGAGAATTCTCAAATAAACAATATAACCCTACACTTAAAACAACTAGAGAAAGAAGAACAAAGAAAACCCAACCAAAGTCAGTAGAAGGAAAGAAATCATAAAAATCAGAGCAGAAATAACTGAAATAGAAATGAAGAAAACAATAGCAAAGATCAATAAAACTAAAAGCTGGTTCTTTGAGAAGATAAACAAAATTGATAAACCATTAGCCAGACTCCTCAAGAAAAAAAGGGAGACGACGCAAATCAATAAAATTACAAATGAAAAAGGAGAAATAATAACTGACACTGCAGAAATACAAAGGATTATAAGAGACTACTACAAACAACTATATGTCAATAAAATGGACAACCACAAAGAAATGGACAAATTCTTGGAAAGGTACAATTTTCCAAGACTGAAACAGGAAGAATTAGAAAATATAAACAGACCTATCACAAGTAATGAAATTGAAACCATAATTAAAAATCTTCCAACAAACAAAAAAGTCCAGGACCAGATGGCTTCACAGGCGAATTCTATCAAACATTTAGAGAAGGGCTAACACCGATCCTTCTCAAACTCTTCCAAAAAACTGCAGAGGGAGAAAAACTCCCAAATTCATTCTACAAAGTCACCATCACCCAGATACCAAAACCAGAAAAAGTATCACAAAAAAAGAAAATTATAGGGACTTCCCTGGTGGTGCAGTGGTTTAGAATCCGCCTGCCAATACAGGTGACATGGGTTTGAGCCCTGGCCTGGGAAGATCCCACATGCCGTGGAGCAACTAAGCTTGTGCACCACAACTACTGAGCCTGCACTCTAGAGCCCATGAGCCACAACTACTGATCCCCCGTGCTGCAACTACTGAAGCCTATGCTCCTAGAGCCTGTGCTCCACAACAAGAGAAGCCACCGCAATGAGAAGCCTGTGCACTGCAATGAAGAGTAGCCCCCACTCGCCACAACTAGAGAAAGCCCGTGTGCAGCAACGAAGACCCAATGCAGCCAAAAATAAATAAATTTAAAAAAAAGAACATTATAGACCAGTATCACTGATGAACAAAGATGCAAAAATCCTAAACAAAATACTAGCAAACAGAATCCAATAACATATTAAAAGGATCATACACCATGATCAAGTGGGATTTATCCCAGGTATGCAAGGATTCTTCAATATACTCAAATCAATCAATGTGATACACCACATTAACAAATTAAGGAATAAAAAACCATATGATCATCTCAATAGATGCAGAAAAAACTTTTGACAAAATTGAACACCCATTTATTATAAAAACTCTCCAGAAAATGGGCATAGAGGGAACCTACCTCAACATAATAAAGGCCATATATGACAAACCCACAGCAAGCATCATAGTAAAAAACTGAAAACATTTCCACTAAGATCAGGAATAAGACAAGGATGTCCACTCTTGCCACTATTATTCAACATAGTTTTGGAAGTCCTGGCCATGGCAATCAGAGAAGAAAAAGAAATAAAAGGAATCCAAATTAGAAAAGAAGTTACACTGTCACTGTTTGTGGATGACATGATACTATACATAGAAGATCCTAAAGATGCCACCAGAAAACTACTAGAACTAATCAATGAATTTGGTAAGGTTGCAGGATACAAAATTAATGCACAGAAATCTCTGGCATTCGTATACACCACCAACAACAAAATCAGAAAGAGAAATTAAGGAAACAATCCCATTTACCATTACAACAAAAACAATAAAATACCTAGGAATAAACCTGCTTAAGGAGGTGAAAGACTTTATTCAGAAAACTATAAAACACTGATGAAAGAAATCAAAGATGACATAAACAGATGGAGAGATATACCATGTTCTTGGACTGGAAGAATATTGTGAAAATGACTATACTACCCAAAGCAATCTACAGATTCAAGACAATCCCTATCAAACTACTAAGGGCATTCTTCACAGAATTAGAACAAAAAATTTTACAATTCGTATGGAAACACAAAAGAGTCCAAATAGCCAAAGCAATCTTGAGAAAGAAAAACGGAGTTGGAGGAATCAGGCTCCCCGACTTCAAACTATACCACAAAACTACAGTAATCAAGACAGTATGGTACTGGCACAAAAACAGAAATATAGATCAATGGTACAGGATTGAATGCCCAAAGATAAACCCACGCACATATGGTCACCTAATTTACGACAAAGGAGGCAAGAACATACAATGGAGAAAAGACAGCCTCTTCAATAACTCTTACAGGAAAACATAGGAAAAACACACTTTGACCTAAACCACAGCAAGATCTTTTTTGACCCACCTCCTAGAGTAACGGAAATAAAAACAAAAATAAACAAATGGCACTTAAAAAGCTTTCGCACAGCAAAGGAAGCCATAAACACGACAAAAAGACAACCCTCAGAATGGGAGAAAATATTTGCAAATGAAACAACAAAGGATTAATCTCCAAAATATACAAACAGCTCATGGAGCTCAAAATCAAAAAAACAAACAATCCAGTTAAAAAATGGGCGGAAGACCTAAATGTCTAAATTTCACCAAGGAAGACATACAGATGGCCAAGAGGCACGTGAAAAGATGCTCAACATCACTAATTATTAGAGAAATGCAAATCAAAACTACAATGAGGTTATCACCTCACACCAGTCAGAATGGCTATTATCAAAAAATCTAGAAACAATAAATGCTAGAGAAGGTGTGGTGAAAAGGGAACCCTCTTGCACTGTTGGTGGGAATGTAAACTGATCCAGCCACTATGGAGAACAGTATGGAGGTTCCTTAAAAAACTAAAAATAGAACTACCATATGACCCAGCAATCCCACTACTGGGCATATACCCTGAGAAAACCATAATTCAAAAAGACTCATGTACCACAATGTTCCACTGCAGCACTATTTACAATAGCCAGGACATGGAACCAACCTAAATGTCTATCAACAGATGAATGAATAAAGAAGATGTGGCACATATATACAATGGAATACTACTCAGCCATAAAAAGAAATGAGTTATTTGTAGTGAGGTGGATGGACCTAGAGTCTGTCATACAGAGTGAAGTGAGTCAGAAAGAGAAAAATACCATATGCTAACGCATATACATGGAATCTAAAAAAAAAAAAGGCACTGATGAACCCAGTTGCAGGGCAGGAATAAAGATGTAGACCTAGAGAATGGACTTGAGGACATGGGGTGGGAGGGGGAAGCTGGGGTGAAGTGAGAGTAGCATCGACATATATAACTACCAAATGTAAAACAGTTAGCTAGCGGGAAGCAGCAGTATAGCACAGCGAGATCAGCTTGGTGCTTTGCGATGACCTAGAGGGGTGGGATAGGAAGGATGGGAGGGAGGTTCAAGAGGGAGGGGATATGGGGACATATGTATGCATATGGCTGATTCACTGTGGTGTACAAGAGAAACTAACACAGTATTGTGAAGCAATTATACTCCAATAAAGATTAAAGAAAAAAAACCACTGTAGTATAGCAGAAACTAATGCAACATTGTAAATCAACTGTACTCTAATAAAAATTTAAAAAATATTGCAAGCAATAACAGTGTTTCTTTCCAACACTTATTTCATTGTTTTTTCTTTTTCTTACTACTTTGACTAGAACCTTCAGTGAAATGATGACTAGAAGTGGCAACAATAGGAATCCTTGCCTCATTCCTGGCTTTAAAGCAAATGCTTCTAATGCTTCACTATTAAATATGGCATATGTTTCTGAAATTCCTCACCAGGTTAAAGTACCCTCTACTTCATGTTTGCAAAGATAATTTCATTATAAATAAGTGTTACACTTTAATGAATGCTTTATCTGCAACCTCTGAACAATCAATTTTTCTCCTTTGTTAATAGGAACTATGTTAATTTTTTTCATGATGACTCACATTTTCATTCTTTGGATAGACAATATAATCATCTTTTAAAACTATATTGCTGACTTATGTTTGCTAAATTTTATTCTGCATTTCCACACCTATTCACAAGTGAGATAAAAAAATTATAAGGCATTATCATTCTCTCTTTGACTGTATATACTCCTTGACTAGTATGACTAAGTCTTTCTAGTATCATAAGATTAACTGAATGTGTTCACTCATCTATTTTCTAGAACAATGTGTGTAAGATATTTGCTTCTATTTCTGGGAAGCTTGATAGACCTTGACCAAAAAACCATCTGGACTTCTCAAGTTTTTCTCTAGTTTAGTATTTTGGTGGGCTGTCTTAACTACTTATTCATGTTTTAAAAATAAGTCTATGTTTTCTATTTCTAGAAAGTCAATTTTGATTAGATGTATTATTCTAGGAAATTGCCCATTTTATATATTTTTTAAAGATTTCTGGCACAGTATTATCTTGTGATTTGTTCAATTTTTACTTGTAGTCATGTTCTTTTTCATTACAGATGTTTTTGTGTTTGTTTTCTCCTCTCTCCTTGTAATCAGTTTTACCAGAGCTGTATTGTATTTGTGTTTTCAAAGAGCCAGTATTTGGTTTTATAGAGTGTATCTAGATAATTTCTTTTTTTTTCTTTTTCAATAATTTCTACATTTAAAAATAATTATTTTTCTCCATCTGCCTTCTTTGGGTTAATTCAGTTTGGTTTTTCTAACCTCTTCAGTTGGAATCTTATCTCGGATTTTTTTGTTCTTTTTTAATGGAAGCATTTCAAAATACAAACTTCCCTCAACATACTCCTTCTTTAGCTGCATTACTTTCCCTCACCATTAGCATCAATCTAATCCATCAGCAAATCTTGTTGATTTTCTTTCCAAAATGCATCTCAGATCTACCCACTTTGCCCTATCTTCTTGTTAAGATGACAGAGACTGATCACTGTATCAGTCCTCTACATGTCTCTACAGCCCTACGACCTCTATATCCAAGCGCCCACTGAACATCCTTATATATTCTACATCATGTCCAAAACTGAACTAATCTGCATCCCTGCCTAATCTGACTCTTCCTCCTGTATTCCTCATCTCAATCTAGAACTTTGGAAAACATCCTAGACTACTTCTGCCCCATATCCAAGTAACTACTAAGTGCTAAAGATTATATATTTTTTAAAATAAATTTATTTATTTATATTTTTTATTTTCGTCTGCGTTGGGTCTTCGTTGCTGTGTGTGGGCTTTCTCTAGTTGCAGAGAGCAGGGGCTACTCTTTGTTGTGGTGCGTAGGCTTCTCATTGCAGTGGCTTCTCTTGTGGAGCACGGGCTCTAGGTGTATGGGCTTCAGTAGTTGTGGCTCGCAGGCTCTAGAGCACAGGCTCAGTAGTTGTGGCACATGGGCTTAGTTGCTCCGTGGCATGTGGGATCTTCCCAGACCAGAGCTCAAACCCGTGTCCCCTGCATTGGCAGGCAATCGGATTCTTAACCACTGAGTCACCAGGGTAGTCCAAGATTCTATTTCTTTAACATCGCTTACTTCTGACTCTTCCCTTCCACACTCCTCTGCTACTCCCCTTAGTTCAGGCCCTCATCGTCATCTTTTGCAACTATTGCTAAGAGTCTCAATTGGATCTTCTTGCTATCAGTCAAATAATCCATCTTCACATGCTGTCAAGAGTGATTTTTCCACATGCAAATCTACTCATGTTATTGCTTAATTATCTCAGAGCTCCAAATGACCTAGGGATAAAGTCCAAGTTCCTTGTAATGGTAGTCCACCAAAAACTAGGTCTTGTCTACTTCTCAATGGTTTGACTAACTGCTTGCAATTCCCAGAACATATTAGACGACATTACAGCTTCAGGCCTGAATCCACTGGTCCTCCTGACCATCACAAACCACATCTTACTACTTCAATTGCCCTCTTTCAAGGCTCAGCTGAAGGGTTACCTACTCTATGAAACTTTTCCCTCCCCCACCAGCCCCTCAGGGAGAAGTGACCACTTTCACTTTTATGCCCCCACTATACTCCAAAAAATTTCTCACACAGAATGAAACACCTTACTGCCGTTGCCTGTGTATACATCTATCTTCCCAACCAAGCTGTAAACCTCTCAAGGGCAGGTACAACATCTTATCGTCTCTATATTATCAATATCTAGACACAAAATAGGTGATTTAAAAATGCAAGTTCATTAAATGAATGAATCAATGAATCCAGACTTAAACTAAAAAATAATCTAGAAAGCGATTTCAGCAAGGATTGCAGGATACAAGGCTAATATACAAAAGCCAACTGCTTTCCTATATACTAGCAAGGAACAAGTTGAATTTGAAATTAAAAACACAATATCATTTATATTAGCACTTCCCCCATAAAATACTTAAGTATAAATCTAACAAATGTGTACAAGATCTATATGAGGAAAACTACAAAACTCTCATGAACAAAATCAAAGAACTAAATAAATGGAGAGATATTTCATGTTCATGGATACAACAACTCAATATGTCAAGATGTTAGTTCCTCCCAACTTGACCTTCAGGTTCAACACAATCCCAATCAAAATCCCAGCATGTTATTTTGTGGATATCAACAAACTTCTTCTTAAGTTTATACGGAGAGATAAAAGAACCAGAATAGTCAATACTGAAGGAGAAGAACAAAGTGGGAGGAATGACTGTATTTGACATCAAGACTTACTATAAAGCTACAATAATCAAGACAGTGTGGTACTGATTGGCAAAAGAACAGACAGATACATCAAAGAAACAGAATAGAGAGCCCAGAAACAGACCAACATAAATATAGTCAGGTCACCTTTGACAAAGCAGCAAAAGACAATCTTTCAACAAATGGTGCTGCAACAACTGGACATCCACATGCAAAAAAATAAATCTAGACACAACCTTACACTCTCAACAAAAAAGAACTCAAAATGGATCACAGACCTGAATGTAAAATGCAAAACTATACAACTCCTAGAAGGTAACATTGGAGAAAACCTTGAGTTCGGTGATGACTTTTTAGATGAGGACACCAAAGGCACCATCCATGAAAGAAGGAAGTGGTAAGCTGGACTTAATTAAAATTAAGAATTTCTGCTCTACAAAAGACACTGTTAAGAGAATGAGAAAATAAGCACAGACTGGGAGCAAATATTTGCAAAAGATATCTGATAAAGGACTGTTCTCCAAAACATACAAAGAACTATTAAAACTCAACAATAAGAAAATAAACAACACATTTTAAAAATTAGCCAAAGAGCTTAACAGACACATAAACAAATAAGATTTTCAGATAGCAAATAAGCATATGAAAAGGTGCTCCCAAATCACATGTCATCAGGAAATGCCAATCAAAACAAGATACCATGACACACTTATTCGAAAGGCCAAAACCCAGCACACTGACAATACCAAATACTGGCAAGGATGTTGAGCGATAGGAACTCTCTATTCATTAAATAGGATTCAAATAACAAATGCTGGCAAGGATGGGAACTTCCCTGGTAGTCCAGTGGTTAAGAATCCGCCTTCCAATGCAGGGGATGCGGGTCTGATCCCTAGACGGGGAAGTAAGATCCCACATGTCACGGGGCAACCAAGCCCACGCGCTCTAGAGCCAGCACGCCACGACTAGAGAGCCTGCATGCCACAACTACTGAGCCCACGTGCTCTGGAGCCTGTGCGCCACAACTAGAGAAAAGCCCACGCACCGCAAAGAGCCAACACACCACAGTGAAAGATCCCACTTGCCACAACTAAGACCCGATGTAGCCAAATAAATAAATAATTTTAAAAAATGCTGACAAGGATGTGGAAAAAACGGAACCCTAATACACTGTTGGTGGGAATGTAAATTGGTGTAGTCACTGTGGAAAACAGTATGGAAGTTCCTCAAAAAACTAAAAATAGAACTACCAATATGATCCAGCAATTCCACTTCTGGTATATATCTGAAGAAAATGAAAACAATAATTCAAAAAGATACATGCAACCCAATGTTCATATTAGCACTATATACAATAGCCAGGACATGGAAGCAACATATTTCCTAAGTGTCCATCAACAGATGAACGAATAAAGAAGATATTCCATATATACAATGGAATATTACTCAGCCATAAAAAAGAATGAATCTTGCCATTTGCAACAACATGGATGGGCCTGGAGGGTATTATGCTTAGTGAAATAAGTCAGACAGAGAAAGACAAATACTGTATGTTACCACTTATATGTGGAACCTGAAAAATGAAGCAAACAAATACAACAAAACAAACAGACTCACAGATATAGCGAACAAACTAGTGGTTACCAGTGGGGAGAGGGAAGGGGGGCGGGGGCAAGATAGCAGTAGCAGGTTAAGAGGTACAAACCACTATGTATAAATAAGCTACAAAGATGTAACATACAGCACAGGGGATACAGCCAATATTTTATAAGAACTTTAAATGGAGTATAATCTATAAAGTATTGAATCACTATGTTGTACACCTGACACTAATACTGTATATCGACTATACTTCAATTAAAAATAAAATAAAAAAGATTAATAGGCTTCAGAAACAAAAACATCAACAGTAAATTACAGTTCCACTTATTAAGAAAGACAACAAAATCTGAATCATATATAAAATAAATAGGAACTATTCACCAAGTGGGACTACAATTATGAAACATTCAGAAAAGCAAAAAATCTGAATTAAAATCCCTTCTAGATAAAAATATTGGTCGTTAAAACCATGTCACACTAGAATTTAAACATATATATACATATATATATCTCAATATAAATACCCACAAATTAGCAAGCAATGTCAACATAAGCCAATTTAATTAGAGAAAGTTCTAGAGGCAGCCAATTGTATTCACTTAAAAAGTAAAAGCATTTTCATTTTAGTAAAACTATTAAAAGTCCAAATATTTCATAAACTTAAAATTCCTTTCCACCATTTACAAGTGTTTTCAAATATGAAATTAACAAGGGCTAAACAAATATATTTCTCCTGCAAAGAATTACAAGAAAATTTCTGTAATCTTCTCAACAGTAAATGTCACTTTCAATTAAAAAATAAGTCAAGCTCTATGGGGAGAAGAAAAATGGATGGAGAGAAAGCACACTATCCGACTTCCATCCCCTATATTCATTCATCCCAACTCCAATTGGAGACTTTCACCAGGATAAAGATAAGAAACGACCAGGGCTGTGAAGCTGCCTCTCTGGAAAGTCTAGGGATTTAAGGTACACAGAACACGGCCAAAAGCCGATTTCACAAGTGTGTGAGAGCACACGACTGAAGTCCATCAACTCAGTACCTAGAGCTCTGAGACTAGTTCAATGACAACACTAAACATCAGGTTGCAATTCAAGTAAGCAAAAGGCAGTACTAAGATTATCCTAGAGTTAACTCAAGCAACCCACAAGTTAGGAGATCCTAAAAAGGGGAGGGGAGGCTATTACAAACTTTCTAGAGACCAACCTGGCCATACCTACCAAGAGCACTAACACTTAGCACACTCTTACTTCTGTGATTCTGCCTCTAAGAAGTTCACCTGAGAAGACACCCACTGCTGAAAACAAAGACTTAACTACTAAGATAGTTATCTCAGGAGTGTATAAAATAGTAAAAACTGGAAAACTAGATATCCGACAATAGTAGGGAAATGGTTCAAGTATAAATATATCACCAGTAGGAAAACTATGTAGCTGTTAAAAAACACAGCACCTAAAATACACAAAATGAGGCTATTTCAGGTTTTTAATGTATGAGAGCTACACAAGCACTCACATGGGGAAAAAAGACATAACGTATCCTCAAATGTAAACAGGGATGGTTATCTCTAGCTGGTGAGATTACATATGTCTTTTCTTTTTTTAACGTTTCCATCATGAATATGTATTTCCCCTGCAGTAATTTCTAACAATAAAATTTCTAAATAATCTTCCATTGATCCTGCTGGTCTCGTGGCCCAAATAAAACTTCATTAAATCTTAATTCTATTCATTTTCTTCATTAATAAAGACAATATACAGGGGAGAAAAAAAAAGAGTGATTTCTTAAACCCACCTAGAAAAAAAATAAATAGAAAACAGGACAGTCCTTTAATACGTCCTGGTGCTAAAGAAGGCAAAGCTTAACTTGCAGTGATTTGTACTTGGATCTGTGAGAAACCAAAAATAAAATGAGAAAGAACACTGACTAGACTCCTCCAGATAATCCAGTGCTGCACGCTCCCTGGGCAGGTGGTGCACACAGCTTCTCCAGACAAGCGTAGGTGCCCCCATTAGGGCAGAGGTTGCTGGGGCATGGGGTGTGGGGGTAACCACGAGCCAAAAGGGTGCCCAGGACGGGGAGGCGTCCTGCAAGGCAGCGGAGAAGAGTTTCAAGAAGGAAGAGGTATCAGCCAAATATTGCTGCAAAGTGACCAAGCGTGAGGAGTACAAAGAAAGGGTCCCTAGGCCCCTCTGTGCTATAAAAAGTACTCAGGCGAGGGCTTCCCTGGTGGTGCAGTGGTTGAGAGTCTGCCTGCCGATGCAAGGAACACGGGTTCGTGCCCCGGTCCGGGAAGATCCCACATGCTGCGGAGCGGCTGGGCCCGTGAGCCATGGCCGCTGAGCCTGCGCATCCGGAGCCTGTGCTCCGCAACGGGAGAGGCCAGAGCAGTGAGAGGCCCGCGTACCGCAAAAAAAAAAAAAAAAAAAAAGGACTCAGGCGAACCTGTGCTTGCCTAATCACAATTCTCCACCTGGCAAGATCACCCGTGGCCTCCGAAACCTCACTCTGGCAGGGGGCGGAAGTCGGACAGTAAGGAGATGATAACAGGGAAGGGGAAACAGAGGCAACAGCGGAACATCACTGGTTTTCAAATGGGAGGCAGGAGGGACAGTGGGGCCACGAGAAGTGAGGAAACAAACATATCTGTAAGCAGAGAAGAAGCCAGTAAAAGAGGAAGGCCTCCCAAGGGACCAGTGAAGGCAGAAATGTATAATTTTGCAACTTGATTATAATATTTTATTAGAAAGGAAGTAAATTAACATTCATTATGCCAGATACATGAGTCCTTCGTGTGTCTCTCTCCCTCTCTCCAGAGCCCACGAACTTTAAAGTGTACCACATAGTGACCTGTCTAAGTTTAAAACTAGAATCTCTGGACAGGATGGGGATTCCACGCTCCCAGATGATATTTCCTAAATAGTTCCTAACTTATTTTAAGATACACTAATCCACTACTTGTGACCCAGATGAAAAAGTTCACTTCACATGAACAACAAAACCACCATTCATCTTATTAAACTGGATTTTCCACCTTAGGCTAAATGAGAAATTCCTTAAAGCTCTCCTGTAAAGTCATGCCCTTTTCAAAGTTCTGAAGAGACTAGGAGTCAGAGAAGTGGCAGACCACCACCACAGGGGGACCGAGAGGGGAGGATGAGAGAGGCAAGCTTGCTCTAATACCCACCGCAGGAAATACACTGGTCTTGAGCTAAGAGAGAATAGCAGGAACTCACTTGATGTGAGAGAGGCCCATTTTGAATGTAAAAATTAAAGTAGCATTTCTCAAATATCCTGTGATGTTTGAGATGTTCAAAGGGCTTTAAGGCTGGGGATTGTAAACCCTGAGCCTAATAAAGAACATTAATGGACGCGATGCCGGATTATCCAAGACTCAGCAGAGATGAGGACACGGGCTGGTATCAGAGAGACCCTGGGCGATCTCAACATCCAACTATCCAGCACTGAGAAACCACCCTCCCTCCCCCACCACACAGCGAGTATAGACGGAAAAGACCCTCCAAGAGGCAAACGCAGAGCAACAAACCCTCAAAGAGGCAAACGCGGCGCAACAAAGTCGAAAGAGAACTTCAAGGTCTCCACTAAGGTCTCAATGCTAAAGCCAAAGTCTGGGTTTCGGTCCTTTCGTACCCCTCTGCGGCACTGCACACCAAGGACCACACCACCTTCCGGCTTCCGGAACCTCACTCTCCTGGCCGCCCTTGCACTTGTCTGGCCACACTTCCTTCTCTTCTCCAAAAGCTGGGGCTCCCCGTGGGCTCCGCTGGGCCTCTGCTCAAGGTGGACACACTCATTCTTGGCTTCCTATCCATTTCACCTACCCCCTCACTCCAGGTGGAAACATCTACCTACCCAACACTCCACGCAGATGACCCACAGGCACCTGAACCATCAAGGCCAAAACTCATCCAAAATCCCCAAATCAGCTCCTCCTTATAAAGAAAGACAGAGCTTTCTACCCAGGGAGCCCCGGCACCCATTCTGGACTCTCTCTCCTACAACCCAACAGTTACCCGTCACCAGCCCTGTTGCGCCCATCGCTGCAGTGTCTCAACAGCAGCTTTTGCTCCAGCCCCACGGCCTCCTTCAGCCAAACTGAACCCCAAATGTGTCCTGCTTCCGTGCCCTCTCATCTCCGTGACGCCGTTTCTGCACCCTCCTACCTCGGGCAGGGCCTGGCACCGGGAAGGTGCTTACCAGTAACAACGTCTCACATTAACCGCCCACTTCTGTGAACGAGGCACGCTCTTCTAAGAGCTCTGCACATGTTTCATATGGTCCAACATCTGCATTTTACAGATGAGAAAATTCAGGCGTAAGGAAGTTACCTGAGCTGCCCAAGGTCCTAAGCGAACCTGGATTCACATCCGACCGGCCTCCAGAGCCCGTGCACTAACCACCAAGTGCTCTACTGCCTCCCAGTGAACGTGATGAGTCTGAATAACGAGTCGACCCCGTCAAATGAGATAAACACTGAAGAGTATCCATACAATTTTGTCATTAAAATATCAATAGTGATGTAAGCAGAAGCCTCTCTCATTAGGGGCTAAGAAAAGGGTATCAGTTTTAATAGCCACTATTTAAATGTGCTGTGGGCCAGGCCCCATGCCAAGTGCTTTACGTACGTCATATGTTCTAATCCTCACAGCACTGCTAAGTAGATATTACTATCCTCATTTTACCGAAGAGGAAAGTGAGTCAAAAGAGGTTAAGTACTTTATACAAGGTTATACTGCAAAGAAGTGGAAGTAATTAAGACTCTGACTTAATTCATCTGACCCCAAGCTGTGCCGTCAATCACAATACCAGGATTGATAAGTAGGTTTCGAGTCCAATGCCAGATAGAAAAAAAAAAAAAATTCACATGCCATGAATAGTGTATTTTAGTCACCGACTTCAATATAAGCACAACTAAAATGGATTTTTCTGAGGTTACCTTATTTCCCATCTCTTCAGTAAGGCAACTCCCACCTCAGCACCCTCATCAGGGTATAAAGCAAAGACAAGTGGAATCTCCTGCCCATGGTTTCTTGTTTGTTAATCTAATACAACTCACAGTACAGAGAGACTTACAAAAACTTGTTTCACGCAACAAGTTTAAATCATCAAAAGAGAAATTATAACAGAAAGCATAAAGTTTTAGTTGCTAAACATGCATTTTAGGCAACAACCGTACTCAAAGACAAAAGGAAAAGGAACAACATGGGCTGATAATAATTTCATGGACTTATTTCCATGAAATTTGGACTTATTTCCAAAATTCAGACTTTGGCTGTATTTCTACTCACTTACAACTAATTAATACATCACTCCATTTTCAGAATCATGATATAAAATCGTGGGAACTTCCAACATGCTCCTTCTCTCCTTTTAACAAATAAGTTCATCTTAGTCCCGAAATTAAAAGTAATTTATCTCTTTTTTCTTAGTTTTTTTAGTTGCTGACCTACTTAAAAACCAAATTAAAAGTATCCCCATATTAAGATGTAATGATCTGGGGTTTAATTAACAGATACTTAAGAAAACAAATCATGAGTGATGACAAGATTAAACGAACACTAAAAGCTCAATATGAAGCTATAACCTCCAAACTCAGTGTAAAAACTGGGAGATGTTCTGAAAACAGCATTTTTAAACAAACAGCACAAAAGTCCAAATGACAAATGACAGCCCTTTACAAACTATCATCACCAAACATTGTTCTATAGTCCCCAGGACTACACTTAGGTATATAATTATACACAGAACGAGCTGTAGACCTCTGGTCAAATTTATTTTCTGTATGGAAAAGATAATTTAAGGATTTCTATGTTTATCAGAACAAATCCTACACGGAAATTCCATTTGGGTTTTCCACAAAAACCCTATCTTTCCTCCATTTCCTTTTTTTCATTTTAATTGGAATGTCGTAGTGAAAAAAAATTTTTTTAAATTCTAAAGCCCTCTTACATGGCAATATTATTTGACAAAAACATCCCATAGATCTGCCATGCCTATTAGGACCACCCTTTCTCAAACACTTGTCTATAACAAGGAGGAGATAGAGCAGTGGGTAGAGGGGGAAGAAGAGTCAAAAAGAAGCATGAAAAAGTTAACATGGTCCTGAGCACGTTTAGAGAAAAGCTAGAGTTGAAGCCAGGAAGGTCCTAGGACTAATCATAATGTTCCAGGGCGATTTACATGGCGTCCCGTTTTAACAGCTTCAAAGGTTCTTCAACAACTGAGTAATAGAAACAAACAGCATCTCTGTGAAGTGAACTAGATGTCATTAAAAACCCTCAGGAGACGGCTAAGAGCCTGCCATTTAACACTTGGCTGCAGCCAGAGTAGCAGACATGGTACTAGAGCTGTGCTCCTGCACACTAAACACAGGCACTGAAACAACTTGCAGACAGCAAATTTAATTTCCTGATTGTTAACACCAGACAGGAATTACAATCAGCCTCTTTTTCATTGTCTTTAAAGTAAGTTAAGCACTGCTTTGTGTCATTGGCTGTTTAACGGAACAAGACAAACTCTAAATTGAAAACAATTCTCTAGAACCCAGAAATCCACCAGAAGCCAGATTGGGTAGCATGTGTTTTCTGTCTTAGGAAAGCACTTAACCCTTAACCAGCTGCCTCTGTCAATACTTCTAGGCATCTACTGCCCAGTTCCTAGACTAGGTGCCCTTCCACCTACTGGCCGGATCTTTTTCACTTCCCAGCTAATTCTGAATGGCCCAAATCCTCCCAATCCTTCGAGGTCCACCTCAAAAGTTACTTCCTTTATGAAGCCTTTTTTGATCCTAATCAGAAGAAAATCCTTAATAGCTGGTACCTCCATATGACACTTAAGTCCTGACACATCTTACAGCCTATTGCCTTCTCTAATTAAGTTCCTTGCGGGCAGAAACTGTATTTGTACTTAGGTGTGTCTCGCCTCCCCGCAGTAGCTGCAGCTACGGCCCCAACAAATCAGGTGCGCTCAGTAAGCATCTGTGACCTTAGTACCCAGAGGCCAGTGGCAGCCCTGATTCCAGTCCATCTCAATTAGGTCACAGAAATTCTTCCCGGACCTTTACTAGGAAGTCAACCCACTGCCTCCTTACTCCCAGAGAGTAAATAGGCTTGGAGTCATGAAGTATGACTGCACAACAGGTCCATTTCCTTTGAGAATCCTGAAATGAAATGACGGAGCAGGAAGGTGCGCACACCAGCAAGCACTGATGGTGCATTCATCTACACATGGGATACAAATGCTCAGACTCCAAGCTGACCAAAACGAGGGCCATAGGGACAAACCAACAGTCATCACCAACCCTGGAGCTCTGCCTCCTGCCACCTCCCAGAACGGGCTCACCTGAGTCAGGAAAGTAGCAATTCAGGAGCTTTCCTACTTTCAAGCAGACAGCAAAGAAGCTCATCATTCAACACTCAGCCAAGGCTGTCATCTGCTAGTTGAGAATTAAACTACAGACGTCGGATTTTTCAACAAAGGCCCCCTCACCAGCTGTCCACCGGTTATGGTGTTTACACAATTCAAAACAGCACAACAGGCGTAGATTTATTCTGGGTGGTGCCTATCAAGGGAAGTACAACTACGTGCCGCTAGATTATCTTGACGCCACACAATTTAGTTTATTAAAATATGAGTGAAGATGATAATCCACCCCACCTCTGGAAACTTAGCAAGCTTGACACAAAAAATACCACTGTTTCATTTCAAGGGTCGGCACATACGCAAGTCTCTCCCTCCCATCTTCTTTCTGAGATGTGTATCCTTTGCAAACGGAGGAGTAACGCAAACACAACCCAAACTCAAAAGTGGCGAACTACCAACACGTTCCCCGTGCCAAACCCAAATTATCCAGGCCTCTGCTCCAGACGTAGGAAGCCCCACCATCTCGAGGGCGGCCAGGGAACTCCGGCTCCGGGGACGCGAGTGGACAACCACCAGTGGCGGGCGACCAGGCCGAGGCCACAGCGCAGGCCAGACCCGGGCCAACCCCCACCGGCGGCTGGGGCAGGGGCTGGAGCCCGAGACCTGAGGAGGAAACCCAACCAGCTCGTCCCCTCGCGGCCACGGGTCAGCCGCGGCCGAGCCCCGACCCCGGGCCGCCCGCCCCGGCTCACCCCGCCCCGGTGGGCAGCGGCGCGCCCCGGGCCCGGCCGGGCCAGCTGCTCGCCGGACGCCCGCGGCCGCTCGGAGCTCACTCGCGGCGGCGCGCGGCGGGCCCGGGGCCGCTCGGCACCATCCTCCCCGCCGCGCCGGGGGTAGCGTCCGGCTCCGCGGGGCCGACGCGAGGACCAGAAGCCAGTCGGGCTCGCGCCGCCGCGACACGGGTTGGTGTCCGGGTCCGGCAGTCGTAGTTTCCGGGTAGAAAAAAACACCACCGCCAACGCCGCCTTAACCCCCGACACCTGGCGTCCGACGGCGGCGCGGCCGGGACAAGACTCCTCAGTCGCGGGTGGCGGAGACCACGCCTCCTGGCTGGGTCACGTGAGGGGGCTTGAGCGTGTGTACGTGGGCTGCGTGCGGACGTTGACAGCGGGACGTCGTTTTGTGTGTCTTTGTGAGTGGGGTGTTGTGAGAGTGACTGTGCAGAGTGTGCGTGTGTGGTGCACGTTTGTGGATCTGTGCGTCTCAGTGTGCATTATGTACAAGGCCGTGGCTGGTGCACATACGTGGATCTCTGTGAATCTGTGCGCGAGTTTAGTGTCTGGTGTGAGTGCAAGATGTGTGCGTGTGTGTGTGTTTCTCTGCTCCTGTATTAATCACTGCTGATGAAAGTATCGCTTGGTACAATCAAAATTATGAAATAATTTTGTAAAATGATTTAAAATAATTTTGTAAAATAAATTTGGCATTGCCCGGTAAACTTGAAGATACACATCATCTCTGGAGAATATGTGTGACCCTGGAGAAACACTTTGCGTATCTGCACAAGTAAACCAAATAATGTTTATAGCGTCACTATTTGTACACACGAAGAACTGAGGGAAAAAACAAACGCCCATACAGTCAAATGTAAACCTAGACTTAGGTATATTCATAAATAATCAAATACAAAAGAGCTGTGAAAATAATTGAAAACAGCTGACACAACAAGGGGGCTCAACCTCAGGGAGCAAATCACAAAATGATTCATTGCAGCATAATTCCATTATATAAAATTCCAAAACATGCTAATCTCATGGACATATTGTTTAGAGATGCATACATAATTGGTAGAACTCTGACAAGCACCATGAGAAAAGATGCACAAACTTCATGTTAAGTGTTAAAATGATGGAATTGGGGAGGAGCACACAGGGCACTTCAAAGGTAATGGAAATGTTCCCTATCTTAAAAAGGCTCATGGGTACACAGCTATTTAATGAATTTAAGTTACTGTTTATATTTTACCTGTAACTTAAAATTTTAATTTTGTATCTACTAGATAGCTAAGAAAAACGAAAAACGGGGAGGAGGGATAAATTGGGAGATTGGGATCGACATATACACGCTACTATATATAAAATAGGGGTTTCCCTGGTGGCGCAGTGGTTGAGAGTCCGCCTGCCGATGCAGGGCACACGGGTTCGTGCCCCGGTCCGGGAAGATCCCACATGCCATGGAGCGGCTGGGCCCGTGAGCCATGGCCGCTGAGCCTGCGCGTCCGGAGCCTGTGCTCCGCAACGGGAGAGGCCACAACAGTGAGAGGCCCGCGTACGGCAAAAAAAAAACCCCAAAAAACAAACAAAAAAAACAGACAACTAATAAGGACCTGCTGTACAGCACAGGGAACGCTTCTCAATACTCTGTAATGACGTACATGAGAAAAGAATTTTAAAAAGAGTGGATAAACGTAAATGTATAACTGATTCACTTTGCTGTTCAGCAGAAACTAACACAACATTGTAAATCAACTATACTCCAATAAAAATTAATTAAAAACAAAAATAATTAAAAAGAAGAAAAACACTGATTCACCATTGAGCTAGAAAGTTGTTGAGTGTCCAGAAGATGGCCTGTCAGGTGACAAAGGCAGCAGAAGTTGCTAAGTATCCTAAAATAAGTCAAACCGAGATGTCGATGTGAAGTCATTCAAGAGTCATGAAAGAGAATGACTGTAGCCCAAAACATATATATATATATATATATATATATATATATTTTTTTTTTTTTTTTTTTTTTTTTTTTTTTTTTGCGGTACGCGGGCCTCTCACTGTTGTGGCCTCTCCCGTTGCGGAGCACAGGCTCCGGACGTGCAGGCTCAGCGGCCATGGCTCACGGGCCCAGCTGCTCCATGGCATGTGGGATCTTCCCGGATCGGGGCACGAACCCGTGTCCCCTGCATCGGCAGGTGGACTCTCAACCACTGCACCACCAGGGAAGCCCCCAAACATATATTTTTGACAAAGGTATTAATAGCTTTCAGCTGGCTTTCAAAAGAAGCTGCTTAACTTGCAGTAGAAAGTAATTAAACCAAAGATAAAATTTCTATCCTCAAGATTATACCCTCAACCTTAAAGTTGTCGAAGCAAATCCAAATTATGTGGAGGCTTTGACAAGCATGCCAATACAAGTAGTGAACAACTGCAAGCGGCCAAGTGTCATTTAAATCAGTTGGTGAATATGGATTAAACTTAAACTTGGACTGTGAAGGTGAAGAGCAGTGTGGTGGGTCATCGTGTCAGGATAAATATATGCTGTCATAAATTAAGAATAAGTCTTCTCAATTCTGTGCATCAAAGTCCAAATAGAAATTAAAAGTTTTTGGAATTCCCTGGTGGTCCAGTGGTTAGGACTCTACCCTTCCACTGCAGGGGGCACAGGTTCGATCCCTGGTCAGGGAACTAAGATCCTACAAGGCACGTGGAGTGGCCAAAAAAAAAAAAAAAAAAAAAAGCTAAAAAAGAAAAGAAATAAAAAATTTTAACTCCACTATTTTCATGCACACTTATGTAATTTTTTTCTGAAAAGCTGTTATTGAATCAATGAATGTCTTACACTCAATGAAATAAATCAATAAATATTTGTTGAATAAGTGAAAGAACAGTAAACATTTCATAAAAGAAGAAATATGAATTCCAACAGATAGAAAAAGATGTCATTGGTAATAGCGATGAGGGACTCACTGACTATAAGCAGATAGCTTGCTGGGAGGGAGGGTATTCCACAGCTGAAAGGAGAGCAGGAGGCTCTGGTCGGAGGTGGGATTTAGGGTCTAGTCCTGGCTTTGCTGCTCACTGCCTGGATACCCTTGAGCAAGTCACAAACACTCTGAACCTCATGTTCTTCATTCCTAAGGTGGAGATGATAATATCACCTTATGCAAGTTGGTAAAAATCCTCCAAACGTTCTGTACACTGTAAAGCGCCACCCAAAGATAAGTTATGTGCTATGAGAGTTAATTGTGGTGGGACCAGAGCTAAGCTGAGCTGTTTTGTGAAAGTTCAGGCAGGGTCCCAACCCCTGGTCATCATACTGATTATAATAGTGTTGCTTTGTAACCCTTGGGTTCAAGGAGCTTCAGAATTGTTTATGTCAGATTTTCAGCATTATTTATTGATAATAATCAGACTGATGATTTACACCTGGTCTCAGTGAGACCCCACAAGAGGCCCTGCAATTGAGGAATGTAGCAGGATTATGCCTATGTGACCAGCAAGATCTTTTTTAAAGGACTCCACTTTGGGCTCCCTATTCCAAGGTGTTCCATGCACATGTTGATGGTTTGGGATCTAAGAGAGAAAGTGAGTCTGTCTTGGCTCTTACAAGAAACGGATAGTAGGACCTGGCCTTTCCAGACCTCTTGCTATGAAACAGCCTTTGGCTATGATGCATGTTCTTACTTTAATACTGTTGCTATACTGGGTTTTTTTTTTTCCCTGTAATAAATTGTAGCATTGTCATTTAGGGTCCTGTGAGTTTTTTGAGCAACCGAACCCTGTTAAACCCTTCTTAATTGCCACTATTCCTGCAGCTGGTGTCAGAAGTAGGATTTACTGAAAACCCCGACTCATTCTTTACTCAAAATATGGCTAAGGCATTATTTAAAAAGAAAAAGGATGACTCTGATAAAGCGGATGAAAATGAACAAGCTACCCTTGGTTTGAAGTAGCACAGACTGAAATGAGATACTTATTAATAATAAAACATTCTAGTGAAATCTGGAAATGAAAGAATCTGAACTTCAGGAGCTAGAATGATGAATCAGAAGGGAAATGCAAACCGACGTCAGGGCGGCTAAAAATTCAGTTCCGTGGTTGCTGCTTCGAGCAGTAGCAAAATGTGAGCAAGTTCAGAATCTCCATGGGTTGAGCTATGCCCTCTCTGGCTTGCACTATAATTTTTGATAATAAGCGAAGCCTGTGATACCCATGACAACCAAGAAGATAATTCAAGTGGGGCAAGATGACGATGGAGGGCAGGAAACCATGGAAATAAGGGATTATTCAGGGAAGGAATGGAGTCATTTTGTAGATCATTACAGACATCATCCTGATAAACCTTTGTTGAAACGACTCCTGAGAAATTTAGAACAAGGGGCAGTGTCTCTTCTTTGAACACTGCTGACCAGAGGGGGAATATTTGGGCCACCCCCCATTCTCTGTTGGCTAAAACCTTTGTGAGGATGGTTCATGGGGAAGCCCCGTAGATTAACAGAATAGATGAAGAGAAGGGTCCGTCATACATATCCAAAGAAAGACAATTTTACTGCTCCTCCCTTTGTCCACACATACTGAAGCTGCAGAAGCACTGCAGGTGCAGGCAGGATTGGGCTATCTATATAATTGTAGACCAAGTCACCTGGGCTAAGACCAAAACCATAATGGAAGGAATCCCACTGGCATTAGCACCATGTATGACTTTGCTATTGAGACCACAAGAGAATGTAAAAGAGGCAACCTCAAATTCTTTATCCCAATGACCACATAGGGAATTTCAAAATTAAAAAAAAAAGTTAGATGGTGTAGGCACTTTGGAAAACAGACTGGCAGTTCCTCAAAATGTTAAACATAGAGTTCATATCTGACCCTGCAATTCCACTCCTAGAGACTCAGCAGAATGGAAAACCTGTCGACACAAAAATGTGTACACAAATGTTCACAACAGCATCATCATAGCCAAAAAGTGGAAAAAGCCCAATGTTTACCAGCTGATGAATGGATAAACAAAATGTGCTATCTCCATGTAATGGAACATTATTCACCCATAGAGGGTTAGGAAGTATAGATACATGGCATAATACAGATGAATCTTGAAAACATATTAAGTGAAAGAAGCCAGTAACAAAAGACCACATATTATATGATTCCATTGACATGAAATGTCCAGAACAAGCAAATCTATGGAGACAGAAACTAGATTAAAAGTTGCCTAAGGTGGGAGGCGACTGGAGGGTGATAACTAAAGGGGAGTTCCTTTGGGGGCAATGAAAATGTTAAAAAATTAACTGTGGTAATGGTTGCACAACTCTGTGAATATACTGAAAACCACTGAACTGTACACCTTAATTGGAAGATTGTATGGTATATGAACTATATCTCCCTAAAACTGTTTTTAAAGAGATTAGGACTGGACTTCCCTGGTGGCGCAGTGGTTAAGAATCCGCCTGTCAACGCAGGGGATACAGGTTCGAGCCCTGCTCCGGGAAGATCCCACATGCCGCGGAGCAATTAAGCCCATGCGCCACAACTACTGAGCCTGCGCTCTAGAGCCCACATGCCACAACTATTGAGCCCACGTGCCACAACTACTGAAGCCTGCGCACCTAGAGCCCGTGCTCCGCAACAAGAGAAGCCACGACAATGAGAAGCCCATGCACCGCAATGAAGAGCAGCCCCTGCTCGCCGCAACTAGAGAAAGCCCATGCGCAGCAACGAAGACCCAACACAGCCAAAAATAATTAATTAATTAATTAATTAAAAATAAATAAATTAAAAGATTAGGACTTTACAAAAGAAAGAAAATCAAAACAAGAAAGGGAGTAAGTTTTCAGGCTCTAATCATGGGAAAATCCTTAGACAGTTAATGTTTAAATGAAAATAAAATAGGAAGAAATTGACAGAGTGCCATCGAAACCTTGAGAGAAATGTTATGGGAATCTGAGTTTCCCACAACTGTCTCCTCAAAGCCCCTAGGATGTAAAATCCCAAGGCTTAGAGAAATTTCAGAAAGAAAAAGTTTCCAATGAGCCTACAGCATTGAGTTCCAAAATACCCACTTTTAATATAAAGGCAGTCGTTCTTTGTCCCATACTTGCAAATTTTCCTTAAGATCGAGATTATTTCAAATTTTAAAATAATTGACGGGGCTTCCCTGGTGGCGCAGTGGTTGAGAGTCCACCTGCCGATGTAGGGGACACGGGTTCGTGCCCCGGTCCGGGAAGATCCCACATGCCGTGGAGCGGCTGGGCCCGTGAGCCATGGCCGCTGGGCCTGCGCGTCCGGAGCCTGTGCTCCGCAACGGGCGAGGCCACAGCAGTGAGAGGCCCGCGTACCACAAAAAGAAAAAGTAATAATAATAATTGACATTTCTTATTAAAAAAAAAATCAAGGCCATGATGGAGGAAGAAGATTGACATAAAGGCTGGGGTCTCTTAACTCCCTGTGGGGTTCCTAAGGCCTTTACCCATGTGTGGATGAAATGACCAGGGGTGGAAGAATAAGTTTTCTAATTCTGTTGGGCACAGGAGCAGCTGCAGTACTGCCTAGGCCTGCTCATGAGCCCCTTAGGGGCAACAGAATTAATCTAGGGGGCTATGAGGATGCTACTGAGAGTGATCAAAATTGAAGTCTGGTTAAAAGTTGGAATATGTGAATTTTTTTTTAATGTACACTGTGGTGGTGTCTCCCTTACCCACTATGATCTTATAGTGGAACTGGGGTGGGGGGAGCCATGATAGAGAAATCTTCATAGGAGTCTTCCCTGCTGTACCCAGTTTTCTTTTTCAATATTAGACCTGTAGTCTTTGCACTGGAACTACAGTTAAGGGCTCCAGAGGCTGGAATATTTCCTGGCTAGATACCACGTCTATTAATTTGGACCTAACTGCAGGAATTCCAAAGGGATTGATGGGACTGATGGTCCATTCCCCACACCCTGCCACGTTGGAGATGACTGTTGAAATGCCTAGTGGATGGGATAGTTGTATTTCTCTGCACTTATCCAATCAGAACCTTGAGATGACAAGAAGCAGAGGCCCTTCTGTGTTTCGTCCTGTTGCTGCCACCCATACAACTTGCCCAGTGGGAAACCAGAGGGTCCTGCTTCAGAGGGGGAAAACAAGTGGATTGAAATTAATGATATATGGAAGAAGATGAGATTGCTGCTGAGGGAGAGGGAGAGAATAAATTGCTGTTAATCTGATGACTTGTGAGAAGCTTAGAGCAAGAGAATAAATATGGTCTCTTAGTTCTCACTCCCAGGATCCTTGGGGCAAAGGACCTCTTTACCAAAACCTCTTCCAACAAGCGATCTAACCGCTGTGAAACACAGTTTGGCCTCAGAAAGTTAAACATAGAATTATCGTATGACCCAGCAATTCTCCTCCTAGGTACACATCCAGAAGAATTAAAAGCAGGAATTAAACAGATACTTGTATATCAATATTCATCACACCATTATCTGCAAGAGCCAAAATGCAGGAACAACCTAAATGTCTACCAACGGATGAATAAAGAAAATGATATATACATACAATGGAATATAATCTTAAAAAGGAATGAAGTGCTGACACATGCTACAACACGATGAGCCTTGAAAACATTATGGTCAATGAAATAAGCCAGACACACAAGAATACATACTGTATGATTTCACTTACATGAAGCCACTAGGATAGGCAAATTGATTAAGACAGAGAGTAGAATAGAGGTCACTAGGGGCCCCCGCGGGGGTGGGGAGTGAGGAGTTACTGTTTGATGGGTACAGAGTTTCTGCTTGGGATGATGAACAAGTTCTAGAAATGGGTAGTGGTGATGGCTGCACAACACTGTGAATGTACTTTAATGCCACTGAATTATACACTTGAAAATGGTCGATTTTATGTTATGTATACATTCCACCAAATTAAAAAAACAAGTGAGCTGACAGCATATGGTACCTCGTGAACTTCTGGGGTGGTCTGTGTCCTCACAACGGATGCACAGGCGGGAGGCCTGACCGTGTGACCATCTGGACCAGGACAAGTGTGGCTATGCCTGTGAGTTCCCATCTTCTCTATGTATGTTAGTATGCTGGATCTGTGTTGGGAAGCAGCCTGTGGGAACATTTCCCTGGTTAAACTCAGAGTATACCAATCAATGATGATCTGAACGAACACTACATGGTCATTCTGTAAACCTAAAACTGTCCTTTAAAAAAAAGTTTATTTAAAAAATTGTGTGGGTATTGGGACTTCCCTGGTGGTCCAGTGGCTAAGACTCCGTGCTCCCAATGCAGGGGGCATGGGTTCGATCCCTGGTCAGGGAACTAGATCCCACATGCCACAACTAAGAGTTCGCATGCCGCAACGAAAGATCCTACGTGCTGCAACTAAGACCTGGTGCAGCCGAATACATAAATAAATATTTCAAAAATAAAAATAAAAATTTGTGTGGTTATTAATTGTGTTGATGAAGGTTTAAGGAAAGTACCAAAATATAAAGGTAGAAGGTTATCCGCTACAGGACCCATCTGTCATTATGTGTAAAAATAGCTCTCTCGTTGTGGATGGAAAAAACATAAGGAAGTGGAGGGGCAATTGGGACATTTGAATCACTGACAAAAGGAAAAGAATTAGGTATAATTTGGTGGGCCTACCTTCCTGAGAATGAAAAGCCAGAAATGCACACAGATGGTTATGAGGAACACTGCGCCATATGCAAACCACAGTGTATTTAGGAATATAGTCAATAACTATGTAATATCTTTGTATGGTGACAGAGGACAGCTAGACTTACCGTGGTGATCATTTTGAAATGTATAGAAACATCGAATCACTATGTTGTGTACCAGGCACTAACATAGTGTTGTAGGTCAATTATACTTCAAAAACAAACTCATAGGGCTTCCCTGGTGGCGCAGTGGTTGAGAGTCCGCCTGCCGATGCAGGGGATACGGGTTCGTGCCCCGGTCTGGGAAGATCCCACATGCCGTGGAGCGGCTGGGCCCGTGAGCCATGGCCGCTGAGTCTGCGCGTCCGGAGCCTGTGCTCCACAACAGGAGAGGCCACAACAGTGAGAGGCCCGCGTATCACAAAAAAAAAAAAAAAAAAAACAAACTCATAGAAAAAGGGATCAGATTTGTGGCTACCAGAGGCAAGGGTTGGGGGAGGGGCATTAAGATGAAGGAGGTCAAAAGGTACAAACTTCCAGGTATAAGATAAATAAGTACTAGGGATATAATGCACAATATGATAAATATAATTAACACAGCTGGATGTTATATATGAATGCTGAGAGTAAATCCTAAGAGTTCTCATCACAAGGAAAAAAATCACTTTTTTCTATTTCTTTAATGTTGTATCTATACCAGATGATGCCTGTTTGCTAAACTTATTGTGGTATCATTTCATGATGTGTGTACATCAAATCAGTATGCTGTACACCTTGAACTTATACAGCACCATATGTCAATTATAATTCAATAAAACTGGAAGAAGAAAACAAAGTCTATTTAGGAGGGAGTACTCCATTGATCTTACCCTGGGGGGACTCCACATTTTCGAGTTTCATGTTTATTTCCTAACTGTACTAAAGCAATTAGTGCTCAATGGCTACCACATGTCTGAGGGTTGAAAGAGCCCTGGGAATATAAGGAACTGGGCTAGGCGTAGTTGGCCAGGTGGAAATCACTCTGAATGAGGATTCAAACAGACTGATGAAAAAGGCCTCGGAGCACACGTTGCCTCAAAGGCATCCTATTCCAGGAGGAAGGACCGGGGTGTGTGAGCTTCCCACAGTGGGAACAGCTGGCATATCAACACAGCTGGGTCCGTGTCAGGGCGACCCAGGCACAATGGCCAGGAATTCTCGTAGCAGAAGCCCAGGCTCTGCACTTACAGGAGAGGCATCTCAGTGGATGGAATTTTTACTGGCAAATGCAACCTATCAGAGTGCCACGACTTTGGTCCCACAGCTGAGTGCTAACCATTTTTTCCCTAAAATCCAAGTCACAGGTATTGGACAGATTTTAAACCAGACCAGAGTGCTCCCCACTGCAAACACCTGGGCCCTGTCGAGGGATTCCTCCTACTGGGAACCAATATCTGTCAAAGCACATGACCCAAGAAAAGGAGATTGGTTATATCCTCAAAATGCTTGGAACCTGAAATAACAGAGACAAAGACTCTAACCTATACTCCCATGAGAAATAATATACGGTACATGAGAAAAGGTAGATTTTGTTGGGAGGGGCAAAAAAATCAATGATAGATCGTCACGGATCAGGGAGGAAAAGAACAGTCAAGTATAAAAAAGTCTGTGCTAGGGGCTTCCCTGGTGGCGCAGTGGTTGAGAGTCTGCCTGCCGATGCAGGGGACATGGGTTCGTGCCCCAGTCTGGGAAGATCCCACATGTCGCAGAGCGGCTGGGCCCGTGAGCCATGGCCGCTGAGCCTGTGCGTCTGGAGCCTGTGCTCTGCAACGGGAGAGGCCACAACAGTTAGAGGCCCGCGTACCGCAAAAAAAAAAAAAAAAAAAAAGTCTGTGCTGGTATTACTGGATGGAGCAGCTGTCTGTTTAAGGGAATACCAACCCCTCAAATGATTGCAAACATTGGGAATCTGTGTGCACATTTGGACTCTACATGAACAGGGTCCCTGTGCCCAGGTGTTCTGTGCTCATACAGTGACAGCCTTTGGCTGTGATACCTTTCCTTACATTAATATCTGTTGCTATCTTGTACCCTTTTCCTGAGACAAACTCTAGATTTGTAAGCATTGCCATTTTGAGTCCTGTCATTTTGGGTCTTTAGCAATTCAAACCTGTTTAACTACCACCGTTGGGGCAATTTTCCTGCACTAAAAATCACAGTCTCCTGATGGGTGCGTATCCCCTCTTTGGTATTCCCAAACGCTAAAACCCGAATCTAGTCACCAGGAGATGATCAAACAAATCCAGGATGAGGGACATTCTGTAAAACATCAAGCCCACACTCTTCAAATGTATCAATGTCATGAAAAACAAAAAACAATCCTTTCACAATGTTTATGTATGTCGAATCAACCTGATGTACACGTTAAACATCTTACAATTTTATGTGTCAATTACACCTCAATAAAGCTGGGAAAACAAACCCAAACAAATAAGGCTATGCAATTGTTTAAAGGAGACTAGAGACATGACTGCTAAATGAGTGATTAATCCTGCACAGGAAACTGGATTAAAAAAAAAAGTCTATTAAAGACATTATTTGGAGAATTTGGAGTTGGTCTGTTTATTGCCTCAAGGTTAAATTTCTGTTGTTATGTAAAAGGCTGTCCTTATTCTTCGGAGATATGTATCTAATGTATTTAGGGATATTAAATTATTATACCTGCACCTAACTCTCAAATACTGTAGCCAGAGAGTGATTACATGTGCATGGTGGGGGGACAGGCAGCAGGGGAGAAAGAGAAAGAGGAAGGGAGAGAGGGAGGGAGGGAGGGAGAGAGAGAGGAGCGCACGCAAATGCAGCAAAATGTTAAGGATTGAATCAAGGAGAAGGGCACGTAGGTTGTTTATTATCGTATTCTTGCAATATTTCTGTAGATTTGACACTTTTCAAAATAAAAAATTTAGGAGGAAAAATAACAATTACTGTACTACATTAGGCCAGAGTCAACAAACTTTTTAGCAAAAAATATTTTAGGCTTTACGGGCCATGGGGTCTCTCCTGTAACTGTTCATCTCTGCCATGCAGCATGAAAGCAACAGAATGAATGGGAGTGGCTGTGTTCTAATAAAACTTTATTTACAAAAGCAGTTGGTGGGCCAGATTTGGCTGCCGGCCATGTTTTCTGACCCCTGCTTTAGGCTGTGAGAAACTCAAGGCTGCATCCCATGGTCGACTGGAAATTCATGGCTGAAAGTGACAAATTCTCTTAAAACATGAATCAAATATTACAGCTTGAAATGCTGTAATCCTAATTGCCTAATAACTAAGAACCTCTCAGCCATGTCCCACTTAAAAAATTCTCTCCCCTTCAACTTTTCTCTAATAAAATCTCTTCAAATCTCATTATCTTCCTGAAGCCCAAGGTCTAAAGCACCAATGCCTACCATCCTCTCCCTTCTCAGTTCTCTGGGGAGAGTTGGTATAAAATGGTGCTTTGAAGTGGGAACTCTGTGCAGGTGTAAAACGGGGTGGCTGCTATGAAAAACAGTACGGTGGTTCCAAAGAATTAAAAAGAGACCCACCATATGATCCAGCACTTCTGGGTATACATATTAAAAAAATAGAATCAAGATATTGAAGAGATACCTGCACTGCCGTGTTCACTGCAGCACTATTCACAATCGCTGAGACGTGGAAACAACCTAAACGTCCACCGACAAATGAATGAATAAAGAAAATGTGTATACAAACGATGGAATGCTACTTAGCTTTAAAAAAATAAGGAAATTCTGTGCAAGCTATTATATATAAAACAGATAAACTACAAGGTCCTACTATATAGCCCGGGGAACTATATTCAATATCCTGTGATAAACCATAATGGAAAAGAATATGAAAAAGAATGTATATATATGTATAACTGAATTGCTTTGCTGTATAGTAGAAATTAACACAACACTGTAAATCAACTATACTTCAATAAAATAAATTAAAAATAAAAAAGATTTTTTTCAAAAAAGGGAAGTTCTGCAATATGGGACATGGATGGACCTTAAGGACATTATGCTAAATGAAATAAGCCAGACACAAAAAGACATGTACTGCCTGATTCTACCTCCAGGTGGTACCTAAAAGAGCCAAACTCATAAAATCGAAGATGGGAAACGGAGGTTACCAGGGCCTGGGGAAATGGGAGATAGGGAGTTATTCATCAATAGGCGTAAAGTTTCAGTTAAGCAAGATGAAGAATAAGCTCCAGAGATCTGCTGTGCAACACTACCTAGAGTCAAAAATCACGTACAAAATTTAACAAAAAATTGTTCAGAGGATAAATCTCACGTTAAAAGGATAGATCTCACGTTAAGTGTTGTTACGACAATAAAAAGTGAAAAAAAAAAAAAAACAACTAAAAAGAGTGGGGCTTTGGAGCTAGAGGCCTGGATTTGAATCCTGGCTTCCCACTTCAGCTCTGTGATCTCGGGCAAGACACTCACATCTCTGTGCATCAGCTTCCTTTTCATGCCTCAGGGTAATAGTAATACTTACCCGCAGGGTACCTGAGAAGATTAAATGTATTGTTCTAGGTGAAGCACTTAGCACAGTGCCTAGCACCGTATTAAGCACTAATTAAGGCTATCTATTACTATTCCTGCTAGACTAGGTTTATTAGACACATTCAAGAAGTAATACATTTTACAGGCTTGCTTAAGGGTACCTTGTACATAACAGCTGAATACATGTGAGATGCTATAATTACTCCACTGGGCAGTTATATCCACATTTGGTGCTTTGTCACTTTCGATGTATCTTACACTCATTTAAGTCTTGAGCTATTTGACTTCTCATATTTTTACAGCTTCCTATTTCTACTGGATTGTAAATAGGCTGAAGGCAAAGTCCAGGACATGTGCCTTTTTACAGTCCCACCAGCACTGTTCTATATATGTAGCCTGGACTCCACCTATATTTAGGGCAGAGAATTAATATGGTTTAAAGGAAGACCCTTCCACAGACTACCTCGTCCAGCCCCCTGCTGACTGGTTCACTTAAACACACAGAAAGGGTTCATTTCAGAATGAGTCACTCTTATTTACAAAGTACTAAGAAAAAGTTTCCACTTGAAATAGTGACCGTGTACATCACCCCCTCACTTTCCAAATCAGGAGAAAATGACCAGACTCCTCCTGCATCCCGCCTGTCCACCACCCAGAGCAGATGCCACCAGAATTTCAGGTTATTTCTGACGACAGACTCTTCTTAGTGCTTAGAGGAGATTCCTCTATATTTAAGAATGCTTACCAGTCTTCCGGCTGCCACTCCAAATCCAAGAAACTAGATTTCTTTCAGCTTCACTGACTTTTTATTAAGGGAACAAGCAATTTTCCTCTGGCAGGGAAACCATGCAGCAGGTGTGTACTTCTGTAGAGGAAATTTAAACCAGATACCTATCCCTGCAGACAACTCATTATTCTTTTAAAGAGAGGCAGGCCTTAGAACCTTCCAAGAGGGTGATGCCACCCCTAGAGGTGGCATTCTGTATTGGCAACCACTGGGAGGTTGCCTGGGAAACCCTGTTCAGAGACAGCTGTGTCACTTTTAAAACAAACTTCTCCCTTTACGAGCTAATGTGTATTATTACAATTCTGTGTCATGCAGTGGTTTGGAGCTTTTGTTTTTATACTCTGAGAATAATTTTTTCCTGTTTTCTGATGACTAAACAACCATGGTATTGTATAAAGTTAGGAAAACTTAGAAAACATTAAAAAGGAAAATTAAAACCATCTGTAATCCCCTAACCCAATGGTAACTACTGATGAGATTTTGCTGTATTTCTTTTTTTTCTCTAGCATTGCTTGGGATTTTAAAACAAATTTGGAACTATGCTTAATATTATGCAAGGATAGCTATCTTCATAATTATTCTTTAATTAAAACATTCCCCTCTACACACTTTAAACACTGAATTTTTTAACTTCTGTACTTAATATTTTTATATAAATTTTTAAAAATTATTTTCTTAGCATAGCTTTATAGAAATAGGATTATTGTGCCAGAAAAGTAAAAAGATTTTTAAGGCTCTTGACACGCAGCCCTGATCTGCTCTCGGCAAATGTTATAACTTGTGCTTTCATCAATGAGGTACATTTCTCTGGACATTCATAGTCATAAAATGCTATATTTGCCATAAGATGTTCACCTTTGCCGATTTGACAAGAAAAACATTAATTTTGTTATTGAATTATTTTCTATTTCTTTGATTATTAATGAGGTTTAATATTTTTCATCTGTTGTCCGTTTTTAAGTCTAAATGGTGAATTGTTCATGTCCTTTGTTGTATTTTTAAATGTTTGAATTTTCTTACATTTTCTTATTTGAAAAAGTACTTAATTTGTTTTTCATATTTGTATTGGTAATTTGTCTTTCTTTTTCTCCCCCAGCTTCATGGTGATATAATTGACATATCACATTGTGTAAGTTTAAGGTGTACAACATGATGATTTGATACAATATGAATATTGTGAAATGATTACAATACAGTTAGTTAACACATCCATCACTTCACATAATGACCCTTTTTTTTTGGTGAGAATATTTAAAATCTACTCTCTCAGTAACTTTCAAGTATACAATACAGCATTGTTAACTATAATCACTAAGCTTTACGTTAGATCCTCAGAACTTATTCATCTTATAACTGGAAGTTTGTACCCTTTGACTGACATCTCCCCATTTCCCCCAGCTCTCAGCCTCTGGCGCCCACTGACTCTTTCTATGAATTCAGCTGTTTTAGATTCAAATATAAGTGAGATCATACAGTATCTGTCTTTCTGACTTATTTCACTTAGTATAATACCCTCAAGGTTCATCCATGTTGTTGCAAATGACAGGATTTCCTTTTTTTAAAAAAATTTTTTTATTTATGTGGCTTTGTCGGTCTTAGTTGCGGCCCGCAGGATCTAGTTCCCTGACCAGGGATTGAACCTGGGCCCCTTGCATTGGGAATGCGAGTCTAAACGACTGCACAGCCAGGGAAGTCCCAGGATTTCCTTTTTATGACCAAATAATATTCCATTGTGTATATGTGCCACATTTTCTTTATCCATTGATTCTTTGTTGGCCACTTACCTTGTTTACATGTATTAGCTATTGTGAATAATGCTGCAGTGAACTCAGGAGTACAGGTATCTCTTCAAGATGCTAATTTCATTTCCTTCACATCTATACCCAGAAGTGGAATTGCTGGATCATAAAGTAGTTGTATTTTTAATTCTTTGAGGAACCCCATACTATTTTCCATGGTGACTGAACCAATTTACATTCCCTCCAGCAGTGAACAAGGGTTCCCTTTTCTACACATACTTGCTAACACATATTTGTCTTTTTAATAACAGTCATTCTAACAGGTATGAGATGAAAGCTCATTGTGGTTTTGACTTGCATTTCCCCAATGATTAATGATGTTGAGTACCTTTATGTATCTTTTGGCCATTTGTATGTCCACTTCTGAAAAATGTCTATTCAGGTTCTCTGCCCATTTTTGTTGTTGTTGTTGAATTGTTTGGTTCTTTTTTTTTTTTTTGGCAATTGAGTTGTATGAACTTTTTATGTATTTTGGATATTAACTCTTTATCAAATATATGATTTACAAATATTTTCTCCTATTCCATTGGTTGCTTTTAATTTTCTTGATGGTTTCCTTTGCTGTGTACACGCTTCTTCATTTGAGGTAGTCCCTCTTGTTTATTTTTGCTTTTGTTGCCTTTGCTTTTGGTGCCAAATTCAAAAGATCATCACCAAGACCAATGTCAAAAAGCTTACCCCTATGTTTTCCTCTGGGACTTTTATGGTTCAGCACTATGTTCTTTCCCCATTGAATGGCCTTGTATATATCTTCTTTGGTTAAGTTTCTTTTCAAGACTTTTGCCCATTTTCTAACTGAATTCTTTTTAAACTGTTGAGTTCAGAGTGTTCTTTGTATATTTACCATGGATATTAGTTATTTGTTGAACATGTAATTTGCAAATATTTTTCTTTCAGTCTCTAGCTAGTCCTTTAACTCTATTAACAGGGTCTTTCATACAGCAAAAGTTTTAAATTTTGATTTAAGTTTTATCAATTTTTTTCTTTTATGGATTATGATTCTCTTGGCCTCGCCCTAAGGTTCCAAAGATTTTCTTCTGTTTTCTTCTAAAAGTATTATAGAAATTATAACGTATATTTAGGTGGAAGTTCTTTTTTTTTTTGCCAATGGATGTCCAATTGCTACAGCACCATTTGTTGAAAGTCTGTCCTTCTTCCATTTAATTGCTCTTACACCTCTGTCAAATATCAGTTGGAAAAAATCAATTGGTCATACTTGTATGTGTCCATTTTGTGTTCTTTATTCTTTTCCATTGATCTATGTGTCTATCCACTAATATTGTACTGTCTAGATTACTATAAATATATAGCAAATCTTAAAATTGGATAGAGTGATTCCTCCCACTTTATTCTTCTTTTTCAAATTTCTTTTAGCTGTTCTAGTTCATTTGCCATTTCATTTGAATTTTAGAATAAGCTCATCTATATCTATAAAAAATTTTGCTAGAATTTGATAGGAATTACATTAAACCTATAGAAGTTTGGGGAGAATTGCTATCTTTACTATGTTGAGTATTCCAATCTATGAACACAGTATGTCTCTCCATTTATTTAGCTCTTTTTTGATTTCTTCATCAGCATTTTGCAGTTTTCAGCATTGATGTCCAGAACATGTATTATTATATTTATACCTTAATAAATTGTTTTTTGAACATTTATAAATAGTAGTGTGTTTTATACTTGATTCTACCTGTTCACTGCTGGCATACATACATATATTTTTTGTATCTGCATAACTTAATTTTTATTTAAGCAAAAGAAATCAACTTTTAGCATCCACTTTCACTGCAAAGTGCCTATTTAACTTCCATTTATGTTTGTATTCTTTGCTAACATATTTCTTTTTTTAGCAAATATTTATTCCTATAAATATCTTAGCAAAATCACCAGGGGAACTTTAAGAAAACAAAAGGAAAGCTGCTAAAATTATGCTCAGTGCATTTTCCTTAAAGCACATCAACTTTTAGTATCCTGAAGTCAAGACAGAATTTTTTTTTTTTTTTTTTTTTTTTTTTTTTTTTTTGCAGTACGCGGGCCTCTCACTGTTGTGGCCTCTCCCGTTGCGGAGCACAGGCTCCGGACGTGCAGGCTCAGCAGCCATGTTTCACGGGCCCAGCCACTCCGCGGCATGTGGGATCTTCCCGGACTGGGGCACGAACCCGTGTCCCCTGCATCGGCAGGCGGACTCTCAACCACTGCGCCACCAGGGAAGCCCAAAACCCACTTTTTTTTTTTTTTTTTTTTTTTTTGCGGAAGACAGAAATCTTAATGCCACAATTCAGCCTGGAGGATTTGTCCGAAAAAAATTTTAGGTGCTAACAATGAGATCCATAGCTGCCATTCTGATATTTTAAAGCTTTATGAAAACACAACTCACCATAAAATTCATCCTTTTGAAGTGTACAATTCAATGTTTTGAGTATATTCACAAAGTTGTGGGAAACCCTTACCACTATCTAATTCCAGATCATTTTCATCACCCCCGAAAGAAACCTTGTATCTCTTAGCAGTCACTCCCATTCTCCCCTCCACCCAGCCCCGGACAACCTCATCTCCTTTCTGTCTCTATGAATTTGCCTATTCTGGACATTTCATATAAATGGAATCATACAATATGTGCTATTTTATGTCTGGCTTCTTTCCCTCACCATAATGTTTTCAAAGTTTATCAATGCTGTAGAATGTATTAGTATTTCATTCTTTTTTTAATGGCCGAATAGTATTCCATTGAATGGATATACCATTTTTGTTTATCCATTCATCACCTAATGGGCATTTAGCATTTTTCTACGTGATTTTAGATTTTAAAAATTAAACTTTTTGAGATCATCATTGATTCACATGTAGGAGTAAGAAATAATAGATTCCTCCAGTGGTAACGTCTTGCATAATTATGGGACAATACCACAACCAGGAAATTTACACTGCAATACACTGTTTTTTTACAGATTTCACCAGTTTTGCCTAATATTGTGGTTTAGCTCTAGGCAATTTTATCACATGTGTACATTTGTGTAATCACCCCTGCAGACAAGACACAGATCGATTCCACACCAAAGAATCCATTGTGCTGCTCTCTTATGATAACATTCAGCTCCCTTCTCACCCTATTCTGAATCCCTGTAAACCACTAATCTGTTCCCCATCTCTATAACTGTCATTTTAAATTATATATTTTAAAAATTATGTGTATAAATGGACTCATACTATATGTAACCCTCTGAGATTGTTTTTTTTTTCCACTCAGTATATATCCTTTGAGATCCATCCAAGCAGTTTTTTCGGTAGTTCATTCTTTTTATTACTGAATAGTGTTCCATTGTATGAATGTACCACACTTTGTTTAATCATTCATCTGTTGAAGGATATTTGGATTGTTTCCAGTTTGGAGTTAACATGAATAAAGGCGTGATGAGCATTTGTGTATATGCCTTTGTGTGAATGTAAGTTTTCACTTCTCTGGGATAAAAGTCCAACAATGCAGTTGGTGGGTTGTATGATAATTACATGTTTGGTTTATAAGAAGTTAACTATTTTCCAGAGTAGTTTTACTATATTAGATTTCCATCAGGATTGTATGAGTGATTCACTTTCTCCACATCATTGTCAGCATTTCCTTCTAGGCACCATGGTTTCTGATGAGAAATCCAATGTCATGCAAGTCATTGCTCCATTATAGGTAATGTGTCCTTGCTAACTACTTTTAAGATTTGTTTGCCTTTAATTTGGAGAAGTTTGTGATGTGTCTTTCTTTGCATGGATTTCTTTGGATTATCTTGTTTGCGGTTCACTCAGCTTCTTGAATCTATAGGTTTATGCCTTTGGCCAAATTTGGTAAACTTTCAGACACTATTTAATATTTTTTTAGCCATAGACGTTTTCTCCTCTCCTTCTGGGACTCCGATGACAAGAATGTTAGATCTCTCATTATTGTCCCAGAGGCCCCTGAGGCTATCACTTTTTAATTTCAGTCTATTTTGTGTTTAGCAGATTGGGTAATTTCTATTGATCTATCTTCAGTTCGCAAATTCATTTCACTGTCATCTCCCTTCTGATATGTAGCCCATCCGTGAGGTTTTGGGTTTTTTAAAAATTCCACTTGTTGTAGTTTTCGGTTCTAACATTTCCATTTGTTTGGGTTTTTTTAAGATTTTATTTATTTATTTACTTATTTATTTGCGCCGGGTCTTAGTTGAGGCAGGCAGGCTCCTCAGTTGCGGCTCCAGGGCTCTTAGTTGTGGCTTGCCGGCTCTTTAGTTGCGGCACGTGGGCTCCTTAGTTGTGGCATGTGAACTCTTAATTGCGGCATGTATGTGGGATCTAGTTCCCCAACCAGGGATCTAACCCGGGCCCCCTGTATTGGAAGCACGGAGTCCTATCCACTGTGCCACCAGGGATGTCCCCTTATTTCTTCCTTGTATCTTTGTTTTGCTGGGACTTTCTCATTGTTTCTTTCCTTCCCCAGTCCTGGATTCAGGCTTTTCTCCAAGGAGCATGCTGAATCAGGGGTGGCCGAGAGGTCTGTCCTCACCACCAACTCCCTCCCAAATGGCCAGCTAGCTAACAGCCAGATGCACCTTCATGCCCTGGCCCAAGACACCACAGGCATGCACACCCAGCCCCAACCATTCCTGAGTGCCCAGGCCTTGGCTAGAGTGTCCACAGGGTGGGAGCAGGGAGACCAAGAACCCAGCCTGGGGTTTGAGAAGGGGGAGACAGGACTGTGCATGAGTTAGACTCCAAGCCCCCATCAGGCTCCACTGTCCCATCAGGCTTCACTTGAAAGCACAAATTCAAAGATAAAATTAAGAATTCCAAAATGGCCAAGATAGAGCATTAAAGTCCAAGTGCAGGGAACTTCTGGGCACAAGCCCTGTGTATGTTTATTCTTTTGTTTCTCACTCAATTTTGTAATTTTGTTTCATATAAACGCTAAAAGCTCGTGTTACTTATAGGTGATTTATATTTGTTCCTATTGTGAATAAAATTTTCCCATTATAATTTGCTAACTGGCTAGTAATGAGAATATAGAAAAGTCATTTTTTAGTTACTTTTTTTTTTTTTTTTTTTGCGGTACGCGGGCCTCTCACTGTTGTGGCCTCTCCCGTTGCGGAGCACAGGCTCCGGACGCGCAGGCTCAGCGGCCATGGCTCACGGGCCCAGCCGCTCCGCGGTATGTGGGATCCTCCCAGACTGGGGCACGAACCCATGTCCCCCGCATCGGCAGGCAGACTCCCAACCACTGCGCCACCAGGGAAGCCCTTTTAGTTACTTTTGATCGCTATTTTAGTATTTCTTATCTCACCACTTAGTAAAATTTAATAAAGTTTCAGTATCAGTTCTTAGGTTTTCTACATATAAAAGTCATGTACAAGTAACAGCGATCACTTGAGCACTTAGCATTGCTAGGTACTCTTCTAAGTCATTTAATCCTCACAACCCTTTGAAGCAGGTACCATTATTACCCCCATTTCACAGATGAGGAATGTGAAACATGAGAGGCTTGCCCACGGCCAAAGAGCTAATAAGTAAGTGGCAGAGTCTAAATTCAAAACCAAATCCAAGCCTTTTAGCTGGAGTCCATGTCCTCAAACACCATGCTATAATAACCCTATATTGATTAGATTAACCCCCTTTATTTCTGTCTGAAGACTAAGTGACTTTTTCTGACTGCGTCAGAAAAAGGCTAATTGTAGGGACAGCAAACATCCTTCTCTTGTTCTTAATTTTAATTAATTTAATGCCTGTTTCATTTTTAAGTATGATAATGATGGCTGTGGCTTAAAAGGGAAACCTTTATAACATGAGAATACTAATAATGTATATTTTCCTAAGATGAAGAACCAAGAATTAACCTATTTGGAAGAGGAATGGATCAGGAAACTTTATTGATAAGGACTTCTGTTCCAAAAGTTTATTCTAATCATATTTATAGTACATAAAATATCAATACTTTCTTGTTGAGAAAACAGAAACTCTGGCCATAGTACTGATGCTGACTTAAGAGAAATATAAGAGTCCAAATATGAAGAACTCAACCAATATGAGATATATACAAAAAAAACAGTTCAACAATTTACTTTAAACATAGGTAAGAAGTCGAGAAGACAGCTTTTTGGGGAGGCTGATATGCATTTTATTTAACAAACATAATGTACAATGACTAAAAGAACGGTATATTCCCAGGAGAATTAAGAGTGTGGGTACCTGGATTAGCACCTAGAAAGTACATAGAAAAGAAAAAAGAGGAAAGCTTTCTACGAAGACCATCTGGGCCCAGGTTTCTATGAGCAGATTCTCCCTGTATTTGATGGTAACTCATTACATTCCAAGTCAGCTTGGCTATCAGCTGACTCAGTTAACTGCTTCATGTCTTCAGTGCTTTAGGACAATAGATGTGTCAATGTGATGGATTTTATATGTTAATTTAAGTAAAGGGTGAAAAGTTTTATACCCACCCCAGTTTTATTCCAAAAATACTGCACTACAGATTTGTGGTACACCATTAGAAAGATACTGGAAAAGCAAAGGAAGCTTTCTTAACTGCTTGTGTGATGTTATCTTGTTCAAAAATGGTGCCCTGGGAATTACAATTTCACAGGTACACTGAGAATCTGTCGAAATCACTGAATGCAAGGAGGATTGTAATGGTGTATTTAGGTTATGAAAGGTTCCATTAGGATTAGAAAAGGTTCCACGCTGCCAGGGGCTGTAAAGCCTCACTGAATAAGCTATCAGTTCACGTTATATTGTGCATTTAGTGCAATATTCTTTGGTTACATCATATTACCCACCAGGAGGAAAACTCCTTTGCTTACAAAGTAGATCAGTAGTTCCTAACTGGGGGCAATTCTGTCCCCCAGGAGACATTTGGCAATGTCTGGAGACGATTTTTCACAACTGGGGGGGTTGCTACTAGCATCTAGTGGGTGTAGAGGCCACGGACACCGCTAAACACCCTACAATGCATGGGGCGGCACTCAAACAAAAAAATCCTCAGGCTCCAAATAGTACCGAGGTTGAGAAATCCTGAAAGACGCTTATATGATGTGTGTCTGGGTTGTCCATAAAATCAAAATTACACCATGGAGGCAGAAAGGCCCCCCTGCACTTTAAAGCTCAGAGGGATTCCCCATCAGCTCTCATCTGCAGAGACCTATTCAGTCCTGTCTTCTGACCCAGACCCAGGGCCACCTCCCTTACCAAGCGCTCAGTAAATATTTGCTGAATGAAAGGAGGAAAGAGGTGCCGAAAGCATGGTTCCGCATTCAATTGACAAGTTACTTCAGTAACTTTCTAGGACCTAAAAAGTACCCTCAACCTCAATAGTGTCACATTCTCTGACTGTACAGGACCTCAAAGTTAGGGCTAACACATTGTAACGATGGAGTTAACATTTTAGGGGAGTATGTCTAAATACTTCTAGAGTCATTTTAGTGGGGCAAACGAAATAAAATGGTGTTAAAGGCAAACATTCAATATACTTCATTTTAAACTAAAAAAAATTAACAGATGAAATGCCATGCACAGCAGACACCATTCCTTTTTTTTTTTACATATTTACAATTTTACATATTTACTTAGCAATATATCTTCTATCTTTACAATTATAAAATTATTTCAAACTGTAGAACAGTGGTACCATTGTATTTTCTTAAACATACATTTTTGTAGCATTCATTTGTTTTATCCTTTAAAAGGCAATTATTTAACCAAATCCAAAACACACTGAATGCCACAGAGAAAGCACGCAGGAAGATCATGGAGAAAAAACAGATTTGCAGACAAAACTTTCAAACAAGTCTTAAATGAATCTATTCAGTGGCTCAAATAAATAGTACTTTTTTACTAAGTCTCCCCAGACAGGAAAAACAAACAAAAAAAATGAACAAAACAATCCCCACAAACTGTACCCTTAAAAATGCTCTGATATTTATAAGCAATTAAGTTATACTCTAGACCCCAATCAGTGGACTGTAGTAAGGGCTGGCTATAATTTAGGCTCAAATAAATACTATCCATGTAAATTTTCATCATCCTGCATAAACTTGAGGTTGCAACGGTGGAGGAAGTTTATCATTTTCAACATTTTCAGAGTCAATAGAAGCTAAAGACTGATTTGGGGGCCTAATTTCAAGCGGGTATTTCTCAACAATGTCTTGAACCTCTTTTGCGATTCCATCTGTCCAATCTATTAGGTCTTTCTCAAGCTTCTTGGCTTCATTCATAATCCTTTCCTGCCGTTCATTCAATTGAGACAGGAGATCCAAATTCTTATACATCTGCTTAACACCTAAGCAAGCATCAGGAGACCAATTCTCAGATTCCTGCTTCCTGGGAGAAGTCTGGCCAGACATGTATCGATCAAAATCTTCCTGACTTAAATTCAAAGATTGAGCGTCTAATTTCTCAATGAAAGCCACGGCACAACACTATAAATATAAAGAAGAGAATGTTATTTATTATAGTTGTATGAGGAAAGCTACAAATATTCAAATAGAATGTTAAAAATCCTTTTATCATGGAGAATTTAAAACAGAATCAAAAGTCGACAAAATAATCTCCTGAGCCTCCATGGACTTTCATAGCCACTCATGTTGTTTCCTTTATACTCCCATCTGCAATAATACGTTTCTTCCTTAAAAAAAAAAAAATTAAATCTAATTGTCATCTTCATCGAGTCTGTGAGAAATTCCGTCCTCTCCTTGGGTTGTTTGCAGGTTCTAGGGTCTTGTACAGAGTGAAATATTTGAAGAGGCACCTTCAGTATTTGTTCTGCAACGGTTATCACAGAGTTTCCTGTGTGGTTCCTTGAGGTCAGAGGCTCTCTGCTTCCCTGCCATGCTGCAGGGCAGAGGAATCCCTGTTGTGGCCAGGAGCTCCAGGGCCAAGGATCTGGGGGCCATGCCCCCTAAGGCCCTTTGCTTCTGAGGCCGTGCCAGCTCCACAAGGCCCACCCAGTGCACGGCCAGCCACTGAGCATGTCCTCAGGTACTGGTGTGGCACACAGATCTCTGGTCCTCAAAGAGATATTTTAACATCAAATGGTTAAAAGAATAAGCTTAGAAATCAGACAGCCTGAGTGAATTGCCACCTCTGTCACTTTGACAGCCCAGAGTTGTGTGACCCTAGAAAAGTTACCTTAGCTCTCTGTGGTTTCCGCATCTGTAAAATGGGGGAAATACCACCCAGATTTATTGTGAGAATTAAACAACATAACACATGTAACATGCTTAGCGCACAGGTCTGTAGTAAGCAATGAATAAATGGTAGCAATTATTAGTACAACAAATGCAAATGTTGAGTGACACAGACATGGTAGTTATACTTTCTTATATTAATTAAATTTTTCTACAAGGAGCACATACCATTTTCACACTTTATTTTATTTTATTTTTTTTTTCCTTTTTGCGGTATGCGGGCCTCTCACTGTTGTGGCCTCTCCCGTTGCGGAGCACAGGCTCCGGATGCGCAGGCCCAGCGGCCATGGCTCACGGGCCCAGCCGCTCCGCGGCATATGGGATCCTCCCAGACCGGGGCACGAACCCGTATCCCCTGCATCGGCAGGCGGACTCTCAACCACTGCGCCACTAGGGAGGCCCAAAAAAGCTATTTTCATAAGAAAAACATGCATTATAAACAGGAGAAAATAGGCAGCTCTCAGAATTTCTTCTGAGAAACTCATTCATGGGATCTTACCTTATTATTCATAAAAAAGCGAATCACCTCCTTAAAGAATATTTAGCAAATCTATTTCAACAGACTCATCTGATGAGAATGTGCCCGTCTGACCCTTCCCCATGGGCTCACACTATGTGTGTGGAATCGCTGCAGCCCATTAGCTGGAAAGAGGCTGCGTCTTAGACGATTCTAACGTTCCTGGCTTAGGGGAGTAGACGTGCGGTACCGCCGCTAATGGACATAGTGTATATTGGGAAAGAAAGAAACATTTGATGGGAAAGCACTTTCAGAAATCTGAGGCGCAATAAACAGCTGGGAGTGGAGCTCAGTGTGAGGTCAAAACAGGTGACCTGCGGGTCCTCACTGTACAGGTGACCGGCAGAATTACAACCAGAGGAGACAGTCTAGGGAGAGAGATGCACAGAGGACAGAACCCCAGGGAATAACGCATTTGAGGGGAAGTGGAGGACACGAGGCCTAAGAAGAACCAGGAAGATGGAGTGGAATTGTGGAAGCCAAGGCACATGAGAAGTTCCAGAAGGAAGAAGTCCTAAGGAGTGTTAAAGAAGTGAAGTGAAACTGAGAGTTCCCATGGGATTTGGCAACTGGCAGATTTTTTACTTTTGCCACAGTAGCTTCACTGGGGCAGTGGGAGTAGAAGCCAGACTCTGAGTCAGGCAAGAAAAGGATGAAGAAAGAAGATGCAAACACAGTTAAGGCTGTAGGTCAGGGGGGTGGGAAGCTGCAGAGTGTAGGTGATTCAAGTACCCATCTTTTTTAGACAATTCACCAGAAATGCTTCCTTATGTAACCTGGCCTCCCCTGCCTACCTACCACCCTGTACAACTTCCAGCACAGGAAACAGAGAACACAGGGTGTCTCGAGGCTCAAATTCACTGGCTTGACAATAAATGTAGCCTAAAGCAAACAAGCAGTAGTCCAGCGGTCAGTAAAAGGAAGTATTCTGCCTTATAACTTAGATGCGCATACTTTACTACTGTTCTGCCTAGAGTTAATTAGCACTGTAGAAAAACAATAGCTGAAAATCATTTCACATCCTCTAACCTGATGCTTTCTTAAAATAGCCCAGTATTCAGTTTTAAGACGTAACTTGTAAAAATAAAACGAAAAATAAATATTAAGTCTTTTAATAAAGTAATCAGTCCAAGATCTGACTTACTCATGGTTGAAACAACCAACTAAGTGAATGGCTCTTACACCCAGTAGCCCACAGGCAAATGCCCAGCAGCAGCAGAGACTCCTCAATGTGGCTGTCATGCGTCCTGTAGGGGAACCACAATGGCCAAGTCCCAGGAGGTGGCATGTGTGCATGGCCTGGTCACAAGTGCTCTGTGACACCAAGCAAACATCCTCAGCTATGCTGACCCCTCAACTCAGGAGCACTAATGTGTCACAGGCCTGTGAGTGACCTGTCACATCCTTAAAATAAATACCTTCTTGCTTCTTGTCCACAACACCAAGAAATCAAATACTCACCAGGTTGGTGAAATAGTAGCCATCCTCTCCAGTCATCAGTCGGCTTGGGTTGCAGAAGCGGGTGATGTACTGGATATTGGACTGAAGGCGTGGGGGGTTGCCCTTCAAAACAATGTAGATGAGAGTGGGTAAGAAGTCATCAGCTGAAGCTGGCTCGTTCTTGGTGATCTTGATGGCATTGAAGATGTGCTTGCTGCACTTGGTGATGCAGGCCAACTTATCCCGGGGCACACGCTTCGAATCCATTTCAATGATATCTGTAAAGGAGAAAAGATGTTGCTTCCAGTGAGAAAGTCATTACATCAAAGAGGCATTAGGATAATCATATTTTATCTATTAAGTTACAGAGGTACCCTCACTAACCGCTTCTCCTCCAGTTAACTTAGTATATGAAAAACTGAGACTGTAACAACAGTAGATACTAGCTCACACTTAGGGAACACATGACGATGAGCCAGGCCCTACTCACTGTGCTCTACAAGCATATTTCTCTCCATCCCCAGATTATGCATGTGCACTATTATTATTAAGGGAACTGAGGTTCAGAAAGGTTCAGTGATTCGCCCAAGATCATACAATAAAAAGGGACATAGGGGGGATCTGAAGCCAAGTCTATCTGACTCTAAAGTCCATTCTTTTAATCATGATGGTAAAGTGTTTATGAGCTCCACAGAGAAATAAGCAGTCTCTTCACTGTTTTTTTTCCTCTTAATACATTGTAAAACTCAGTTTAGAAGGCCTCTTTTGCATAATGCTTTTTAGAAATGTGGCTATTATATTGATACAAGGCATCTCTGTACTGGATATCAAAGTGCAAGCGGCTGAAATCCATCACATGGAGGTCCATGGTGGCCAGTCCTCATGGCATGTAAATCTCCACTAGCAACGAATATCTACAACACCTTTATGACACTTATAACCTGCTGGTTAGCAGAGAGGATGAGCATGGGTATACATTTAACCTCATAAACAATATTTTATTTCTCTCAGAAAAAAATTATTTCACTGCCCTTAACTACCACTAAGTCCATCTGGTGGGCTCATATAAGTTCATTCTTTGTCACAAAGACTAGGAGGCAATGAGGAATAATCAAGTACAAACTCAGCACTGTCAGAACAACACAAGAGGAGGGCAGGTGTGTGCCTTTGAGATGGACACATCTGTTGCAGTCTAGAACATCATGAAAGAAAAGAGCTGAGGCAGCTTAATTTGACACCAATTTCTTGCCATTAGCAGGAATGTAAGTTCCAGATTTACGTGGGATGGTGGTACATGCCAAAGAGTTCTTTCTGCTCTTAGCTCTCATCCCTGAGGTCAGCTACCTGGGGAAACCCTCACAGGACCACCAGCCATGGAAGACTAATGTGTGTGGGACAGGAACACTGGACAGTGCAGAGGCCTTATTGTAACTTATTAATATTTCTATTCCCCCACTTACCTGTCTATTGTATGAATAATTTTTGTTTTATTGTTTAGTTCCTTTAATCTTTTAATGCTGGGTTGTAATTATTGTTACTATGTCTCAGTCTATTTCTTTTTCTTTTTCTATTTAAATAGAACTTATTACCAAAAAGATCTGGGGAAATGTATATTTTTTATACCATTTTCATCCTATTTAGCCTGCTGCCTTTTACTGTTGGTTTTCATTCTCTATTTCAAACATTTAACCATCTTCTCATTAATCTTCATTCTTTAAGTTTTAAAATGAATGAAATGTGAATTACAGGCATACATCATGTTATTGCGCTTCACAGATATTGTGCTTTTTAAAGATTGAACGTTTGTGGCAACCTGCATCAAGCAAGTCTCTCAGCACCATTTTTCCAACAGCATTTGCTCATTTCATGTCTCTGTGTCACATTTTGGTAATTCTTGCATATTTCAAACCTTTTCATTACTATTATATTTGCTATCATGATCTGTGACCTTTGATGTTATCATAGTAACTGCTTTGGCATTTTTAGCAATAAAGTATTTTTTAATTAAGGTATGTATATTGTTTTTTAAGACATAATGCTATTGCACACTGAACAGACTACAGTATAGTGTAAACATAACTTTTATATGCACTAGGAAACCAAAAAATTCGTGTGACTCACTTTATTGCGATATTTGCTTTATCGCAGTGGTCGGGAACCGAACCCGCAGTATCTCCGAGGCCTATCTGTACTTTTTATCTGGATGCATGTGTAGCTGCCACTGCCAAGGAGCAGGGCCAGTAGTGTAAAAGGGAAGAGAACAGAAGGAAAAGGAAGGAGAATAAAGGGGAAAACCCAAGGGATTTCTCCCACACTCTTCATCTTGTAGTGAACACCACCCTTCCTAAGTATCCTTTAGTCTGAGAGAAGTTTCTTTTTCTTTTTGGATCGCCCACCCCAATGAGCAGTTCCATGATTTGCACTGTGCTAAAGTCTAAACTAGGAGATGTGGAAAGAAAAGTAAACAAAACAGGAAACTCACCACTGTATTAGTTGTTCCTCTAGTAATGACCTTCCCTTCCCAATCTACCTGCTATTATTTACTTTTCAGAGTCCTCAGTTACTGCTTTGCACCTTCTGTTCAGGGCTTTTAATTAGTATGAAAGATAGGGTTGAGTATGGGTACTCTATCTTAGCAGATGTCCAGGCTTATCTTTAATGAGGTTTTGAAAATAAAGTAGGCTGCACTTCTAGGTCAGTCAACCTGGGCACTACTGACATCTGGGCTGGATAATTCTGTTGTAGTGGACTGTCCTGTGCACTGCAGGATATTTAGTAGCATCCGGGGGTTCTACCCACTAGAAGACAGAGGTCAACAGAAATGGCAAAGGCCTCAGCTCAGTGTATTTATAAACAAAACTGACAGTCCTGATTAGTAGCACACAGGACAATTTGGAGAAATTTCACTGATTATCTCCATATTTAAGACCATTGTTACAGACTGTCCTTTCTAAGGCTGACAAGTTTAGGGTAGGAGGAAAGTGATCATATAAACTTTGGTCCTCAGAGACAGAATGTGTCTGCACTTGGATTGGCAAGAAGAGGGGGCTAAGACGAGAGAGTAAGAAGGCTTTTAAAATTTTGTGGCTGTTATTTTTACTATCAAAAGATCTCTTTTTTTTTTTTTTTTTTTTTTGCTGTACGCGGGCCTCTCACTGCTGTGGCCTCTCCCGTTGCGGAGCACAGGCTCCGGACACACAGGCTCCGCGGCCATGGCTCGCGGGCCCAGCCGCTCCGCGGCATGTGGGATCCTCCGGGATCGGGGCACGAACCCGTGTCCCCTGCATCGGCAGGCGGACTCTCAACCACTGCGCCACCAGGGAAGCCCTCAAAAGATCTCTTGAAACACCATCTTAGATGCCTCAAGAGAAATGTTCTACCTCTCAAATTCTTTTTTTTAACATCTTTATTGGAGTATAATTGCTTTACAATGGTGTGTTACTTTCTGCTGTATAACAAAGTGAATCAGCTATATGTGTACATATATCCCCATATCTCCTTCCTCTTGCAGCTCCCTCCCACCCTCCCTATCTCCCTCCCACTCTCCATGCTTTGTGACCACCTAGAGGGGGTCACAAAGCATGGAGCTCATCTCCCTGTGCTATGCAGCTGCTACCCACTAGCTATCTATTTTACATTTGGTAGTGTATACATGTCACTGCTACTCTCTCTTTTCATCCCAGCTTACCCTTCCCCCTCCCCGTGTCCTCAAGTCCATTCTCTACGTCTGCGTCTTTATTCCTGTCCTGCCCCTAGGTTCTTCAGAACCATTTTTTGGGGAAAACTTAAGTACAAGTTTCAGGCTTCATCTTTGATCTCTTACGGATGTTCCCTGAGCAAAAGGTGGGGTTGGAGGTGGGTCTTGACCCAAAGTAGTCATTCATGGGACCCATGAGTAGCCTAGAAGAAAAGCTCTGAACAACAAAGTGGACAGTATTTAGTGAGGTCAATTAAACTCTACACAGGGAAATACAGAAAATAATTCATTTTTTAATAAGAGCTGAAATGCAAAGACGTACAACGAGAAGCAGAACCTGAGAAAGTGGAAGAATCATGTTAACTGGGAGATAATTCAGTCCCTAGAGGGGCCTTGAAGCTAAGTTTCTGTGACAGCCTCACCTCCCTTCCAACCCTGAGAGTATCTTAAGCACCACCACCCCCCATTTCTTCCTGTAACTTGGGTCTCTGGTTCTGAAAACCAGCGGAGCCTACTTAATGGCACGCCTCCAGCACGGCTAACATCAGCTGGCCCGCTCTCCTTCCCAACAGAATTTCATTAACAATCTCTAAAGCAGCAAGTCTTTCCAACTCTTCTCCTTAATTAAGAAGTTGGGCAAGTTGGATGTCTTCTCCATTAGGAGGTTTTTTTTTTGTTTTTCTTTTTTTTAAAAAAACTTTTGTGTTGCACTTCTGCTGGATTATTCCTATGAATAAGAAACAGAAACCTCATTAGATGCCTGGACCTGTGCAGAATGTCAGAGCCACATCGATTTAGGGCACTTCACTTACTTCTTGAACAAACCAGAAAAGTAATTCAAAGCACATCTCTGATGAACAACCAATTAGAGGCATCATTTTTTTTTAAACTTTATGATCTTGTCATAGACAAAGATTTCTTAGATTTCTTTAAAATATATATATATATATATATATATATATATATATTTATTTATTTATTTATTTATTTATTTTATTTAGTTGTGCTGGGTCTTAGTTGTGGCTCACTGGCTCCTTAGTTGCAGCACATGGGCTCCTTAGTTGTGGCATGCAAACTCTTAGCTGCAGCATGCATGTGGCATCTAGATCCCCGACCAGGGATCGAACCTGGGAGGTCAGAGTCTTAACCACTGTGCCACCAGGGAAGTCCCTAGAGGCATCATTTTAATATATAATTCTAGCTTGGGGATGACCCTACCTCACCAATTCCACCTCTCAAAATTATTTTGAATATATAAATGCAACTGAGTTTTAAGAAATTTACCCTAGCTGTATTTGACTTTAGTTCAATGCTCAAGAAATAAGTCATGGAAAATGAAGGGGGAAAGTGGTTTACCTGCCAATCTGCATGCTTCAAATTCATAAAACTAACACTCTTAAATCACTTTTACCACATTCCAACATAGCTTTGGCAGTTCGCATTTTAAAAGTACTTTAGGGGCCTCCCTGGTGGCGCAAGTGGTTGAGAGTCCGCCTGCCGATGCAGGGGATACGGGTTCGTGCCCCGGTCTGGGAGGATCCCATATGCCGCGGAGCGGCTGGGCCCGTGAGCCATGGCCGCTGGGCCTGCGCATCCGGAGCCTGTGCTCCGCAACGGGGGAGGCCACAGCAGTGAGAGGCCCGCATACCGCAAAAAAAAAAAAAAAAAAAAAAAAAAGTACTTTAGGAACACTGTCTTTTTACTTACTGAAATAAGTATAGATTTATAAAGCCAAATGCTAACTTCAAGGGAAAAACATCCAAATATAAAAGCTCTCAGTTTCACTGACCTGTAATTGCTTTCACCACCATATCAGACACCTCTGGAATTTCTTCATTAACAGGGACACAAAGCATCTGAGGTGTAACCCAGTGCAGGGCTCTACCAAGAGAGAGAGAGACAGAGACAGTGAAAAAAAGCTCCAGGGATGGACTGTAAGCAATTACCTTGCCATTTCCTCGGTTAAGGGAATGGGGATGGGGCACCGCTGACTAATCAGGCAATCCTTGGCGCACGCACATACTAGGAGCTCAGCTGATGTGCTGAAGTAACTGGAATCCTAAATCGAGGCTTCTCTTCTGCACTTATCACAATAGAGCAGAAGACAATCTTACCAGTTGAAATGAGATTATACTATGATTGAAAAGCACTTGATACTTGAATGAGGATCTGAGAAGCCTCTGCTGCTCCCTGGCCTTTTCGGCTCTGCCCTCGACTTCTGAGGCACATCAGAGCCTGAGTAAGAGGTCAGCAAGCCTGTGTCACCTCTGCCTGGATCACTGAGGTTCCTGGTCACATAGAACCTTTGCTCCAGAGATTCTGCTGCTGACCCTCACCACTTGCTTGACTAACACTCTCACCCTGCACCTCAGTCCAAAGCCCACCTAGTTACTTCTGGCTCTGTCTTCCATCTTCCCAAGATCAACTCCTCACTTCTGGTGAGACACTATCAAGTACAAAGCTACCATTACCAGCCCCGCTGTCTGGGAACCCCACTTGCAATTCCTAGGCCCCTCTCCTCCAGAAGCTCCTCATCATGCTCGGGCTTGGCCCTGTTCCCACAGGTAGACGGCCTCTTTCCTCAGTGTTTTGCTGCCATTGGAATGCAGAACACTGGGGCTCACTCTTCTGGCCATGGAAGAGTGGGTGCTTTACGAAGTGTTAGCAACCCAGTGGTAGCAGAAAGATGCGATTGGAGGAATGGCTGAATCAAATCACGAGCACCCGTGGTAGGAATGAGGAAAAACGACACAAACTGCCTTGATATGGATACTCACAGCTTCCTGCCTGACAAGAGAGTTAGTGCAGTGAAATGAGAAAACAATGAAATTTCCTCCTGTTCCTTGGAGATTTTGGAGATTTAAACAGTCTCACATATCAAACATGGTTCTTATCTAAAGCTGCCTGGATTTAAATGAATAAGCAAGATGGTGACTTAAGCCTTTTCTTCCTGTCAGTTTACCACATTCCTTTTCTTTCTGACACCACAAAGGAGTTTATATGCTAAGGATGGCAGGTACCTAAGCTGTTACTTGCTCTGAAGGTTTGAAACTCAAGTGTCCTGTTTTCCTGCAATGTGTTCTTCCAACAGGAGGTAAATAAATACAACAAGAAAAAGCAGAACAATCAGCTACCTGATCCTTTTTTGAATAGCAAGATCTTTCTTCTCATCATCAGTAGTTTCTGGACAGAACACATATTTATAGAGACGAGTCATGATGTACTTTTCAATCTGATCCATTATCTTCTCAACTCTTTCTGGAGGCACTGAAATATCCAAATGGATATTTGAATGAAGGATGAACATTTAAAATTAAGAGTATGTTTTCACAGTACTTTCAATGTAGCAGAAAACTAATTTACCAGAAATACATTAAATATACTCAGAAACAAAAGTATAAGATGTTACATTAAAAAGTACCCTTTAAAAAATTACCTCAACTTTTGGGGCTGCCTTTTATAGAATCCCTACTTCTAACTTAAGCTGTTTGGCAGGACCTAACAGTTGTACACCCTGCCAAGTGGGAAGAGCTCAGCATGGGTCATTCCCTACCGCTACATTAGAAAAGCACATGAAATTCCCAAGACTGATGAATGCTGGCAAGACTCACCCTTTCATTTTTCTGAGCTTTCCTATGAAACCTTAGGGGTTGCTCTGAGGTATACATATAGGGCAGATTTCTCAGATATACATGTACGCTAAGTACACCCTAAAATCTACATCAATGCAAGTCAAATTCAAGAAGAATCCCTGAAAACCTAAAGCACAGCCAGTGGTTCTCAATTCCTTTCCTGCCCCAACTCACATGAGGAATACATGGTCATGAATAATGACTCAGCAAGATGGCAATTCCAAGATGGGGGTTTCATTTAGAAGCCTCCCAAGGGGTTTTAATCTGTCCCTACCCCTAATGAAATTATTAAACATTGCTCAAGAAATTATCCAATTGCTTAATTATCTTGGAATGATATACATGGTGGTATTCAAAGACACTGCTAAGTATAACACCAGCTACCTGAATGTCAGCGGAGTAATTTACAGAACAGAGCAGGCAAACCAACCAAGACTTTTTTTTTTTTTTTTTTTTTTTTTTTTTTTTTTTTTTTTTTTTTTGCGGTATGCGGGCCTCTCACTGTTGTGGCCTCCCCCGTTGCGGAGCACAGGCTCCGGACGCGCAGGCTCCGGACGCGCAGGCTCAGCGGCCATGGCTCACGGGCCCAGCCGCTCCGCGGCATATGGGATCCTCCCAGACCGGGGCACGAACCCGTATCCCCTGCATCGGCAGGCGGACTCTCAACCACTTGCGCCACCAGGGAGGCCCCAACCAAGACTTTTAAGAAAGAGGGAAACTGCTAAGAGACTCAGCAGTAGGCCCTATGCAACTACCAGCAATCCCTCAAAGGCAGGCTAACAAGGTATTACCTTTTCCACGAGTCTGCATTCTCTCAGCCACATTCTGGTAAAAATCCTGAGTACACTCTGACTGTTCCTCAATGCTTAAATCCTGAAACAAAGGGACAAAGAGTCTGCTTAGTAGCTGAAGAAAGAACACGAGGAAAGCTCTAAATTTTACAAAACCCACTCCTTGAACTAATCTCAAAAGTACTTACAAATTAAATTAATGCTGCAGGGGAGAAAAGCCTGTCCATTAATATTATTTACAACATTCCATGACCTCTCACTTCTTTTTGCTGTATATACACATTCTTATATGGGTACAATGCATATTTTGATAATTTGCATGTTTATGTACATTTTGATTTATCTAATCTACTTAACCATCTGATGGCTTTATAATATTCCATTATGTTAACCAATTTATTTAACCACTTCTACCACTGTGTACTTGGGTTCTTTCCCTTTTTTTGCTACTTATATATTGCAGCTATAAACAACTATGCGAAGACTGTTTCTTTTAGGTTATTTCTTTGTGATTCATTTTCAAAAGTGGCATTAACAGCTTAATAAGTCTGGACAACTTTACAGCTCTAAATATCTATTGCTAGATATATAACCCTCAGAAACTCCAAGTACAGTCATTAGCCACGTAGGTGTGCTTGTTTCTCCACAGCCCCTCTAACACTGGGCTTTATCATTTTTATTTGGTTTTACTGATTTTATAGGTGTAACACAAATATATATATTCACATATACTTTCTTCCAAAGAATATCTGAAGTCTATATAAAAGATAAACACAGTTCTGCACAACAACCTAGAAAATGATAAACAAAACACAGAGAGAAACAGAAACAGAAAGTAGAGCCAGGAAAGATAACACAAAAATGTATTCCTTGAAGATACAGAAGTTAGGAAAAAGTCAGCCCATAAATTTGTCTCTAACTAAACTTTCTAGCAATCATCACTAAGTTGAAAAGAGTCACATAACTGAGTGTCCAAAATGTAAAAGCAAACTAATTCTTCAGGTGAAATTCTGACACCAAAATCAGGAATTTCTCCAAGGGTTCTCATAGATTTCATCACAGATGGGCATGAATACGGCCCAAGACAAATTCCACAGGACTGCTTCTCACAGACCACCTCTGCACAGGCCAATGACACGGGCCAATAAAGCCCTAATGAAGCACGCAGACCCTGATGCTTTGGCTACCTTAGAAAAAATGCCTTGGGGTGAGGGACAGTGACCAAACCTTGCCTATCTGCCTTCACAATGTCTCTCCCGTCGATCCTTCCCTGGTTTGGGTCCTCATTATCTCTCACCTGGAGTTCGGCTGCTCTCCCCACATTTTATCTTTCTCTTCTCAACTGATCGTCTTATCTTATGATCTGGTCCCCACTTACCCTGCCAGGTTACCTATTGTTGAGAATCTGCATTTAGTTTTCCCGCCTCTCTAACACTGTGAAATTATTCTCTGTCCAGACGCCTTTTTTTTTTTTTTTTTGCGGTACGCGGGCCTCTCACTGTTGTGGCCTCTCCCGTTGCGGAGCACAGGCTCCGGACGCGTAGGTTCAGGGGCCATGGCTCACGGGCCCAGCCGCTCCACGGCATGTGGGATCTTCCCGGACCGGGGCACGAGCCCATGTCCCCTGCATCGGCAGGCGGACTCTCAACCACTGCGCCACCAGGGAAGTCCAGTCCAGATGATTTTTACTCCTCTCCAAACCTCCAACAGCTGCCCAAGGAAGTTCCACAGTATCTCCTTTAAGGCTCAGTACACATCTTGCCTCCTCCAAGAAGGTGTCCTCCATTCCCTCGGTCAAAATAACTTCGCAGGCCTCACAGCACTCAGAGCGCTCTGTGACCACCGTGACTGCCTGAATGTTTTTTAATACCGTTAAACCTTTCTCTGGTCATTAAGAACAATTCTTCAACAGCTGAATTTAGCTCCTCTCTGTAGGTGAAACAAATCTTAATCTGCTTTCTTCTAAGTTTTTTCCTGCTTAGCTCTTTTATTTGGCTGGCATGTAAGGTCCATAATATGAAAAACAGACCTTAAATAATCTGCATACAAACTTCCCTTTTTCAGCGGCAATTAGTAAAAAGCAATCCTGTTCCCCTTTGTTTTCCAATTCTCATATAATTTGCTCCTGAGAAACTGAATTTATTTCTGGAATCCCAGTTTATTTCACTGCTCTCTTTCTCTTCTCTCTCTCTCTACATACTGAATATATATATATGAAAATCATATCTAGTTGTAACTTTCATTTTAGTATATTTTGAAGTCTGTTACATTTAGAAACCTTCCCTCACAAACCCCTGCGTCCTTCTTTTTCTAGAATAAACAATGTAACATTGTAATTTAATATTTTAAGTGTTCATATTGACCTGCAAAGTATTTGTAAATTTATCTTTTTGTTTTCCTCAGCTAGATCCAGGATATTATACTTCCTCAGCTAAATCCAAGATAAAATCCAGAAACAGTCTTTTAATTCTTTGAATGAGCCTCTAACTTTCTATATTAGATTAAGTTATTATTTAATATTTAATCTTTTTATTGCTATTGTCTTCAAAAATTGCTATTTTTAAAAAAATGTGCTAGGCTCTTTAGCTTTTTATCTCTGGCATCTTGTACTATAACTAAATTTTGTGGATTTATCTCACCACGTTGCTAAATTTATACCTCTATTAGTATTCTGTTTTCCCTTGGATTTTCCGGTAAGATTATTTTTCCCCAATTTCTGGAAAATGATATTTCTATCCATTCTAAAAACATTTACTACATGGTTAATAGACTGGCCAGCCACTGTACAAGACAATAATATAAAAAATATTAAAATTCTCAGAGGGCATCCAGGTTAAACAGGAAGACTGAATGCACATAATTCAGTACTTTCTGCAATGGATTATCTACTTAGGTAGCTTACACATGGCTACCTTTCATTTGCACCAAATCGTAACACTAAGAACACACTTCATTCTTGTGATTATTACTAGTACTTACTTCTAACCAGAAACCGTGACCTCCTTTTAAAGGCCTAAATGGCTTGTTTTACAGGTGGCAATGGATCACCTATTCCTACACCAGTTCCACACAATCACTAATTTTGTTACAATTCAGAAAACTCCTTTTTATATTTCTATTTCTCTTGCACAGATTTACACTTCAGTAATGTTTAATTCGTAATGTGAACCCCCTTGCCACTCTGTCCTCTCTTCCTGCTTTAGATTATTTGGAGGACTTACCACTGTTATATATTATAAATTAGTTTATTGTCTATCTCCTCCACTAAAATGTCGGCTCCATGAGGGCACTGTTCACTCCCGCATCCTTGGTGCCTACAATAGAGCCAGGTATAGTGCTCAACACTAGTTGAATGAAAGAAAGAATGAAAGTGGCCATTTACTATTGTTCCACCCCTTATAATATTGTGAAGATGTGGGGAGACAATTCTACATAGATCTCTCCTATTTCTACACATCTTGTGAGGAGAGACACTGACTGCCTTTGTTCTGCACCCTTTTCAAGGATAGCTGTACAGCAGACAGGACTGGAAGACAGAGGCAGAGCCTCCCTTAAGTGAAAAGGGTAGATTGTTTACTGTCTAGTATAATAATGTTTCTCTCTGGGGCAAAGGTCAGGCAAGCTCATGGCCCTATAAAAGATCCTCTTCTCTATTATAACTTACTGCATGTGCAGGCATTACCTGGTCTTCTTTGCACTGCCCTGTGGGAATTGATACGTAGGAAATTGGTACAAACGCTGATATACTCTGGTTACTGCTAGTGCTGTAATAAACTGGCCTCTTTTTTTTCTGACCCAGGAAGCTTGTGTCTTCTGCCAGTATCCATGAAACTATGGCAGGCTAACTTTTAACTTGCAAGGAGAGTACATCTCAGATCCTTCAAAGTTCTTGCCAAAGGAGCTAAGTGATATGATTGCAGGTTTGTGCTGGTAAATTCTTTTAAAGGTTTTTTCATAGTTTTCTAAGAAAAAACACAGCCTAGCAGTGTAAATGAACCCTTTTCTTTAAGCATTCTCTAGCCAATGCCTGGGATCATCTTTTCTATAATGTCTGTGTAAAGCCATTTTAGTTTTTTCCTAAAAAACTTTTTCTTTGTAGTGTAAAAGTTTGACAAGTGGGTATGTTCCTTTGAATATTCCGAGAGGTTCTCTGTATTTTTTCTTAACTGTCTGGCTGAAATCTCTTTTTTTTTTTTTCCACCCCCATTTTGAAAATCTTTGACTATTTCCTTAATTATGTTTTCTGTGTATTTCATCTTTAAAAACTGGATCTCCATGGGCTTCCCTGGTGGCACAGTGGTTTAGAGTCCGCCTGCCGATGCAGGGGACACGGGTTCGTGCCCCGGTCCGGGAGGATCCTACATGCCGCGCAGCGGCTGGGCCTGTGAGCCATGGCCGCTGAGCCTGCGCGTCCGAAGCCTGTGCTCCGCAACAGGAGAGGCCACAACAGCGAGAGGCCCACGTACCGCAAAAAAACAAACAAACAAACAAACAAAAAAACTGGATCTCCATGATCTGTTTTCTGGATTAATTTTCTGTTGTACTACAGTTAACTGTCTGATCTATTTAGGTTTTAACTTTAATGTTCATTTTTTTTTGGTATTGCTACTTTCTGCTGCCTTCAATAATTTTTTTTAGGAAACTGAACATATTAGGGCTTTACTCCTCCTAAATAAAACTTAAAATTAAACATTAACATTTAAAGTACGACAAGCATGCAGTCCTCAGATTTTAAGATAGTCCACCTTATCAGGGAATATACCTTGAGGTCATGTAGCTAGTTGAATACAGATTGAAACATTTCTACCTTTAGATGAACAAAACAGAGCAAAAGTAATTGACTTTTGTCAAATTCAATTATTGGCAAAATGAAGGTGGTAAGAAGTGTTAAGGTATATATGTTCATTTCATACCTCTAAGGAAAAGCCAGTAGTCCATCACTTTCAGGAGCTAGATGATTACAAATTACAAATGAACTCAAATATGCTCTGTACAAACATCATCATATCATTTTTCAGCATCGGAAATGTTTAAACTTGTGCCTTTCCTTCAATGAATGAAATGTGTAGGGGGCTAAGTGTTCCAATAACTCACATTTCACAGTGAGATGCAGAAGAATCAGTGCAGTTGGTGCAGTCAGGTAGCCAAACTGCAGAATTCCCAAAGACGCTGCATTCACTTAAAACACTCTGATGTCACCAGAGTTTGAGGAGATACAGCATTATTCATGACACTCTAGAGGTCCAGTAGTGTCCTGTTGGCCTCTTCTGCAAATACGTGACATTACTAAACATGTAGTTCTAAAAATCAATGGAACAGACTCCCGAATTAGAGTTCCTTAGTGCAATTGTGTGTTTAGCCATTGGTTACTGGAGTTTTCCAACAAGGTTTAGGAAAATATCAAAAGTACTCATAGATGAGTAAAGTGAACCAGGCTTTCAAGGAGTATAGCAGCTAGTTTAAAAAAGTCTCTTCAAGAGGCTGCTACATTTCTTTCACCACCCGCAGCAGGGTGGGCCTTTGGGTGTGCCCGTGCAGTTGTACCCCACACTAGCACCACTGTGCCCAGTTCCTTCTCCTCAACCAGCATGTGGAACGAGGCCTCACGCCTGTAAGAGTCAAAACTTGGCTAGATCTGAACCATAACTGGTTCAAGTTAAGTAAGCCATGCTTCATGAACACCTTCTGAATGTGGACTTCAGTCCTTATGAGGCCCTCATAGAGGCTCTTCAGGTAAGGGTTATCATCTTTTACTTCTTCATTGTGTTGCCTTCTCCAAAATGTCTGCAGCCTCTCACAAGTCCTTGCAAAAGCTCTAAAAACCATTTTTCCATAGTCTCTTTTAGCTGCCCTTCTAGCTTGACCTTCCTGTCCATGAGGATCTTCTCTGTAGAAGGCGTATCTCTCTCCTGGTACACTTTGACCCACATCCTCTTCCATTCTGGCCACTGTTCTTTTTGCAGCTGTGCACAATAGGAAAGGGCCTGAGAAACAATGTCAAAGCTGGGAGACTATATCGCACCAGCCTCACCCACTGAGCCATCAAGGCTGCCTTGGTATGACATGTTCTTGATTATTTTTCTTCATTCATTACTTTTAACATAGTTACCAACTCCATCTTTTACCTAGTTTTCCTTCTTATGATGTACACATTCCATCACCTCAGATGTTTTCCCACTGTCCTGTTGCCTCACTTCTCATCCTTAATGCCTCTGATTTTAAAATTAACCCAGAACCATTAGGTTCTGGGTTACTTGCCCCAACCCCCTGATTTTCTTACCATAATTAAAGCCTACTCTGTTGATTAAAGCTTCTTTGTTTTGAATACATGCTTCTGCTCTCCTAACAGTAATTACATAGCAGGGCAAACTACTCCTTGCACACACATATGGTTTAGAATTGTAAAGCTATTTTAAAATATAGGAGAACACCTATCTTTTTACTTATCTTGGGGAAGAGAAGATATAGCCATATTTTAAATTATTATATTTTCTTCCTCCTCATTTAGGTTTAGAAAACAGTTTTTCAGGAGAATTAATATCAGAAAAACTTTAAGTATATAATATAATCAATACCAGACTTTTACAGAATGAATGGCTGGGAAAAGAACACTGAAATCAGCAAAAGGTCTTAACACTGTGCTTGACTGCTTCCTTCGCAAGGAAAAAGAGCATATTTGAACTACTACTAATAAAGAAATCGTGTTTTAAAAACAGCATTGAAAAACCCAGAAAGTTCATTTATTAGAAAGCTTTAATGGGGGCTTCCCTGGTGGCACAGTGGTTGAGGGTCCGCCTGCCGATGCAGGGGACACGGGTTTGTGCCCCGGTCTGGGAAGATCCCACATGCCGCGGAGCGGGTGGGCCCGTGAGCCATGGCCGCTGGGCCTGCGCATCTGGAGCCTGTGCTCCACAATGGGAGAGGCCACAGCAGTGAGAGGCCCGCGTACCACACACACACAAAAATAATAATAATAAAAAAAAAGCTTTAATGCAATATCCAATAAATTAAAGGGTCTAAATTTTGAGATAGCAGAGGGTTACAAAGGATATACTTTTAAAAATGGGGCAAGCTACACTTTCACAACAGGGGAAAATGTAGGTGAGGGATTTATCAACAATTAGCAAGGGCAGGATTTAAATAGTTTGGGCAGCAAAAGAGTTTCTCTAGGAGTCTTATTTACTTTGATTTAACTGTGGTCTGTGTGTTTTGAAAATATTTTCATATGAATAAATTTGTGGAAAAAAATTTTTTTACCAAGTCAGGGAGCTTATTAAGTTAGAAAATATGGTTTTCAAGTTATGATGGGAAAGGTGAACATCTAGCTGGGTCTATATAATGTTTTAAAATTACCCTGGGCACATACAGTTTTTTGTCCAAATGACAAAGAAATCTAGACATTCTTCATTTCACTGGTGACCATATACATCCCTGAGTCCATGGCCACTCATAAACCTATTTGAAGCTTGTTTCTCACAGTGAGATTCTTAAATTCTAGTTATGTAAACTAAATATGTAACAATAATAAGTTTAAAAAACTAAACCTTGTAAATTCTTCTTTAGCTTCTTCTTAGCACCCCACTCCCTCCCCCACCTTCCCATTTTCTCAATAAAATTTAAATTCTTGCTGTGGTGACTTCAAAGAAGAAAAAAGTAGCTGATGACAACTGTATGTTCAACATAAATGAATTCTGTGTTAATGATGTCACTGCCTGTCTCGTGTGTAATAGAAATATTTCTTAAAGAATGTGAAAAGGGACTACAAGGGACTATTAAGTAGCTAATGAGATTAATCAAAAAGACAAAAGGGTAAAAAAATAAACCCTTCAGCTTCTGAAGAGTCTTAGTAAACAACAGTTGTTGAAAAGTCAAGCGTTACATTGCAATACTGCAATGTGTGTGGATTATGTAGGTGCTGAATGAAATTTCAGACAAAAGAGATACCTTCTAGGAATGAGGAAATTAAAAAAAAATCTCAGTAGAGATATTAAATGTTTCCTGATAAAGATAAAATGGCTGAAAAAAATTTAATGCAATTCTGAAAATACTTAATTTTCTAGACTTGACCCATATGTGGTAAAAAGGTTGCTCACCACTGGGCATACACTAGGACTGGAGAAAATAGGAATGATAGGAATGAAGAGGAAAAACATGTGGGCAAGAGTGGTTCATTGTTGAAATTATGGGTTAGAAAGTACAGGTCAAAGACACATGTGTGGAAGACACAAGGTGTTATCCAAGTGACCCTGGACAAGTCACTTATCCTCTCTGGCTCTCAACCTCCCCACCTGTAAAATAAAGGGACGGTAACCTCCCCACCTGTAAAATAAAGGGACGGTAACTATATAGTTGCTAAGGTCCCTTTCAATGTTTAAATTTTAGCTTTCCCTTCTCTACCTGAGCAAGGAGAGGAAAATTAAAAATCAATACAAAACAAAACTAAAAAAACCTAAAATGATTACTACTGGTCTAATGATTGTTACTTAGAGTTCAAGGTCTACTATGGCTCTCTTGGCAGTTTACACTATTTACAAGGTGACAAGTTAGGAAGGCTTATTACTAAAGTACACAACACCAAGTAGCTCTGATGCCAGACGTTCCATGCGAAGATGATCCAAACACCATTGAGTTGCAGAGGAAAAGTATTAGCCTGGGAGGCGTGTTTAACTTGGTTCAGTGACATTTCTCAGGTAAGTCACTTAACATTCCTGGGTCTTTATTTTCTCAGTTGTAAAATGACAAAGTTGCACTACATTATCTCTAAGACCTTTCCTAAAACCAAAACTCATGTTTCTAAGTGGTTCTCAACCTACCCTTTTGTAATGCATTGTTTCCAAAAACAGCTTGGTCTGCTTATAGACTTCTTGGCCTGTCTTGTGGAAGGTCTTGAGAAATTCTATGAACTCTTTAGACACTCTATCCGTTTCAATGCTGGTTTGCCGGTTTATAGAAGGACTGGGAGCTTTTGGTTCCTGAATTTCTGCTGGGAAAATTAAACATAGTAAGTTTCATTACACAGAAGAGCCATGCATGGAATTACTTTCAGTATCTAATTTAAGATTATTTAAATTATGCTAAATCAAAGTTAAACTTGAATTTAAATTATTTTATGTTTAAATGTTTGGATTTTCCTTAAAGTAAGCTAAATCTATTTTATGAGTAGGAAGTACAATTAGGTAAAACTATATATCTAAAAGATACTCCTATTCAAATTAAGGTGCTCTATCAGTATCTTCTTAGCCAAAATAGATCATGCTTTGATCTACATATTTAATTGTTAACATTAACACTGAAATGGCACTGCTATCTTGAACTCTCTCAAAGTCTGCATGAATTTACAAAACCAGTCAACATGTAAAATAACAATCAGTAGAAGCACAAAAATTATAGATTACTTATGCTAGACAACCTTCCCAAATCCACTTGATTTGCCAAAAAGGCAAAGGCTAATTTATTTATGTGGAGATGAACAATTATTTACCCACCATTCAAACTTCAAGTCATACTGCTCAAAGTGAAAGTATGCATCCAAAGTAGTACAGTGACCATGACAGAGCAGAGGCAAGAGAAGCAAAAAAAAAAAAAAACAAAACACTGTCCAATCAGTTGGCCACACAACTCTTTGCCCTCTTCAAATAAATATACTGAAAGGAAAATAAGACCTTTACATAACAGAGATAAGGGTGTTGTAATAGGGTAAGTGCTCTCAGAAAACATGAAATATTACTTGGTTTCTGATCACCTTCTAAGCCTCCTGATTTTGAATTGTGCTCTCTAATGCAATACCTGAAAGGAATTAAAGTATCTCATATACCCATGATCCTTTTCTATACACACACAAAAAAAGATAGTTAGGAAGAAAAAGTGCCTTTTGCAGGTATTAAAATCAACCTATTACATGCTTTCTCAGAGCAATATCCTTTTTTTTAACTGAAGTATAGTTGATTTACAATGCTGTGTTAGTTTCTTGTGTACAGCAAAGTGATTCAGTTATATATACATATAAATATATTCTTTTTCATATTCTTTTCCATTATGGTTTATTACAGGATATTGAATATAGTTCCCTGTGCTATACAGTAGGACCTTGTTTATTTTATATACAATAGTTTGTATCTGCTAATCCCACACTCCTAATTTATTCCTCCCCTACCCCCTTTCTCCTTTGGTAACCATAAGTTTGTTTCTACGTATGTGAATCTGTTTCAGAGTAATTTCTTACAATCTTATTTTTTGAACTTTAGTATCTGAAATACATTTTAATGATGTAGTGGCAATAAAGTTTTAAGATAATAAAAGCATTACACCTATTAGAGTGACTGGTTTATTCAAGTGAGGCAAACACACACAGATCATGTAAAAATATACCTTAACTACATAGGTCAAACTAAAGATTCCGCCTCTCACTTCAAAAAAAACCCTTTTCCAACGTACACAAATCAATGTGATATACCACATCAACAAAAGAAAAGACAAAACCACATGATCATCTCAACAGATACAGAAAAAGCATTTGATAAAATTCAACATTTATTCACAATAAAAACTCTTACCAAAATGGCTATAGAGGCAACATATCTCAACATAATAAAGCTATTTATGACAAACCCACAACCAACATAATACTCAACAGTGAAATGCTGAAAGCCTTTCTGCTAAAATCTGAAACAAGACAAGGATGCCCATTCTTACCACTTCTATTCAACATAGTATTGGAGGTCCTGTCCACAGAAATCAGACAAGAAAAAGAAATAAAAGGTACCCAAATTGGAAGAGGTAAAATTGTCACTATATGCAGATGACATGATACTATACACAGAAAACCCTGAAGACTCCACACAAAAACTACTAGAACTGATAAACAAATTCAGCATGGTAGCAGGATACAGGATTAACATAAAGGAATCCGTTGCATTTCTTTACACTAACAATGAAATATCAGAAAAGTAAAAACAAACGAACAAAAACCCTTTAAAATCACATCAAAAAAACAAAAACAAAAACAAAAAAACTTAGGCATAAACCTGACCAAGGAAGTAAAAGACTTACATGCTGAGAACTATAAAACACTGATAAAGAAAACTGAAGATAATTCAAATAAATGGAAAGATATCCCATGCTCTTGGATTGGAAGAATTAATATTGTTAAAATGGCCATACTACCCAAAGCAATCTACAGAGTTAATGTGATCCCTATCAAATTATCCAAGACATTTTTCACAGAACTAGAACAAAAATCCTAAAATTTATATGGAACCATAAAAGACCCAGAACTGCCACAGCAATCCTAAGTAAAAAGAACAAAGCTGGGGGCATAACCCTCTGAGACTTCAGACAATACTACAAAGCTAGAGTAATCAAAACAGTGTGGTACTGGCACAAAAACAGACATATGGATCAATGGCACAGAATAGAGAGCCCAGAAATAAACCCACACACCTACAGTCAATTAATCTTCGACAAAGGAGGCAAGAGGGATTTCCCTGGTGGTTCAGTGGTTAAGACTTCACGCTTCCACTGCAGGGGGCATGGGTTCAATCCCTGGTTAGGGAACTAAGATCCCACATGCCAAGCAGTGCAGCCACAAAACAAACAAAACAAACACACATACACACACATACACACACACACAAAACAAAACCAAGACAAAGGAGGCAAGAATATACAATGGAGAAAAGATAGTCTCTTCAGCAAGTGGTGTTGGGAAAGCTGGACAGCCACATGCAAATCAATGAAGTTAGAACACGTTCTCACACCATACACAAAAATAAACTCAAAATGGCTTTAAGACTTAAGTGTAAGACATGACACCATAAAACTCCTAGAATAGAACATAGGGAAAATATTCTCTGACATAAATCGCACCAATGTTTTCCTGGGTCAGTCTCCCAAGGCAATAGAAATAAAAGCAAAAATAAACAAATGGAACCTAATCAAACCCATAATATTTTGCACAGCAAAGGAAACCAAAAGGCACAAAATGACAACCTACGGACTGGGAGAAAATATTTGCAAACAAAGCAACTGACAAGAGCTTAATTTCCAAAATATACAAACAGCTCATACAACTCAGTAACAAAAAAACAAACAATCCAATCAAAAAATGAGGAAAAGACCTAAACAGACATTTCTCCAAAGAAGACAAACACGATGGCCAAAAGGCACATGAAAAGATGCTCACCATTGCTAATTATTAGAGAAATGCAACAGGTACAATGAGGAACCACCTCACACCAGTCAGAAGGGCCATCATTAAAAAGTCTACAGGAATTCCCTGGCAGCCCTGTGGTTAGGATTCCATGCTTCCACTGCAGGGGGCACAGGTTCAATCCCTGGTCAGGGAACTAAGATCCTGCATGCAGCACTGTGTGGCCAAAAAAAAAAAAAAAAAAAAAAAAATTCAATTAAAAAGTCTACAAATAACAAATGCTGGAGAGGGTGTGGAGAAAAGGGAACCCTCCTACACTGTTGGTGGAAATGTAAATTCATGCAGCCACTATGGAAAACAGTATGGAGGTTCCTCAAAAAACTAAAAGTAGAGTTGCCATATGATCCAGCAATCCCACTCCTGGGCATATATCCAGACAAAACTGTAATTCAAAAAGATACATGCACCACAATGTTCACAGGAGCACTATGTACAATAGCCAAGACAGAAGCAACCTAAATGTCCATCAACAGATGAGTGGATAAAGAAGTGGTGTATATACACAATGGAATACTATTCAGCCATAAAAAAGAAAGAATGCCATTTGCAGTAACATGTATGGACCTAGAGATTATTATACTAAGTGAAGTAAGTCAGAAAGAGTACGACAAATACCATATGATATCACTTATATGTGGAACCTAAAGTATGACACAAATAAGCTTATTTACCAAACAGAAACAGACTCACAGACATGGAAAACAAACTTATGGTTACCAAAGTGGGTAGAGGGTGAGGGAGGGATGAAATGGGAGTTTGGGATTAGCAGGTACGAACTATTATATATAAAAATAAACAACAAGGATATAATGTATAGCACAGGGAACGAAATTCAATATCCTGTAATAAACCGTAATGGACAAGAATATGAAAAAATAAACAAAAAAACCCCCATTTTCCCCTCTAAACTGCATACTGACATTAAGTAGTTAGCAGATCAAAATTGCACTTTATAGTTATCTTTCCAAATCACGTATCTGCCTATCTTCTAAAGTATCAGGTGCTTCCTAACTATGGTTCAAAATGGAGAAGCCCTGGGACTTCCCTGGTGGTCCGGTGGTTAAAACTCCATGCTCCCAATGCAGGGGGCTCAGGTTCGATCCCCGATCAGGGAACTAGATCCCACATGCCGCAACTAAGAGCCTGCATATCACAAATGAAGATTCTGCATGCTGCAACTAAAAGATCCCAAGTGCCCCAACTAAAAGATCCCAAGTGTCGCAACTAAGACCTGGTGCAGCCGAATGAATGAATAAATAAATAAAATTAAATTAAAGAAAAACTTTTTTTTAAGTTATGAAAAAAAATGTAGATGCCCTAAAAGAATTCAATCATATTAAAAGAAAACGTAAAGAACAGAAGAAGGGCACATAAAAACACACTATATGTATGGCTAAAAATGCTGTCAAAAGTCAGACAACAAACTGGAAAAAATGTTTGTAAGCTACATCATGAAGGGCTGTTCTCCCTAATATACAAGGACTCCTATAAATATAGAGGAAGAAAAATCCAACAGCTCAGTAGAAAAATGAGTGAAGAATATTAACACTGCACAGAAGGGAAACATAGATGGATCTTAAGCATAGGAAATATACTCAATCTCACACACGATAACAAATGTGCAAATTAAACCTACTAGTATTGTTGTACAGCAGAAACTAACACAACATTGTAAAGTAATTATACTCCAATAAGATAAAAAAAAAGACAAAGAAAAAAACTATTATTAGATGGCATTTTAAAAATTAACAAGTCGGCAAAACTCTGAAGTTTGATGTTGATGAGGATATAGGGGAAAAGGCACTTATACTATGGAGGTAGGAATGTAAAATGACATACCTGCAATGGAATGCAATTTGGCAATAACCATCAAAGTTAAAAATACATTTATCCTATGACCCAACAATTCCATTTCTGAGAAATTTTCCACTGACATAATTGCACATGTACAAAATGAAATATGTACAAGGCTACCCATTTTAGTACTTGTAAAAGCAGAGGTCTGAAGATGGCATAAATGGCCACTACTAAGGGACTAAACAAACTTTGGCTTAATCCATAAAGTGGAATATTATGTAGCTTTAATTTAAAGGATAATTTTAAAATTTTTTAAAGTATCCTTTTTATGTACTGATAAGGAAAGAGTTCTTAAATATATTGCTAAGCTAAAAAAGCAGGGTATTCGTAGTGTGCTTTTATGTAAAATAGGAGGATTGGGATAAGAACAAATTGTGTTTATAAATGAAAACAAAAGAATGATACACAAACTAGTAACAAAAGTTGTCTGAATATGGGGGAAGGATGGTGGTAGTGGCTGGGAACCAGATGGGTGAAGGACCATATATACCTTTTATTTTTGAGCCATTTGGATGTACGACCTTTTTTTTTTTTTTTTAAGCAAATAAGGCACAATTTAACTCAAAAACTGGCACATCTTTTCTGAAACTTCTTTTTACCAATACGGAAAACCTAAAATTATATTTGACACCCTGTACAATTAGAAAAAATTCTTTAATACTTGGAATTTAATCTTTCACTCAATCTGATAAATTCCACTCCTAGTCGTGATGGAACAACAGGGATTAGGTTTACCCTACTGCCTTAACAACTAGAAAAATCAGACAAAACATATGAAAAAATGGTTTTCAGACACTGGCCAACAGGCAGCGGGGAGAGTAACCCCGGAGAAAAGGGGACAAACATGGTAAATCCTACAAGTGCCCCAGCTCACTGCAGGTAGAGTTTTTAGGCCTTGGCACAGGGAGAGGCAGCTCAAACAGAGCCTAGCAGACTTGCTGAATTGGGGAAACAAAATTTAGAGCTCAAGAAGGCCCAAGTTGCTAGAATTTGCGTGGCAAAACACATAGGGGATGGGCTGCAAAGAAAAATCTCCAGATAACTGCAGAGGGGTTCCCTTGAGTCTCTGACTGAGTACTGCACATGCACGTGAGAAAACAACCCACAACTGGGTAAAGGAGTGGGCAGAACAATCTCCTGAGCACACATGACAGGAAATAATTCATTTTTCCTACTAGCCAGGAACAAAGAGTATCAGCGATGGCAAATATGTGGGCAACTATAGAAGACATTTTCTCATTCAAAAATTTACTTAAGGGCTTCCCTGGTGGCGCAGTGGTTAAGAATCCGCCTGCCAATGCAGGGGACACGGGTTCAAGCCCTGGTCCGGGAAGATCCCACATGCTGCAGAGGAACTAAGACCGTGTACCACAACTACTGAGCCTGTACCCTAGAGCCTGTGAGCCACAACTACTGAGCCCGCGCACCTAGAGCCCGTGATCCACAACAAAAGAAGCCACCACAATGAGAAGCCCGCGCACCACAACGAAGAGTAGCCCCCACTCTCTGCAACTACAGAAAGCCTGCACGCAGCAACGAAGACCCAATGCAGCCAAAAATAAATAAATAAATTTATAATTTAAAAAAAACCCCACAAAACACAAAAAGAAGGCAAGAAAAGAGGAGAGAAAGAATTATATCCAGATGGGATAAACAGAAAACAGAGCAAAATGGTAGGTTTAAGCTCCATCTTACCAAAAATTTCATTAAATATAAGTAGACTAAATAGCCCTGTGTTTTTAATACAGAAGCAAATCTTGTATTTCAAGTATAGCCAGTCTGTTATGATTATCAAGTTTTCCATTTCCCAATCCAAACACTCAACTTAAAAAGTCTTGGCAGCAGAACAAAATGTGCTCTTGAATTATAATGCTTAAGCTATCATTCAATGACAATTTTCTACATGGCAGACACTGTGCTTTACTCCCCGTTCTCATCAACCCTTAACAATTTTGTTATATTCCTGAAACCGTATGAAATAATGAATGTACACACCAATAAAATTTTTTTGTTAGGTAGGTGGAATTATCAATGAGGTTAGAGGTTAAGTCATTTACATGAAACATACACAGGTTAAGAAGAAAAGCTGGGATTTGAATCCAGATCTGTTTGACTCCCAAGCCCAAGTTCTTCACAGTCACACCATAATTCCCTCCTATCATTACAGCATATTTATTCCTGTTTAAATTAAGCAACGAGGGCTTCCCTGGTGGCGCAGTGGTTAAGAATCTGCCTGCCGATGTGGGGGACACGGGTTCGTGCCCCGGTCTGGGAAGATCCCACATGGCGCGGAGCAGCTAGGCCTGTGAGCCATGGCCGCTGAGCCTGCGCGCCCGAAGCCTGTGCTCCACAACAGGAGAGGCCACAGCAGTGAAAAGCCCATGTACGGCAATCAATCAATCAATCAATCAATCAATAAAAAAAAGCAATGGGTATCAACTGAGCACCGACTACGTAAGGCTGTCTGCAAGCCAGATGACATATTAAATCAAATTAAATCTTCAATAAAGTAAACCTATAAAAGCAAAATCTTCAAGGGGCTTCCCTGGTGGCGCAGTGGTTAAGAATCCGCCTGCCAATGCAAGGGACACGGGTTCAAGCCCTGGTCCGGGAAGATCCCACATGCCGCAGAGCAACTACGCCCGTGCACCACAACTACTGAGCCTGCACTCTAGAGCCCGTGAGCCACAACTACTGAGTCCGTGTGCCACAACTACAGAAGCCCATGCGCCTAGAGAAGCCACCACAATGAGAAGCCCACACACCGCTCGCGGTTGTGCAAAGAGTAGCCCCCTCTCGCCACAACTAGAGAAAGCCCACGTGCAGCAACAAAGACCCAATGCAGCCAAAAATAAATAAATAAATTTATAAAAGCAAAATCTTCAACAAAAAGGCTATTTGAAGGATAGCTGTGAAAGAGTAAACACAACCTAAAAATGTCAATATCAAAATAGAGAGTGGGGCTTCCCTGGTGGCGCAGTGGTTGAGAGTCCGCCTGCCGATGCAGGGAACACGGGTTCGTGCCCCGGTCCGGGAAGATCCCACATGCCGTGGAGCAGCTGGGCCCGTGAGCCATGGCCTCTGAGCCTGTGCGTCCAGAGCCTGTGCTCCGCAACGGGAGAGGCCACAACAGTGAGAGGCCCGTGTACCGCAAAAAAAAAAAAAAAAGAGCGTGATGTAGTAAAGATGGTTAACACCATTTTAGTACTAAAAACATATTTTGTATCTCAATGTTAAAAAAATGTACTGAAAATCCCACGTTTCTCAGATTATCCAAATAGAATAAGGACAACTTAGTAGAATATTATAGTTCTTCTGACTTTTTCAGCTGTTTTGACTATAGATATATAATATGGACTAAAAGGCAGATAGTCTGTAGTATAATAAAAAATATATATATTTGGTTTTTGGCCCAGGGATGGATATTTTCGATCACCAATAGCCAATGATTTGATCAGCCATGCCTACAAAATGAAACCTCCATAAAAACCCTTATATGACAAGGTTTGGGGAGCTTCCACATTGATGAACGCGTCGAGGTGCTGGGAGCAAATGCCCAGATGGCATGGAAGCTTGGTGCCCCCCTCCCCTATCTTGCCCTATGCATCTCCCTTCCATTTGGCTGTTCCTGAGTTGTATTCTTTAATAAACCCATAAGCATAAACAAACTGTCTTCCTGAGACAGTTCTAACAAATTATCAAACCTAAGGAGAAGGTTGTGGGAACCCCCGATTTACAGCTGGTTGGTTAGAAGTACGGGTGTCCCCACTCCTGGGGACTGCAACTGGCATCTGAGGTGGGGGCAGTCTTGTGGGGTCCAGCCCTTAACCTATGGAGTCTGTGCTGACTCTGCGTAGTTGGGGTCAGAACAGGACTGACTTGCTGGATATCCAGTTGGTATTGTAAAATAAAAGAAACCACATATTTGGTTCAGGGAGAAATTTTCTCATCGTCCTTATCAATGAAAGTCAGAAACTGATCATGTTTCAAATACATTATATTCAAAACATTATAAAAGATGATTTTACAAGATAAAAAAATTTTTGGAGTAGACAAGAAAAGGCAATCAAGCTGAGTGTACCTGAGAAATGATTGTAAAAACAGGCACAATTAAAAAACTGGTTCTAAATTCAACCTGGGGAATCATTACTTCAGTTTCATCTAAGTACCAAAGAGGCCCACAAGATTAAAGTAGCAATTCATTAGTAATTCTTCAAATGATGTAATTAACACTATGCTTCAACTTAATTAACATCTGAAATTTGGGTCTTGGGATATCACTGAGTGTAAGAGGATTATAGTTTTGTTTCATTTATTTATCTATCTATCTATCTATTTGTTTATTTTTGCGGTACGCAGGCCTCACTGTTGTGGCCTCTCCCGCTGCGGAGCACAGGCTCCGGACGTGTAGGCTCAGCAGCCATGTTTCACGGGCCCAGCCACTCCACGGCATGTAGGATCTTCCCAGACCGGGGCATGAACCCATGTCCCCTGCATTGGCAGGCGGACTCTCAACCACTGCGCCACCAGGGAAGCCCTTGTTTTGTTTTTTAAATCTTATTTTGAAATAACTTCAAATTTACAGAAAATCTACAAGAATGTTACAAAGAATTCCTTTATACCCTTTATCCAGATTTATAAAATTTTAACATTTTGTTCCATGTCTGTGTGTATTATTTTTCTAAATTTTTTCAGAGTAGATTGTATGTTTCATGAGCTTTACCCCTTAGTATGAGTATTTCTCAGCAACAAGAATATTCTGTTGCTAACGGTAGTTATTGAAAAAAAGTATGTTTTTTTGTGTGTGTTTTTTGGGGTTTTTTTTGCAGTACACGGGCCTCTCACTGTTGTGGCCTCTCCCGCTGCGGAGCACAGGCTCTGGACGCACAGGCTCAGTGGCCATGGCTCACGGGCCCAGAGGCTCCACGGCATGTGGGATCTTCCCGGACCGGGGCATGAACCCATGTCCCCTGCATCGGCAGGCGGACTCTCAACCACTGAACCACCAGGGAAGCCCCAGAAGTATTTGTTTTTTACACAGGATCAAATTGAGGGTCACACATTCATTTAGTGGTCATGTATACTTAGTCTCCTCTCATCTAGATACGTTCCCCAGACTTCCTTTGTTTTTTCATGACACTGACAATTTTGAAGAATACAGGCCAGTTTATTTTATTCAGTGCACTTCAATTTGGGTTTCTCTACTGTTTCCTCATGACTGGATTTCAGGTTATAAATTTTCAGCTTAAATATTACACAATTCATGTTGTGTTCTTCTCTAAGTATCATATCTAGAGGCACAGGATGTACATTTCCCCCCATCCTTATGTAGCTGACATTTCTCTACTTGGAATTAATAATAAGTTGTGGGAGTTAATTTGAGATCATGTTCATAACTTGTTCCTCGGGAAACCCCCTCCTCTCATCCCAGACTTAGCATCCACACTGATGAAACTTGTCTGAATCAATTCTTATTAGGATGACTACAAGATGGTGATTTTCTGTCTCCATCACTCCTATTTATTCGTCAAGATTCTATGGTAAGGTTCTCCTCTTCTGTATTTAATTATTTATCTATTTTATTAGTTGGACGGAGTAATGAATTATTGTTTTATTCATTTACACTCCATTTATTGTCTTTGGCCAGAGGGAACCCATTCATGCTGACTTCTGGGCCTTTGACCTGTCCCCAACATTTCTGAGGGGCCCTTCTTTCCCAGCTCAAGTTCCAGAATCAGTCATTTCTCCAAGGAACCTTAATTCACTTCAGTGAAGAATAGTATTTAGACTCTAAGGTCTGAGTAGAAAGATTGGTATTTTAATTCTAAAAAAAGAAAAGATATTCCTCCTTAGAGCACTGCTTTTAGATTAGTTTGTAAAAGATATACACAAGAGTCTACTCTGGGTGACAACGTCTATTTGAGCTCCGAAAGAAAAGGGCATTTTGGAACATATGAGCAAGTACTTCGACTTGGCTGACCCCCTATGATTTACTCTAAACTATAGCTCACTCAACCTTAGTTTGGAGAGTAAAGAACTAAAAGTAAATTCTCTGAGTCTTTACAGTCAAGCTGTTCCATTTACCTCCTCTGGAGGGACAGCCAATTCTAACAGGAAGTTAAAATAGTTTTCAAATCCCTTAGAAGGTTATTTGTCTTCTATATACTACCAACCTGCCCTGGCTTAAGAGCTTTCTTTCATGCTACCAATAGAAGCAAGTAAAATACTAAGAGCAGGGCCTCCCTGGTGGCGCAGTGGTTAAGAGTCCGCCTACCGATGCAGGGGATACGGGTTCGTGCCCCGGTCTGGGAGGATCCCATATGCCGCGGAGCGGCTGGGCCCGTGAGCCATGGCCGCTGGGCCTGCGCATCCGGAGCCTGTGCTCCGCAACGGGAGAGGCCACAACAGTGAGAGGCCCGCATACCGCAAAAAGAAAAAAAAAAAAAAAAAAAAATACTAAGAGCAAGGACATCTTGGATTAACAAAGTGAAATAAAGAATACAGAACACAAAAGGTTTATTGTAGTCTAGAGTCAATAAATTAAAACTGCATTTAGTATAGGCTAACTTTATCCACATGCAAAGGCCAAACAAATTATCAGCCTGAAATGCAAAGTTCGCCTGGCAGAGTTACAAAAGTAATCTGTGAAACAAAGATCCAACAGCATCCTCTTTTCTAATGCACATACATCAATTTTTTCCCCAACGCTTTGAGGTCTTTCTCACCATATGCTTTCTACAGACAAAAAAACAGCTAAAGATCAAAAAAATATAAAGTAAAAATCGATCATTCTAAAGAGAAGAAAAAAGGTAAGAACTATTCCACATAAAAGTTTTTAAGATAAAAATCACTTGAAATTTTTCTTTTAAAGTACAAATCTTCTCTCCATAATATAATGTATACTGTACAGAAGGTCTTAGGACATGATTTTTTTTAATTGCCAAGTATAGTCAATGAATGTATGTGACTATTAAGCACTTCAGTAATAGAAACTCCATTATCTAGATACAGACACAGATATAGTTATAGATAAAAACACGTATTTCAAGGCCAAGGGATATAATGGAAAAAAGCTTAACCAGGAGTTAGGAGACCTGAGGTCTAATACATCAACTCATTAAATGACCCTGGGTAAATTAGTTAACATTTATGGGCTTTCGTACTGTCATCTGTAAAATGTGGCAGTTACAGCTGATGGTTCTACAATTTCTTTACTATTTCATCTGTTGTCATATACCATTTCACCATACATCTATAAATTCATAAGGTTAATGAGACTTTCTCAAAGCAGGAAACAGAATTTAAGCTAAATAGGAATGAATGGCTTTGATCAATACCTTTGTGCTCCTTACCAGCAGAGATAATTTTGTCAGAAAAACAACAGGCATTTTAAAGTAGCTAACACTTACTGGAGATTAACTATGTGTGTCAGGTACTGCGCTGAACTCTGTACACACATCGGCTCATTTAATCCTCAAGACATGCCTATGATAGGTATTACTGTCCCTCAGAATAGACAGGGCTTAAAGAGATTAGCTTGCTTAAGGTCACACAGCTAGCAAACTGCAAAGCTGAGACTCAAACCAGGGTGACTCCAAAGCTTACGGTTTTAATCACCCTACTACACTATCTTTTAATAAATAAATCATGAGCCAAATACATTCTTATCAAATACATTTAATCTCTAGCAGGTACTGATTATTTCTTCTTACTACTGTAGAGAAAACTGCTGAGTGACAGCCAACCAAGAACAACTCCAAATTAATCACGTGAACAAAAAGATTGTTTAAAGGTTTGCCTCTATTAAAGAGAAGTGCTGTGTTTTTAGATAAGCAATTGTTCCTTTTAATAAAACAAAAATACAATAGTCATTAAATCCGAAAGACCAGAAAAGATCTTAAGGTGTATTATTATTATTATTATTATTAATTTTTTAAGGTGCGATATTATTATGCCCCTTGCTTTAAGCAGACCAAAAATCTCATGACAATTACCCCAGGTTGGGGGGCAGCGGGTGAGGGGGTGCAAGGGAGTGTCTAAGAGAACAGCTCTACCGATAGCATCAGTGTTGGTTCCCAGTATCCCTCACCATTTCAAATTTACTGCATAGCTCTGATTACCAACATAAAGGTTCAGAGACTAAGCCCTAACAACAGACATTCTTTCTTGCTTCCTGCTAGGCCACTTCAACTAGCCTATCTGCTCACTAGTGAGAATCTTCCTGCTTGTTTAATATGGAATTTTAAGAAGTAGGATGAATAAGGTCAAGTACATACAAAAGTGAGCCTTTTCCTACATGTTCTCTACATAGTATTTCCTCAACACACAGGCTGTCTCTCTAATAAGCTCTCAGAAAACTTCTTTTTTAGACAACTTTAAGCCTAGAAACAGTCATTCCTGATAAGGTATGGATAGTGAGGATATTAAACAAAGGAGAATAAACCAATATCCAAAAATTAAAGGCACAAAAAATAAAACATCCAAACAGATGGGATGGGAATGAATTTTATAAACAAAACTACATATTTCAATTACCTTTATTCCTCTTATAGAGTAAATAAGTTCTCTAAAACACAACGTCCTCCAACCAAAGAGATTTCATACGTCATCTGCACCTCAAACCCAACATCTCAAGTCTGCGCTGATATTCTCTGAACGTTTACAGAAATTAGAAAGCTGAGCCCACATACACTGTGGATCTACTCTATATCTCTTTGGGCACAAAAGAAAAAAGAGAATCAGAAAATTACCCTTCTTTGATCCAACCCTGGATGAAGCACTGAAGAATTTCTTCACTGTGGTAACCTTGCGGGTCTTCTCATTGGTTTTCTTTTCTTCAAACTTGGAAAATGTGAGGGATTGGGCCCCTTGGCTGCTCTGACTGCTGGCAAACGCCTCTTCTTCCTCCCGCTGTAGTCTGTAATTCAAGAAGAGGTTAAGTTTAACCCTGATATTCTCCAAGTTCTCCTTGTATCTAAAGGTAATAACTCAATGAACTGGGGATCTAAAATTTGTAGAACTAGAAGCTAAATACACCAAATAGGTCTGAGGTCTCTGACAGGAAGCTCTCCTATGTGCTACTACAAACTTCAAAAGGGACTTCTCCGTGGATCATGTTCATTCAGCAATTGTACTAGTGTTACATAAAGCAAATAAAGTCTAGTCCTTTTCCCTGACAACCTCAAGGTTGGAAGAGAGAAAAAGACAAGTAAATAATTACCACATAATGTAACAGTGCCTACAGTAGAGAGCAAAACCCAAGTGCTATGAGAACATAGGAAAAAATAAACTAAATCTGCTGAAGGAGTCCAAGAAGGTTTTATAATGGTGACATTTAGGCCAGTCTTAGAAGGATCAAGAGGACTCCGCCAAGTAAAAGGGCATTCCAGGAAGAAGGTACTACAAATGTGAAGGATGTGGCTTTTGTTGTGGACCAAGTTCATTCAACGTAGTCAGATCACTGACGGTGTGATGGACTATGATGCTGGATGTACAGTTAGGCACCAGATGGTAAGAAACCTTGACTACCAAGCCTGCTATAATCCTGGATTTCATCATGTGGTGGGGAACCAAGAAAGACTGTAATCCAGTAAGTTACCATTATCTGATCTGTGTTTTAAAGGTAATGCAGGTAGCTGTGTGACAACTTGAGGGGCAGAGAGACTAGGGACAGAGACAATAATTAAGAATATATTACAAAGATTTAAGTGAGAGAAATAAGAACCTGGAAAATAGGAAAGGATGAAATTCAAAACACTTCTCTTAGCTAGAATAAGCAGAACTTGCTTAATTAGTTGTAAACAGTGTGGGAGGTGAAGAAGAAATTAATAATGACTAATGTTTTTTAGCCAACTGAATAAATAGTGATGTCGTTAATTGATACCGGAGGAGGGTTAGGAGGAACTGCTGGGAGTGGGGATTAGAGTAAATAAAAGCAAGAAATCTGGCCTTGGACCAGCTGAATTTGAGGTATTTATAGTAAGTCTCAAAGGCTATCTATAGAACTATGGTTCTCAAAGTGGATTCCCCAGACAGCAGCATCAACATCACCTGGGAACTTGTTAAAATGCAAATTCTCAGGCCTCACTCCCAACTTACAAGAGTCCGAGATTCTGAGGGTGAGGTTCAGTGATCACCATTTTTACAAGCTTTCCAGGTGATTCTCATGCCTGTTCAAATATGAGAAAGTGTTGTAGGAAATCTCAAGCAAGGTTGCAATTGGAAGCAGTAAGAAACAGTAACAAAATCACAGGTAGAGGTGTTGGTGTGAGAATGGAATAGGGACACATCTTTCTCTGAGACAAAACAGAAGTTAATATAAAGACACCAGTACAGTTTGATAACAAGGGAGAAAGCTAAGGGAATTCATGCCTAGTGGCCTCTACTTTCTTTCTAAAATAGGATCAGCTACAGCGAATATCAGGAATGCAATGGGAAACCCAAAGAAATAGTTAATGTTCTATGTCTATATTTTCTCTCTTTGACTGACTATGGAGTCATTGAAAGCAGCAAGTGTACTTTATAATACTGAGTTCATCACAGATGGTAGCAAAGTAATCACTCAACAGACATACCTGATTAAATATAAAAAAAACTAGCAAAAGCTGTCAGAGATCAGTCTTTCTTTTACTGAGAAGCTTCACAGTTTCTAGGATGCTTTGGTAAAGGATTAACATTATTCATGGTATTTTATTAGTTCCTATGCTCACTAGACATTCTGTGTTTTAATTTTTATCATAATCATACTTCTGCATAATACTAACAAATGCCATTTTTTTAAAGAAAAGTTAAATTTCCATAATGTAAGGATTATATATACAAATCAACAGGTTTCTATTATTATGTGCTTATCACTGTGCCAGATGCCATGCTGGATATATTAAAAGAACGAGGAAAATAATGCTTGATGAAAGTCATGTGCAGTAACCTCATTTAATCTTCACCACAAAATATGTTTATCTCCATTCTTCCACTCCAAGGAGCTTACTGTCTTTATTAGAGAACTAAGACTAACGCATCCCAAACACAGAACAATTAAAAGTTAAGACAAAGACAAAATAAAGAAATCACTGAAAGCTACTCATTAAATGCTGAATGAGGGGAAAAAATTCATTTCTCTTAATATTAAACTGACTTGCTGACAGATCAAAACAGAAGAAAAAAATGTATTCTGACAATGACAGAGCTATGTATCCAGTTATATCACTGTTAAACCACCCCTAGTTAAGTCCTTTTACCGCTCTGCTAGTTCCCAATCCTCCTGAATCTGCTTCTGCCTGGCTTTGTGGTACTCCTCCCTCCAGCACTTGGAGCAGAAACCCTGCCAAGCAGGGTTGCCGTAATAACCACATCCTTTCTTGCATAGGAGCTCTGATTGATCCACATGAATTCCTCGGCGTTCAGACTTAAGGCTCATCTTCTTCCTGTTAATCAAAGAGCAAACAAGAAAGTTTTGTTGAAAATGAATTCACTATCATTCTACTCACAGCAAACAATTAAGAAAAAAAAATGAGTCTATCATCTTCAAGCTATAATGGAAGAAAGGAGAGAGGGAGGGAAGGAGGGGAAAAGAAAGTTTAAATATTGCAAATTACTGTCATACTAAAGAACAAACTTCTTATTCCTGCCCAATAATATAAAAAACACTTTAAGAAGGACTAATATTGGATTAAAGACCTAAACAGAAGACATGAAACTATAAAACTCCTAGAAGAAAACATAGGGGAAAAACTTCACAACATTAGATTTGGAGACAATTCCTTGGATATGACACCAAAAGTACAAGCATCAAGAGCAAAAATACACAAATGGGACTACATCAAACTTAAAAACTTCTACACAGGAAAGGAATCAACAGAGTGAAAAGGCAACCTATAGAATGGAATAAAATATCTGCAAACCATATATCTGATAAGAGGTTAATATCCAGAATATGTAAAGAACTCCTAAAACTCAACAACAACAAAAATCCAATTAAAAATTAGCAAAGGCCATGAATAGACAATTCTCCAAAGAAGATGTACAAATAGGCAACATGTGAAAAGATGCTCAATGTCACTAATCATCAGGTAAATGCAAATCAAAACCACAAGGAGATATCACCACACACCTGATAGAATGACTATCATCAAAAAGAACAAAAATAACAAGTGTTGGCAAGGATGTGGAGAAATTGGAACTCTTGTGTACAGTTGGTGGGAATGTAAAATGGCACAGCCACTGGGGAAAACAGTATGGTGGTTCCTCAAAAAATTAGAAATAGAATTATCATATGATCCAGCAATCTCACTTCTGGGTATACACCCAAAAGAACTGAAAACAGGATCTTGAAGAGATACCTGCACACTCATGTTCACTGAGCATTATTCACAACAGCCAAGAGTTGTTATTCACAACATTCAAGCATTATTCACAACATTCACAGCATTATTCACAACAGCCAAGCAATCTAAATATCCATCAAAGGATGAATGTATAAACACAGGATGAATGGATGAAGAAAACATGGTATATACAATGGAATATTATATAACCTTATAAAAGAAGGAAATCCTATCACATGCTACAACATGGATGAACCTTGAGAACATTACGTCAAGTAGCCAATCACGAAAAGGCAAATCAAAGACATTATTCCACCTACCTGAGGTATCTAAATTAGTCAAACTCTCAGAACCAGAAAGTAGAATGATGGTTGCCAGGGGCTGGGGGAAGGGAGGCAAAGAGGAGTTGCTGTTCAATGGGTATAGGGTTTCAGTTTTGCCAGACAAAAAAGTTCTAGAGATCTGTTGTACAAGGTGCACATAGTTAACACTACTGTACACTTTATTTTTTTTTAATTAATTAATTAATGGCTGCATTGGGTCTTCATTGCTGCACGCAGGCTTTCTCTAGTTGTGGCGAGCGGGGGCTACTCTTCGTTGCGGTGTGCGGGCTTCTCACTGCGGTGGCTTCTCTTGTTGCGGAGCACGGGCTCTAGGGCGCACAGGCTTCAGTAGTTGTGGCACATGGGCTCAGTAGCTGTGACTTGAGAGCTCTAGAGTGCAGGCTCAGTAGTTGTGGCACACGGGCTTAGTTGCTCCGTGTCATGTGGGATCTTCCCGGACCAAGGCTCGAACCCGAGTCCCCTGCATTGGCAGGCAGATTCTCAACCACTGCACCACCAGGGAAGCCCCTGTACACTTTAAAAATGGTTAAGATGGTAAATTTTATGTTATGTGTTTTTTACCACAATAAAAAAAAGGATTTTAATATTAAAAAAAGGGGGACTAATAGATCCTTCTTATTTGCTACCATTTTAAACCTGAGGGACAAAGTACAATCTTCTTGAAATACTCTGTGTTCTTACTACAGTATGTCATTTGGCTCAAAAAGACAACTTCATTTCAACGATATAAAAGTGAATACTTTGTCCCAAATGAGATAATTTAACATTCACCAAGAAAACAAGTGTAATTAAAGCATCAGAATAGAATTTAAACTCCTTGAGATGGTATTCAAGGTCCTACTGTTTGCCACCACTCACTACATGCCTAATATTGTGACAGGTACTCAGTATAATTATTTCTCACAAAAACCAAGGTAGATATTATCTCCATTTTATTAGACGTGAAAATTCATAAACAAAAACACAGGCAGCATGAACAATGAAGAAAAAGAGAAAAGTGCTATGAAACTGAGGGGCGGTGGGAGAAGGTGAGGTCATTCTGACTTAGGGAGCATGGAGAGACCACCTGGGCCAGGGAGTGAAGGGTGGGGGATGTAGACCTTCGAGAGCCTTGAGTTGAGGCTTAGAGGGTCTTGGAGCGATGACACAAAAGAGGGAAGACATTCTGGACAGGAAGAACATCTTTTGCAAAGCACTCAGAGACAGGACAGCAAATGCAGAACATGAATGATGTGGTATAAGTAGGAGGTAAACAGAAGCAGTTACGTGTGAAGTTCAATTATGATGGCTTTTTAAAACTGCACGCAAGAGTCTGGGTTACAGCATTGTTGCTTCAGTGAAAAGGGGAAATCAGGATAGGTGTCTATTTTAAGACATAAAACTTGAGAGGTGGAGTTCTGTCTTCCAGTATGATGAAGTGAGGAGGACAATAAATCCTCTCCACCAAAATCAACTATAAAGATAGACAAAACTTCCTCTCTGCTGATGGATCAAAGTGTGAACCAAGGAATGCATTCAAACTTCAAGCCACCGACTGGCTCTCTCACATCTCCTGTGTGTATGCACAGTCTCTGTTGGCCAGACATTGGAAGCCTTACTGGCTAGAGATGTTTGTGCACAAATTCAGTCTTTGAACAAACAACAATCTTCGGCTGAACATTAAGGTATGCAGGCAGATGGGTGACCCCGAGAAGGAAATCAAGGATAAAAATAAATATAAGAAAAAAAAATGAGGACAGACATGAGCAGCCGCAGGGTGTGGGGAAGAGAGACTTCACAGGTGTAGTCCAGCTATAAAACCTAGATGGCATGCGCTAAGCACTATTTTTGAGGATTTTCAAAGGCAAAAGGGAGGAGAAGAATTAAGGAAGAAGACCAGAATTCAGTGTATCACTGAATCCTCGGTGAGTTTACCCTTTTTTCCCCTCCAGTATCACCAAGCCAACCCAGAAGTGGACACCAGGGCACAGAGAGAGCTCCTCTAGCTCTGGCTCAAAGAATGCGAAAGGGAACTCCTAACACTGAGAGGAAATAAGAAAATCCCTCCATTTTCTTGTCTTTTTTTTTCCTCCTTCTCTTGAGCCATGAGCAATCACATGGTGTCCACAGAAGCGGCTGGAATGAGAGACTGCAGGAGCTAAACTCGGAGGAAGGGTAACCATCCATTTTTCCCACCCTCTAGTCTCCTAGACAGTGATGGGAGTACAAGACAGAGCGGGGTAACTAATTCCACAGCTTTCCACCCAGAGGAGAGAAGATGAGCCCCGAGAGAACTTTAAAAATACAGGAGGAATCAATCAGGAGAACTCAAGAAAGCCAGCTGAAAATGTGTGCATGGGTCTGATGCTATTCAGGATCAGAGACTAAAATTCACACTAATAGAGACCACTGCACAGGTTTCAGACTGACACATGCAGGAAACAGATCAAAATAGTACTGCAAAGCCTCTGAAAAATGAACCAACGTGGGAACCACAGCTCACAGAAGTAGGGTTGGAACCTGCGGCCCAAACTTGGCAGCAAAACTAAAAACTTTTGCTTCTCCAATGACACTGCGTGGAAAATGAAAAGACAAACTACAGACTGGGAGAAAATACTCGCAAATCATATATCTGACAAAGGTCTTGCATCCAGAATATATAAAGAATTCTCAAAACTCAACAGAAAGAAAAACCACCCAATTAAAAAAATGGGCAAGACTTGAACAGACTTATGCAAAGAAGATATACACATTGGGAGACAATTCTCCATGGGTGTCTAACATTTCTGTACAAGAGGCCTTCGTAACAGACTATCTCTTCAAGGATGTTTGCATATCTAACATTCTCAGGAGGAACAGATCACTGTCTCCCTCCAGAGAAAGGGCAAGTTTGTTTACTGTCAAGTAAAATAGATATAATGTTTCCCTCCAGGTCAAAAGTCAGGTGGGTTTGTTAGCTGCCCATTATAAAGGATTTGGGTTCCTTAGGCTTAGGTTCCTCAGCTGTGACACCAGCCCCATGGGACTTGGGGGCAAGGGTAGCCCATGTGAGATGAAGCTTGTTTTATTGATGGCCTATGAATAATAAAGTCCTTTGTCTCTGACTCCAGAGTCTCATGACTTCTGCCAGCATCCATGAAACTGGCAGGCTAACTTGTTACGTTTAAGAGGGTAAAAACCCGTGTCAGTCACAGTTCTTGACAACATGGCAAATAAGCACATGAAAAGTTGTTCAACATCATCATTCGTTAGAGAAATGTAAATTAAAACCACCATGAGATTTCACTCCACACCTATTAGAATGGCTAAAATTAAGAACAATACCAAGTGGTAGCAAGGATGCAGAGCAACTAGAACCCTCCTAGTGGGATGCAAATAGTACAACCACCATGGAAAACAATTTGGTAGTTTCATAAAAAGTTAAATACACTTACCATACAACCCAGCAATCCTATTCCCAGTTATTTCCTCCAGAGAAATAAAACTGATGTTCACTCAAAAATCTATACAAAAATGTTTCTAATAACATTATTTATGATCATTAAAAAATGGAAACAACCAAAATATCCTTCAATAGATGAATGAATAAACAAACTGTGTGGTACATCCATGCAATGGAATGCTACTCAGCAAAGACAACTACAACAACAAAAAAACATACCCAACAACTTGGATGAAATCTCAAAGGCTTTATGATGAGTGAATGAAGCCCGTTTTAACAGTTTACATACTGTAGGGACTTCCCTGGTGGTCCAGTGGGTAATACTCCACACTCCCAATGCAGGGGGCTCGGGTTCAATCTCTAGTCAGGGAACTAGATCCCGCATGCATGCTGCAACTAAGAAGCCCGCGTGCCGCAACTAAAGATCCCGCACGCTGCAACGAAGATCCCACATACTGCAAATAAGACCCGGTGCAGCCAAAATAAATAAATAAATAAAGTAAATAAAATAAATATTTTTGAAAAAACTTTACATACTGTATAATCAGGGTTTGTTAGGAATTAGGGTTGGAGGGAGGGTGTCTATAAAGGAATAGCACAAGGAACTTTTTTAGAGGTGACAGAACTGTTCTGTATTCTGATTATGGAGGTGTTTACATAAATCTATACATGTTTTTTAATTCACAGAACTGTATACTCCCCCAAAATCCAACTTTACTGTATGATTTTTTTTTTTTTAATTTGAGAGGCAATTTCTAGTTTGGATTGGGAAAAAGTGCAGAACAGGAGACAGGGATAGTGATCAAGAGACAAATACAGTAAGAGGTTATAATAATAGAGGTAATACAGTGGGAATGGAAAGGGGAGGGATGGCAACACACTCTGGCAGTAGGGTCTGTAAGAGTTAACTAATGAGACATGGAAGGGAGACCTGCACGTTTACAAATACTCTTCATTGCCTCTATGAGATTAAAGCCCTCCAAGGACAGGATTTAGATCTAACGCACTTATCATTTAGTAAATGAGGCTGAGGTAGAAAGGAAGAATAACAAAATATAGCCAGAGTCTAGAATAAGTCAAGAAACTTTAAAGGCCATCTACTTTCTCCTATTACAATACAGATAAAGACACTGAGACTGAGAAATTATGATTTGTTCAATCAAAAAGGTAGTAAGTGGCAGGGACATCACAAGAGCCTAAACTTGTACTAAGTCCTGAGTGCCATCAAACTATTTTGAGAGTCTGAGCTAATCTCACCATCAATATACTGTGGTCCCTTTCTTCAATTCCAAGAGGAGTAGGCAAAAAGAAATATCTGTTTTTTCCTTATACCAATTCAGTAAGTTTAAAATTTTTTATACTACAAAGACTATAGCACAGGTCTGTTACTAAAATGAACACATTTTAGGGAGTCTACCTAACACATGTGTCAGCAACTTCCCTTTCCTCAGAGAACTGTTCCCCAAATCTACAAAGGTCAGCTGCCGTGTTTGTATATGGTGCAGTCCCCCCTCCCCCACCACTGCAGGGCCATAGCTGATTGATCCAGAGGTGGACACTTGACCCAAAATGAAGTTCTGGAAATGGGACTAAGTCTGGGCTGTTTTCTTGAATGATGGAGAAGTTGCGGCATGACCACCTTCCAACAAGTGGTCTGAGTAACCAGTCTGCAGATACAACAGACTGGTATACAACAAGAAGCAGAGAAAAGTGGCAGAAGAAAAATACTCTCTAGGTCCTGAGGGGTTTCCATTTCTCAGTTCCAATCCTTTGCTAAGGTTTAGCTGCTTGCCTACCCTCAGATTTTGAAACACACCTCTTGATCCCTGACTGTATTTTTCTTATGCCAGCTCCAGTAGAGCCTATTACCTGCACTCAGAGACTTGCCCAGGTACTATGTGAGAGTTAGAAAAACATAGAATTGCTGTGAGGACTACTTGGCATATACTAAGAACTCAACAGGTTAAGATGAAAACTTAAAAATAATAGCTATGTGTCTATGAAGACCAATTTGATGTGCACATGAGAACATGGAGTTCGGTCAAATCTGCATTCAAATCCCAGCTCTGAAATGTGACTTTGGACAAATTAATATTTCTGAAACTTCCATTCATACCCCTCTATCCAACTTCTGCTCCTACCTTTTCACAAATCTAAGCCTCATAGGCTTTGTGCCTCCATGACCTTCACTCTGTTTTACACCTGTGATTATGTTATCTCACATGGCCAAAAAAAAGACTTTCCAGACAAGATTACTAATCAGTTGACCTTAAAATAGAGAGATTATCCTGATTTTCCACGTGGGGCCAATATAAGCACATGAACCCTAAATGCAGAAGAGGACAGGAGCCCAGAATAGTCAAAACAATCTTGAAAAAGAATGTAGGAGCGCTTATAGTTACCAATTTCAAAACTTACTGCAAACCTATGATAATCAAAACAGTGTGGAACTGGCACAAGGACAGACATGTGGAGCAATGGAATAGAACTGTGAGTCCAGAAATAAACCCACACATCTATGGTCACAACTATCAAACGGAAGAGTCTTTTCAACAAATCGTGCTGGGACAATGGGATCACCACATGCAGAAGAATAAGGTCAGACCCTTGTCTCACACCATGTATAAAAGTTAACTAAAAATGGATTAAAGACCTAAATGTAAAAGCTAAAACTATAAAAACTCTTAGCCAAAAACACAGGTAAAATTTCATGATCTTGGATTTGGTTAAGGAATCTTAGATATGACACCAAAAGCATAAACAACAAAAGAAAAGACAGATAAATTGTACTTCATCAGAATTAAAAACTTTTGTGCTTCCAAGGACCCCATCAAGAAAGTGAAAAGACAACCCACAGAACGGGAGAAAATATTTGCAAATCATGTATCTAATAAAGAACTTGTATACAGAGTGTGTAATGAACTGTTATAACTCAATATTTTTAAAGATAAACAACTCAATTTCTAAAATGGGTAAAAGATCTGAATAGACACTTCTCCAAGGAAGATATGCCAATGGTCAATAAGCATGTTAAATGACTTTTGACATCATTAGTCATTAGGGAAATAAAAATCAAAACCACAATGATATACCACTTCACATTCAGTTGGACGGCTAGTATTAAAAAGTCAGATAGGACTTCCCTGGTGGCACAGTGGTAAAGAATCCGCCTGCCAATGCAGGAGACATGGGTTCGAGCCCTGGTCCGGGAAGATCCCACATGCCACGGAGCAACTAAGCCTGTGTGCCACAACTACTGAGCTTGCGCTCTAGAGCCCACGAGCCACAACTACTGAGCCCACGCGCCACAACTACTGAAGCCTGCGCGCCTAGAGCCCGTGCTCTGCAACAAGACAAGGCACCACAGTAAGAAGCCCGTGCACTGCCTCAAAGTGTAGCCCCCGCTTGCGACTAGAGAAAGCCCACATGCAGCAACGAAGACCCAACACAGCCAAAAAAAAAAGTCAGATAATAACAAGTGTTGACAAAGATGTGGAGAAATTGAAACACTCATACATTGCTGATGGGAATGTAAAATGGTGCAGATGCTTTTGGAAACCATCTGATGGTTCCTCAAATGATTTTTTTTTTAAATATTTTTGGCTGCATTGGGTCTTCGTTGCTGTGCATGGGCTTTCTCTAGTTGCAGCGAGCAGGGGCTACTCTTCCCTGCAGTGCACAGGCTTCTCATTGTGGTGGCTTCTCTTGTGGCGGAGCACAGGCTCTAGGCACGCGGGCTTCAGTAGTTGTGGCACATGGGCTCAGTAGTTACGGCTCGCAGGCTCTAGAGCACAGGCTCAGTAGTTCTGGTGCACGGGCATAGCTGCTCTGTGGCATGTGGGATCTTTCCGGACCAGGGCTCGAACCTGTGTCCCCTGTATTGGCAGGTGGATTCTTAACCACTATGCCACCAGGGAAGCCCCCCTCAAATGATTTTAATTAGAGTTACCCAGCCATTCTGCTCCAAAGTATATACTCCAAGGTATATTTCCAAGAGAAATGAAAACATATGTCCACATAAAAACTTGTATATGAATGTTTATATCACCAATATCCATTACAGCCTAAAGATGGAAAACAACCCAAATGTCCACCAACTGGTGAACAGACAAAAGGTAGTATATTCATACAATGAAGGATTATTCAGTCATAAAGAGGAATTAAGAACTGACACATGCCGCAACACGACTAACCTTGAAAACATTATGCTAAGTGAAAGAAGCCAGTCATAAAAAGACAACACATTATATGATCCCATTCACATGAAGGTCCAGAACAGGGAAATCTAGAGACAGGGAGTAGAGTAGTGGTTGCTTGGGACTGAGAGGGAGAGAACAAAATAAGAAGATATCTAAAGGGCATGGAGTTCCTTTCTGAGATGATGAAAATGTTCTAAAGTTGGCTGTGGTGATGGTTGCTTTTGAATTGTGCCCTTTTCTAAAAATAAATTTATTCATTTACTTATTTTTGGCTGCATTGGGTCTTTGTTGCTGAGCACGGGCTTTCTCTAATTGAGGCGAGTGGGGGCTACTCTTTGTTGCGGTGTGCCGGCTTCTCATTGCAGTGACTTCTCTTGTTGAGGAGCACAGGCTCTAGGTGTGCGGGCTTCAGTAGTTGTGGCACACAGGCTCAGTAGTTGTGGCTTGCAGGCTCTAGAGTGCAGGCTCAGTAGTTGTGGTGCACAGGCTTAGTTGCTCGGCGGCATGTGAGATCTTCCAGGACCAGGGCTCAAACCCGTGTCCCCTGCACTGGCAGGTGGATTCTTGACCACTGAGCCACCAGGGAAGTCCTGAATTGTGCCCTTTAAATGGGTGAATTCTATGGTATGTGAATTATACCTCAATAAAATTGTTTTTAAAATATAAAGCAGAAGAGGAGGGCAGAATGGGAAGTCAAAGAGATTCAAAGAACCACTGTTGGCTTTGAAGGTGGAGAAATGTAAGAAATGTGGGTGGCTTCTAGAAGCTGAGAATGACCCCTGGCTGACAGCCAGCAAAGAAATGAAGACCTCAGTTGCATAACTTCATTAAGCTCAATTCTGCCAACATTTAAGTATGTCTGGAAGCAGATTCTCCCCATAGCCTCCAGATAAGAGCCCAGACTGGATGACATCTTAATTTGGACCTCTTGAGAACCTTAACAGAGTAGCTGGCTGAGCTGGCCAGGAGTGCTGACTTAACAATACTTACAATACTTTGGGTGTTGTTTTAAGCTGGTAAGTTTGTGGTAACTTGCTATGGCAACAACAGAAAACTAATATAGGCCTCCTTTCAATTTCTCTCTTTTGGGGGCCTTTGCACAAGTGTTCTAATGCCTAAATGCTGTGACCCTTGCTGTTTATATGCTGATTTCCCTCTCCTCATTTAGGTCTCAGCTTTCATGTCATACTTTCAGAAAGGCCTTCCCTGACCACTCTATCTAAAGCAGTACCTACCCCAACCTGCCCAATCCTCACCTCCACTGTGGGCCCAGAATTGTTTCTCCATATCCAGGAAGAGTTAACCAAGCAGGCCTGAGTTGCTCAAATTGTGCACATTCTCGTTTTCCGAAGGGCCTGCTTCTGTGGCTGACTCCTGGCCAGCTCCTGGGAACTGAGGTCTTAAGGAGTATCTTTATGTACTAACTGATAAGGGTGTTTTGTATGCTTGGAGTCTTAATCCACACTGTACCAACTTGTCTAGACAGTTTGTGCAGACTGTGTGATGTATGGTGAATACTGTTTTCCTTCTGTGGCGGGGTGGGGGTCAATCATGAGGGTGCTTGTGCCTATGTGACCAGCCTCCAATAAAAACCCTGGAATCTTAGGCTTAAGTGAACTTCCCCAACAGAAAACACTTCACACATGTTGCCAGAGTTTGTTGCTGAGGGATTAAATGCACCCTGTCAACTCCACTGGGAGAAGACTCTTGGAAACTCATGCTTGGTATCCTCCAAATTCTGCTCAATGCACTATTTTCCTTCACTGATCCTGTTTAATATCCTTTCACTGTAATAAAACACAGCCAGGAGTACATGAGTTCTGCGAGCCCTTCTAGTGAATTACCAGACCTGGGGGCAGTCTTGGGGTCTGCCGACAGGACGTGATCATAAAGGGGTGGTATAAGGGAGATCTTAGTGGCAATAGTTCTGTATCTTGACTATGTTGGTGGTTACAGGAATCTACATATGTGATAAAATGGCACAGAACTATCATACACATTGTAGAGATGTCAACTTATTGGTTTTGACATTATACTATAGTTAACGTAAGACACAGCCATTGGGCAAACTAGGTGAAGAGTACACAGGACCTTTCTGTATTATCTTTGCAAGTTCCTGTTAATCTGTAATTTCAAATTAAAAGTGTTTTTAAAAAACTCCACTTAAAATTTATTAAATAAAAACACCTATGATTGAATTAACGTGTATCAGACAGTTGTACATACCACTCAGATCATTTCTGTTCCTAAATATGGAAAACAAAGTGAGCAAGTGAGCAACCAAAATAAAAGTACACGCCCTGATTTGAAAGGCTATGCAGTGATGATGAAGCTGTTTTGGTGAGGCAAAGCAGATACAGTCAGCACATCCAGATTAGACATCAGAGTATATAGACACCATACCCTCAGTTAGGGAGAAACATGGGGGAATCAATTCTGAGACTCAATTCTGTCTTTCCCGGGCAGAAAGACCTAGCCCTAGCCACAATCCAGAGGCAACTACCATCACTACTGCACCCAGCGGGGACGTCAGAGGGGCCACACCCAGCTCCTATTTGAGCTCTGCACTCCAGTAAGTAGTCTTTTACTGAGCAACCTGGGCACAAAGATTGCATAATTCAATTGGCCCACTCACATTAGGGAGGACAGAATAAAAATGATCTCTACTGCTGAGATAGCTGAGATTCCTGTGAATTCTGCCTCAGGGCTAGGTACCCTAAAAAGGGCCAGAGGAGCACAAAGCCCACAGAGTTGTGTATGTTCTTCCTTAAGGCTCTGCATGCAAACCACGTTCATTTCATAAAACAAAAAACAAAAAATACTTTGTAGATTTGAGTAGCTTCCCACTATCTTCCTTGTAAGAGTCCTGCTTCCTAGTCTTAGGTTTGATGTCATGTCCTCATAGATCATTCCTCTGGGCAACGCACCTGGGATTTACAGAAAACATCCAATCAACTCTACTAAAATGATAAACTATCCTTGAACCTCAGTTAACAAATAGAATTTACAGTTAAGCTTTTTCCCTTAAATTTGTTTTTTTTCCAGTTATAGAAGTAAAAGATGGTTACTCTAAAAAACCTGAGACATAAGTAGAAAATAAAGAAAACATCACCCAGAGGCAGTCACTATATTCTCATAGAGCTTTCTCTACTCATCATGAGCTCATTCATTTATTCAACAAATATTTATATACTGATTTACACTACATGACAGGCACTTAGGATACAAATTTAAGTAATAATAAAGTCTCAGTCCTCATAGAGCTTACTGCCACGTATGGAAGATGTGACTATATATCTAGAAGGCCTGAAAGAAGAAATTAAAGCACTATGAACACCGAGGAATTAATTAATTTTAAAATTACTGAATTTCATAAAAGAATTTGTTTATATGAAACAAGCTAAATATGTGTACATGAAATCTATGAAATTCTTATAATAACCTGACAATAAGAAGTTAGGAAATATAGAGATCTCATTCCCAATAGTATCGAAATGTAAAAACATCTAGTTACTATTTTAATAAGAAAATTATGTCACCTACATAAAAATACTGAGATATAAAGACGGCTTAAATAGTTGGCAACACATACCAGGACACAGTATGAGAAAGTTAAATATTTTATAAATGGCAAATGTTTCAAAATTTTTAAGTTTACTATAAATGACAAAAAAATTCCAAAAGAATTTTTTGGAACTTGACAAAATTATTCCATATTTTATCAGCAATAATAAACGGGCAAGAATTTTAAAAAATACTCTAAATTGGGCTTCCCTGGTGGCGCAGTGGTTGAGAGTCCGCCTGCTGATGCAGGGGACACGGGTTCGTGCCCCGGTCCGGGGGGGATCCTGCGTGTCGTGGAGTGGCTGGGCCCATGAGTCATGGCCGCTGGGCCTGCGCATCCAGAGCCTGTGCTCCACAATGGGAGAGGCCACAACGGTGAGAGGCCCGCAAAAAACAACAACAACAACAACAACAACAACAACAAAAACAACTCTAAATTAATTTACTGAACTTTAATTTTCTGCAAACTAGTTAAAATTGTGTGAACTTAGCAAAAGAACTGGCAAATCACTTCAGAATGGATTAACCCCAAAATGAATTGCTAATATATAAAATAATTTATTATTAGAGGAACGAGGAGAAAGGAAGAATTTTCAATAAACAATGCAGGGATAACTGGTCAGCAATCTGGTACCCCCCAAATTAATTACAGGAATCTTAAACAGGAATCTTAAAGAGTTAAAGTTTTTAAAAGACTAATGAAAAAATAGAAAGGACTAAAATTAAGTATTTATGAAACTTCTAAAGACGTGAGGGCTATCTAAGCTCACAGGCTGCAGGAGAAATCAGAAAGGAAACTGATTTGAATAAGTACATTGAAACTTCTACCTAGTTTTTAAAAGGCCCCACTTAGAACCAAAATAGAAAGGCAAATAAGAGACTAGGCAGAATATTTTAAGTAAACAGGACAAGAGTGTTTTACCATATTTAGAAATTACACTAATAAGATTTGTAAAACTCTGGTATGCAGTATAAGGATATGAGCAGACCATTCACAAAACGGAAATAGCTTCCTAGGAACAGACATAGAATGTCAGAGGGTTTGTGCCTTGTGAACTCGGATTTATATCACCAGATTGGCCTCACAAAAAGGTTATACCTATTTACATTCCCACCTACAGTGATCCACTTTTCCAAAAACTCATAAAAACTGCATTATTAGTCTTTAATTTTTGCCAATCTGAAAGGCAAAAAAAGAAGCATTTCTTGTTTTAATATCCATGTCCTTAAATTAACCATCTTTATAGATATTTATTGGCCATTAGCATATTTTCTTTGAAGAATTAAACTGTTCCTGTTCTTTGCTCACTTTTCTGTGACATCTTTTTTCTTTTTATAGTTGCTCTTTTTATGTTATCTTTTAGCCTTTGGCTGTGTATGTTAAGATACTATAGTTTTAATCAAAGACTGTATCCAGGTTTCACTGACTTTCATAGCGTTAAATACATTGCCTCCAAAATGAATGTGAATGTCACACAGATAATCAGTGGCAGAGTTCCAATGTTAAATATAACAATACAGGGCTTCCCTAGTGGTGCAGTGGTTGAGAGTCCGCCTGCCGATGCAGGGGACGCGGGTTCGTGCCCCGGTCCGGGAACATCCCACATGACACGGAGCGGCTAGGCCCGTGAGCCATGGCCGCTGAGGCTGCGCGTCCGGAGCCTGTGCTCCGCAACGGGAGAGGCCACAACAGTGAGAGGCCCGTGTACCGCAAAAAAAAAAAAAAAAAATATATATATATATATATATATATATATAAAACAATACAAAGTATCCAAACACTAGCCTGCCCAAATAATTCCAAATGATAATCAAACCCATGTAATATAATGTAGAGTTTATGCTGCTGGAATGAGCAGAGCCAGCAGAGCAGCATTCTTAAGGAATGAATTCTAGACAACAATTTTCTATTGTATTATGTCACACCCTCTTCAGCAAAGTGAAATTATGACTCCAATTGGAGCATGCCATTCCCCAGGCAAATAACTCAAAATTACATGCAAAACAACCTGGCTGCTCGAGTCTACTTCTACCATGCTCTACCCTCTCTCTTCCATAGAAGCAGCCAATTCCTCAACTGGTCTATTTATTCAATAAGTAACTGACCAAAAATTATGTCTCTTAACTTAAAGTAACAGCAAACTGCAATATATAAGGTGGTTTCAATGATCAACGGTTTTTGGTTTTGTTTCTGCAAACTTACAGCTTAGTTTTAGCTTTGCTGCAGCCATTTCAACCTTAGCCAGTTGCTGTGGCTGGGCTAGACATACACATATCTATGAGATAAGAGAAATACCAAAAGCAATTGCCTGGATAAAAATGTATTTATTCAGACTTGTTAGAGGGCTCAATCAAATAAATATTTGTATTATATTCTAAGTTTTTGAGAAGTGCCTTGTGCATAACAAAAAATTAAAACTGCAGAAACTTTCAAAAGCTATTAAAACCATCCCATCTGCAGAAACTTTCAAAAGCTACTAAAACCATCCCATCTGTTGTAGGTTGAATTGTGTCCCCCCAAAAGATAGGTTGGACCCCAATATTGTAAACGTGACCTGATGTGGAAATAAGGTCTTTGCAGATGTAATTAGTTAAAATGAAGTCATACTGGATTAGGGTGGGCTCTAAATTGAATGACTAGTGTCCTCATAAGAAGGCCCTGAGAGACCCAGAGACACACATAGAGGCCGTGTGGTCACAGAAGCAGAGATTAGAAGGATGAAGCTACAAGCCAAGAACTCCAAGGACTGCCAGCAATCATCTTCCCTATAGCCCTCAGAGAGCATGGCCCTGCTGACACCTTGATTTCAGACTTCTAGCCTCCAGAGCTCCAAAAAAATTAATTTCTGTTGTTTTAAGATTCTAGTTTGTGGTAATTTGTTACAGCAGCCCTAGGAAACTAGTAAACCGTCCAATAAGAATTGTGGTAAATTCCAGAAATAATGTAAAGAAATGAGTTTTCCACCAGTTGACAGAGCTGTGGATTCACAGCATTACTTGCTCTTTACAAATAGGATGATCATATATCTCAGTTAATAAGAACAGTCCTGGCATATGCCTGCTGTTCTGGTACAAAAGCATCCCTTTGGTTCTCAAAAGTGGCCTGTTTTCGATAATAAATTACATGGTCATCTTATGTATGAACAAGCCTAGAATACGCTTCTGTTTGTGTGCCTTCAAATCCCACCTATTCAAATAACGTCAAATGCCCCTTCCCCACCCTCAGAATAATTCCATCTCTCTGGCTTCTATAGCATTTTATAAATACAACTATTATAATACTGTTTTATTACAATTACTTGCTTACTTGTCCACTCCATGTTCGTAGACAACACAGTGCCAGGAACAGAATGTGTACTCAATAGGTATCTTCTAAATGTATTAAATGATTTATTCAGAAGACTGACAAAGTACCTGCAGAGACGGTTTTCTTTCACTTTTGTCCCTTGTGAAAATTTAAAAAAGAAAACCTCAACTAGAACTGGCGACGGCAAGGCCTGTAAAGGGAGCTCTCGCGCCCTACCACTACACTCATCAGCCTCATCGTCAGTTACCCCGAACAGGAAGCCATCAATTACCCCAAGAGAAAGAGGTCAGTTACTGACTCCAACAGGAAAAGATGTACCTTGCACTCCCAAACAGGAAGTACACTACTTTACTACGTCAGCAAGAGAAAGACTTCCTTCTTTCCCAGCAACCGGCCTAGCCAACAGAAAATGCCATAGTTCAGCCAATGAGAAGCTGGCGTCACCTGAACTTTTACTTGCTTCCAATGAACTTTCATTTTTTCCTCGCTGATGACTTCCTTTCCTGTCCCCCCCTCCTCCCTATAAAAGCCTTCCATGTTGTGTAACCCCTCAGAGTATCTCTGTCTGCCAGATGAGATGCTGCCTGATTCATGAATCACTTGATAAAACCAATTAGCTCTTCGAATTTACTCAGCTAACTTTTGGTTTTAACACCCTTGTATACTCTGGGGCGTAGGAGGTAGGAAGAGAAACTTAAACAGCAAAATGACTAGCTTATAAAGCCGTGGTTCTCAAATTTTAGCATGCATAAGTGTCACCTGGAAGACTTGTTAAAAACACACAGTATGGGGCCCCAACCCAGACTTGCTGATTCAGGAGGTCTGGGGTAGGTAAGGCCTGAGAATTTGCATTTCTAACAGGTTTCCAGGTGATGTAGCTAGGAGCTACTCTTTGAGAACCACTGCTATAAAGTAAGCACCACAATTACTAAAAGATTAATTTCTTCTTATAACTTCATTCCTAGCGGGAAACTCTTCTGAATATGACGCTTAAGGCAGACCAACACTCCTGCTGAGAATTAGGAAAGCCAGATACATTTTAAAAACCAATGTTTAGGGGCTTCCCTGGTGGCGCAGTGGTTGAGAGTCCGCCTGCCGATGCAGGGGACACGGGTTTGTGCCCCGGTCTGGGAAGATCCCACATGCCGCGGAGCGGCTGGGCCCGTGAGCCATGGCTGCTGAGCCTGCGCGTCTGGAGCCTGTGCTCCGCAATGGGAGAGGCCCGCGTACCGCAAAAAACAAACAACAATAACAACAACAAAAAACCAAAAAACCAATGTTTAAAGGCATGAGAAAGCAGCTGAAGCAACCAAGACTAGAAGGGTCTAGGTTCTGGAAAAAGAGGGGAACTGTAGAGAAACAAAATGACATTCTACAGCCACTTTTCCCCCAAGTGCATCTGATGATTCTGGGGCAAAAAGCCAAGAATCCAGACTTTCCTTCAGCAGAGGAACAATGAGAGCTTTTGGAAGAGGTGAAAAGCAAGACTCAAGGAGTCAAGATCCCAGTGAAAGAGGAGAGTTGAAGAACTGGGCCTAACAAAAGTCTGGCTTTCCGCTGAAGACATTTACCAAATTCTGCAGTTGCACAAAGAAGGCTTCAAAACAAAACTAAAAGCCTCTGAAAATCAAGAGTAGAATTTTCAACAATCTCATTGTTCTCAGGAAACAAAGATTACAGAACAGAAGATACAAGGAGGAGGGACCCCTGTGAATTCAAGAAACTATCAGTTGGAAGCCCTGGATGCCTGGCTACTTGCTAGCATTAAAGGCAAACTAGAGGGAAACACTGCCTTACCAAACTGGCAACACAACCTCAACCAACAACTCAGTCCCTAATAGGATTAGGTGATGAGCCCCTACTCTACCTGGCTAGCAAAAGGGAGGGAGGATTTCCTCTGAAAAAGAACAGCATCATCTGGAGCTTCATTTTATACATAACGCTCAGCATTCATATAACTGAAAACCAAAAGGAAAAAATAGATAGAAACAGATGCTCAGATAATCCAGACACTGAAGTTAACAGAAAGACTTTTAAATAATGATGGCTATTTAAATTTCCTATTTTAAAAAAACAGGGGAAGTAAGAGGAAGCAACATATAAAAAGAAGAACTGCAACTGAGAATTGGAATCTATAAGAATCAAACTGAAATTCTAGATCTGAGAAGTATGTTAACTAAAAGAATTCAAAGGGTAGACTTAAGAGCAGGTCAGACACAGTAGAAGAGAGGATTAGTAACTAGAACCCAAGTCGATAAAATATACCCATACTGAAGCAGAGATAAAAACTAACAGAAAATACAAGGGCTGGTGGGAATGTAAAAGGGAATGAGGAACACTGTGAAAAAGTCTACCAGGTGCGTAACTGGAGTCCCAAAAGGAGAGGAGAGAGTAATTAGGTCAGAAGTAATATTAAGAGGAAAGAATGAAGTTTTCCAAATTGTTGAAGACAACCCATAAATTTAAGAAACTCTGTGAACCCCAAGCAGAATAAAGACAAAGAAAACCACACAAAGACATAGCATAATTAAACTGCTGATCATCAAAAACAAAGAAACTCTTAAAAGTAACCAGTGGATGGGCTCCCCTGGTGGCCGCAGTGGTTGAGAGTCCGCCTGCCGATGCAGGGGACACGGGTTCGTGCCCCGGTCCGGGAAGATCCCACATGCCGCGGAGCGGCTGGGCCGGGGGGCCATGGCCGCTGAGCCTGCGCATCCGGAGCCTGTGCTCCGCAACGGGACGGGCCAAAACAGTGAGAGGCCCGCATACCACAAAAAAAAAAAAAAAAAAAAAAAAAAAAGGCAAAATACAGATATTTTTCAGACAAACAAAAAATGAAATAATTCATTATTGGCAGGCTTGCATTAGAAGAAATACCAGAGGGAACTCTTCACATGGAAAGGAAAATTATCCTATCCCAAACAGAAACAAAAATACAGGAAGGGATAAAGAGCAATGGAAAGAGTAAATATGTAAGGAAATATACATGAATATTGATTATTAAAAAATAATAATTTCTTATGGGTCTTCAAATATATGTCGAATTAAAATGAATAAAACAGAGTAACACAAAAATACAGGAAAAAGACAAATGGAGTTAGTATCTAAAGTTCTAGGGCAGTGGTTAAGACTGCGCTTCCAATGCAGGGGGCCTGGGTTCGATCGCTGGCCGGGGAACTAAGATCCCACATGCCTCCTGGCGTGGCCAAAAAATAAAATTAAAAAAATAAAGTTCTAGCATTATTGGAGAAGTGATAAAAGTTATAATTTGAGGCTTCCCTGGTGGTACAATGGTTAAGAATCTGCCTGCCAATGCAGGGGACAAGGGCTCGAGCCCTGGCCTGGGAAGATCCCACATGCCACAGAGCAACTAAGCCGGTGCGCCACAGCTACTGAACCTGCACTCTAGAGCCTGTGAGCCACAACTACTGAGCCCACGTGCTGCAACTACTGAAGCCCACGTGCCTAGAGCCTGTGCTCCGCAACAAAGAGAAGACCCGGCAATGAGAATCCCACGCACCACAGGGAACAGTAGCCCCTGCTCACTGCAACTAGATAAAGTCCCCCCACAGCAACGAAGACCCAGTGCAGCCAAAAAAAAAAGTTATAATTTGTATTAGATTATAATAAGTCAAGGGTGTATGCTATAATCTCTAGTGTAACCACAAAAGAATAATAAAAGAATGTATAACTAAGAAGTTACTAGAGAGGAAAAATTAAATTATAATTGAATAATAAATAATCCAAAAAGGTTAAAAAAGGAACAAAACAGGTGAGTCAAAAAGAAGATGGTAGATATAATACCAAATATAGTGACAATTACATTAAATGGACTAATGATTCTAATTTAAAGACTAAAATCGTCAGACTAAAGAAAAAAAAACTAAATCTAACTTCATGGTGCTTTCAAGGACAAAGAAAGTTGGAAAGTATAAGGATGGAAAAAGATATACATAGCATGCAACATTTATCAAGAGAAAGCAAGTAGAGCTATACTGGTATCACACAAAGTAGACTTTAAGGCAGAAAGCACTACTAATGATTTAAGGATAACAGTGTTAATCCACCAAGAAAATTCTAATGTCAGCCAACTGGTTAGAAATTAGTCATCACTGGGAGCTAAGAAGAATACACTGGCTGAAACAATTCTGTTTAGGAAATCTATGGCAGCTCAAAGAAGGGTAGAACTACACAGTAACATAGAGCTTAAATACCAGATTTCTTTGCAATACAATAAAACTCCCATTTGTACCTTATGGTGAGTTCTGAAATGCTTACACAAAATATTAAAACTTTAAAATCAAGAAATAACAGGTAGACAGATTTAGACAAAAAAAATACACATTAATAAAGATCAGAAGATATTCTGGGGTGATGTAGTGTTTACTAGACTGGGTAGTTTGGTAAAGCACTAAAATTCATAACTATAAAAACTAGACTTCCTGAAATTAAACCCTCAGAAAAAGAAAAAAATTTTTTAAGTATTTTTCAGTACTCAGATTGTTCTCCTCCAAATACAGCTGAAGCGTTCACTGAAGACTGAAATTGAAATCTCTGTATTACATTTACCTAAATGGCAGACTCACCATTATAACCATTATTGGTGGTGTTTGGAGCTGGAATTGATTGGACTAAAATCCAACCTCCTGATCAGTTTTTCTGTCAGAATCTAAGAACTTTAAACTTCAAAAGAACCTCAACTTATTTCTCAAGCATTATTTTGTAAGAAATAAGTTGAGATTATATATATATATATTTATATGGGGGGGGTCAGTTATTAGACCAACATACTGAAAAGGCAAAAATTCTTCTTTAGGGAAATAGGCTACAACCTCTTATGGGTAACAACAACAAGAAAATCTGCCTGCAATTTGTTCTCAAATATGTGCAAGAATAAAAGTAGGCTCTTGAAAAGAACTTATTTACAAAACAGAAATAGAGTCACAGATGTGGAAAACAAACACATGGTTACCGGGGGGAGGGATAAATTGGGGGATGGGGATTGACATATACACACTACTATACATAAAATAGATAACTAATAAGGACCTACTGTATAGCACAGGGAACTCTACTCAATACTCTGTCATGGGCTGTATGGGAAAAGAATCTGAAAAAGAGTGGTTATATGTATATGTATAACTGATTCACTTTGCTATACAACTGAAACTAACACAACACTGTAAATCAACAATACGCCAATAAAAAATAAAATAAAATAAAATGAAAGTAGGCTCTTGGGAGAAAGTGGTGTCTACTTCATACAGTTGATATTCAAAGGACTTAATTTCAATTTTGTCTCGCATCAGCCACTCTATTTCCTGGGGCAGGTAACATCACATGATGCATTGTAAAGGTATCAGCAGCTAGCATGTCGTATGAAAATACTTTGCCATCTGATTATTCCTTATAAATGATATTTAAGATATGTCCATTCATAACTATACAACATTTGAGACCACAAATGAAATCTACACACTTATCACACTACAACCCCAACTGCAAAGGCTAATTAATTTACACAAAAACATAATCCAATTTGCTAAGTAAAAGCTAAGCATATTACTTCCTGAGACACTAATTATAATGGATTTTAGACATTCTGTTTCATCAGCCTATTTTTTGTTTGTTTGTTTTCACATTTTTAATTTGTATTCTTCTTATAATATCCTATTCAAAACTCAGGTCACTAGCCCACCTAATTTTTCAGGAACCTATTTAACAATGACAAAAGCTCTGTGGAAATGCAATTAAGGAAACACTATGTTACATAACTGTATTTAGGCAAGGACAGTTCCACCCACTGTTTACTAATTAAGGATGAATAAGGATGTTCTCTACTCTTTAGTTTTGTAGGCTAGGTCACAATTTACAATATACTGTAGGAACTATATTACAATACTTCAAAATAAAATAATCTGGAATAACCTGGAATAGTCTCATATGAAAACTCACAATAAATAATGGTTTACTTATCTGTACAACTCTAATGCAATACAATCCCTAATAAAACATGGAATAAGATTTAAGAACATATACACCCAGCGATGTCACTACAGAAGTATAACCTAAATTCATCCCAAATCACAGCAGTGAGATCACCAGCTAAAGTTTTACTCTAAAATATAAATATAGACCTCTCTTTCCAGAATGGCACACTATCTTTATAACTGTATCATTGTGGTTTTCCTGATCTGATGAGACAAATTTGTAATAAATAGGAAGAAAAAAATATGCATTTCAGATGCAAACAAACACATAAAATAATATTCCCACTTTTCTAACCCTGATAGATGCCTAGAAGATGTATGTTTCCCAGCTTTATAAACTAGGGCCAAATGCCCTAAACTTGTAGCTCTCAGCTCACCTTCTGGATGGACGATTCAGAACTGTTCAAGGCCCTTCTGCAGTGGTGGGCTCTAATACTGGCCAGTGGGTTTACCTCTATTAACTGTATGGTCTAGCCCCATCTGTGGGCACAGTCTAGTCCACCTTAAGCAGTATAAAGTCATATGTGCAGACCACTGAGTCTGTCAGACTACCTGAGCTCAAATCTCCATCACCTCCTGTATGACCTGGAACAAGTTACTGCTGTGAACCACATTTCTTTACATTTTTCTTTTAAGAAAGGGAATAAACGAAGATGACAACATTGAGATAATGCATGTAAAGAGCTTATTATTAGCACATGCCTGGCCCATGCTAGCACTTGATAAGTTCTAACTAATTACTTAAAAGGTCAACTTTTTATTTAGCTTGAGCAAAATACAGATACATTAATTTACTGGACACTACATCTAAGATGAGCAGATCTGTTCCCTTCTTAAAAATAAATTACAGGGCTTCCCTGGTGGCGCAGTGGTTAAGAATCCGCCTGCCAATGCAAGGGACACAGGTTCGAGCTCTGGCCAGGGAAGATCTCACATGCTGCAGAGCAACTAAGCCCGTGCGCCACAGCTACTGAGCCTGAGCTCTAGAGCCCGCGAGCCACAACTACTGAGCCCATGTGCCACAACAACTGAAGCCTGCGCGCTTAGAGCCCATGATCCGCAACAAGAGAAGCCACCGCAATGAAGAGCAGCCCCCGCTCACCGCAACTAGAGAAAGCTCGCGCACAGCTACAAAGACCCAACACAGCCAAAAATAAATAAATAAAATAATTAACATTAATTAATTAATTAATTACATGCCTGGACTTTTCAAGCCAATGCTCTCTGTGCTGGAGCTAACACTCCGAACCTCCTTCCAGAAATGAATCTTGGTATTCACTGATATTCCTTCAGCCCATCTGAGTGTGGAGGTGAAGTGACTTTTACTTAAATATTTGTCAGTCTCCTCCATTTTCATACCCCCCATGATAAAGCATGCCTGCTAAAAATATAGCTCTGTGATTAACCAACAACACAAAAAATATATGTACTTAAGGAACTTGTTGGGAAGCACAAACACAAACACCACTGCTGATAAATTAATAACAAAAGCTCCACTGAGAAACAAAACATTTATGAAAGGTAACTTGAAAAATGTGTAATCCCCATCTACTTATCTAGATAATGTAAAATAGATCCTTAAATTAAATCAGTCTACAGAGCTAAGTGCTTAGTCCACATTATTTTGCCAACACCAGAACTGTTTTTGTTGAATTATGTTTTGATCTTATGTCATCACCCTACACAATGAGGCAATGAGGAATTTTACTAAAAAACAAAGTAAAACACAACACAGCCCTCTGAAATGCATGGTGTATTTATACTTAAGGATGTAGTTGAGGAGTTTCTCAATACAAGGCATCTTTGGGAATCCAAAGGAGAAACTGATCTTTTATCTTATGGTCACTGAACCATGTAACTGATTACATTTCTTTCTGAACTGGCTACTAAAAACCAGAGTCAAATTTGTGGCCCTCTAACAAATACTTAAGACTCCAGTCCAAGTACTTTGTGTACAGATCTCATTTCTGTTTCCATCTTAATTTTTCTCCCACAGTCCTAAATCCATCACCCCTTTATTTCTGTCTGTTACCAAAAGCATGTTGTTTGTATCTTTGTAAGTCATTATGAATCCTTTCTGGAACAAGAGGTGATATAAGTAAATGGTATGCTCCACTTCAAAAACAGTATAGCACAATAGGAAGATATTTTCTTCCATTAATAAACATGTTATGAGTTCAATTTCTAGAGGCATTATCTTTCTTGTGCTCCAAAAGAAAAAAAGAAAGTGTTGTAGCAAACATTATATTTAAAATTAGGAAATTCTAACAACAGAGGAACTACCAAAATAAAACACTTTCATTATGTATTTTTAACTGTGGAGCACACAGAAACCTGTAAATATATCCCATGTAAAAATCCCCCAAGTCATTTTTATTTTTAAAATACAGACGAAATCACCACAAATGCAGTTGCATTTGAGTATTTATTCTGAATGAGAACTGAATAGGCTAGCTTCAAAAATGATTTATAACATTTTTGTACAGCTCCTTCTGAGTTGCCCTGTGCCTAGCACAGGGGATGCTGCCAACCATTCCTTACTGGGAGACAGCACAGAATTTAAAGCCCCAAATGCTCTTGCTACATTCCTGCTTCAGGGATTTCAGTAATCTTATTGCTGTCATCTGAGCAAAACAAAAAGCTTAATATTCTCTTAGTGGGTAAAATTTTACCCTATCATGAACTCATACTTAGCATTCTGATCATAACTTCTAACTTTTAACTACAAATTTATCTAATTAATTGATTACAATTATAGTCCTTCACCCTCCTAGTGACCACAAACAAGTGAGCTATGCTACCAGAGACTTGAAAAACTGTTTTACTACACAATAAATATTACACTGCCTACCCCAACAACAGTAACTTCATCAACAACAGGAATCTCCCAGGGTAACTTGAAAGCAGCACCATAAAGTATAAAGCCTTTTCTTAAAGCATTTTAGGAGCTTTATCCAAATAACAAACAGATAAAATAAGAGCCACATAATATTATGTGGGATAAAGATGAGTCAATTGTTGTTTCTCCTAAGTGTTTATTCAACAAACAATAGTCTAGAGTATTTCAAGGCCTTTCAGTCATGTGAAAAAACATACATTATGTTCCTACAATGCTTTATGACAGAAATGAACATTTAATATGACTTTCAAAATGTTTGGCCTCTATTGTGAAACATTATTTTTAGGGTGACAACTTTATTGCTGGGTTAAGAAGCCACTTAATAGCATTTCTATTCTAAGTCACAGAATAGACAGGTATGTTATGTTACACAGGTATGTCCTATATTTTAGGGATGGGTCATCTCTTCTAGAGATGTTTACTTTGCAACCAATATAAACACATGTGCCAAAAATTAAACTCACATTGTCAACATAGAAATTCTATGTCTCTAGCCAAAGATTGAGAAGAGTAAATGAAACAAGACCTTAGTTCTTCTATACATAGATATTAAAATAAGTACCGGTCAAGTCTTTTTTTCACTGAAAATCAACATGAGAAATCAATGATTTCTCATCGTCCTCATGGAACACTCATGAATGCCTGACTTGGATTGAGATGCAAAGAGATAAAAGCAGAATTCCTGCTTATAGAAGTTTACAAATAAGCAGGGTCACACACTCTCATACAATTAGTAAATGAATATAAAATTCAATTCAAACATTTAACAAGCAGAAACGATTAAAATACAAGCTAGCACATAATCAAGCACTATACGGGGCACAATCCTCATCAGCTGCATAGCAGCCCGTGTGTTAAGCAGGCAAATAACATAAAATTCCATGTTAACCAGGCAAATAACCCTCCTTAAAACCCTTCCCTGGTTCTGTCACCATCAGAGAAACGCCCAAGAATCTCCTGCATCTCTGCCCCTATCTGCCACCCGCCTCTGTCTGCATTTTTTCACTTTTCAAAAATCACCTCCTGGGAGTTGCTGGCCTCTTCTCCTTTAGTTGCCCCACGTCCACATTCCCACGACCTCTAAAATTCTCACCCCACCTTGTTAGGCGGAATGTTAACTCATTCTTCAAGACACTTCCAGAAATATTCTCTGGTACCTTCCTCCACCCTCCATGCCCTGCAGTCCCTCAAGACACCTGGGGTGTCCCCTCTCTGTGCTCTGCTGCTCACCACACTGCATGGCGAGGATCCTCGCTGTCCCTCTCTCCTAAAGTGTCTAACTTCTAGAGAAAAGAAAATGATTGCTTGGAAGGTCAATAAAAATTCAAATCCTTGAACACCTTAATCTTCCACCTAAGAACCAGTAACTCTTAAAATTAACATTATTTATCATTAAAGGGATTAAGTAAAATCAAATCTCCTTGCAACTCCGGCAAGCTTTCTTGGTACAACTATTTTAATTAGTAACCTTGATAGATTTTGGGGGGGGGGGTCGTTTTGCAGTTTTAGATTTACTGAAAAAACAGGTACAACTATTTTTTTAAACTCAAACAAACAAAACTCTTCAGATCCAAAAAAAAAAAAAAACTATTCCCCAGGTGATGCTGGAACTCATCCTGAAAAATTTTCACATCTAATTTCTCTGCTAGACGAGTCCCGGCGCCCAGTGACACATTTCCCAACCACAGGGCTTGGTCACCAGCGCTGAGACACCACCAGCAGGCTCTGACCTATTCTCTGAAAGCGCCTGAGTCCCTCCACCCTGTCGACTAAACTTCCGTGATGGGCATCACCTCTGCTCTCCTCCGAGACGATTCGGAAGCAGGGACTTTTGCTCCTAACCTCAGGCCCACAACTTCGCCCTCAACCACGGGGACCACGGGGAAAGTTAGGACCAGTCTTCTAGTCCCCGCGCTGCGAAAGACAGCATCCTCCCACCTCCAGGACCTTTCCCTCCCCGAGACCGACGCGGGTCCCTGAGGTCCCGGCGCCCCTGCCCAGGCCGGGCTGCGACAGGTCCCCGAGGGGCTCGGGGCACGACCCTCCCGGTCACCACTACAGGTGTCCCTCGGCACTCCGCCGACTGGACAGTGAGGAGGGAGCCGGCTGGAGCACAGCCATCCCGCGAGGGGTGGACGGGTGGCAGGAGGCGGCCAGGAAACGATACGCGTCTGCCCGTCGGAACTGGGCCGGGCCTCGGAGAACTTGGCGACGAGCGCCCGAAACTGGCAGGCCGAGCACGCAGAGGATGAGGGGGGCCGGCGACGGCCTGGGACCGGCCAGGGCCGCGCCGCCGGGCCCCGGGCTGAGCCGGAGGGCGGCAGGAGGCACCGGTGCGAGACGGCCCCAACCGGGTGTACAGCCCGGACCAATGACCCAGTAACCCCCACCGGTACGGCGCCGCCGCCCCACTGCCCCGACGTCGCCCTGGGCCCCCGTCCGTCCGCCCCGTACCTCACCTGCTGCTCCACCGACGTCCGGACAGCCGCTCTCCCCGAGTCGCTCGAGTAGGTCCGGGCGCCAGTCACAACCCGCCCTCACGCCGGCCCTCCCTCTCGCAGCCCCGCCCCCAGCGCCGCGCGCGCACGCACGCACGGACGTCACTTCCGGGGCCTCTGCGCGCCGCCGGGAGGATGAGGTTACTAGTCCGAGTCTGCCCTGGGTGGAGCGGTCGGGCGAGACTGGCGTGGGTGACGGCACCGACAAAGCCGTATGGCGAAGGGAAGGAGGCGGCCTCGACTCTGGCCCCGGGGCGCTGACCTGGAGCGTTCGGGAGCCAGCGGAGAAGCGGGTGTTTCCTTGTCTTTTCCTCAACCCCTGCTACCGGGATCCCACTAGGAGTGGCCTGAGGGTGACACTGCCCATTCTTAGCTTGGAATGGGAGGCGGTGGCAAAGGCTGCGGCAGAGCGGTGTTTGGGCCAGGCACGGTTCCAGCCCGTAGGGAATGAGGCTGCCTGAGAAACTAATGAAACTAATGAATCCCATCGCTTCACACGGATTTTAGGATTTTAAAAGTTCTTGAGTTAGAGGACTTAAAGAAATTGGCTGATTAGCCGGTTTTACAGCTGAGCATAACTGAGTTCCAGAAGTTAAATATGTTAGCCAGTGTCACACAGTATTAATGGTCGAGTTATAAATCCAATTCTCCGTGATTCCCGTTTCAGGAATGTTGGAGACAGCAGCTGCCTCTGTATTCTGGATGCCATCTATGGCACAAAGCGCAGCCACGACTGGAAAATAAATAAATAAGAGACAGAAAAGAAAATACTATAGTACAGTGTCTGGGAGGGAGCCCTGGGTTGGAATCCCAGGTTGGCTAAATGCTGCCTCTGTGATCTTGGACAGCTTGCCTAATATCTCAGTCTTTGCTCGTTATTTGCAAAATGGAGATTGATTTGTTCCTCACATTATTCCTAAACGCGGGAAGGTAGCAGAATATGCCACCCCAAAATATGCCTCTTTGACATAAGACTTATTCTGAGAAAGTAAACACAGAGAAGCCCTGAAAATAAACTAGAAGTTAACCTTTTGTAAGGGAAACGTACATTTATGAAGGAAATCGCTGTTTGTAAAAGTGTCTCCCCCTCTGTACCTGGAAGAAAAGGACAACTCTAATAAATCGCTAGAGACTCATCAGTGGAGAAGACACTGACTTAAATCTGTATAACAAACTTCTTAGCTTGTTTATTTTTCTTTCCCTGGTCACCTCCATAACTGGTCTCCACCCTCTCCGCCCCCCACCCCCAACAGACACCTTTCCTTGTTTGTCTTCACCGGAAAATGGTATTTAAGTTGGCATTCTAAGCCTTTTCCCTGGGTATCTCCTATGTATATGTGAGGTATACATGTTAACAAATCTCTATTTGTTTTCCTCTTTGTTACTTTTTTATTATAAGGGTTTCAGCCAAGAACTCAGAAGAGCAGAGGGAAAATTATTTTCCCTCCCCTACAGTACTTAATGTATGCTAGGCTGAGGATACCAGACTATTAAAAAAAAAAAAGTAAGCTGAGAAGCTTACATTCTAGGGAAGAGGTGGAGGAGCCACTAAACAATAAATTATTTACAATAGTACATAGGATAGTGACCATTGCTATGGAAAAGAATAATGCAAGGGAGAGGGATAGCCAGTCCAACCAAAAAGTTTGATGTTTTAGGGTGGACAGGAAAGCCCTGGCTGAGAAGATGACCAGAGCAAAGGGTTAGGGAGCTAGCTATGCTACAATATTATGCAAGTATTTGGGCAAGAGTGTTTTAGGCACAGGGAACAGCAAGTGCACAGGCCCTCCTGATGCCAACTTGTGTAGCTGTAGCAGTGAATTGAGGGGAGAAAGGAGATCAAAAGGTAATGGGCAAAGCAAGTAAGGGGCAAACCCCAAAGTCAAAGTGGGAGGGGACTAGCAAAAGTGAGGACAAAGTCTGACTCATTGGGGCTATTAATGCAACAAACTACCACAAAACTACCACACTTCCCTCTGGGAGAAGGGGTGGCAGTGGAGGCTATTGGAAAGGGGCACCAAAGGTACAGTCAACTGAGCAGGCAATGTTTTAGTTCTTGAGCCGGGTGATAGGTATATGGCTACTCACTGTATTATTCTTTATTTCAATTTATGTGTTGTTTTGCATATTATGAAAATCAGTCCCATTGGAAAAAGTGAAGATAAAAGAGTAAATCCTGGAGTGGGTCAAAAGAAAAAGAGCCATCAAAGAGAAAAAAAAAAGAGGAAAACTAAAAAAGAGGAGTAATGTGGAGGCTAAGGAGAGAGAGAAAGCCAAGGAATTGATCAGATGAGTCAAATTATGCAGAAAAGTTAGGTAAGATGAATCTACCAGAGAGAAATGAAAACATACTAATGGAAGTGCTTAAACTACACATCCTTGTCTTGTTCTCAATCTTAGTGAAAAAAACTTTCAGTCTTTCACCATGATATGATGTTACCAGTGGGTTTTTCATACATGGCCTTTATCATGTTGAGGAAGTTCCCTGCTATTCCTGGTTTACTGGGTGTTTTTATCATCAAAGGGTATTAATTTTATAACTTTATTTTTAATTGTAAAATATACATAATATAAAATTTACATGCAAAGGAGTGAAGTTGGACCCTTACCCAACACCCTGTAAAAAAAAATTAACTCAAAATGGATGAAAGACCTAAATGTAAGAGATAAAATTTAGAAGGAAGCACAGGGGAGAAAAGCTTCATAACATTGGATTTGGCAATAATTTCTTAGATATGACACCAAAGGCACAGGTAATAAAAGAAAAAAATAGACATATTGGACTTACCAAAATTAAAAACTTTTGTGCATCCAAGGCAACAATCAACAGAGTATAAAGGCAACTCACAGAATAGGAAAAAATATTTGCAGATCACCTATCTGTGATAAGGGATTGTTATCCAGAATATATAGAGAACTCCTAAAATTCAACAACAAACCAATTTACATGAGATGTCTTTCCATTTATTTACACCTTCTTTCATTTCTTTCAGCAATGGTTTTGCTGTTTTCAGTGTACAAGTCTTTCACCTCCTTAATTAATTCCTAAGTATTTTATTCTTTTTGATGATATTGTAGGTGGAACTCTTTTCCTAATTTCCTCTTTGGATTGTTCATTATTAGAAATTCAACTGATTTCTGTGTTGATTCTGTACTACTACATTGCTCAATTTGTCTATTGCTTCTAACAGGTTGTGTGTGTGGTGGTGGGGGGAATCCTTAGGGTTTTCTACATATAAGATCATATCAGCTTCAAACAGATAATTTTACTCCTTCCTTTTCAGTTTGGATGGCTTTTCCTTTTCTCGCCTAGTTGCTCTAACTAGAACTTGCAATACTATATTGAATAGAATTGGCAAAAACAGTCATCCTTGTCTTGTTTCTTATTTTAGCAGATAAGCTTTTAATCTTTCACTGCTGAGTACAATGTTAGCTATGGGTTTTTTATATGTAGCTTTTTTATATCTATATTCCTAGTTTTTTGGAGTGTTTTTATCATGAAAGGGTATTAAATTGTGTCACAAGCTTTTTCTGTATCAATTGAGAAGGTCAGGTAGCTTTTTCAATATAGTGAATAACATTTGATCAATTTTCATATGTTGAACCATCCTTGTATATTCCAGGAATATATCCCACTTGGTCGCAGCATGTAACCTTTTTAATATGCTGCTGAATTCTTTGTTAGTATTTTGTTGAGGAATTTTGGGGGGTGCGGTTCTGTAACTTTATTGAACAAGCACAGTTAGTTCTCATCCATATTAACTGTCTGTAGATTTTTGAAAGTGGTGACAGATACATAGGTAACCAACGTATAGAGCTTGTTTGGTGAATCTTCATCTTCATTACGTTTTCTGGACAACCACACATGGATATGGTATGGGACATTCCTTATTCCTTTGGCCCAGACAGCTTTGTTGATCCTGGTATCAATGCATACATCTGGAGTTCCCATCTCCTTCATGGCAAATTTCCGGATTTCTCTGAGTGCCCGAGGGGCACGCTTCTTGAAACCCACTCCATGGATGCACTTGTGAATGTTGTTGGTGTATTCTCTGGTCACCACCTTGTTGATGGCGGACCGGCCCTTCTTCTCACCGCTCTTCTTTGCTGGAGCCATCCTGCCTGTCCCGGGTTGGAAAGGGAGGATTTTTATATTAATGTTCTTAAGGAGTATTGGTCTGCAGTTTCCTTGTAGTGTCTTTGTCTGGCTCGGTATTAGGGCAATGCTGGCCTCACTGAATAAGTTAGAAATCATTCTCTCCACTTTCAATTTCTTTCTGAAGAATTTGAGAAGGATTGATAGTAGTTCGTTAAACATTTGGTAGAATTCACCAGCAAAGCCGTAAAGTCCAGGGCTTTTACTTGTTGGGAAACTTGTGACTACTGATTCAATCTCCTTACTAGTTATAAGTATATTCAGATTTTCTATTTCTTTGTGATTCAGACTTGGTAGGATTTATGCTTCTAGGAATTAGTTCATTACATTTAGTTATTCAATTTGTTGGTGCACATATATTCATAGAATTCCCATCATCCTTTTCATTTATGTAGTCAGTAGTACTGTCCCCTCTTTTATTTCTGATTTTAGCAATTTGTTTTCTCTTTTTCTTAGTCAATCTAGCTAAAGACTTGTCAATTTTGATGATCTTTAAAAAAACCAAGTTTTAGTTTTATTGATTTTCTATATTCTCTTGTTTTCCTATTCTCTGTTCCATCTATCTCTACCTTAATCTTTACTTTCTGCCTTCGGCTAGCTTTGGTTCAATTTGCTCTTCATTTTTCTAGTTCCTTTAAGGTGTACAGTTACATTATTGATTTGAGATCCTTCTTTTTTAATGTAGATGATTACAGCTACAAATTTCCTTCTGAGCACTGCTTTCATGTCATTCCAAAGGTTTTGTAAGTTGTGTTTTCATTTTCATTTGTCTCAAAGTATTTTTTAATTTCCCTTGTGATTTCTTCTTTGACCATTGGTTAAGAGCATGTTTTTTAATTTCTACATTTTTGTGAGTTTCCCTCTGTTACTGATTCTAGTTTCATTCCATTGTGATTAGGAAATATACTTTGTATGATTTCAACCTTTCAAAATTTACTAAGGCTTTTCTTTGTGGCCCAACATATGTTCTATTCTGAACAATGTTCTATGTGTATCCACTATTGTTGGGTGAAGTATTCTATATATGTCTGTTAGGTCTCATTGGATTATAGTGTCATTCAAGTACTCTCTTTCCTTACTGATCTCATCTCTGGTTGTTCTATCCGTTTTTGAAAGCGGGTTAGTGAAGTCTCCAACTCTTATTGTAAAACTGTTGATTTCTCCCTTAAATCTGCCTTTTTTGGTTGTTGTTTCATATATATTTGGTGCTTGGTGTATATATGCATATAATTGTTACACCATCTTGTTGCATTAAATCTTTTTCAGTCTATAATGTCTTTCTTGTCTCTTATAACCTTTTTTAAAAAAATTTATTTACTTATTAATTTTTAAATTTTTGGCTGCACTGGGTCTTCATTGCTGCTCATGGGCTTTCTCTAGTTGCGGTGAGCAGGGGCTACTCTTCGTTGCAGTGTGCGGGCTTCTCACTCTGGTGGCTTCTCTTGTTGCAGAGCACGGGCTCTAGGCGCGCAGGCTTAGTTGCTCCGTGGCATGGGGGATCTTCCCTGACCAGGGCTCGAACCCATGTCCCCTGCATTGGCAGGCAGATTCTTAACCACTGAGCCACCCAGGAAGTCCAACCTTTTTTTTTAATGTAAAATCTATTCTGTCTAACAATATAGACACCCCAACTCTCCTTTGGTTACTGTTTTCATGGAATATATTTTTCCATACTTTTACTTCCAGCCTCTTTGTGTTTTTGTATCTAAGGTGAATTTCTTTTTTTTTTTTTTTTTTTTTTTTTTTTTGTGGTACGCGGGCCTCTCACTGTTGTGGCCTCTCCCGCTGCGGAGCACAGGCTCCGGACGTGCAGGCTCAGCGGCCATGGCTCACGGGCCCCCAGCCGCTCCGTGGCATGTGGGATCCTCACGAACCAGGGCACAAACCTGCGTCCCCTGCATCGGCAGGCAGACTCTCAACCACTGCGCCACCAGGGAAGCCCTAAGGTGAATTTCTTATAGAGAGCAGATAGATGTAACTTTTTGGGAAATACATTCTGCCAATCTTTGACTTTAAATTGGAGAGTGTAATCTATTTATATTTAAAGTAGTTGCTAGGATTGACTATATTAAAAAGCAAACAAACAAACAAAATAAAGTAATTGCTGCTAAATAATGACTTACTTCTGCCATTTTGCTTCTTGTTTTCTATATAGCTTATATTTTTTTCTCAATTCTTCCATTACCTCATATTTTGGTATTTAATTGTTTTTCTGTATCCTACCATTTTCATTTTCTGTACTTTTTCGTTATTTTCTTAGTGGTTACCTTTGGGATTACAATTGACATTTTGAACTCATAACAACTTAGTTTGAATAATACCAACTTATTTAAAACAGTATATACTCTACTTCCAATACAACTATGTCCCTCTCATTTTATCCTGTTATTGTCACAGATTTCATCTTTATAAATTGTGTGCCTATCAGCACAGGTTTATAATTAATGTTTTATGCATATATGTCTTTTAAATCATATAGGGGAAAAGAGAGGAGTTATAAACCTTTAGTACAATAATGCTTTTACGTTTACCTAGGTATTTATCTTTACTGGTGTTCTTATTTCTCCATGTGGCTTCTTCCGGTGTCCTTTTTTCTTCAGCCCAAAGAAGTCCTTTTAGCATTTCTCACAGAGCAGGTCTACTAGTAACGATGTCTTAATTTCTCCTTCATTCTTGAATAGTTTTGCCAGATACAGAATTCTTTGTTGACAGGTTTTTATTTCAACACTTTAAATATGACATCTGACTCCCTTCTGGCTTCCATAGTATGTGACGAATTGGTTCTCTCTTGCTGCTTTCAAGATTCTTTTTCTTTGGCTTTCTACAGTTTGATTACAATGTGTTTTGCTGTGGGTCTCTATGACTTTATCTTATGTGGAGTTTTTTGAGCTTCTTGAACTTGTAGATTTGCCCCATTTTCTTTATCATTTGCACCCTCTCTATCTCGCTTTCTTCCTAAAGAATTTAAGACTAACTTGCAAACATCATGCTTCTTGATGCCTACATATTTCAGTGTGTATTTCCTAAGAATAAAGATATTCTCTGAGAAAAACCAAAGCAAAATTATCAAAATCAGGAAAATTAACATTGATAAAATCCTATTATTTAATCTATAGCCTTTATTCAATTCTCAATTGTCCCCAAAATGCCCCTTATAGCTATTGTTTTCCCTGATCACAAATCTAACCCAGAATCACTTAATTGCCATGTCTCTTTAGCCTTCTTTAATCTGGAATAGTTCTTCCATTTCAATTTGTCTTTTATAATGTTGACATTTTTGTAAAGTATAAGATGGTCATTCTAAAAATGTCCTTCACTTTGGGTTTCTCCAACTTTTTCTCATGATTAGATTCAGGTTATTCATTTTTTGGCAGAAAAATCACCGGCATAATGTATTCTCCTCAAGGCATTAAGACAGGTGATGTGCATGATGTCTGTTTGTCCCATTTTGGCTAACAACTTTGGTTAATGATTAAGGTGGAGTCTTTCAGGTGTCTCCACTGTGAAGTTACTATTTTTACCTTTATAATTAATTAGTAATTTATAGGAAAATACTTTGATGATTAATGATGATTCAGTTATAATTATGATGGCTGCTACATGGAGGTTTTCTAACCCCATCATTCTTTCTCTATATTTATTAGCTGACATTTTACTGTAAGAACTTTCCTTTCTACCTCTTTTATGTAATTATTTATTCATTTGTGTCAACATGAGTTCATGGATTCTTATTTATTCAATGGGTTATAACCCATTGCTATAATTATTTATTTTCATGTTCAAATTGTCCTATCATTTCAAATTTTAATAATGTGTGCCTAAGATAGGAATTTTGACTTTATATAACATTGAGCCATTATTTCTTGCAGCAATTATATAGTTCCCTGTGCTATACAGTAGGACTGTTTATCCATTCTAAACAGTTGCACCCATGTTGCTGTAAATGGCATTTTTTTGTTCTTTTTTATGGCTGAGTAGTATTCCATTGTATATATGTACCACATCTTCTTTATCCATTCATCTGTCAATGGACATTTAGGTTGTTTCCATGTTTTGGCTATTGTGAATAGTGCTGCTATGAACATAGGGGTGCATGTATCTTTCTGAGTTATACTTTTGTCCAGGTATATGCCCAAGAGTGGAATTGCTGGAACATATGGTAATTCTATTTTTAGTTTTCTGAGGAACCTACATACTATTCTCCATAGTGGCCACACCAAGTTACATTCCCACCAACAATGTAGGAGAGTTCCCTTTTCTCCACACCCTCTCCAGCATTTGTTATCTGTAGACTTTTTAATGATGGCCACTCTGACCAGTGTGAGGTAGTATCTCATTGTAGTTTTGATTTGCACTTCTCTAATAATTAGTGATGTTGAGCATCTTTTCATGTACCTACTGGCCACCTGTATGTCTTCTTTGGAGAAATGTCCATTAAAGTCTTCTGCCCATTTTTGATTTGGTTGTTTGATTTTTTGTTGTTGAGTTGTATGAGCTGTTTGTATATTTTGGAGATTAAGCCCTTGTCAGTTGCAACATTTTCTTGCAGCAATTATATAAAAGAAACAAATCTTTCTTAATGAGACTTGCCTGGTTTGTAATAGTAAAATCACATCACTATCATAGAGAAGGAGAATTAAATTTTCTACTTGCTATATGATAGGACACATACCTGTTCATCAAAAACTAATATCAAACCATTTAATATATAAAGAGAAAAGGAGTTAAAACTTGACCCTCTCCCCCTTTTTTTCTACTTCACCCCATAGAGGATATTATTTTTTTGTTGTTGGTTTTTGCAGAATGCAAGACTTTAAGAAACCATTAACAGCTAGAGATCTGTGCTAAACTCATACGACGTGGCTATGACTAATGTCTGCCAGTGAAAACAGAGGTCCCTATCAGAAGAGAGAAAGAGTATACACTTTTGTAAAACTAGTAGAGGATGTGTGGTTTTTGTCTACCTAGCTTCTTTTGGGGAACCGCACCTCCCATTATTAGTCCACAGAGTTCAGCCATTGATGACCCTATCCCTTGGCTCCAAGAATAAGCATGTGAGCTCTGCCATTCCCCTGGCCTCAACAAATGCGTGAGGATTGCCCATAATTCCTTTCTAGGACTTCTCTAGCTTTCAGGAAAGTGACTCTCTCTCTTCTCTGGTTTTCTGGCAAAGGCGATCTCTGCAGCAGTAGATAAAGGCTGCCTAAGAATGAAGCAACCCAAGGGAAAGCCTCAGGGATAGACTCTGGGGGATAATCAGATTAGTGACAGTGGAAGGCTCATCAAATTGCCAAGTTCCCAAGTGAGAAGCAATCCAGGAACCATGTAACTTAAGCCATTTTCCATAGGATCCAAAATCAAGGAAAACAGACCATTCACATAAGCAAAGGAGTATATTCTCTCTCGCTGAAACATATTGTGGTCAACCAATCAGCTAAAAAACCCAAGACCTCCATCTTAGTTTTTCTTTTTTTTTTTTTTTTTAACGTTTCTAAGTAGTCTTTATCATATCAAGAACAAGAGAGCTGAGGGCTGTATTTGCTTAAATGGGGGAAAGGCTTATTAATCTGTTGTTAAATAGTTAGAGGCATGTGTATCTCAAAAGGCAGCAGAAATTTTTTTTTTTTTTTTTTTTTTTTTTTTTGCGGTACACGGGCCTATCACTGTTGTGGCCTCTCCCGTTGTGGAGCACAGGCTCCGGACGCGCAGGCTCAGCGGCCATGGCTCACGGGCCCAGCCGCTCCGCGGCATGTGGGATCTTCCCGGACCATGGCACGAACCCGTGTCCCCTGCATCGGCAGGCGGACTCTCAACCACTGCGCCACCAGGGAAGCCCAGCAGAAACTATTTTTAAATAGTTTTGTGGAACATATTTTTAATGGAATACTATCAAATTTTTAAAGGGGGGAGGGGCAGCTCTACATGAACTGAAATGAACAGATCTCCAAAAGACAATGTTAAATGAGAATAGTAAGGTGGCAAAACATGTGGTATGCTACCTTTGCACTTCATTATAGATATATATTCTCCTAGGATGTATATAAATCTCTTTCTAGAATAAAGATATATATATATATATAGATAGATAGATAGATAGATATACATATCCTGGGATAGATAGATAGATACAGTATATATAGGAAGAGAATTATTTTAAGGGATTGGGTCATGTGATTGTGGAGGCTTGGTGGGTCCAAAATCTGATGGGGGAGGCTGGCAGGCTGGAGGCTCAGGAAAGAATTGCAGTTCAAGTTCAAAGGCAGTCTGCTGATGAACCAGGAAGAGCCGGTGTTGCAGTGAAGTCCAAAGACAGACGGCTGTCAGAATTCCCTCGTGCTTGAGGGAGCCTTTTGTTCTATTCAAGCCTTCAACTGATTGGATGAGGTCCACCCACATTATGGAGGGTAATCTGCTTTACTCCAAGTCCACTGATTTGAATGTAGATCTCATCCAAAAACACCCTTACAGAAACATCCAGAATAATGTTTGACCAAATATTTGGGCACTGTGGCCTAACCAAGTTGACACATACAATTAGCTGTCATAACTCGACCCCCTGTCAACTTGGCACCCATATGCATCTCCTTATATCAAACTTAATCTCCATACTCAGTCTCTTTACCTGGTGGGGTGACCCAAACTTTCACTCACGAAAGGTCTGGGCCATTAGTAATCCTGCTTGGATTGGCTTGCTGCAGTTTCCCACTGACTTGAATCACAGGCCATGGTAATACTAAGATGCTCCAAGTGGTCCCCTGTCCATATACTGGACAGATTGTTTAACAGATCTTGACTGTGAGCACCTCTTTTCCAGGTACTGACTGTTCCAAGCACTGGGATATAGGTGTGAACAACAGAGGCAAAATCTATGCCCTCAAGGGGCTTATTTGAAAGAAAATAGAGACATAACAAACAAGACAACTACTATTGGTGATAAAGGCTATAAAGAAATAGGGTGACGTGATAGATGGTAAGGGGAGGGAGTATGCTTTAGATGACATGGTCAGAGAAGGTCCCACTGAGTATGTAACATTTGAGCTGGAACATAAAATATGAAAAGGAGCCAGCCATAAATGAGAAGGGCAGGGGGAAGGGCATCCCAGGCAGAGGAAATGTCAATCACAAAAAGCTGAGGCAGGAACTGAAAGAAGGCCAGGGTGGAGGATGGGAAACAAGGAGTAGGGTGGTGTGTTGGGGCTGGATGGGTTGGCAGGAACCAGATCAAACATGGTAAGCCTTTCCAATTTCATTTTAAAAGCAAAGAGTTTGAACTTATTTACAAAACAGAAATAGTCACAGATGTAGAAAACAAACTTATGGTTACCATGGGGGAAGGGATAAATTGAGAGATTGGGACTGACATATACACACTACTATATATAAAATAGATAACTAATAAGGACCTAATGTATAGCACAGGGAACTCTACTCAATACTCTGTAATGACCTATATGGGAGAAGAATTTTTAAGAGTGGATATATGTATATGTATGACTAATTCACTTTGCTGTACACCTGAAACTAACACATTATAAATCAACTATACTCCAATAAAAATTAATTAAAAAAAGAAAAAGGTTTTAAGTCAGCATAGTGCAGGATCTAATCAACCGTTTCAAAAGACTATTCTGGGGGCCTCCCTGGTGGCGCAGTGGTTGAGAGTCCGCCTGCCGATGCAGGGGATACGGGTTCGTGCCCCGATCTGGGAGGATCCCATATGCCGCGGAGCGGCTGGGCCCGTGAGCCATGGCCGCTGGGCCTGCGCGTCCGGAGCCTGTGCTCCGCAACGGGAGAGGCCACAACAGTGAGAGGCCCGCATACCGCAAAAAGAAAAAAAAAAAAAGACTATTCTGGAGAATAGGTTAGTCAGAGTAATTGAGGGCCAAATTAAGCCAGGAGGCCTTTGTAGTAACTCAGGATGAAAGATGATGGTGAGTCAAACAAGTGAATCTGTGAAAACTCGATACATCTTGAAGATGTATTCAAGTACTTGGTGATGGATTGCAAGGAGAAGGGGAAGGTGAAGGAGGGGAGTGAAAGGTGATGCAGGTTTTTGTTGACTGGATGCATGGTGGTGCCATTTCCTGAGAGGGAGGAGGTGGAATGAGGATGTTTGGGGTGGGAGGGGAGATCAAGAATTCCATCTGGATGTATTAAGTTTGAGATGGCTAACAGATATTGAAGTAGCAATCTTTGGCAGGTTATTGGGTGTATACTTCGAGGCTGAGGCAAGAAGCCTGGACAGGAGTATACATCTGGGGAGTCATCAGCATATGTAGATGATGTGCCAGGTATTGACTGCCTTTTAGCCCCATATTCATCCTTCGCTGCCTCCGCAAAAATCGGGTTGGGACTTACGAGTATTTTTTGCCTTTGCCGACTAACATGATATGATTCTTTGTTAGCAGAGGGCATTGGTGAGACACTGCAAGGAGGGAGATGTTTCCTTTCTGGTTCGGGTGTGCTCGCTCACAGCTCAGCTTCTCCAGCGCCCAGCTCCTGCCATGCAGGGTCGTCAGCAGCACAGAGAGGCCCGCAGCTTTCCCCGGCACTCCCCTGGGGTGGTTTCGCCGTGGAAGGCCTCCGGCAAGACACCACCCAAGGGACGGATTTTTCCAGCATCCCAGAGGGTGGGTTTCCAGCAAGTCCCCCCATGACTTCTCTACCGTTCAGTGAGCCATGGTCATGCCTTCTCCAAAAAAGGTCTGGGTATCAGCTCTGGGGGGAGAGGGGTCCTCGTCCTTGGACGCTCTATCTCTGCCCTAGTGGCTGCTTCTTAAATCTGCTGTTCCTATATTCTTTATAGTTATCTCTACTCCTTATTAGCCAATCCCTCATTACTCCAATCTTCTTATAATTAATAGCTATTTATATTAAAGATATAAATTATTCAAATTACCGTGTGTTTTTTTTCCTCCTGACTAATGCTAATGACTCCAAGTGCAAGTCAGGCATGGAGACAGACGTAAGGTCCCAAGGAGTCTCTGTGTTACTTTCCATTTTGAACGGAGGGGGATGTAAAGGCACATGGTTGGCAAGAGGGTGAGCAGGAGTTCAGTTTCCTCTTCTGGCACGCCAGTCAGCCGCTGTAAGAGAAGACTGTCCCTTTCTGTGTCCGCTCTGGGAAGCTCTGGGTTTTGGCTGGCCTCCACTGCACATGGGCACCTACCTGCAGCTTGCAGCGGCTTCTCTGTCAGCTACAACCAGAGCTGCCATTCCTCTGCTGGCCTCTTGGGATCTTGCACATGTAATGCAGCATCTTCTGAAGCCAAAGTGTTTGAAAAACCTGACCTGCCCTCATTGTGTGGAACAAGTTGCCAGTTTCACCATGACCGCTCCAGGCGGCTGCACGGACAGACAGACACTCACATGGTGCCTCTGGACTTTGAATCTGTTTATTACTAGGTTGGCCAAAAAGTTCGTTTGGGTTTTTGTACCATCTTATGGAAAAATCCGAACGAGCTTTTTGGCCAACCCAATGTATTCCAACTCTCATACCTATAAGGATTGCTGGCCTCAGCCAATCCCAGCATCATGGAGATGTAGGAACAAGGAGCAGAGGCTGCCATGCTGGTGCCTCCCTGGGACCCCTACTGAGGTACTGGAGTATGTCTTGGAGGTGTAGGGCCAGGATAGGAGAAAAGATGTACAGGGCTTTCAGCTACTGGAACCCTGGGTCTTCAGTAAGGGATCAGGTGAACCCACTTCCTAAAAGATAGAATGGTCAAGTAAGGAAGTTGAGGGTCATGAACAAATGGCCAGTACTGCCTATAAACCCCAGAAATCTGGGGGCACAGGTGAGTATGCCTACTGGGACAGAGACCAGGTGAGGGTAACTGCAGAGGAACCTCCAGGGGGCCCGTCTCTGTTTAACTTCAAGTCAGGGCGGAAGTTCAGCCACATGTCTCAGGGAAGAGCCTGTTTGATTTAGTATGGCATCCCCAAACATACCATGTTTTAAGCAGAAATCAACGCATATTTTCTGGCAGCGTGGAGGGCGGAGGAGGGAGGAGAGTAAGTCTCTGAACAAGAAAGGCACGGCATCCAGGTTCTAATTCTTGACTTTAATGCCAGGTGAGGGTACTGAGGCTCCATGCACCAAAGCGCTCACAGACAGGAAATGAACGAACACAGGCAGTGTTATATTGTGTACACAAAGCCCACACTGTACAGAAGGAAGACGACCGACCCCGTGACCTCCCACTCCCAGAGGCAACTGCCTATCCCTCCTCCCCGTCTCTGTTCCCACCTCCTCTGACCCTCTGCCAGCCCACCCTTCCTCCAATTAACATATGTATACATGTATGCTTCTTCCAGAATTCCAAAAAGTGCCTCTCCCACCCCAGTTCCCAACACTCTGGCTTCTGATGAATAAAGCCTCCCTCTTTTAAGGATCACGAGGCAGGCGCCACCTTCATGAAAGAGCCCCAGCGAAATGGTACCCGAGAAAGCTTAATCACTTGTAGCACAATCAAATACAGACAGAAGGTATGCAGAAGAATGATATCTGAAATTCTAACTGGGATCAAAATTATCAGTGTGAGTGGTTTTTGTTTTGTTGTTGTTATTTGTCTTAACCATTTCAGGATCCAGCTTAGACCAAGATCACACAGTGAGGCTCACCCCACTCTATGACTTGCAGATATCAATTTCCTAGTCCTCCAATGAGCAATCCAGAACAGGAAGATTATATCACCTGAGCAGCCTGAGGCACAAGGCTCAGACAGCTCCCAGAATATCCCAAGCCCCAGCGAGAAAGAACAGAAATTTTCAGAGCACAGTCGGCTGCTTTCCATGTGATAAGCACTGGACAGCCTGGTGAATTCACCAGAGGTAGAATAAGGATGGTGACGATTCCTCTATGTCTTCTATTTAGAGCGTTACCCAAAGAATTCCCCCACCTGGGATGGTGTGCTGGGTTTCACTGTGGTTTTGTTTCAATCTTTTCAAACTTAGTTGCAGTTAAGTTTGTCATTCTTACTGAATTGCAGATAGCATTGCACCATGCGGTCCTATTTCCTATAACTTTCACCTTCCCAACAAGTGAATGGATCACCTGGGAGAAAAGGTACCCGAAGTCAAACATAAGGGAAGCTCCAAAGGCAGGCCCCTTGGTTTGACCCAAGGACGTTACACACAAGAATTCCATGAAGACAGACTTCCTTTCAATCTGGGAGAAGCAGCCATCCTTTGGAGCCCTCCTACCTTACCCAACGCTTCTTATGCTCTGGGCTTGGCCGCTGACAGGTGAAAAGGGACCCGACTAGGAGAAGTCACTTCCTCAGAGATGACCTTTATTTGTAGGCAATCACCACAAACCCCCTACATCCAAGAGCGCTTCGCAGCCTGGCCTTGGCTTCTCAACAGACAATGGCCAAACAGGGCCACCAAATTCTTTTACTCCATTTAGAAGGAGCTCTAAGCTGGCTGCCGGTGTCCCTGCTCTGCCTGGGCTATTGGCCACAGCCCTGTCCCCCAACGACAGCACAGAGTACCTCCGCGAGGACAACATGGGGGCAGAGGAACGGAGGGGCTCCAGCAAGAGGCGCAGGGACAGCGTTCCTATCCAGCGTCCCTGAAGCCCCAAGCAAGTCTTCAGGGCCTGATTTTGAGCTGACTTGAGCTTGCGTGAACCAGTCCCTCCCTGTCTTATGTTTATGGACCCTCAATAGCCGAGTGCTGTGATGCTCTGGGCCGGGGAGGGCAAGAGAAGGGGCCGAGGTTGGATCACTGCGGGCACTGGGCTTACCCATCTGCTCTCTCCTCACACTGGCTCCCTCCTGAAGAGCCTGCCTCAGTGTCTGTCAAAAAACGAACCTGTATTAGCGTTCAATCTATTTGCCGATCTGGGCAACTTAAATGAAAGACCCTTCTCTGAGGACAAGGCAAGAGCCGTGCTGTCGGGTAAGGTCTAAGCAGGGACACCAGCTCCAGAAAAGTGACAAGCCGTTTGCGGATGAGAACAAGGAGAGAACATGTTATCTTGGAACCTGAACCACTGACTGGACCGTCCCCTTAGATGTCAGCCTGGACGCCTGCTCCACGCACATAAGAATACAGTGTAAGAGCGGGGGACCATGCCCTGGAATCTTCCCATACAGGGGCCAAGGGGTCACTGCCCCGTGAAGGAATTCAGCCAAGGTCCCAGGGCTTGGCCTTCTCTTCCTCAGCTCCCCCACTACCCTCCTCGCCAATCTGGTCTTGTAAGACTGAGACCGATGAGGCTGACAGAAAAAAAATCTCCCTACAACACCACCCAGGAGCAGTCAAGTTCAATCACGATTACAGGGAGAAGCCCTGCACGCAGCAAGGGAATGTCCCCTTTCCAGTGACCAGTGCTGCACAGCATTTCCTCCAGGGGGCACAGGCCCACATCCCGACTGGCTGCCCCAGGCTACAGACAGCACGAGAAGGAAATGCAGTGGAACAGAAGCTGGTGGATCTTTTTCTCTCTGAATTGTGCAGAGGCAAACATAACAGAGGTCTGCTGCTGTCTTCCCACAGCTCTTGCGATAGCTGCGCCTCTCCTCCGGCCCTCTCTTTCCTTCCCCAAGACAGACAATCTCTGAGAAGGAGAACGTTGGCAGGAAAAAGCAACAGGGGTTCCCATCCAGGGAGGGTCACCACAAATTGGATCCTAACATGGAACAGCAGCCAAGGGTGTATTCTGCGCCTCTAGAAAGGATGTTACACCTCAAAGATAACACAAGATCTAGGCATCTTGCCTGCTTGACTTAGGGAATCTTCAAAAGGAGTCCCTGAAATGTGCATTCCAGCCCCGTGAGAAGATAACCCTTCAAGCAAGGAAGGTTAGTGGAAGGTAGGAGAAGCCAAGGCCCTGAGGCAGGGCTGTAAACATTGTGCTTTTCTAAGGCCAACCTGGTGCATGGCTTTGGCAACTATGGTTACATCTCCAAAAGGTGGTGAAGAGTATGTTTTGGGAGGAAAAGAGTCTTTCCACATCCTAAAACAAAGCGTGGGGCTACTGTTGAGGCAAGAGGGAGGGAAAATGTTCCTTCTTCAGCCAGGGGCTCTGGGGGGCTCCTTGGGTTAAGCCCCCATCATGTTCCACGTTCATACCGATACACTGAGCATAAGGAAGGGACTCTTGAACAGGGTGGAGGAGGGGTTATGCCTACGTGAGTTTGGTAACGTGGCTCTAAAAAGGGCAGAAACTCTCTTGCAAGGTCAAGAAAGTGACAAAACCTCTCTGGACTTCCTGGTCAAGCCCTCGCTAGCCGGACCCCATCAGCCTCAGGCAGAGACTACCGTGCCTCGAGGAAAGGCCAGGTGAGCACAGGCACCAAGTCCCCGTGGGCCACCAGCCCTGAACCTGGCCCCGAGGTACAGCCAAGGAGACTGGGGCTGCACCTCCGTCTGCCTGGAGTTGTGCCTCAGGACCCGTCCTCACCTCAGCAGGTTCTGGGGCAGCGAGCAGCCCTTCCAGGGACCTTGCTCCCAGAGCCGACAAGGGGAACAGACACCCTCCCTGACAGGACTCTGCTCCCTGCCAGGGCTACTCACCACCACGTGATCTTGAACTCATAGATGGGGCGCTTGCAGTAGTAGTGGTTGATGAGGTGCTTGTCACACACCCCGATGCACTGGTGGTCCACGGTGAGGCCCTGGGCTGAGAGGTCCGTGACCAGGCAGTGCAGCAGGTCATAAACGTCAGCCACGGCCTCCCAGGGCCCGAAAGACACATCCACTTCGCAGTGGTGCTCAAAGAGCTGCCCGTCACTCTCGCTCCGTTCAAAGCGCAGGGAGCTGAGAAGCGGACACTCGTAGGGGGTGATGGGCATCTCCTCCTTGAAGACACAGACCTTGAGCTTGGCAAAGCGGGCCTTCCGCTGGACGGCGCGCAGCCGGGCAATCTCCACAATCCGCTCCAAATGGTCTGCAGGGGTGAACACGTCACCCATCAGTGGGACGGGGGTGGGGAGGGGGGGCGGGGCACAGAGAGAGCCCCAGTGACGGTGGACCCAAGAGGGAAGAGACAGATCCCAGGGGAAGGGACTCTGGGCCCATGAAGGGCACAAACTTAAACAGGAATCGTGGTTCTGCAGGGCAAAAGGAAACAAAGGGGATGGGATGAGTACCACCCTTCTGAAATGCGATTTGATGACGTTGCAGGCAAGGTGGTCCCTATTTCATCTGAATCTTCCTGCGGGACTGGGAGGGCAGCAGGAAGGGAAGCAGGATCCTCTCCCATCTTGAGTAGGACAGGTGTCTTGGCGAGCCATGACCCACTTGCTCTGGTGGAGACCTCAGCACTGACAGATGCCTCGCTACCCTCCCTCCTCACACCCCGACTGCCCGCACAGTGAACCCCTCACCTTTGTAATAGGGCATGAGTCCCAGAAACGCCTGGCGCACTTTCTCCCCCTTCAGTGGCTGCATGTTCTCCAGCTGCTCCAGGAGGGGCCCGATGGCATAGTACTGGGCCTCTTTGTACACGGCCCGCACGCGCTCCCGGGGCGGCAGGTCCCCCGAGCGCAGGAAATTCAGCACATCTCTGAGCAAGAAGGAAAGAGGGTTGGTGAGAAGGAGTTAATGGATCCGGACAGTGCCACCCAGTGGTTAGAGCACAGGATCTGGACCCAGATGGCCAGCTGTGTAACCTTGGGTAAGTGAACTTAACCTCTCTGTGCCCTTCCTCCTCTGTAAAATGGGGGAAAATAAGAAAACTACCCCATAATGTTATGAGGGGATTAAATAAGTTAATACATAAAGTGCTTAGAAAATACCTGGCACAGAGCAAGCCCTCACTAAGTGTTAGTAGTTGTTATTGTATCATTATTATTATAATTATTAAGTATATATAGGAAAAATGGGAAGATATGATATCTAGCCCCTTAATTACATTTTGAATTGAGGTACAGATAATAGCCAATAAAGGTACACATCTTAATGGTACAGGTCAATTACTTTTTCACGTATGAATATACCCACACAACCACCACGTACCATCAAGATACAGAACATGTCCATCTAATTAAAGTTTCCCTGTGCCTCTTCCCAGCCAATCACTACAGAGGCAACCACTCTAACTTCTAATTCTATCAACAAAGATTAGTTTTGCCTCTTCTTGAAATGCACGTAAGTGGAATCACACAGTATGTTCTCTTTTGTGCCTGGCTTCTTCCCCTCAACCTAGTGTTTTTGAGATTGATTCCCTACGTCATCATGTGTAGCAGAAGTTTCCTTCCTTTTATTGCTAAGTAGCATACCGTTGTATGGATACACTATAAACTATTTACCCATTCTCCCATTGATGGACATTTGAACTGTTTCCAGTTGGGGTCTCATAAGAGTAAAGCTGTGATAAACATTCCCTGTAAACTTCTTGTGGACTCAGGCACCGATTCCTCTTGGGTAAACATCAGGAGGAGAACTGTTCGGTCATAAGTGCCTGTTTGACAAAGTGGTTGTAGCATTTTATTCCCACCAGCCACGTGGAAGAGTTCTGCACTCCCCACAGATCCTTGCCATCAGTATCATCCTGTAGCTATACAGAGAAGAGGAATGCCTAACCCTGACACCTGAACAAACTGGCTTCAGGCGGGAACAAAAAATCACATACTGCACCTTCTTAAAATAACAATTCAGTTCTTTTAATTCTCTCTTCAGATTCTTTAGGGCTGAAAGTAATCAGACCCATCACTGGTAGGTGTGGGAAGGGCTTTTCTGTGAGGATGTATCAGTAAACCCCAAGACCAAGCTGTTGCCTCAATAGTGAGTCTATGACCATGAAGCAACACCAGCCAACACTCACCAAGTATTAATCTGTGTCAGTCACTGTTCAGGAGTTATCCCATTTAATCCTTCCAACGACATGGGGTAAGTGCTTTCTTACGTCCGTTTTATAAATGAGGAAAAAGTGGGGCTCAGAGAGCCTAAGGAGCACCCTTGCTAAAGGAGCCACAGCGGGGCTTCCCTGGTGGCGCAGTGGTTGAGGGTCCGCCTGCCAATGCAGGGGACACGGGTTCGTGCCCCGGTCAGGGAAGATCCCGCATGCCGCGGAGCGGCTGGGCCCGTGAGCCATGGCCGCTGAGCCTGTGCGTCCGGAGCCTGTGCTCCACGACGGGAGAGGCCACAGCAGTGAGAGGCCCGCGTACCGCAAAAAAAAAAAAAAAAAAAAAAAGGAGCCACAGCTAGCCAGAGGCCAGATGCAGACACGGGTGAATCCAAATCCACACCCACAGTGGTCCAGACTCCAGTCCAAGGCGCTGTGCACTGATCACAATGGGAAAGTGCCCCAGGTGGAGGCCCAGGCCCAGCCTCCACGGTGGCTGCTGGGGCTACGTGAGCTCACCCGCAGAGAAATACCCTAAACCCCTATTTTATTTTATCTGAATCTTTCAACAGCTTCATAGGCTGCTGATGAATCTTAGGCCACTGGAGTCCAGCAGCCTGAGGATAAACACCACAATACCCTGCTTGCTGCCACGCCCTTGCCTGGCCCTGCCACTCTCCAGCTGTGGCCACCTGGGTATGGGCGCATCAGCCTAGGGCCAAACCGGGTTCCCCCTCCCCGTCACTCCTTCCAAAATCAGTCCTCTAGGATCGTAAGCAAATCTTGGTGAGTCCTGAAAAACATAACCCCGGGCAAGGCCCAGTGAAGAGCGCTGTGGGAGCTGCCAGCCGGGGCCAAGCACTTTCCTCTCCCAAACAGCCTGCAAACAAAAATCTTTTTATAGCTCTGCAGAGCGATGTGACACTTTTGTTTTCTCAGCACTGGAGGCAGCTGACCGCCCAGTGGGGAAACCCAGATGCTTCAGAGCAAATTATTTGACGAGGCTCCTTTCTGAGGATGAAAATGACCCTTCTCCCAGTGTGGGCAATCCTACTTGGAGGCCGGCACAGAGACGTAGTGGTTGGAGGGTCTCCTTTTGTTCAAGGTCAAAGACCATGTTAGTTCTCCAGTCATCTCCAAAGTTAGATGGATGGGGCAAAGAGTTTCAGCCACATACTCTGAAAGGACCTGGCCAGGGGTCACAGCAAGACTCTTTATTTAATCCACATGACCGGCCTGCAAGGCAGCTATAATTACTTCTCATTTCACAAACAAGGAAACCGAAACATAAAGTCTTTAAATTGTTTATCTGTACGGTTGTCAGAAGTCCTCTCTTGGGAAGGGCTATCTTTTTTTGAGATTGTGTTGTTCCATGTTTTACTGTTAAAATGACAGTAACAATTGAAAGTGAGGTTTTTTGTGTGTTTTTGTTGTTTCATTTTTGGGGTTTTTTTTTTTTGGCTGCACGGTGCGGCACGCAGGATCTTAGTTCCCCCACCAGGAATTGAACCTGTGCCCTCTGCAGTGGAAGCATGGAGTATTAACCACTGAACCGCCAGGGAAGTCCCTGAAGGTGGTTTTTTTTTTTAAAGACTTGGCAAAATTACAGGATGGTAACCCTATGTTGGCCCTTCCCTCACCTTTTTTTGTCCTATTTATTTGTTTTAAACTATTGAAAGAAGTTTGGGAACCAATGCCACACCCCATGTTTCTCCCTAACAGCGATGCCGAGCCCCAGAATCTGGATCTGAGGGTCTTCTCCCAGAAGCTGTGTTGGAACTCCCCTGTCTCTCGGTGCGGTCACACCTATTCCACAGGGATGACAACTTCCCAGTATTAATTTGCATAGCAGAGAATCAGTTTCATCACATCCAGCCAATGTGTGTTACCCGGGATTTCTCCGGCTGTCCTTGCCTCCTCTGGGAAAGAAACTAAGAATTCTGATCCAATTCAATATGCACATTTATTAAATTCCACCAGCAGGTTATCTCCTCTTCCAGGTGTTATGGAAGACATTAAAGTCCCATGCCCAAGCCCGGGCCGCTCACTTGCTAGGACCCTGCAGTTGACGGCAGAGGGAGGAACGTACCCGAAGTGCGCACCATCCCGATCAATGAAGTAGCGGCCCTCGGCATCTGTGGGGATGTAGTGCCGCCCGCTGAACATGGCCGCCAGCATGGTGTCCTCGTAGCGCCGCAGGGTGGACAGGCGTGTGGTGAAGTGAGCCCCTCCGATGTTAAGGGGGACAACCTCAGGGAACTGGGGAGGAATCACCAGCACTTTCAGCCCCACAGTGGGGAGGCAAGCCGGGGCTGCCCCGTCTGCCGCCTTCCTGGGTCTGATGAGCGCCACCCGAGGCCGAAACCCAGGCATCTTTCTGACCGCTTCTCTCTCCTCCCTTCCCCTGCAATTGTCAATTACCAAGTCCTCCCCATCCTCCCACAGCTCTTAAATCAGGTCTCTCCACCGCAGTCCTACAATCTCTGCTCTAGAGTTCAAAGCCTTTACTGTCCTCCTTCCACTTCGTGAACTCTCCACCTTTGTGCCCTTGCTCATGCTGTCTTCTCCGTCCCCAGTGCTCCTGCTACCCTCCCTTTGTCCATCCAGCAAATGCAATGGCCCCATCTGGCAGTGTGCGCTGTTCACTGCACAAGGGCACCTGCATGAGCGGGGTCTGCCAGCCCAGCTGTGCACCCTTTTGCTAATTCACACCAAGGCGCCATATTGGTTAGCAGCATCCACTCATTCTAAGAGCTTCTATTCAAGGTCCCCTACTCCATGAGCATTTCTGCTCTGTTGTCCTTTGCCTGCCCCAAGATAGGGTTAACTGAACACTCCCACCATTGTGCCTTCACTGTATCCACATTCTCCTGTATAATAGAGCTCTGCACAACGGGCGCTTTGTGCTATTGGTGGTTATTATTGCCCAAGTTTCCCGAGGGCAGGAACAGCATCTTGTTCACCTATCCTGAGGCCACCCAGAGCAGGGCCCACAGATGTTTGTTGAATAATGTCAGGCATCCACTCCTCATCCTCTGTACCTCTCCACTTCTCTCCTTAATCTGTGCAGGGAGATGAGTGCCCAGTCCAGCTACGGTTCTGGAGGCAAGGGCAGGGAACGATGGTACCTACATTTGCCCTGAGAAGCTCTAGGGTCTCCCTAAAATGCTCAGGACCTTTATTTATTTTTTTAAATCTCTTTCACTGTTTGTGGTTTTGAAAGAAATGAGGCCAGTTCTCCCTAGTTTTCCCACAAACCTCCTCCAGATTAACTAAAATTTTATCCCAGTGCATACTTTTCAATATTACGACATCTCTCTGGCTCTGTGAAAGTCTAGTGTATTTATCTAGACAGTCCTTCTTCCCGACTTTCAAATCCTTTGTGAAATAAAGTAGGATACAAATACATTACATCGAAGTTGCCCAGTGTCTTGTGCAGTGCCTGGCTCATAGTAAAGCCCCAAAAATGCACTGAATGGATGAATGAAACCGACAGGCACTTACAGTTCTGTGAATGTAGGTGCTGTTACTCTTCTGCACCCAGAGGATGGGAAATGCCTTCTGCTTATTCTATAGCTAGTTCCTCTAAAACTATTTTATGTGCATACCAAGGACCCCAATATTATTTGGAGATAATAATACTTTACATTACTCACATGGAGCCATGTAATTTGTGAAAGAGCTGGCACTGGAGTGCTGGCCTATAGTCTCTGGGTCCTGTGCTTTTTTCCTCAAGCCACACCGTCTCCCCAGTGACAGTGCACAAAAAATGGCACCCTGGGCCTCCAACGGTTCCTTTTTTTTTTTTTTTTCCAATTACAAAGAGTCCTTCTGGAGCTTTGCCCATTTTCACAACTGCCCCACGATGTTTAGAGTACTGGCTCGTAACCCAAGAGGACACTACAGTTTCCCGAGAGCCTCACCCAGCCCCATCGTGCCCCTCTGGGTCTCAGTCCCTTCACCTAGGACTCCACAGGTCATGTCTGCCACTACCTTAGCCCCTACCTCCTAGCCTGTCTTCACTGCCCAGCAGAGCCCCACCTTCCCTCCTTTCCCTTCTCTTGAGGGTCATTTCAGGTGTTCGTATGATAGTGTCACATGCATTAAGTAAGACCAGTGGAAGCCACTGTGCATCACAGCACAGCAGCTAGGAGGGAAAGCCATGGAGTTGTCAGGTGAGTGAGGCCACATCTATTAACTGGCCTGCGTCTTATCTGCACACAGCCCCTAACCCCACTCTCTGGGCAGCTGGAAACTGGGTTTGGGCAACCACTGAGGCCTCCCCTTGGATTCTCTAGGAGACACTATCATCTCTTGGGGCTCCAAGGGCCCCTTCCCACGGCCCACCCTCCCTCCTCCAGTAGGTAACGTGGGACATAGGGATGGGAGTACCAACCCTGCAGGCAGTGAATGCTGGAAGGAGGGGGATGGGAGGGCCAGGTGCCGCCTGGGGCAGACACACCTGGTGCATTTCGGGGGGCGGGGTCGGGGGTGGGTGGGAGCGGGGTGGGCAGGGGAGCACGGCTCCTCTGCCGCCGCCCTCGGCCCGACCCCCACCCCTGCCTCAGCGCTGCAGCGTTGCTCACATCCCAAGGTCAGCTCTGCCTGGCACCGGCTCCTCGCCCCGCGCCCCTTCCGCGCCCCCGCACGCCCTCGGTCCAGGTACCTCCTGCGGCAGGAGAGGCAGTGCGTGCCCCGCCTGCGTGGCTGTCGGGGTGGCCGGCTCCAGAAAGTCGTCTTCGGCGTCGGAGCTGGACATGGCACCGTCCGGGCGACGGCTGTCTGGCTCCCGCCCCGTGACTACCACCATCCCTCTGGCTCTGGGCAGTGGGCGCGGTTTCAGGCGGGCGGGAGGGCGGCGGCCCGGGCACTAGCACCCAGCAGCGCCTGGCATGACGCGGCGCGGCCGACGGGCGGGGCCGGAGGGGCGGAGAGCGCAGCGCGCGCGGGCCGGAAGGCCGTCGCTCCCTCAGTGCCGACGGTCTCGCCGACCACCCTGACGACCGCAGGGCGACCGGCCTGACCCGGTCGCCTCCCGCTATTGGCCGAACCCCCGCTGGCCTCCTCCCTTGATTGGCAGGAAGCTCGCCCAGTCGCAGAGCAGGCAGCGCTTTCAGCCAGCGTCTAAGTGGCCACCGGGAGCCGGACCTGCTGGCCTGCCCTGCTCTGATTGGCCCTCTGGCCAGCAGGCGCACCCTCTCCACCCACCCTCTCCACACTGGCTCGGCGCGCTGGGTGCGCGCGAGGCCACCTCCTCTAAGCCAGGCCTTCTTATAGGCTTGGGGAGTGGCTCCCGCGTCCAGGTCAACACCTAGAAACCTGAGACGAGAGAGGGCTCGTGACTTAATCGTTCATTCGTTTCCAGGGCAACGGGTCCTGGGCATCCCTGGGCGTCGAAGGCCAGGGAAATCTGGGAGGACCAGGTCGCCTCAATGGAGAGCCTGAGCATCCTTTCCTGAAGGATTGTGAGGGAGGACGGCTGAGGTCACTGGGGTTGTAGGAGAGGAAGGGCAGCACTGCGACAGGGGCTGGCTCTCCTCTAACCACAGGGTAAAACCTGGGTCTCCAGTCTTTCCTGATTGAATCAAGCAGCAGTCCGAAAAAGAAAACTCAAAATAGGGGCAGTTGAGTTCAATTAAGAATGACAGTGGGGCTTCCCTGGTGGCGCAGTGGTTGAGAATCTGCCTGCTAATGCAGGAGACACGGGTTCGAGCCTTGGTCTGGGAAGATCCCACATGCCACGGAGCAGCTGGGCCCGTGAGCCACAACTACTGAGCCTGTGCGTCTGGAGCCTGTGCTCTGCAGCAAGAGGCCGCCATAGTGAGAGGCCTGCGCACCACGATGAAGAGTGGCCCCCGCTTGCCACAACTAGAGAAAGCCCTCGCACAGAAACGAAGATGCAACACAGCAAAAATAAATAAATTAAATTAATAAACTCCTACCCCCAACATCTAAAAAAAAAAAAAAAAGAATGACAGTGACTCTCCACCCTCTATGTGTCAGTTCTTCTGCTGGGCACCTGGAGACACAGATGGAAACAGGCCCTGTCCAAAGAAGCTCACAGGCTGCTGAGGCAGAGTCCAGCCTGGTCCAACACATCTGTCTGCAGCCTTGGATGCTGTGTTCCCTGGTATGACAGGGTCAGCTCAGAGACTCTCCTAGGGGGTCAAGGTTTTAGCTCTTCAAACCATTTTTACACCCAGTTCCTCATTTGAATCTCACATTGTTGTGACAGAAAAGGAAACTGAGGCCTAGAAGATTAGAACAGCTTCAGGGAGGTCAGCCGTGAGCAAGAGGCACAGCACTTCCTCTTTGGACCAATCACACTCCCAGCTGTAGGAGTCTCCTAGGTCAGTGTTTTCTCCAAATATACTTGCATCAAAAGCACTGAAGGGAGAACTTGTTAAAATACAGATTCCCAGCCCTACCTCCAGAGAATCTGATTTAGTCCATCTGGGATGAAGCCCTTGAATTTGCATTCCTAACAAACTCCCAGGTAATTCTTTTTTTTTTTAATATTTATTTATTTGGTTGTGCCAGGTCTTAGTTGCAGCACGTGGCCCCTTAGTTGCGGCAGGCGGGCGCCTTAGTTGTAGCATGCAAACTCACAGTTGCGGCATGCGTGTGGAATCTAGTTCCCTGACCAGGTATCCAACCTGGGCTCCCTGCATTGGGAGCACGGAGTCTTATCCACTGCACCACCAGGGAAGTCCCACTCTAGGTAATTCTGATGCTGCAAGTCCTTGAATCACATTTTGAATGGCATTGCCCTAAAGAAGGCCCCCTGAGGCCATCTCTTAGCTATCACTACCTGCTCCAGCCTTTCTCAACAATATCTATAACAAAATTTCCCCTTTCCATCCTTCGGATGTTTCAGCTGTAATAGAAACTACAATCAAAACTACAAACTACAAAACTACAAAACTACAATCAAAAGTGGCTTAAATAATAGGAGAATTTTATTATCTTACATAACAAGAAGTCTGAGTAGATTCTGGGTTGGTTCATTAAGTAACACAACAAGGAGTTACCTGGACAAGCTTCCTTCCATTTACCCTGCTTACTTACATTTACCAGCTTACTTCCATTTACTCTGCCAGATGGCCTCTCCTCCTCTAGGAATCCATATGAGGAAACCAGAGAGCTAAGGGCTATCAGAGTGACAGTTATTCCTACACCTTAAAGCAAGGCTGTATAAAGAGAATGGGACAGGAGCCCCAGAGGCTCAGGAGGTAGGAAAATCCATGTGCAATCACGGTTACGTTACTGAATGTGTTGGAGTTTTCATCTTCCTCTTCGGCTGAGGATTTCCTTCAGGAATATAGTTTCCCAGTTGGTTCTGTTTACACGGTGGGGAGAAGTCCAAGGGCAGCCGCCTGGAATGAGGACTTGCTGACTGAGTAGGCAGGGGTTGGAGCAGGGCAGTTTGCTGGCAGTGGCCATCCCCACCCTGCAGTGAAATGACTTCCAGGCCAGTTCGATTGAGGGCTGCAGGGAAGGGTCAGTGAGCCTCTGCGGGGGCGATGGGTAGCACATGGCCGCGCAGAGGTGTGGGCTGCTGTCAGAACACAAGCACTTATAGCCCTGGGATTACTTTTCCTCCAGGAGTCAACCAAAAAAATAGTCCTACAGGCATGGAGTCCTGAGATTAGTCAATTGGATTCTGTTCTCCATGCCTCACCAAAGAAAAGACCTTCTGAATGGCAACAGATTAACAAAGTGCTGATTCAGCTACTGAATTTTCAATCCGATTCTAATTTATTGAACAATTTAACAACAATAAAGGAAATGAAAACGGTAACAAAAGCATCCATCTTCTTTTCCTTCCAGTTGGAGGACTCGCCTTTCCTTTCTCTCCCAGCCTTGAGGAGGCGGTTGTTTGCCAGCAGCTTCCCAAGGCACGGAAGCTTGGCTAAGGGCCCACTTGCTCTCAACCCAGTTCGGCTCTCCCCCAGCCTCTGACACACCCCCATTCGTTAACCACTTCTGTTCTGTCTCCTGGACTTCTCTTCGCACAGTGCATGGGGTAAATGTGGCCGACGTTCAGATTGCCTCTCACATCTCTTTTCTGAACCCCTGTCCCCACCACCACCCCAGTGTGCCTCACTGAATGCTAGAACCTTGAAATCTAAAAGCTGCTTGTTCCATGGTACCTTGTATCCTGGTTCCACAGGTGACCTAACTTCACCAAGCAGATCCCTGCACTTGAAATTTGGAGGGGGAAAGTGAACACTGAGTTGGAGGCCAGGCTTCTTGCTCTTTCGGTGGACCAGTTTGGATATGGAAGCGTTAAAAACATTTCCTTTTTGCTGTGGCTGTAGCAGAGGTCCCATGTTGGTCTTTGCCTTCCTGGGTGTCAGAAAGCAGGGTGGGGCATCCATTTTACTGTCTCATTACTCTCTGTAATCAACCTCCAAGGTCCAGCACAATGCCTAGCATATAGTAGCAACTCAGATGAATACATGAAAGAAATTTGTGCTGTGATCACATTCAAAGAGTTACCTCTCTATGTAGATTTTTTTCATGTATTTTATTGGTATTATTAGTATATAAGGGCATGGATTGTTACTGGTATCATAGAGGTAGGGAATTCCAGGATGCCATCATGCTGGGCTGGTGGGAAGGGGCTCCCCTCAAGTTGTAAGAGATCCTAGGGGTGTTATTCAGAGCAGAACATTTGCGGGGCGGGGGGGCTCTTTGGTTTGGAGTACACACTGGTAACCATGGATGTTTTCACTGTGCAAGATGATATGGGCCCCAAAGTGCTCTCACCCCAAGCTCTTTATAGGTAAGCTTTTGATGAATGTTGTTTTGTATTTTCATTTATTAATTATAATAAAAACAAATAACATAAAATATAGATGCAAAAATAACTCACATCCAACAGCACAAACTAACACAACACTGTAAATCAACTATACTCCAATAAAAATTAATTAAAAAATAACTAACATCCAGAATTCGATGAAAATAGTGTTTTATGTGGTTTCAGCGTCCACAGTTGTCCTACCAACTGCTGCCTATTACTCTCTCATCCCTTGTGTCTCTAACGGAGCTCTTGTTCCAGTCACCTCTGGAAGCATTATGGTCAAACCCCACTGGAGGCTGGGTGAGTATCTTGGAGCCACATCCCCAATTTTCCCTCCCATCCCCATGGCCCATTTGTGTGGCATTTCCACTGGTCTATCAGTTCAGGTTTAAGCACTTCACAGTTTAAATATCTATTATTCAATATGATTCCATCAAGTGGAAAAAGAATTTAGCTGGAAATATAATCCCCTGTACCCTGACAAGAAGTACCCTATCTCTTAATGTCCTCATCTCTTGGGGCCTCTCCACCATTCCACAGCCTTTCTTCCCCCAGTTACCCACACCCACTTAGAAACTGCCTTGGATTTGAGGCTGGGAGTGGCCTGCTTCTCTGAGGCAGTAAAAGAGTATCAGAGAAAAACAACTTGCCATTTGGGGGCTTCCTAGCTGCTAATATTTGTTCTGACATTTGTTTGGAACTGCCAGCTAAGAGTCCTTTGGTAAAACATTAAAATATCCTGAGGCAATATAGAATTAAAATAATCTATAAGAGTAGGGGTCTGAAAACGTTTTTTTTTTTTTTTTTCTTTTTTTAAGGCCATGCTGCGTGGTATGTGGGATCTTAGTTCCCCGACTGGGAATTGAACCCATGACCCCTCCAGTGGAAGCGCGGAGTCTTAACCACTGAACTGCCAGGGAAGTCCCTGAAAAGTTTTTTGTAAAGGGCCAGAGAGTAAATATTTTTAGCTTAGCAGGCCACAGACTTTGTCTCTACTCAACTCTGCTGCTGTTGAGGAAAAGCTGCCATAGACAAGACATAAGTGATGTCATAGGTTATGTCATAAATTGTTGTAAGACATAAATGGTGTGGTCAGATTTGACCCAATGGCTGTAGTTTACTAAACCCTACACAAGAGAACTAGATCAATTCTAAGTGCATTGTGATCTTTTCAAATGTGCTCCATCTAAATGTCCTAATAGCTAATACTCAGCTTCATTTCTTTTTTTTTTTAAATTTCGTCTTTTTTTTTTTAACAAACCTTTGTGTCGAGGGTTGACTTTCAATAGATCTCAGCACAGCTTCATTTCTAATTCAAGTCTCATTTACTCATCTGTGAAGAACAACCAATAGCCAAGTCTTCAGATTATTAACATTACTAATTTTTCATCAAAAGAAGTAGCTAAATGAGACTTACCAGAAAATAAATGAACTGAAAGTCCACGTTAAGTCTCACTAGATGGGTAGCCTTGGGTAAGTCACAGCACTACTCTAGACCCCCGATTTTATCTCTAAGATTAGGCCAGTTCAATCTCGATTTCTCTCTTTTAAAAAATTCTCATTGTTTTTCACTTTTTTACTTAAAGTAATTCATGCTGATCGTAGCACATCTAGAAAACAGAGTTAAGCACAAAGAAAATAAGAATCCCCAAAACTCCACCATGAAGAGATAACAAGGGACACTGGCACATGTCCTGGGAGCACACTAAACAGCTTTGTGATTTCAATTTTTCACCTAATGTAACATGAACATTTTTCCTGTTATGAAATCTTTTTCTACAATATTGTATTAGCTGAAGAGTATTCTGTTACGTGGATGTACAATAATTCATGTAACTAAGCCCCCCCTTTTGTTAGTTTTTTTTTCCAGTTTTTTGTTTCTATAAACTTCATTGCAACGGACATCTTTGTAGAGAAAGCTTTGCATACCTTTGTGATATATTTCCCTAATTTTCCTAATTATATTTCCCTAATTCTTGCAACTTTTAACACTTTTTCATACGTTCAGCAGTTATTCCATGTTTGACCAACAGAGGGCATTTAAGGCTTTCATTCTCAGGGCAAGGCCACAGCCATTTCTACAGCATATAACAACAAAAATAGTGGTTTTATTGTGAAGAATGATGCAATTTTGGATGTTCAGTAATAATCAGCAAACTCCAAAGGCAGAATCAAAGTCATTTATTTTTCTGCCTAGCCAGAATCACCCCCCTCCGCAAAAAAAAACCCTCAAATGATGAGCTTTGTTAGGACTTAAACCCAAAATGAATAAAAATGATCTTTTGCTCAGAATAACAAAGTGACTGCTCTGCTTTATGCAAAGTCCTAAATTCTCTGCAGAAGACTATTGGATAGTGACAAACAATCGGGAAAGGGAACTCAATGTTGAAAATACTGACCTTGCCAGAGAAAAGCTCAGACAGCCCCCAGGATCAGTAGCTCCCTAGAAAAACCAATTTTGGGGCAACACTGAATTGGGTCCTGCCTAGACTATTACTTAACCATCACCTACTAGCCAGGTTGTCGTAGGTAATACTATAGGTTTTGTTAGGTAAGCTTGAAATAATTGTTTGTGTACATTTTTCTTCATTTTCACCAAGACCATAAATTCCCAAGGGCAGCAATCTGCCTATACTTCTTAGCACAACAATTACACCTAGCAAATTACTAAGTACAAGGGAGGTATTTAAATAGTTGTCACTATTTAATGTCACTTGTCATGCTAATGACAAGTTTCAATTCTAGTATAAAGATGATTACTGAGAGGTAGAGTGGTGGTTAAGGGTGTAGGCTCTGGAGCCAGGTTGCCTGTATTTGTATTCTGATCCCGTCACTTACTAGCTGGTCTAGAAGGCTGGTACTGCCTCCCAAGCCAATGTCTATAAAATGCAGATAGTGACAGTACCTACCTCAGACGGTGATTTTGAGCATTAAATGAGTTTAAACATGTAAACTCAGGCACAGGATCTAGACAATGAGAAGCTGTTGATAAATGTTTCTAGAATGATTACGTGGCTAAGTGATTACTAAGATTTTTTTCTCTCATTTAAAAATTCTCTGATTCTTCATGGATGATGCTCTCTCCAGCCTCCTCCTGCAGCCACTGAGGACACCAGCCTCTCCCTGGCTCCACAGGCTCACCCGCTGGCTGTAGCCATGGCTGTGCTGGCCCTGGGAAGCTCTCTGATCTTCACAGGCAACACATCTACCCTGGTCCCTTACCCAGTTATCAATTTTTATTTAATTTTTTAAAAATATTTATTTTTGGCTGCATTGGGTCTTAGTTGCGGCACTTGGGATCTGCGGTGCGTGGGCCCTTCCTTGTGGCGCGTGGGCTCCAGACTGCACGGGCTCAGTAGTTGTGGTGCGTGGGCTTAGTTGCCCCGCGGCACGTGGGATCTTAGTTCCTCAACCAGGAATTGAACCCGCGTCCCCTGCATTGGAAGGCGGATTCTTAACCACTGGACCACCAGGGAAGTCCCCCAGTTACCAATTTTTAAATTTTACTCCAGGCATCTTTCATTTGTTTGACAGGAATTCCATTTGATTCCATCAAATCACAACATCTCACAAATATAGTCATCTTCCTACAGGTGTTCTAAGATGTCACATGGAACAGAAATGCTTTGCTTCGCAGGGCTCAAGAGAAATGTGCTCAGACCAGAAAGAAGGCTTTGTGAAGGAGGGAATGTCAACAGGGAGGGAGATATCACAGCATCTGCTTCTCCGGGCCAGTTGTGCAGTGGTTTCTTCTTTCCTGAGTCAGCCGTTTTTGTGCGGTGGTTCTCTGCCCTTTTCCTATTCCAATACATTCCCGCTCATGACAGTGGAGTCTCCAGGGGTGGGCAGGCGCAGGGAATAAAAATCCTTATGTTCACCTAGGGGCGAGTATTGGAGTCAGGCTGGGTTATAGTTTAGAAATGTCCTCGCCTCCCATTCTGATAGGCTCTAGAGGGATATGTGACCTCCTCCCTACAATGCTGGTAACATAAAACTAACACAGCAAATGAGCAAAAAACCAAAACCAAAACCAAATTATGTTATGCTGAAGCTGATTTTATTGCTATCTGGAGGCTGAAGCAGTAACTAGAGCAGTAACAAGAAATGGGACTTAAGACAGCTGAGCCCTTAACAGGGCTGGGATTTCCCAGGGAGAGGGGTGAGGGATTAGGTTTCTGGGCATCTGGAAGAAGCAGAAAGCAGAGTGTAAGGAGACAGGGAAGAGGTGTACTGTTCACAAGGGGGTGGTGAGGCTACACTGCAGAGACAGAACAGTTTAGATGTAATGTGTGAGGCATCTGAGAATCAAAGAAGGTTTTTGAACAAAAGAGTGCCTTAAGACACAGTGCTGAACAAAGGATTGATGTGGTAGCAGTATTCATTTTCAGTTGAAGGGAACACGGCTAGGGGGGCGGAGCGGAAAGAAGGATACTAGAGCCAGGCTTAGATACCAGGTCACCACTGTGGCACTAGCTGAGGGGCCTTGTGTACGTGGCTTGACCTGGCCGAGCCTCTGTTTCTTCATCTGAAAATGATATGTTAGAAGTTTCTGTCTGGGAGGATTAATCATTTACCAAATATTTTACTAGGTTCTTACAATGTGCCAGACATTCTGCTAGGTGTCAGGGGTACAAAAATGGACAAGAAAAGACATAGTCTCTGTCTTCCAGGAACTTACCATCTAGTATAAGAGATAGACAATTTAAGAAGTTAAGAAACATTAAAAACTGCAAAGTGTGATACGGTGATATTGTGAATAAGGCAGGCAGGAAGGGGATCAGGGAGAGTCTTTCTGAGGAATTAGAATTTATGGAGACCAGAGAATTGAGAAGGAAACAGAAGAACAGGATTCTGAGACAAAAGGATGGTAGCAGGTCTCTCTGAAATAAATTATAGCAAAAAGTTCACTAAGAAATTATGATGTATAGAGGGGAATATCTAAAATACAGCAACTGAAGAAACTGTGGTTTATCAGATCATTATCTGATAGGTCTTACTGCTTCTCAGAAATCACAGTAATGAAAACATGTAAACTACCAGTGCTTCACATTTAAAGCTTTTATTTTGAAAAATAAAATACAAAAGTCATCAAGTTGTAAATGTATGTGGTAATTCCTCAACTTCTCAGAAACAATACAATGAATTATTTAAATAATTAAGATATTTAATATTATCCACATCAATACATTTAAACAGGTACAAGTGTTCTACAAAACATTAGAACATGTACAGACAACCTATTCCAAGATGAAACTACCCAATTTTGCTTAAGAATCCCATCTTTAAACCCTCCCCTTGAAAACAAAGTTTGGAATCTGGTAAGAAAAGATGAGGATCAGAGCAGTTTTAAGAGAAAGCACACATCCTCTCTGGGCTCCTTCTCCACAGGGCCATGCACGTAATCAGGATCAAGAGTGCTGTACTCGGGAAGAAGCAGGTCACTCAGGAGGGTCCGAATGTGTGCTGACATCCCACCCTCTCAGTGGGAGGAGACTGGCAAATGAGAAGGAGATTCGGGTCATGGTACATATACTCCACTGATCTCAGCAGGGGACAGCCAGTCCTAGAAACTTCTCTGCTGCTGAAAAGGCAGCAGTCTTCCCTAGGGCAAACAAACAGAATGTGTTACAGGTATGCAGTCAGCTTGTTCTCCCCTGCACGACACCGCCTCCTTTCCAGCTGTGGGCCTGGCACAAGCCAGGCAGACAGTTAGGGGGATGGACCATTAGGAGAACAGCTGCCTCAGAAGGACCACCAGAGAGGCACACTCTCCCTCAGTCTGGGATGCTTTCAGATGCCTGCCAGTAGCTTCGATGTGCAACACAAAAGGATGGCAGCCAAAGCAAGTGCTGTTCCTACCCATTTCTAAATGACTGCAACTGTCATCTGCAATTGAAGCTACTGCAGGGGCACTGACAGGGACGTCAAATGTCCAGGGGTCGAACATGCTGACTCAGTATGAAAAAGTGGATATTGAGATTCTTTAAAGGAAGCTTTAGGAAACACAGTGACTGTCGTTCATATGCCAAAGGGATCCAAAAGACAAGAGAAAGACTACAATTTGTCTTGAGATGCTTTGACGCCTTCCTAGCTTCTCCCGAGTCCTTCTCTCATTGTACGTGGGCACCTACAAGCCTCGATAAGCAAACAAGGATGAAATGCTGCTGTGGAGGCCACTCAAGGCTGGAGTCAACTGACACTGCATTCTGTCTTGTAAAACAGCTGGTCAGTAATGAATCCCTGTATGCATGTTTCCAGGAGGGAATTTATCTATACTTTTGAAAGTATTTTTGAATAAACAACATTATCCAAGGCCTGATAACGGCTGTTATACCTGTATGCCCATCGAGTTGAAGTCTACATTTAGCATTTGCTTCTTAGCAAAAAAGGCAATCATAATTCCTAAAACCTATGAATATTATTAATTCACTGCCATCTGTGATTTTAACATGGCATAGCAGCATTCATGTGCTTTTTCTATCTATAATCTATTAGCACACAGCAAGTCATAAAAACCTCTTATTCAAATCAAATTATTCAATCTCAATTTTCTCAACAGTAGAAGAGGAATAATATCACCTACTTGCCAGAGCGGTTTGAAACTTGAATGAAATCATTCATATATGTATATATATGAATAATATATACATTTATTATAGATACCATATAATATACCCTATATCATTTATATACTATATATATATATGATGCTTGGTATTTTACACCTGGTATGGAGTACACACTCAATACATGGTTATTATATAAAATAATAATAAAACAGCAAACAGGGCTTCCCTGGTGGCGCAGTGGTTGACAGTCTGCCTGCCAATGCAGGGGACACGGGTTCGTGCCCCATTCCGGGAAGATCCCACATGCCGCGGAGCGGCTGGGCCCGTGAGCCATGGCTGCTGAGCCTGCGTGTCCGGAGCCTGTGCTTCGCAACGGGAGAGGCCACAACAGTGAGAGGCCCGCATATGGCAAAAAAAAACCCCCCAAAAACAAAAACAACAACAACAAAAAACAGCAAACAAAACTATAAGAAAAAAACAGATTTTTTACTTTTTTATAATAGGTTTTCTTTTTACATTTTATTTATTTTAGTATTTTATTTTATTTTACTTTATTTATTTTTTTCCCCACACTGCACGGCTGCGGAACCTTACTTCCTCGACCAGGGATCAAACCCTGCCCCCTGTAGTGGAAGCACGGAGCCCTAACCCCTTGGCTGCTAGGGAATTCCCAGGAAAAATCATATTTTAAAGAAAGCTTTTCAAGTTCCAAATGATCTAAGGCATAACCAAAATATTCAGAGCAAAACAGAATCTTAAAAAAGTATGGGATAGGGGTGTGAGGTCTGAGCAGCCATGTCAGGAGGTCTAGGTTCAGAAACCAGCTTTGCCACTAATTGGCTGGTATCCCTGGACATGCACCTGATGATTACTCAGACAGAAAGGGCCGGTAAGTCCTGTTCCACACTGTAGCCTTTAACTACAATGAGACAACATAGGTTACAAACATTAAGACATCATAATGCATTAACATCAGCAAGGTTGAAAAACCAACCAGGCAACTCCCGAAAATATTAGCGCAAAAACAACTGCACATCCAGCATACAGAGGAAGCAGTACAGGGTGGTGAAAGAATCCCTGGCTGGATGTCAGGAGACGGTGCTCTTTAGCCTTGGGTTTTTCCGACCTATGATGTGACCTTGACAAATCCTCTCTCTAGGATCAGTTTCCTTATCAGTAAACAGGTGGTTGAGGTTGATGGTCTTCAGGTTTCTTTCAGCTAAAATATTTTATCATTTTAAACCCCTCCTCATAATGAAAATAATAACTAACACTGTTTGAGTGCTTACTATGTGCCAGGCTTCTGGCAGACATTATCATGGTTAATTCTACCACTCTCTTATTAACATCGTCCTCATTTTACAGATGCAGAAACTAAGACACAGAGAAGTTAAGTAACTTGCTCAATGCCACACATAGCCGAAATTCCGAAGCAGGTGAACTGACCCCAGGGCTGTGCCCTCCACCTGCCGCGCTGCCTCCTGAGAGCCTAAGCAGTGAAACCCAAAGACCCAGCAATGTCCCCAACCTCACCTCAAGTATGCAAGAGGTTCTTGGCTCTGCTATTCCACTTGCTCAGTCTGTGGAAGGAAGCAAAAGATGTTTTAACGTAGGTTAGCATGAGAAGTGACTGCTCTTGTCAAAATATCAGGTGTAGCTTGCAGGCTGTGATCAGAGACTTTCTAATGAATTCCGTCTGTGACTGTTGTATAATAAAGAAGATGACTGGCCTTTGGCTCTAGGGAGACTCTAAATCCTTGGAATTTTCCAGGTAACAGGAGTGTCTTTGTTATTTGTGAGCCCCTTAGATCATATCTGAGTTTCTGCTAAGAGATGAGATGACTCAGGATGAGGGCTGGTCACCAGGAAGACCAACCTGTGATTTGAGGGTTGGGGCTCTGAGCCAGCCCAGCTTCTGGGAAGGGGACGATGACTGGGGATTGAGTTCAATTCCATGCCAATGAGTCAATCAATCATGCCTATGTACTTAGACTTCAGTAAAAACTCTGGATGCCAAAGTTCAGTGGAGCGCCCTGGTTGGTGAACACGCTGATATGCTCTGAGGGAGAAGTACACTGATTCCACAGGGAATGCGCACAGAAACTCTGAGTCTGAGACTCTCTCAGACCTTGTCCTATGTGTCTCTTCATTTGGTTTGTCTTGAATTGTTTCCTTTATAACAAAACTATAATTTTTTCTTTTGGCCACACTGTGTGGCTTGCGGGATCTTAGTTCCCCCACCAGGGATCGAATCCGGGCCCCCGGCCAGTGGAAGTGCAGAGTCCTAACCACGGGACGCCAGGGAATTCCCAAGACTATAATCTTAAGTATAGCACTTTCCTGAGTTCTGTCAGAATTCTAGTTAAATGTAATCCTGAGAGTTCTGTGGGCTTCAGTTTTCTCATGTATTAGACGTTAAATCAAAGTCTTTTATAGGCTTTTTTCTAGTATGTGTGTGATACATTAAATGAAACTAACCAGAACGGGGCTTGAAGTGCCTATATTAAGTCTTTTGCCCAATTTTTTGTTACCTTTTCCTTATTTATTTGTAGGAATTCTCTATACTGATGAATCTTTTGTTTCAAAAATTTCCCCTCTTAAGGTGTCCTTTTTTACTGTCTTTATGATGCTTTCTAATAAGTAAACGTTCTCAATTTTAATGTAGTCCAAATTATCCATTTTAAAATTAATGATCCATAAAAAGAAACAAAATTGAGTTATTTGTAGTGCAGTGGATTGACCTAGAGTCTGTCATACAGAGTGAAGTAAGTCAGAAAGAGAAAAACAAATACCACATGCTAACACACATATATGGAATCTAAAAATTAAAAAATGGTTATGAAGAACCTAGGGGCAGGACAGGAATAATGATGCAGATGTAGAGAATGGACTTGAGGACATGGGGAGGGGGAAGGGTAAGCTGGGACGAAGTAAGAGAGTGGCATGGACATATGTACACTACCAAATGTAAAATAGATAGCTAGTGGGAAGCAGCCGCATAACACAGGGAGATCAGCTCGGTGCTTTGTGACCACCTAGAGGGGTGGGATAGGGAAGGTGGAGGCACAAGAGGGAGGAGATATGGGGATATATGTATATGTATAGCTGATTCACTTTGTTATAAAGCAGAAACTAACACACCATTGTAAAGCAATTATACTCCAATAAAGATGTTTAAATAAATAAATTAAATTAAATTAATGATCAGTATTTTTTATAACTCACTTAAGAAATCCCTCCCTCTTAAGGTCCTTTATTGCCTCCTAGAAACTTTATTATTTTGCCTTTCACATTTAGGCCTATAATCAACCTGGAAATGATTTTTATGTATGCTGTGAAGCAGGGGTGTCCCTTTAGTTTTAGTCTCAAATTCCCTTTCTTGACTCCTTCAGACTTACTATGCAAAACAGCCTTTGGATTTGACATTTCTTCAAGACTCTGCCTCTTGGATTATTCTCTGGCTCCAGTTACCATAGCCTGTAAGTCAGTGACAACTTGTTCACGAATCCATCCAGGTTTCTGGCACATCTTGCCCAGCCAAGGCTCAGGGCCCCTGTGCCCTTTTGTCTGCAAAAGTTGATCAGAGTCTTTTGGATAGATAAAGTATTCCTTTGAGAAGATCTTTTTTTTTTCTCTGACTCTTGAGGCCTCATTTCAATTTCTCACACATAAAAGTAATTCAGTAGACATTTGCTGAATAAATGAATGAATGGATGGATTAAAATTAAATATATGTTAATAAGCATATACCATGAAAGTAGTTTAAAATACGCAAGTAATATGTATCAGTTACTGATGGTTTTTATGAGACAAGGAACTGAGAAGACAGAGCCTTGAATCCTGGGGTGAGATACTGCTCTTACAGAGAAGCCTATGTACTCTAGGCTTGCTTTAGGCAACACGACTTCACACAATCTGCGAGGTTCCCCTCAACAACCCAGATCTGGAACACTTTTAGAAACTGAGTTCAGTGCTGGGTCTTCATTTCCTATTAACAAGCTAATCACTGATAGCAGCAGCCTGGAGGCAACATGTATTATCACCATGCTGGACAGGGAAGTCTTCTGCTGGACTCAGGCTGTAGTCATTGATTTCTTCCCACTACTACATAGGAATGGCAGGTGATGTGCTCACGCAGGACACTCTGGGCTACTCTAGGCCTGTCGGCCGTAACGTCACCTATTTCTCTTCAACTCAAGAAACAATATTGGAATCCAAATAAGTGACAGTGTGACATTACAAGGAGAACTCTGAATCTGTTTTAATTAATTTTTTAAAAAGTAAAAGTTATAAACTTCAAACTCATACCATCCATTCCCAACTTGGGGGACTTAGCAGTTGAGGGCCAATGGCTGTGCGTATAATGTATTCACAAGTCTTCTAGGCTCCAAATGAGAAAAATGAAAAGGCCATGGATGTACATGTAATAAGAACAAAGGGTGGCTATACATTTTTATTTCAAGTTAGGTATCAGAAGCCTGGAGCAGATTCACCAAGGCAGGCTCCTTATATGTGGAATACTGTGTGGCTTGTGAGCAACCTCAAGCAATCAGATTTCAGTTATCAATAAAGTATTTCCCTACTCTTGGAAGACACTGAGCCTTCTGAAATTCAGACTGTGTTAAATTGTTAAATTTAACAAATCTGTTTAACACAGATTGTTAAAACCAACAATTACCAGAAGCCAGTCTTTCTTTCTTTTTTCTGTTTTTTAACATCTTTATTGGAGTATAATTGCTTACCAATGGTGTGTTAGTTTCTGGTTTATAACAAAGTGAATCAGCTATACATATACATATATCCCCACATCTCCTCCCTCTGGTGTCTCCCTCCCACCCTCCTTATCCCACCCCTCTAGGTGGTCACAAAGCACGGAGCTGATATCCCTGCAGAAGGCAGTCTTTCTACCACCAGCACATAGCATTATCTCTTTGAAAAGATTACTTCAATGCAAGAGCCCATCTATTGTAAATCAAGAGGAGGAAGCAGACACAGTACCTGAGGTTTTCCTTTAAGAAATTCAGGTAGCTGAAATTCTCCTTTATAGACCTGGAAAAACAAAGCCAAGTATGAGTTTAAGGAAACAGGTACTGTCATCATCACTTTGGGAGGCTTGCAAGGACTGATAGTGGATGGGTTCACTGCTTCATTCTTGGCAAGTTTCAGAACAGGAGGGAAGCCCGTCAGTTCAGAAGCAGCCTGAGTTGAGGACTGAGTGAAATCCCTATTCACTCTGACCCCACCTGCTCTACTTTTGCCTGGGTGCTCCCAACTTGTGGGCTGCCTGGGAGAGGGCGTAGAGTCTCTGAAGAAGAAAGAAAAGCATCCTAACATTCCAAGTTCCAATCACTTTAGCTGAGAGAGAAAGCAAGCCCAGGCCTTCTCTTTCCAGCAACCAACACAGAATTCACATAATTTAGGAATAGGCTCCTCCTGATTTCCTTCTGACATCTCCAACCTTACAACTCTGGATTTAATTCAGCTTTACTTCTCTTAATGTACCCAATATTCCCATAATAATTTGAATATTAGGTGGTTCTTAAAATGATATATACTTTTAACCTTGTAAAATCTTATAATTAAAAACTTACTCTTTTCAACATATAAAATTATGTTTCTAATAGCAGCAATAATTAGGAAATAGTTTTTTAAAAGATGTGTAAGATCTTTACATAGAAAACTATAAAATATTATTGAGAGAAATTAAAGACCCAATAAATAGAGAGACATACCACTTTCAGGGATTGTAACATAGTAAAGCTGTCCATTCTCCTCAAAGGATTTCCAATAAAAATTTTAGCATGCTTTTTTGGGGTAGGGGTAGGGGTAATTTCAAGAAGATTGTAAAAGTTTTATGGAAATGCATAGGGCCAAGAATAATCAAGGTAATCTTAAAAAGAACAAAGTGGAAGGACTTATTCTATCATAATAGAATATTATACACCTATACATACAAAAAACGCAGCTATAATCAAGACGTAAGGTTTTGGCACGAGGATAGACAAATAGATTAATGAAACAAAATTAAAAGTCCAGAAACAGACCCCCATTTAGAGATAACTGGTTTATGACAAAGGCGGCACTGCAGAGCAGTACAGCTAGAACGAATAAATAAATGTGTTTATGTATATAATGATATACCGTACTGCAATTTTAAAAATGAACTACTACTAAACCAACAATGTAGATGAATCCCAACACAAAATGATGAGGAGAAACAAGCCAGACCTCCAAAAATAATATACTATTGACACATGTCTCCATTTAAAACTTTTAAAGCTCAAAAATAGGCAAAGCAACTCTGATGTTAGAAATCGGGATACTGTTTATCCTGGGGAGGGGCAGGGTGGTGGTGATTGGGAGGGGGATGAGAGAGGCTTCCAGCGTGCTGGTAATTTTCTGTCTTGATATGGGTAGCGATGATAAAGATGTGTTCATTTTGTGATCATTTATTGAGCTATGACTTGGATACTTTTCTCTATGTATGTTACACTTCAATAACAAAACAAGCTAGTAGCTTAGGAATTTACTACACTCGCTCTGTCTTGCTCTCTCTTTCACACACACATACACACACACTTTAAGTGCAAAGATGTTTGTTTCAACACTGTCAACAACAGAAAAAAACTGGGAACTATTCATGTCAATCAAGAGTGAAGAAGGTCTCCATCAGCTACAGTTTGATAACTGCTGGACTCGAGAAACTACAGGAAGAAACTATGGATTGTCATTGGGAAGAGAGTCATTGGGTAGCCCCTCAGAGCACAAAGAAATCTTCTAAATGGTGAATACTAAAGCCTACAAACCTAAAGGATTTTTACTTGGTTATAAGATGACTGATCCACTTCTAAAAGTAGCAGTATTCCTTCTGAGATTGAGAGAATGAATGTTCTGTTTTCCTGTCTCTTTCTCTGCAATTTCTAAAACCTGGTCTATTCTTTAGGGTCTCTGCTACAGTTCTAGGAAGGCTAAATTAAAGCAGAGAGAAGAGGCTTATGCATAAGATATTTCTTTAGATATGCATCACACTGGAAGCTGAGGTGAGTGCAGGATAACAACAATGCAGCTGCTAGGAGTGCCTCGAAACTTTCATAGCCTCAAAGAGTCCCAGGTCACTGGAGGGCTGGCCTAACTGCTCCCTGAAGAATCTGCATGTCAGAATCCTGTTTGCTTTACCCCAGCACCACAGTCCAGAGATTGTTCCAGCTTTCTTCCTTTCCCCTCAGTCTTACTGAGATATAATTGACATATAACACTGTATTAGTGTTCCAGCTTTCTGATGTAGGAAGTGTGTGTGTATCATGTTAACACTGACTTCCACTGTGCCTGTCTCCACTATCTGTGGGACAAGTAGACACTATATCCAAAGCAGGGGCTCAAGCCATTAGAAGAGGTTTTTTGTTTTTGCTTTTTACCAGGTTCTCAACTGTCTTTCCTTCTCCCTCTATTCAGAGAACTGAGTCCCATCCTCCATCCTCCAAGCCTCTAAACATAAGCTGCTCAGGCCTAGGGTCTTGTGCCTTTGCTCCTTTACCGAACCAGAACAAGTTTGTTTGCCCCAGTGCCTCTTCCAGTGTTAGTGGGTTTGGTCCCTAAGAAACTTTTCTTATATTCCTCACATTCTCTCAGAAACCAACTCTCCTCTCTCTTAGCTAGCCTCTTCTGCTAGAATTCAAGCAGAAGGTTCAATGCAAGCCCACGGGGTCACACAGCTAGTTAGTGGCAGAGTGAGGCTCAGAAGGCCCTGGCTCAGCACTCTCCCATTATACCATGCTCTTTGCATTTTACTACTATTAGCATATCTGACTGTTAAATTTTCCCTTCTCTTTTTGGTTTGTTGTAAGGCATGACAGAAAATACGAGTGGGAACATTAAATATTATAAGTGTCTTCCAGAAATCAACAGTTCCAGAGAAGTAAGGTTTATATGAAAGGGGGAAAAAACCCAAAACCTTAAATATGTGGTGTTACAAATGTAATTAAAAAAAAGGCGGCGGGAGGGGGGCGGGGTTCAGGATAAGACATCAGACAAAAGGGTCAGTCAAAAAATAAGTGGGAAGCTGTCTCCTCTCATTATCCTTTAGGGAAAAAATGCTTCAAAAGTTAGGAACTACAGTACTGACAAAAAGAACACTTTCTACTGACAAAGCAGTTCCTATTTAGTGCAGGAAACCAAGTACGGCATCACTTAATAAAAACAGCAAAGTTAGGAGTGGAATTTCCTCTGGCTAAAGGAACAGTGTTTCTGGACATACTAATCTCTGGTACTAATGAACTGAGGATTTTGCTAGACAGAAATGAGCTAGGCAGTCAGAATCCAAATGCTCCCACAGAGCCCTCCCACCTCAAGCACTGAAGAACAACAAGGAAACAAAAGTAGGCTTCTGATTTAGAGGGTGCATTGGTAATAAAAATAATACGAACAGCAGCTAAACTTTATTATTTTCCCTGGATCACGTTAGTGTTGAGCATGCGTTTCACATGTATCACCTTATCGAATCCCACAATCTCCTGAGGGAGGTATTATTCTCTTTTTACAGATGAAGCAACTGAGGCACAGAGAAATTAATTCGTCCAGTGTAGTGAAATGGGAGGCTGGTAAGTACCATGATGAGGCTTAGATTTTAAAAGGGTCATCCTAGTTGCTCTGTTTAGACTGTAAAGGGCCAAGGACAGAAGTGCGGAGGCAACAGCAGTAATCCAGACAAGACAGGATGACAAGGAGGCAGCGGTGGAGGTGGTGAGAAGTGGTACGTTTGTGGATTTTTTTTCCTAATCATGTCTAGATTTCCTAACAGACTGGATGTGGAATGTGAGAGAGCAAAGGGGAGTCAAGGATGACTCCAAGGTCTTTGGCCTAAGCAACTACCAACTGGAAATATGAAGTTGCCATCAACTCAGTTGGGAAAGGTTCTGGATATAGCAGATTTTCAGGGGTTCAATTTCAGAAATGTTAAGCTTCAGATGTCTATTAGACAATAAATGAAAATGTCAAGTAACCAGTTAGATATACAAATCTAGGGCTCATGGAAGAGGTCTGGGCTGGGATCTATAAATTTGAGAATCATCAACTTATAGATGGTATTTAAAACTTGATACCTGATGAGATAACCCAGGTGCTCAGGGTAGAGAGAGAAGAGCAGAGGACTTAAGACTGAGCTATGGGGGCATTCTAACATTAAGAGGTCAGGGAGAAAAGGAAGAATCAGCAAAGAAGACTGAGAAGAGGCCACCAATGACACAGAAGGAAAAATTTAAAAAGTGGTGTCTAGAAGCCAGGTGAAGGAAACATATCAAGGAGGGAGTAATCAATTGTATCAAAAGAGGCTGGGGGGCTTCCCTGGTGGCGCAGTGGTTGAGAGTCTGCCTGCCGATGCAGGGGACACGGGTTTATGCCCCGGTCCGGGAAGATCCCACATGCCACGGAGCGGCTGGGCCCGTGAGCCATGGCCGCTGAGCCTGTGTGTCCGGAGCCTGTGCTCCGCAATGGGAAAGGCCACAACAGTGAGAGGCCCGCGTACCGCAAAAAAAAAAAAAAAAAAAAAAAAAGAGGCTGGGAGACAATATGACAACTGACCATTGGCTAAGCAAGGTGAAGGTCACTGTGACCTTGACAAGAGCAAATTAAGTAGAATGGTAGTTGTGAAATTCTGAATGGAGTGAATGTAAGAAAAAATAGAGGGAGTGGAACTGGAGACAGGAGTACAGAAAACAAGCTTTTAAGTAAAGGGGAGCAAAGAAATGGAATGGCAGTGGCGGGGCACCTGGCATAAGTGTAGGGTGTGTGTGTATGCGTGTGCGTGCATGTGTGTGTGTGTGTGTGTGTGTGTGTGTTAAGATAGAAGAACTAAAGGCATATTTGTTTGTTGATGGGAAAGATTCTGCTGGAATGCAAAATGTGATAATATAGGAAACAGGGAGATGGGCTTGGGTACACAGGGGAGGAAACGCCTTTGCATAAGAACACGTTCAGATGGTCACTTCTGTTACACAGACTTTCTATTATGACAGATGAGGATATTAGGTTGTAATACTTCCCTTCCTCTAGTCTCTCAAAAATTACACAATAATTTTTGTTTAAAGCCACATTCTGTAAGTTTTCATTATTATGACAATATAAATATCAGAGTTACATTTTCTTATACAATTTGTGCTGTTTTAGCTAGAGTTAATAATTGCCTCATATACTTTTTAAATTAATAGGCTTTATTTGTAGAGCAGATTTAGGTTTACAGAAAAATTGAGTTGAAAGCACAGTCCCCATATACTTCCTCTCCCTCTCCTACAGTTTTCCCCAATTATTAACATCCTGCGTTACTGTGGTACATTTGTTACAACTAACAAACCAGTATAGATATACTGTTATTAACTGAAGTTTTAGTTTGCACTAGGGTTCACTCTGTGTTGTACTTTCTATAGGTTTTGACACACGTATCCACCATTACAGAAGCACACAGAATAGTTCCACTAGCATAAAAATCCACTGTGCTCCATCTATTTAGCCCTCCCTACCTTCCCCCGATCTTTTTACTATCTCCATAGAGTTGGAATCATACAGTATGCAGCCTTTTGATTGGTTTCTTTCACTTAGTAATATGCACTTAAGGTTCCTCTATGTCTTTTTGCAACTTGATAACTCACTTCTTTTAATCATTGAATAATGTTCCATTGCCTGGATATTTATTTACCCGTTCACCTACTGAAGAACATCTTGGTGGCTTACAAATTACAAGTTCTAGCAATTATGAACAAAGCTGCTGTAAACATCTGTGTACAGGCTTTGTGTGAACATAAGTTTTCAACTCATTTGGGTAAATACCAAGGAATGTGACTGCTGGATTACAAGGTAAGTGTATGTTTAATTTTATAAGAAACTGCCAAGCTGTCTTCCAAGTGGCTGTACATTTTGCACTCCCACCAGCAATGTATGAGGTTTATGTTACTCCACATCCTCACAATGATACAGTGGTGTCAGTGTTTTGAATTTTGGCCATTCTACTAGGTGTGTAGCGGTATCTCGTTGTTTTAATTTGCATTTTCCAAATGACATACAATGTTGAGCACCTTTTCATATGCTTAGTTGCCATTGGTATATTTTCCTTCAGCAAAGAGTGTCTATTCAGATCTTTTGCCCATTTTCCCCGTTTCCCCTTTCTTTCTTTTTTTTAAAAATTGAGGTATCTCCCCATGGGGGCCCGGTGTACAATGGCTGCAAACAGCAGCCTCCTCAGTAGTGTATGCAGCCTGTTGCCTGTATGGGTTGCCCTAAGGGACCTTGGAGACAGCCCTTTCCAGTGGACATTAATGACTGGCATGCTGTCCCCACTCTAGGCTCCAGACAGGTATGCGCGGTGCCTTTGGAAAGCCCCAGGGCACAGTGGCCAGGGTCCACATAGGCTAAGTCATAATGTCCATCTGCACCAAGCTGAAGAACAAGGAGCATGTGCTTGAGGCCCTCTGCAGGGCCAAGTTCAAGTTCCCAGGCTGCCAGAAGATCCACATCTCCAAGTGGGGATTCACTAAGTTTAATGCAGATGAATTTGAAAACATGGTGCCAGAAAAGCAGCTCATCCCAGAAGGCTGTGGAGTCAAATACATCCCTAATCGTGGCCCCTGGACGAATGGCGGGCCCTGCCTGCATGACAGCCTTTGTGCTGTCCCCACCTTACTCATGCCCACCAATAAATCCTACTTTCCTATCCAAAAAAAAAAAAAAATTGAGGTATAGTTGATTTACAATATTATATAAGTTTCAGGTGTACAACATAGTGATTCATAATTTTAAAAGATTATACTCCGTTTATAGTTATTATAAAATGTTGGCTATATTCCCTGTGGTGTACAATGTATCTTTGTAATTTATTTATTTTACAACAGTAGTTTGTACCTTTTAATCCCTTACCTCTATCTTGACCTGCCCCCCTTCCCTCTCCCCACTGGTAAGCACTAGTTTGTTTTCCATATCTGTGAGTCTGTTTCTTTTCGTTATATTCTCTAGCTTGCTTTATTTTTTTTGGTTCCACATATAAGTGATAATATATAGTATTTGTCTTTTTGCATGTCTGAAAATGTCTTTATCTTATCCTAACACCTAGCTGAAAGTTCATCTGGTTATATAATTCTAGAAAATAGCAATTTTCCCTCTGAAATTATGGCATTGCTCCATTGTCTTCTATTTTCCCATGTTTCTGTTGACAAGGCTGATATCATTCTAATTCCTGGTCCTTTGTATGTGATCTTTGTTTTCACTCTGCAAAATTTAAGAATTTTCTCTTTATCCCTGGTGGTTCTATAATTTTATGATAAGGTGCCCTGAGGCTCATTTTCTTCACTCATCAGTACTGGAGATGCATGTCCTTCTGTTCTTGGGAATATCCTTAAATTATTACTTTGATAATTTCCCACTCATCATTTTCTCTATTTTCCTTGGACTCCGATTAGTCAAATGTTAGACCACTTGAATTAAGCCTCTAATTTTTTTTCCTCTCCAAGTCATCTCTTGGTCTTTTTGTTCTACATTTTTCTTTTGTTAATAAATAAATTTATTTATTTATTTATGGCTGCATTGGGTCTTCATTGCTGTGTGTGGGTTTTCTCTGGTTGTGTCGAGCGGGGGCTACTCTTTGTTGTGGTGCGCAGGCTTTTCATTGCAGTGGCTTCTCTTGTTGCGGAGCATGGGCTCTAGGCGCGCGGGCTTCAGGAGTTGCAGCAGGCGGGCTCAGTAGTTGTGGCTCGCGGGCTCTACAGCACAGGCTCAGTCGTTATGGTGAATGGGCTTAGCTGCTCCATGGCATCTGGGATCTTCCCGGAATAGGGCTCGAACCCGTGTCCCCTGCATTGGCAGGAGGATTCTTAACCACTGCGCCACCAGGGAAGTCCCTGTTCTACTTTTTAAGAACGTTAATTATAGTTCATTTATGTTTCTTTTGCTCTTTACATTTTGTTTCCTCTGAGGTTCTTTTTTATCTTTCTTTTAGTCTCTTTCATGTTAGAGATGTTCTACCAACGTCCTGTGAGTCTTGGCTATGAAGCAGAACTCCGTTTATGAGAGTTGAGTCTAATTGCAGGTATACTTCCTCAGCCAGCTTTTTTTTGGTCAAGGTTCTCCATGTATCATGTTTGTAGGCTTTTTTGGGGGGGTAGTTAAGAACGTAGAGAAAGCACCACCATCTCTTACCTTGGTACCAGCATTCTTCAGCTGGGTAGAGGTAGAGGATTGAGGCATCATCTAATGATAATTTATTTTTTCAGAAAGCAGACTTTCAGTTAATGCTCTGGTTTTCAATTTGGAGCCCTAACTCTATTCCTAATGTCCCTATTTTCCCTCTAAGAGAATGATGTACTTCTTCTGCAAGGGGAGGGGAAGGGTGGTGATCTGGAAGTCTAACTGCTCTATACAGACTTTTGATCTCTCTCTTTTTAGTATCAGACCTCATCCCCCTCCCCTAATACCTGATGTTTCCAAATCCCTGAACTTTTGTAGGGTTCAGGGTGAACTGGCTTGTTTCTTGTTCCTCTGCTTGCTTGCATCCCCCTTTTTCAGGCATATAAATTCAGCTATCTTCCACTCTGCTAAGTCATTTACTATTCCTACAACAGCTTTCCATCTTCATATATTATGTTTTAGTGGTGACAAACAGGTTTGGGGTCTCTAGTTTGGTGGTCTCTGCAAAGCTGGAGATAGAAAAGGAGAACAGGTGCTAAAGTTAAAGGACCCAATAGTATTTAGTTTTAAAGAAACATGTGGTGAGGGTGTACTCATAGTATGTATGTTCTCTGAGGTCCATGTGAGTAACGTGTGGCTGGAAGCTTTGCAGAAACTGGAAACCACTATTTATAAGACTGCTAAGTAAAGGAACACATTACTACTGGAAAAGGAATTCTATGTTATGCAGAGAAAAAAGATAAGAAGGAGAGATGTGTACTTCCCATAACCTTTAGCTGTATTGTTAACTATGAGCAAGACACTGGAGCTGAGGGAAAAGAACTAAGGTTTTTTTTTAACCACTCCCTTCCAAGCTCTAACATTTTGCGATTCTGAAAGAAGTTTCTCAAAGCCTGAATACCACAAGGAATACTTTCTCAGTTCCACCCTTGCCCCCTCTAGCAGGCCTCCTGGTCTGTGTCTAACAATTTATAAAGATTACCACACTGCTCTTGATCTTCTCACAGAGCAAAACACTAAACAAGGTCTAAAAGAAATGCATATAAAAATGTGAGGGCTTCCCTGGCGGCGCAGTGGTTGAGAGTCCTCCTGCCGATGCAGGGGACGCGGGTTCGTGCCCCAGTCTGGGAGGATCCCACATGCCACGGAGCGGCTGGGCCCGTGAGCCATGGCTGCTAAGCCTGCGCGTCCGGAGCCTGTGCTCCGCAACGGGAGAGGCCACAACAGTGAGAGGCCCGCGTACCGCAAAAAAAAAAAAAAAAAAAGTGAGCTCCGCATATTTAACCCTGCCTTATAGCTTTTACTTGTGACAGTGATAGCACGCTTCCGTTTGAGAGGCTTTGGCTGGTGACGTATACCATTTCAAAAGAAATAACTCAAATAGAAAAGTAAATTGTATTTGTTGTTTTGGGTTTATAGACTAAAGTCAGATTCAAATTTCTGGAGTGAGGTATAATTAACTCTGTTATAAGCGAAGCCTTCAATTGTGGAATTACCTAGACTACAGAGCTAGAGAAGGGAGGAGAATTTATCTAAGCCGCCTGTGGAGTTTCAAAAACCCAAGAAAGAAGGAGTTCTGAATACTGGCTGAAGCAAGCAATGCATCATTCTTTTTACTTGTCCTCAGGCCACTTTCAGCTTTCTTACAAGATTAATCAAAAACTGACCAACTATGCCCAGTACCACTTCACCTGTTACCACAGCCTCACCTGTAGTAATAGTTTACAATTAAGGTGTAAACAAAAGTCTCCAAGCAGCTAAAATGGGTGTCGTTAACACACTTGCAGACTGCAGATCCAGTCCTCCATTAGGTCCCTTTTCCTTTACACAGTTTTAACCATCGTAAGTTATCTGGTCTCAACCTGCAGCAATCAGATACTGGCAAACAGGAAGGCAATGGGCAAGTACTGATAACTGAGAAGTGACAAATGAAACAAAGGAAGACACAGTAATTATAAAAGGCAGACAGGAAGCCTTGAGTTCTTTAAGAAAGGGACCAACAGTTCTATATCCTATATAAAGAGAAGATGCGCATTTTTCTCTTTATAACACATACAGTAATTTCCTTTGGATGAAATGAAAATTTAAATTATGATCAAGTATTTATTTAAGAAGGTAAAGAAATATGTGATCAAAATGCAGAGGAATTCTACACCAAAACATTAAGGTTTGGTCTTAAATGGGACAAATCTGTCCAGAAACTTGACTTTCTAGAATGACGGGTTCCCCAAGGGTTTCAGACAGTCAAGCTTCTACAATTTACACGAGAAAGTGTCAGACATGTTATGAGGCCTAATTCTGAATCTGGCTTGATCTACGGAGAATATTTAACTTTTTCTAAATTATTTTCATGCTAAAAGTGTTTGTGGCCACATTCCCTGAGATTGAGCCCCCATGATCCCTGCTTCTGGTATTCATGACATGTGTAATCCCCTTCCTTTAAGTGTGAGCTGGATCTAGTGACTTGCTTCTAACAACTAGAATATGGCAAAAGTGATGGGATGTTATTTCTGAGATTAGGTCACAAAAGGGTTTCTTCTTTCTTGGGTACTCTTTCTTGCTTATTTGATTGGAAGGAAGCCAGGTGCATGCTGTGAACTGCCTTATAGAGAGGCCCAAGTGGCAAAAGAACTGATACCTCCAGCCAACGGCCAGCAAGGGCCTGAGGCCTGCCCACACTCACAGGAGGGAGTTTGGAAAGGGATCCTCTCCCAATTGAACCTTGAGATGACTGCAGTCCTGGCGCATGGTTTGACCACACCCTCATGAAAGACCTTGACCCAAGGTATCTAGATAAACTGCACCTGGATTCCTAATCTACAGAAGCTGTGAGATAATACATTTGTTTTTTTAAGCTAATTACCCTAAATTTTAGGGCAATTTGCTATGGCTAAGTAAATAACTAATACAGATTTTGGTGTCATAAGCGGGGTGATAACGTAACAAACACCTAAAATGTGGCAGAAGTTTTGGAACTGGGCAGGAGGAGGTAGCTAGAGGGACTTTAAGGAGAGCAGCAGTAAAAGCCTAAATGGACATGAATTGACAGTAGATTTTAGACTTTGAGGAGGCCACCTGTGCAGGTTTTAAGGAATGTAGGGACACCTGATTAGACACTAGAGGCAGGGGGATCTTATAACACAGTAACAGAAAGTTTACCAACCCTGTCACCTGCAGTTATACAGAAAGTAGAAAATGAACCAAACAAACTGGATGGTCCAGCTAAGGAAACTTCCAAGCAAAGTACTGAAGGTATCACTAGGTTTCTTCTCGATAATTATAGTAAAGTATGCAAGAGAAGAGAGATATTGAGGGAAACATTGTTTAAAAAAAAAAAAAAAGTAGCCATGAGTTGCTGGTTTTGAAATGAGTTTGAAAATTCTTAGCCTCGCCATCTTCAATGCTAAAAGCTTAGCGCTGTCACATTTCTTTCACTGATTTTGCTTCCAATGTCATATCACCTTCTCTGCTTTTTAACTCTCCTGCCTCCCTCTTATAAGGACCCTTGTGATTACACTGGGCCCACCCAGGTAATACAGGATAATCTCTTCATTTAAGATTCCTTACTTACATCTACAAAGTCCATTTTGCCATATAAGATAATGAACATGTTTACAGATTCCAGGGATTAGGACATGGAAATCTTTAGGGGACCATTATTCAGGTTATAATCAATAGATAAATAATTACTATACTTGGAATTCCCATTTATAAATAGGAACACAGGGTTGAATAAAATGCTGTAGAAATAAAATAGTTCTTACACATAAAGTCCGTACATGTATCTTTAAATTTTAAAACAATGACTTATGTAGGAAATGCTCTTATTCTTAGAGATGTGTGCTGAAGGAGCATAATACCTGCAACTTTCAAATAATTCAACAGCAAAAAACCCAAAACAAAACAAAGAAATCCTGTGTGTATACATGTACATAGAGAGATGAAGCAAATATGGCAAAATTTTAACTAATGAATCTGTTACAGGTATACAGATGTTTTCCAAATTTTTCTATAAGTATGAAAAAGTTGGGAAAAATCAGAGAGATCGAAACAATTTTCAACAGAACAAATATATTAGCCTTAGAAAGTTCATTAGATTATAAGAAATATATAATTTGTGAAGGGGCTGAAATTGAGGATTAAACTCAGGGGTTGGCATCCTACTCTGTAAAAGGCCAGAGAGTAAATATTTTATGCTTTGTGGGCTACAGTTACTTTCCCAACTATTCAAATCTGCTTGTGTAGTGTGAAAGCAGACATAGACAATATGTAAATAAATGAGTGTAGTGTGTTCTACTAAAACTTTATTTATAAAACAAGTGGCAGACCAAATTTGGCCTGTAGGCTGTGAAGTACCAATTGCTGATTTAACTCAAAATATTCTTTCAAAATAAGAGAATTTTAAACAATCTCCAGAAATACATACTAATGACCATACGATGCGCACTGCAGACTTTAAGGTGTTGTTTTTGCTCATTGTTTTCTTTGAAGTGTATATGTGTACGTATAAATTGTTTTGCTCAAAGTGTAGGTACATATACATATATGTGTACACACACACACACACACACACTTTGTCTGTCTGTCTCTCTCTCCCCCCCCCCCACCGTGCGCGCACGTGCGCGCGCTCTCTCGTTCTCGCTCTCCAAGGGTTAAAAGATTAGTCTCATAACCCCTGGTTGTAAATTCAATTTTCACTGTAAGCTCAGACCTAATTTATTCCACCTTTCTGTAAACTCACTGTAAACTCTATAATATAGTTAATCCTTCCTCTCTTCCTCCCTCCTTCTCTTCCCTCCTTCCCTCCCTCCCTCTCTCCCTTCCTTCCCTCCCTTCCCTCTTCCTTCTTGCCATCCTCTTTCCAAGTGTGCTCAAGTGCACAGAATTGAATTATTCATAATCCTCAGTTCATGACAAACTTTCATTATTGGTCCATGCTTGGCCTGCTGTTATTTGTTATGCAATTCATTATTTTTATTAATAGACAAAGCATTCCCCCTTGAGAAACAATAACTTGATAGTTTCACATGCAGAGAAAACACAACTCCAGCCAGATATGATAATGTAGGAAGGAATCTAGATTTTGAAATTTACATCTTTAATCCCACTGGGCTCTTGTGGCCCACTAGAGACTCATTATCTCTAAAACACAAATATGAAACAGCTGATAACATGTATGTTTACATATTCTCATTTGTCTTAAAATATTTTGGCAGCTTTGCAAGTCTCAGACTGGGCTCCTGAAGCATTCAATAATCTTGTGCTAGAAACAATGGACAAATGTTATTAATACTATACTCCCTATATCAAGAAGAAAAAATATTCATCAGCTCAGAAGCATGATCTGCTCCAATAATGTTTTTTTAAAAAAGTGTATTGACTTTTGGGTGAAGTTGGACACGATGGATTGGAATGTAAATTGAATTGTGAACATGTAGTAACTATTTGAACCTCTACAGAAAGCAGTATAAATATAGCAATTATAGCATTAGGACTTCGATTTCCTGGGGAGAAAAGTTTAGCATGCAGAATGATTAAGAAATCGCATCATTTTACTATGGGACACTTATCAGGCAAGAATGCTAAGTCATTTCTATTCAAAGGTAAACATAATGAACACAGTTTGCAGAAACAATGAAGGATAGTTCATACATACAAGTACAGTCAATAATAATTTCATCAATTTCCTTCACTGGGGTGCTTTTTCCTTCTTTTCTCAAACTAGGGAACTTTTAGTTATCCTTTAAACATGAGAATCCAGTAGTGCCATTTCTGTATCCACATGGCATTCCAAATACCCTACTTTTATGGCAGTTATCAAGTTGAATTATAGTTAATTACAGATCTATTTTCAGCATACTTCTTAAGGAGAAGGATAAACCCTAATCATCTGTATATCCTGGATCCAGAGATGAATAGACAGTTGGATAAAAAAAGAAATAAATGAAGAGATCCTTTCATAGTGGTCTCCATTTTTACAGATGATGGACTGAGAACAGTTTCTGAGGCCAACTTACAGTATACATTGAGCAGAAAAGCAGAAGAAGCAACTCCATCTGGCCCTCCCTGATTTGAACCTGCTGACCCTTCAGGGCTACAGATACATTACCTTATAGAATACTGTTATTCATTCTATTCAGTTCTACTGTTGGAAGTAAAAGAATTCAAGAATTTTAAATTATTTTTTGATAAGAAATTACATAGCTTTTTGAAAAAGTGTTCCCTTTTGCTTAATTGCACTTGGAAATATTCATGAAGGAACCAATTGGTGCCAAGTAGCCAAAAAAAAAAAAAAAGCATGCTGCAGATACAAGTGCTTTGTCTTATTTTCCTTTTTAAAAATGGGGGGTTTCTCTGGTAGCGTAGTGGTTAAGAATCCGCCTGCCAACGCAGGGGACATGGGTGCAAGCCCTCGTCCGGGAATATCCATGCCGCAGAGCAACTAAGCCCGTGCACCACAACTACTGAGGTTGCATGCCACAACTACTGAAGCCCGCGCACCTAGAGCCCGTGCTCCGTAACAAGAGAAGCCATCGCAATGAGTAGCCCGCGTACCACAATGAAGACTCAATGCAGCCATAAATAAACAAACAAATAAATAAAATGGACACGATGAGAAAAGGAAAGCAAGGCTAGAACAATCATATTCTGTGTAGAGAAGCAGACCTGTAAAGAAAAGGGGAGACTAAGAACAAGGAAGTATGTCACAACTTCACTCTGTTAAGATATTTAGTTAAACTAGATTGAAGAGCTCAAAATCAGTGTTGGGGCAGAAAGAAAGTGTTCAAAGTTTCCTTAAAGCAGAAAGTAAAATCTGATTTACTTAACAGAGACTGGTAAGTGTTGAAATCAGTGAAAAGGAGACCAAACCCTGTGTGTGCATGTATTTCTCCTGCTGTACATCTCCACATAGCAGTAGTTTTACTCTTTGTGGCTGCCCAGGATTTGAATCCCCTTCCTACGTTTAGGAAATGCCTCACCTCATAAGTCTCGGTAGGAGACAAATCTTGTCTCCTGTATCAAAACTGCAAACAACACATACATGCCCTGCTTCATATCTCCTTCCAAATAATTAATAATGATTATGATAATTTTTAAAGGTGATTTTTTTCATTATTTTTTTAAAATTCAGGGCTATATGCTTGGTCAAATTTTCATCTGGTGCTGATCCCTTTTTGCCTTATTCATTTTTGAAAGAGAAGAGTTGTTCATATGTCAAATACTTATAAGAGGTTCACATTGGGGAAGGACCAGGGCTACATTCCAGGTTAGTAGGAATTCTCTTTATGATACAGATTGTGTGTGAGAATTGGGTTTTTTACCTTTACTTCTCTACAACTAACAAAGATCCACACTGCAAAGCTGCTTTCATTGCTAAAACTCTCCTTCAACCTACTTCACAACAGCATTATATAAATATGGCTTAAATGGTCTGTGTTTAGTCCCCATCTTCCGTGCTTTGTGATATTTCATGCCAAACCCTGTCTAGGGAAGCTATTGGAACTTGGCTGTATACTGTTCTTGTTACAGACTGTTGATTTTACCCACAGACACTGTCACTTCTGTCCCTGACTTTTTAGGTTAAATAAATTGGTTTCCAGCACCAGTTAAAAAAAAAAAGACTGTTGGTTTTGCCCTCAGTGCTTGCCAATTCTGTAGAAACCTGTGTTCTTGCCTAAAAGCATCTACACTGGGTGTCCCCCTCACCTTTCCCTGACCTTCACTGCATTTGTTGATCATTCCTTAACGTTTTCTCTCAACAAGTCCCTCTCATTTTTGTTTTCTCTTCACTGCACTTGTCTACTCTTCCTCAGTGTCTTGTGTTTGGGGCTGTGGATTTCTCCAAGTGTCAAACATAGAATTTATGTCTCTATTTCTTGTTATGGTTATTGTGTTTAGATGATTTCCAAGATAAGAAGAAAACGGCTATCTTTTACTCTGGCATTTAAAAACTGAAATTCAGATATCTTTTCCCCTCCTGATTTTAAGTACAACTTAAAGTATAACATATAAAGGAAAATGTGCAAATTGTGGCTGAACTGCTCAATGAAATTTTACAGAATAAACATAGATTGAGAAATAGAATATGACCCAGCAGCCTCTCTTGTGCCCCCTTCTAGTCAAAAAGTATCTCTCTCCTCCAATAAGAGTAACTTTGAACTTTATAGAAATAAAATCATGGCCCAGCCCCTGATAATCTGATTTTTTTCTATGAATTTGCCTATTCTGTGCATCTCACATAAGTAGAGTATTATACACTATTTATCCTTTTGTGTCTGGCTTATTTCACTTAGTGTAATGTTTTCAATTTTCATCCAAGTTGAAGCATGTATCAGAATTTCATTCTTCTTTAAGGCTGAACAATATTTCATTGTGTGGATATCACCTGTTTATCCATTCATCCATCAATGGACATTTGGGTTTTTTCCACCATTTGGCTATTGTGAATAATGCTGCCATGAACACAGGTGTACAAAAATCTGTTTGAGTCCTTGCTTTCAATCCTTTTGGGTATATACCTAGAAGCAGAATGCTGGGTCATGTGGTAATTCTATGTTTAACTTTTTGAGGAGCTGTCAGAAAGTGGCTGCATCGGTTTACATTCCCAGCAGCAATGCATGGGGGTTCCAATTTCTCCACATCCTCACAAACACTTGTAATTTCCTTTCCTTGCTTTTTAAAATAGTAGCTATCCCACTGGGCGTGAAGAGGTATCTCACTGTGATTTTGCTTTGCATTTCCCTAATGACTAGTGATACTGAGCACTGTATTGTATACTATGAGGTTTTGCCATCATTAAAAAGCAAAACAAAACAAAACCTTTCTGGTTAGAGGCTGCCCCTCCAGGACTAGCCAATTCTTAGAGATAGAAAAGGGCCTCACCTGAAGGATATTTTTTTTACACAAATTAACCAATAATCCAGGGCCAAACCTCCTCTATCTGGCCCCTATACCACAGCAGACAATACTCCTTTGCCTTAATCATCCCAAGTCAAGTACCAGGTTAGTAGGGACCATCCCTATAGCCCATATCCCACCAAAATCACTTAAAATAGCCAGTCTTAAACTGTTCACCCTGCCCTGTCTTGCCATTCCTTTGGAAATCTCAATTAAGTTTCTGACTTAAACCTTCCCCTTGTTCCTGTCTTCTGCCTCCTGACCACCCTGGCGGCTTTCTCATGTAGCCCTGCATGGGCTCCTCTCTCTAGGACCTGTGAGTACCAGAAACTTTGTATTCCCGAGTCTCTCCTCTGATTCTTGTAGACACACCTGACTGACCACCTAATAAAAGAATATAAGACCAGCATCTTTTCATATGCTTATTGGCCATCTGTATATCTATTCAAGGCCTTTGTCCATTTGATGTTTAACTTTTTGAGGAACTACAGACTGTTTTCCAAAGTGATTGCACCATTTTACGTTCCCACCGGCATTGTATTAGGGTTCTAATTTCTCCACATCCTTGGAAACATATTATTATATTTTTTCTTCTGTTTTTATTGTGGTAAAATATACTTAACATAAAATACATGTTAAGTACATTTTAACCATATTCAAGTGTACAGTTCAGTGGCATTAAGCGCATTGACACTGTTGTGCAACCACCACCATTATCCATTTCCAGAACTTGTTTTTCATCCCTTACTGAAAGTCTGCATTCATTAAATAATAACTTCTAATTCCCTCCTTCCACCAGCTCCTGATAACCACTGTTCTACTTTCTGTCTTTATATATTTGACTATTCCAGGCAACTAAAATGAGTAGTATCATATAACATTTGTCTTTTTGTATCTGGCTATTTCACTTAGCATAATGCCTCCAAGGTTCATCGATGTGGTAGCATGTATCAGAACTTCATTCCATTTTAAGGAATTTCATTCCACTGTATGTATATACTACATTTTGTTTATCTATTCATCTATTGATGGACAATGGGTTGCTGTTTCCACTTTTTGGCTATTGTGAATAATGCTATGAACATTGGTATAAAATTATCTGAGTCCCTGCTTTCATTTCTTTTGTGTTTATACTCACAAGTGGAATTGCTGGATCATATTTTAGTATTTTGAGGAACTACCATACTGTTTTCTGTATATTTTTATTATAGACATCCTAGTGTGCATGAAGTAATATCTGATTGTGCAGGGGTTCCTGGGGGGTGTTTTTTTGGTTGCGCTGCACAGCATGTGGGATCTTAGTTCCCTGATCAGGGATTGAATCCGGGCCCTTAGCAGTGAAAGCACAGAGTCCCAACCACTGGACCGCCAGGGAATTCCCCTGATTGTGGTTTGGATTTGTATCTCTCTAATGGCTAATGATGTTAAGCATATTGGCTACTTCTACAGCAGAAACCCGCTTAATAAAGGCACATATAAATTAAAGTAAATGGACGGAGAAAAATATACTACGCTAACACTAATCAAAAGAAAGCATGAGTAGCTATATTAATTTCAGACAGAGTAGACTTCAAAGCAAGGGAAGTTATTAGGGATAAAAAAAGGGCAACACATAATGAGAAAGGAGTCAATTCTCCAGGAAGACATAGCAATCCTTAATATGCACGTGCCTATCAACAGAGCATTAAACTACATGAGGCAAAAACTGATAAAACTGCAAGGAGAAATAGAAGAATCCACTATCATAGTTGGAGACTTCACACCACTCTATCAGAAATGGACAGATCTAGTAGGCAGAAAATCAGTAAGGACATAGTTGAACTCAACATCATTGATCAATTGGATATAAATTGACATCTAAAGACTACTTCATCGAACAACAGCAGAATACACTTCTCAAGCTCACATGTAAAATTTACCAAGATAGACCACAATCTGGTCCATAAGACACACCTTCCCAAGAGAGTGAAATGCAACTAACAGAGTAGCCATAACAAACACAGTTTTTAGGTCTTTATTTTAAAAGTATACTGACTCAAGTGGAGTGAGGAAAGCAGCAATATAAGGGCAGAATTAGGAAGGCATTCACGTAGGAGTGTGGGACGTCGTAATCCCAGCAGAGTAAAGAGATCTTTCAAGCAGGGTCACAGAAACAATCTGGCACAAAGTGATGGATTCTGAGTGTGAATCCATGTGAGGGAGTATACTGGCAAGGAGTCAGAGCCTGGGTGGGGTGACAGGTCACAGAGGGGTAGCCCAACATAGTACAGTATATCAGAGCCAGAGAGGAGTGAGTAGAGCATTTCCACAGGTAAAGGGGCAGCAGAGATGAGAAATTTATTACATATGTAGAGACTGAGCAAAATAGCAAGTATATTAAAGATAGTGGGAGCCAGGTTTCTCACTACTAGTCAAGGGCATTATTATTAAGGACACAAATATTAAAAGAAAGCTAGAAAGAACTCTGATGTTGTACTGGAATTAAAGTATGGGTATAAATTTAAAGTTTGCAACATATATAGACAGACACAGAAATAAATACAGATGTAAAATATGTGTGTGTGTGTACTCTCTAGCTCTGCCCAGTGAGAGAGTCTAGGGTTAGTAATACCCCACCTGCCATGAGCACACTTAGCACCCTGATCTTTGGTTCATAATACCATTCTCCAGACAACAGAATCAGGGCTAAGACAAACTACCAAATAAGCCGAGAACATCTGGGGATGCCAGAAAGTAAGAAAGTGTTCAAAGGCAGATGGGGCCAAGTCTAAAGGACACAGAGGCCAGCAAATACCACCAAACAGATTTTGGACAACTTGAGCATCAAAATAATGGTGTTAACTCTTTGAGTAAAATAGGACACTGTGAGTTCATACTGATATAAATAAATACTTTGAAAGTCTGTTGAAGAAAAGGATATTTACATAGTCTCAAAGAACCTCCTCAAAAAATACTAATTAATTGTAAAGAAAAAGAGTCACCACAGAGAATAATTCTGGCAATCAAATTACCATAAATATTAATAAATTATCAAATTGATTATCATCAGTATTAGGCAAACTGAAACTGTGTGCCACCTGATAAGATGCAATGAGTAGAACACAGCATCATTTCTGAGACATTCCTGCCAAAAATGAATAACCCGAATAGAATTAAGAAACATCAGACAGATGCAAACTGAGGGAATTTCTACAAAATAACCAGCCTATACTCTAAAAGTGTCAGTATTACAAAAGTCAAGAGAAGACTAAGGAACTCTTCCAAAGAGAAAGAGACTGAAGAGACATAATAACTACATGCAACATGACTCTGACATGGCGTCTGATGATTGACAGGAGTAAACACAATGTCAGTGTTAATCTATCAGTTATGATGGTTGTATTGTGGCTTTATAAGTGAATGTCCTGTTTATAGGAAATACAAACTAAAGTATACAGAAGTGATGGGGGCATTGAGTCAGCAACCTACTACTCTTATAGGGTTCAGGAAAACAAAAAGCTCTCTGTGCTGTCCTTGAAACTTTCTTTTAGTTTGGTGTTGTTTCAAAATAAAAGTGAAATTAAAATAAATCAACCACCATTTTACCATTCCCCAAAATAAACACTACCAGACTATCAAGAATGTACTTCCCTTTCCAACAATGGTAGACCAAGATGTTTTTAGTTATCCTTACACTGAGAACAACCAGAAAGGCAGGACAACTAACAAACAACAAGCTGTCTTAAGGTACTAGAGACTCAGTAAGGTTAGTAAGAAATTGCAAGGCGAAGACTGGGAAAGAAGGAAAACCTAGAAAGGTAGTCCTGGCTCTTGAGGCTCTTTTACCCCTCAAGAAGGATACTCATTCTGAAATTGGTGGCTGACAGGATGAGAAGCTGAGCAAAACTTCTGACAGACTTATGACTTTGAAGTGGGAAGGGATGAAAATTGAAATGTAGGACCCCCTAAAACAGAAGCAAATACCCCAGGCTTTTGGTTGGGACTCCAAAGGACTACACACTAAAGATAAACTGGAAACAGACAAACCTTTATAGAGACTTCAGCACAGCTTCAAATATTTCCACACTGGATTAAAGTGATCTCAAAGTGTTAGTACCCTTAGCCTAACTGCCTACCAGAAACATAAATAAATCCTCTTTAAAGGAAGACACCATCCAAGATTTCAAATTGGCTGTATAGTTTTTCAAATAAATATGTCCAGTTTTTAAAAAATATACACATATAGGAGAAGAGTGATGTAACTCGATACCAAGAAGAAAAATAGGCAAAAGAAACAGACCCACAGAAGACCCAAGTAATGGAGTACTCAAACACAGATATTTAATTTAATAACTATAATTAAGAGGTTTGGGGCTTCTCTGGTGGTGCAGTGGTTGAGAGTCCGCCTGACGATGCAGGGGACACGGGTTCATGTCCCAGTCCAGAAAGATCCCACATACCGTGGAGTGGCAGGGCCCATGAGCCATGGCCGCTGAGCCTGCACATCTGGAGCCTGTGCTCCGCAATGGGAGAGGCCACAACGGTGAGAGGCCCGCGTACCGCAAAAAAAAAAAAAAAAAAAAAAAGATGTTTAAGAAACTCAGAGTATGATTGAGAATTTCAGCAGACAACTAGAAACTATGAAAAGGAACTAGATGGAAATTCTATAAAAATATTTTTAAAAATGAAGCTAGGGGATTCCCTGGCAATCCAGTGGTTAAGACTCCATGCTTCCACTGCAGGTGGCATGGGTTTGATCCCTGGTCAGGGAACTAAGATCCCACATGCCATGAGGTGTAGTCAAGAAAAAAAAAAAAGAAGAAGAAGAATCTAGGAACTCAGTGGAGGGGTTTCACAGATATTACATATGATTGAATAGAAAATTAATGAACTAGAAGATAGGTTAGAAGAAAATATCTAAGCTGAAGCACAGAAAGTCAAAAAGAAGGAAAATAAAAGAACATAAGAGACATAAATTATGTTGAAAAGTTCTAACATATGTGTTATTTCAATGTTAGAAGAAAAGAGCAAGTAGGGCAGGAGCAATATCTAAAGATATGATAGCTGAGAACTACCCAGAACTGTTAAGAGACAAGATGGAAGTTAGATACAATGAAATAACTTCAACTACTGAAAGAAAATAAACATCTGTAATTCTACAATTAATGTAAGTATGCTTTTCAAGTAAAAAGATAAAGAAAAGATATTTTCAAACAAACAAAAACAGGAAGAATTTGTCATCTACTGACTCACAGAAAAGAAAAAAGTAAAGGGGGTTCTTTGGGAAGAAGGAAAATGATCACAGATGGAAGCAGAAAGTTTCAGGAAGATGCAGTAGAAAGGGTAAATACGTGGATAAAGTTAAAAGAATATTGGGAATTCCCTGATGGTCCAGTGGTTAGGATTCCGCACTTTCACTGCTGAGGGTGCGGGTTCAATCCCTGGTCGGGGAACTAAGATCCCACAAGCCACGCAGGACGCCAAAAAAGAAGAAACAAATACAAAACAAAACAAGAAAAGAATATAGACTTGATAATGCAAAAATAAAAATATATTATGGAAGCACACACACACAGAGGCATATCTCAGACATATTGCAGGTTCAGTTCCAGACCACCAAAATAAAGCAAATATTGCAATAAAACAAGTCACAGAAATTTTTTGGTTTCCTAGTGATATAAAAGTTATGTGCATACTATACTGTAATCTCCTAAGTGTGCAACAGCATTATGTCTAAAAAAAACAATGTACATACTTTAATTAAAAAATATTTTATTGCTTAAAGATCCTAACCATCATATGAGCCTTCAGCAAGTCACAATCTTTTTGCTGGTGGAGGGTTTGAAATATTGCAAGAATTACCAAAATGTGACACAGAGACATGAACTGAGCAAATGCTGTTGGAAAAATGGTGCTGATAGACTTGCTAGCTGCAGGGTTGGCACAAACCTTCAATTTATTAAAAAGACAGTATTTGCAAAAGCACAATAAAATGAGGTACGCCTATATATGATATTAAAATATAAAACAAAATTTGCACAAAAGGTGGGAGGGGATATTAAAATACTAAAGTGTGCCAAGGTCCTTAAATAGGAAAGTAGTAAAATACTACTTAAATTATGATTTAATTAGCCAAAAGGTATGTTTAATCTCTAGGGTAGCCCTGAAAAAAAAACAGTAAAAAAATGTATAATTTATAAGCTAATGGAACTAAAAATGAAATTAAAAAGAATTCGTCAACCCAAAAGGTGTCCAAAAAGGAGAGAAAAAGGAACATATAACAGGCAGCATAAATACAGAGGAACTAGGGCTTCCCTGGTGGCGCAGTGGTTGAGAGTCCGCCTGCCGATGCAGGGGACACGGGTTCGTGCCCCGGTCCGGGAAGATCTCACATGATGCAGAGCAGCTGGGCCCGTGAGCCATGGCTGCTGAGCCTGCGCGTCCGGAGCCTGTGCTCCGCAACGGGAAAGGCCACAACAGTGAGAGGCCTGTGTACCGCAAAAAAAAAAAAAAAAAAAAAAAGAGGAAATAGAAAAATGGCAGATTAAAATCAAATAAGTATTAATTTAAATTAAATGAAAACAAAACCAATTCAAATAAAAGAAAATGTCAGACTGGATATGCTGCTTACAAGAGACACATCTTAAATATAAAAAAAAGAAGACTGGGCTTCCCTGGTGGTGTGGTGGTTGAGAGTCCGCCTGCCGGTGCAGGGGACATGGGTTTGTGCCCCGGTCCGGGAAGATCCCACATGCCGTGGAGCGGCTGGGCCCGTGAGCTATGGTCTCTGAGCCTGGGTGTGCGGAGCCTGTGCTCCGCAACGGAAGAGGCCACAGAGGCCCGTGTACCGCAAAAAAAAAAAAAAAAAAGGTAATCTAGCAAAAGGTTTGTCAATTCTGTTAATCATCCTAAATAACCAACTTTTTGTTTCATTGATTCTATTGTTTTTCTATTGTCTATTTCATTAATTTCTTCCCTAATCTTTATTATTTCCTTCCTTCTGCTGGCTTTGTGTTTAGTTTTCTATTCTTTTCCCAGTTCCTCAAGGTGTAATGTTAGTAATTCCCAATAAAAACAACCAAACACTGATGAAAGAAATTAAAGAAGACATAATTACATGAAACAACATTCTACGTTCATAGATCAGAAGACTTAATATTATTAAGATGGTAATACTCCCCAAAGTGATCTACAGATTTAATGTAATCCCTATCAAAATTACAATAGCTTTTTTTTTTGAGGATATGGAAGAATCAATCATCCAATTCATACAGAATTGCAAGGAGTCCTAAAGAGCCAAAACAACATTGAAAAAGAAAAAGTTCAAGAACTCACAGAGTCTTCAAAACTCACTCCAAAGCTATAATAATCAGAACACTGGTACTGGTACATGGGTAGACATACAGACCAGTGGAATGGAACTTCAGTTCCAGAAATAAACTGAAACATCTATGGCCAGTTGATTTTTCACAAGGGTGCCAAAACTATTCAATGGGGAAAGAATAATCTCCTCAACAAATGGTGCTGGTCCAACCAGATATGCAAAAAAATGAAGCTGGTAACCCAATGGCATTCCATATATGAAAATTAGCTCAAAATAGATTTAAAAAACCTAACCATAAGAACTAAAAGTATAAAACTATTAGGAAAAAACTAACTTCAGAAGTGGCAACAGAGTCTTAGATTTGACATCAAAAGCAGCAAAAGAAAACAAAACAGATAAAGTACACTGCATAAAAATTAAAATTTTCAGGAATTCCCTGGTGGTCCAGTGGTTGGAACTCCACGCTTCCATTGCAGGAGGCCTGGGTTCAATCCCTGGTCGGGGAACTAAGATCCCACAAACCACACAGCTTGGCCCCCCCAAAAAATTTTTTTGCCCATCAAAAGACATTATCAAGAGAATGAAAAGAAAACCTACAGAATGGGAAAAATATTTGCAATCATACATCTGATAAGGGTTTGGTATCCAGAACATACAAAGAACTCAACAACAACAAAAACGCAACCCAATTAAAAAATGAGCAGTGGATTTAAACAGACATTTGAATAGATACAAATGGACAACAAACATATGGAAAGATACCCAACATCACTAATCATCAGAGAAATGCATATCAAAACCACAATGAGATACCACTCACACCTATTAGTAATCCCATTAGGATTACTATTATTAAAAAAAAAAAAAAACAGGGCTTCCCTGGTGGCGCAGTGGTTGGGAGTCTGCCCGCCAATGCAGGGGATGCGGGTTCGTACCCCAATCCGGGAAGATCCCACATGCCGCGGAGCGGCTGGGCCCGTGAGCCATGGCCGCTGATCCTGCGCGTCTGGAGCCTGTGCTCCGCAACGGCAGAGGCCACAACAGTGAGAGGCCTGCGTACCGCAAAAAACAAACAAACAAACAAACAAAAAAAAACAGAAAATAACAAGTGTTGACAAGGATGTATAAAAATTAGAACCCTTGTGCACTGTTGGTACAATTGTAAAATGGTACATCTGCTATGGAAAACAGCATGTCAGTTCCTCAAAAAATTAAAAATAAGATTACCATATAATCCAGCAATCCCACCTCTGGGTATATATCCAAAATAATTGAAAGCAGGGTCTCAAAGAGATACTTGCACACCCATGTTCATAGCAACACTATTCACAAGGTAGAAGCAACCCAGATGTCCATCAATGGATGAATGAATTAACAAAATATGGTATATAAATATAAATGAGTATCATTCAGTTTTAAAAAGGAAGGAAATCCTGTCATATGCTACAACATGGATGAACCTTGAGGACATTATGCTACATGAAATAAACCAGTCATAGAAAGACAAATACTGTATGATTCCACTTTTATTAGGTACCTAGAGTAGAGTCAAATTCGAGATAGAAAGTGGCTGTCAGGGGCTGAGGGGACAGGAGGAATGGGGAGTTGTTTAATGGGTAGAAAGTTTATGTTGCAGGATTAAAAAATTCTGGATATCTGTTTCACAACAATGTCAATATACTTAATATTACTGAACTGCACAGTTAAAAATACTTAAGATTGTAAATTTTATGCTATGCATTTTTTACCACAATAAAAAAATCAATTCCAGGTAGACTACAGATCGACATGAGAAAAGTAAAGCAATAAAGCTTTTATAGATAACATAGGAGAATATCTTCATGGCCTTGGATTATGAAAAAGATTTATTAAATGGTATAACAAAACCACTAAACATAAAGAAAAGGATACTAAACTAGGCATTAAAATTAGGAACTTTTTAAAAATTAGAAACAGGTGTTGTTTTTTTTTTAAAATCACATTAGTTTCTGATTAGCAGCTGAACACTTTTCAGGGGGAATATCAGTTTTAGCACCAGGAGAAATTTGGGTAATTGGTATTATATTAGTCAAAATACACAGATGGTAAATAGTAGAGACCCAAATCAAAACAGCTCAAGGAAACAATAAAGGATATGTTTCCCTCATGCTATAAAGTGTCCTCAAATTTATCATCACAATGACTTCATCCTTAGACAGGCTCTCTCCAAATGGTGGGAAAGATGCCTTCATTAGCTCTAGGTTTACATCATCTTTTGGCTTCCAATCCCAGTAAGAAGAAAGAGAATCCCTTTCCCTCAGCATCTATATCAATCTATGAAAATACTCTGGCCCCCTTGGTTCATATGATCTCCCAGACAATTCACTAAGCCCAGGGATATTGAGTAATCTGATTGGCCAGCCCAAGTCCAGCCACTCCCTGCTCCCCTCATTCCCCTCATCCCCTCATCCCCATGACAGGAAAGGCAGGGCTACATGACTGACAGCCCATTTCCAGAGCTTAAAGATGCTGAGCAGACCAAAAAAAGTAATAAATCTTCATCTCATTCTTTCCAGAGACATCTCAGTACAAGGGATCTATACTCAGACATACCTGCAACCATTCATTAGCTTGAGCATAGGAACTTCTATTCTTTGTTTGTTTTTGGCAGTGCCATGCAGCAGGCAGACCTTAGTTCCCTGACCAGGGATCGAACCCGTGCCCCCTGCATTGGGAGCATGGAGTCTTAACCACTGGATCGCCAGGGAAGTCCCAGGAACTTCTATTCTTGAAAAGACAGCCTTAATGGAGAGAAAGGCAAGGCAGATAAGTGGGAGAAGGATATGTGAAATACATATAAATCCCACACATCAAAATATGTAGAGAATTTCTAAAAAATCATTAAGGAAAAAGCAAATGATTCAGTAGAAAATTGGGTAAGAGACTTGAAATGGCATTTTATAACATAGTTTAGTGGCAAATAACATAAAGTGTTAGCTCTCATTAGTAATTAAGGAATACAAATTTTAACCATCATAAAACATCACTACGCTCCTACAAGAAAGACTAAAATTTTAAAAGATTGACCAACAAATATTGACAATGTAGAGTAATTGAAATTCTCATACACCTGCTAGTGATAGAGTATAATCACTCTGGGAAACTCTTTAGCATTATCTCCTAAATTTGCACGTACAAATGCCCTCCATACATTGATTCTGTAAAGAAAAAGAATAACTCAGCAGGCTTAACCTTGCTCAAATGTTGCACATTCCCAAGAAAGGCCTATTTTCAGGACTGGTTCTTGGCTGGCTCCTGGGATCTGAGCTTGGAATGTTCTGTCTATAAGAATGTTTTTGCATGTCTGAGGCCTTGGGCCAGCCTGTACCAGTTTCAGCAGATAGTTTATGTTAGTAATTTATTTACGGTGAACATCTGTTTTTTCTCTTGGGGGGTCTACATGTCTACATGACCAACCCCCAATTAAAAACCCTGGATTCAAAAGCTCTGGTGAGCTCCCTGGTTGGCAACATTCACATGTGTTGTCACACATGTTGCTGGGTGAATGAAGGAAATCCTGTGTGACTCCACTGTGAGGGACATTTGAAAGACAGTACATGGTTTCCTCCAGAGTTTCCCCCATCTGCCTTTTCACTTTGTAGATTTTACTTTATATCCTTTTGCTATAATCAACTGCAACTGTAAGCATAAGAATTTTGGATTACTGTGAGTGGTCTTGGGAACTCCTAATGTAAATCTCAGGCATATTCTCAACAAAAATGCATACTCATTTTCATCAAAAGACATGTACAAGGATATTGTATACCAACATTAAAACATCCCTAAAACTATAAACAACTCAAATGTCCAAATAGTTGTGTAACTATAGTATCACATTAAATAACAAAAATGAACTACTGTGAAATGCAACAACATGAAACTCACGAATGTTAAAGGAAAGAAACCAGGCACAAAAGAATACTGGCAATACCCTCCAGGTGAAGACTACTAGGAATATAGCTGTAGTTGAACATGGTGAATTCATTACTCATTTAATCAAGGGAAGACACACAACATGGGAAATGGGGGATGTCTCAGTAAGAGTATTAGAAAGGACTTTCATGATTCAGGTTTTGGTTAGGTGATTTCGGGAAGAGTCCAAGGAAACAGGGGTTTGCTCTAGACTGGGTGCTGTCAGCAAGCAGGGCTGATTCTATAACTGGGTATCGTAATAAATCTTATCTAAAAGGAAGGAAGACTAGAAGTGAGACTAAAGCTACTTGTAAGAAGCAGCAATCAACTCATATTAAACAAGAGGTGGGTGTTGGGTATTTTGTGGTTTGCACAGTGACCTTGATATTTTCTGTGCTCAAACAAAATTATAAAGTGGCCTTGTCTTTTCTCAGTTCATCATGGTTAAAGAGTAATCTTGTCTTGTGTTGGTGTTCTGTGAGATCATTTATACCCAATAAGAGACCAACATGTCCTAGTGGTGAGCACCAAGCCAGTTTCTTTTTCTTTCTTTTTTTTTTTTTTTTAACTATTTGCTTTTTTACTGAAGATCTAATTGGCTTCATTTAACAATTTATAAATCAGGTAGCACTCCATCTAGCAAGCAGAGAGGAGCTCCAAGGAGCTGTACAAAATGGAAGGCTTTTAAAGGCAGAGACGGGGTGGACAAGGAAGTCCAACTATCTGGCCAAGCCAGTTCCTAATAAACCATGGCCTAGTTGTGTCAGATCAGTTCTTAGATGTCAGAGACTGCTTTTTTTCTTTCCTGAAAATATACTGTGTGATTCCATTTATATGAAATTTAAAAACAAGCAAAATTAAATCCATGATGGCAGAATTCAGGACAGAAGTTATCTGTGGAAAGAAGGAAAGAGGAAGAGGAAATAATTTGGAGGGGCAGGCTTCTGGGGTACTGTTACTATCTCCTTGGAAGGAAAAAGAAGCATCTCTGGGTTGAAAAATGGTAGAAAAACAGAAAGGAACTGGCAATAGTCTGCACAATCTTCCTTCAATTATAAAACATGATCAATAGGTTTTCGCTACAAGATGAAGTCTTTGTATGCTCTCCTGCCTGTCAAATCACTATCTAGGAGAATGTGTCACTTGCTGAAATGCAAAATACATTAAGTGAAAAATATATGAAGAATTCACATGAAGCCCATTGATGCTTATTCAAGATTTCAAGTCCCAAAAATGAATACTTGAAAAAAGCAATGTTGAAGTTCTATCAATGTCAGCTATGCAGATTCAACAACAACAGAATATAACACAGGCTTACCTTGGAGATATTGTGGGTTTGGTTCTAGACAACTGCAATAAAGCAAGTATTGCAATAAAGTGTGTCACACACATTTTTTGGCTTCCCAGTGCATACAAAACTAATGTTTACATTACATTGTAGTCCATTAAATGTGTAATAGCATTATGTCTAAAAATAATGTACATACCTTAATTTTAAAATGCCTTATTGCTAAAAAATGCTAACCATCATCTGAGCCTTCAGTGAGTTGTAATTTTTTTACTGGTGGAGGGTCTTGGCTTGATGTTGAGGGCTGCTGACCGGTCAGGGTGGTGGTTACTGAAGGCTGGGGTGGCTGCGGCAGTTGTTAAGAATAGGTCAAGGATGAAGTCTGCTGCACTGACTGACTCTTCCTTTCATGAATGATTTCTCTGTAGCCGCGCAATACTGTTTGATAGGATTTTACCCACAGTAGCACTTCTTTCAAAATTGGAGTCAATCAAACCCTACTGCTGCTTTATCAACTAAGTTTATGTGATATTCTAAATCCTTTGCTGTCATTTCAACAGTCTTCATGGCATCTTTACCAGTAGTTTCCATCTTAAGAAACCACTTTTTTTGCTCATCCAGAAGAAGCAATTCCTCATAAATAAAGTTTCATCATGAGATTGCAGCAATTCAGTCATATCTTCAGGCTCCACCTCTAATTCTAGTACTCTTGCTATTTCCACCACATATACAGTTACTTCTTCCACTGAAGTCTTGAACCCCTCAAAGTCATCCATGAGGGTTGGAATCACCTTCTTCCAAACTCCTGTTAATGTTGATATTTTGATCTCATCCCATGAATCAATGAATGTTCTTTTTTTTTTTTTTTTTTTTTTGTGGTACGCGGGCCCCCCACCATTGTGGCCTCTCCCATTGCGGAGCACAGGCTCCGGACTCGCAGGCCCAGCAGCCATGGCCCACGGGCCCAACCGCTCCGCGGCATGTGGGATCTTCCCGGACCGGGGCACGAACCCGTGTTCCTTGCATCGGCAGGCGGACTCTCAACCACTGCGCCATCAGGGAAGCCCCAATGAATGTTCTTAATGGCGTCTAGAATGGTGAATCCTTTCCAGGAGGTTTTCAATTTCCTTTGCCCAGATCCATCAGAGGAACCATTTTCTGTCTAAGATAAAGCATTATGAAATGTATTACTTAAATAATAATACTTGAAAGTCAAAATTACTCCTTGACCCATGGGCTGCAGAATGAATGTTGTGTTAGCAGGCATGAAAATGACATTAATCTCATTGTCCATTTCCATCAGAGCTCTTGGGTGACCAAGTGCATTGTCAATGAGCAGTAATATTTGGAAAAGAATCTTTTTTCTGAGCAGTAGGTCTCAAAAGTGGGCTAAAATATTCAGTATTTGTAAATAAATGTGCTTTCATCCAGGCTTTGTTGCTCCACTTATAAAGCCTAGGCAGAATAGATTTAGCATAATTCTCAAGGGCCTTAGAATTTTCAGAATGGTAAATGAGCACTGGCTTCAACTTCAGGTCAACAGCTGCATTAGCCCCTTACAAGAGAATCAGCCTTCCTTTGAAGCTTTGAAGCCAGGCATTGACGTCTCCTCTTTAGCTATGAGGGTCCTAAATGGCATCTTCTTCCAGTATAAGGCAGCTCTGTCTACAATGAAAATCTGTTGCTTAGTGTAGCCACCTTCATTAATTATCTTTGTTAGATCTTCTGGATAACTTGCTGTAGTTTCTGCATCAGCACTTGGTGCTTCACCTTGCACTTTTATATTATGGAGTAGGCTTCTTTCCTTAGACCTCATGAACCAACCTCTGCTAACTTCAAACTTTTCTTCTGCAGCTTCCTCACCTCTCTCAGCCTTCACAAAATTGAAGAGTTAGGGTCTTGCTCTGGATTAGGTTTTAGCTTAAGGTAATGTGGCTGGTTTGATCTTCTAACCAGACCAGTAAAACTTTCTCCATATCAGCAATAAGGCTGCTTTGCTTTCTCATCATTTGTGTGTTCACTGGAGTAGCACTTTTAATTTCCTTCAACAACTTTTTCTTTGCATTCACAACGTGGCTAACCATTGGTGCAGGAAGCCTAGCTTTCAGCCCATCTCAGCTTTCTACCTGCTCTCTTCACCAAGCTTAATCATTTCTAGCTTCTGATGTAAGGTAAGAGATGCGCAACTTTTCCTTTCACTTGAATGCTTAGAGGCCATTGTAGGGATATAAATTAGCCTAATTTCAATACTGCTATGTCTCAGCGAACAGGGAGGACCGAGAAGAGGGAGAGAGATGGGGGAAATGCCAGTTGAACACGCACAACATTTATCAATTACGTTCACTGTCTTACATGGGCATGGTTTGAGGTGCCCAAAACAATCATAATAGTAACATCAAATATAATTGATCACAGATCACAACAAATATAATAGTGGAAATGTTCAAAATATTATAAGAATTCATATTTTCAAATGAAATCAAGACTGGTAATGGAAATTATTTTCAAAAATATGATGAAAAATATGAATTCTGGGAGGAGGAACCAAGATGGTGGAGTAGAATGATGTGCTCTCACTCCCTCTTGTGAGAACACCAGAATCACAACTAGCTGCTGAACAATCACTGACAGGAAGACACTGGAACTCACCAAAAAATATACCCCACATCCAAATAAAAAGGAGAAGCCACAAAGAGACATAAGGAGGGGCACAATCACAGTAAAATCAAATCCCATAACCGCTGGGTGGGTAACTCACAGACTGGAGAACACTTATACCACAGAAGTCCACCCGCTGGAGTGAACGTTCCGAGCCCCACATCAGGCTTCCCAACCTAGGGGTCCGGTAATGGGAGGAGGAATTCCTAGAGAATCAGACTTTGAAGGCTAGTGGGATTTGACTGCAGGACTTTGACAGGACTGGGGAAAACAGAGACTCCATTCTTGGAGGGCACACACAAAGTAGTGTGCGCATCGGGACCCAGGGGAAGGAGCAGTGACCCCGGGGGAGACTGAAACAGACCTACCTGCTAGTGTTGGAGGGTCTCCTGCAGAGGCAGGGGGTGGCTGTGGCTCACCCTGGGGACAAGGACACTGGCAGCAGAAGTTCTGGGAAGTACGCCTTGGCGTGAGCCCTCCCAGAGTCAGTCATTAGCCCCACCAAAGAGCCCAGATAGGCTCCAGTGTTGGGCTGCCTCAGGCCAAACAACCAACAGGGAGGGAACCCAGCCCCACCCATCAGCAGTCAAGCAGATTAAAGTTTTACTGAGCTCTGCCCACCAGAGCAACAGTCAGCTCTACCCACCATGAGTCCCTCCCATCAGGAAACTTACACAAGCCTCTTAGATAGCCTCATCCACCAGAGGGCAGACAGCAGAAGCAAGAGTAACTACAATCCTGCAACCTGTGGAACAAAAACCACATTCACAAAAAGACAGACAAGATGAAAAGGCAGAGGGCTATGTACCAGAAAAAGGAACAAGATAAAACCCCAGTAAAACACCTAAACGAAGTGGAGATAGGCACTTTCCAGAAAAAGAATTCAGAATAATGATATCAAAAGCTTTACAGACAAGCAAAAGCTAAGAGAATTCAGCACCACCAAACCAGCTCTACAACAAATGTTAAAGGAATTTCTCTAAGTGGGAAACACAAGAGAAGAAAAGGACCTACAAAAACAAACCCAAAACAATTGAGAAAATGGTCATAGGAACATATATATCGATAATTACCTTAAATGTGAATGGATTAAATGCTCCAACCAAAAGACACAGGCTTCCTGAATGGATACAAAAACAAGACCCATATATATGCTGTCTACAAGAGACCCACTTCAGACCTAGGGACACATACAGACTGAAAGTGAGGGGATGGAAAAAGATATTCCATGCACATGGAAATCAAAAGAAAGCTGCAGTAGCAATACTCATATCAGATTAAAATAGACTTTAAAATAAAGAATGTTACAAGAGACAAGGAAGGACACTACATAATGCTCATGGGATCAATCCAAAAAGAAGATATAACAATTATAAATATATATGCAACCAACATAGGAGCACCTCAGTACATAAGGCAACTGCTAACAGCTATAAAGGAGGAAATCTAGAGTAACACAATAATAGTGGGGGACTTTAACACCTCACTTACACCAATGAACAAAACATCCAAACAGAAAATTAATAAGGAAACACAAGCTTTAAATGACACAATAGACCAGATAAATTTAATTGATATTTATAGGACATTCCATCCCAAAACAGCAGATTACACTTTCTTCTCAAGTGTGCACAGAACATTCTCCAGGATAGATCACATCTTGGGTCACAAATCAAGCCTTGGTAAATTTAAGAAAACTGAAATCATATCAAGCATCTTTTCTGACCACAACGCTATGAGATTAGAAATGAATTACATGGAAAAAAACGTAAAAAACACAAACACATGGAGGCTAAACACTACATTACTAAATAACCAAGGGATCACTGAAGAAACCAAAGAGGAAATCAAAAAATACCTAGAGAAAAATGACAATGAAAACATGACGATCCAAAACCTATGGGATGCAGCAAAAGCAGTTCTAAGAGGGAAGTTTATAGCTATACAAGCCTACCTCAAGAAACAAGAAAAATCTCAAATAAACAATCTAACCTTACACCTAAAGGAACTAGAGAAAGAAGAACAAACAAAATGCAAAGTGAGCAGAAGGAAAGAAATCATAAAGATCAGAGCAGAAATAAATGAAATAGAAACAAAGAAAACAATAGCAAAGATCAATAAAACTAAAAGCTGGTTCTTTGAGAAGAAAAACAAAATTGATAAACCATTAGCCAGACTCATCAAGAAAAAGAGGGAGGGGACTCAAATCAATAAAATTAGAAATGAAAAAGGAGAAGTTACAACAGACACCGCAGAAATACAAAGCATACTAAGAGACTACTACAAGCAACTCTATGCCACTAAAATGGACAACCTGGAAGAAATGGACAAATTCTTAGAAAGGTATAACCTTCCAAGACTGAACCAGGAAGAAATAGAAAATATGAACAGACCAATCACAAGTAATGAAATTGAAACTGTGATTTAAAATCTTCCAACAAACAAAAGTCCAGGACCAGATGGCTTCACAGGTGAATTCTATCAAACATTTAAAGAGCTAACACCCATCCTTCTCAAACTCTTCCAAAAAATTGCAGAGGAAGGAACACTCCCAAACTCATTCTATGAGGCCACCATCACCCTGAGACCAAAACCAGACAAAGATACTACAAAAAAAGAAAATTAGAGACCAATATCACTGAAGAATATAGATGCAAAAATCCTCAACAAAATACGAGCCAACAGAATCCAACAACACATTAAAAGGATCATACACCATGATCAAGTAGGATTTAACCCAGGGATGCGAGGATTCTTCAATATATGCAAATCAATCAATGTGATACATCATATTAACAAATTGAAGAATAAAAACCATTTGATCAACTCAATAGATGCAGAAAAAGCTTTTGACAAAATTCAACACCCATTTATGATAAAAACTCTCCAGAAAGTGGGCATAGAGGGAACCTACCTCAACATAATAAAGGCCATATACAACAAACCCAGAGCAAACATCATTCTCAATGGTGAAAAACTGAAAGCATTTCCTCTAAGATCAGGAACAAGACAAGGATGTCCACTCTCACCACTATTATTCAACATAGTTTTGGAAGTCCTAGTCATGGCAATCAGAGAAGAAAAAGAAATAAAAGGAATACAAACTGGAAAAGAAGAAGTAAAACTGTCACTGTTTGCAGATGACATGATACTATAAATAGAGAATCCTAAAAATGCCACCAGAAAACTACTAGAGCTGATCAATGAATTTGGTAAAGTTGCTGGATACAGAATTAATACACAGAAATCTCTTGCATTCCTATACACTAATGATGAAAAATCTGAAAGAGAAATTAAGGAAACACTCCCATTTACCACTGCAACAAAAAGAATAAAATACCTAGGAATAAACCTACCTAGGGAGACAAAAGACCTGTATACAGAAAACTACACTGATGAAAGAAATTAAAGATGATACCAGGGGCTTCCCTGGTGGCGCAATGGTTGAAGGTCCGCCTGCCGATGCAGGGGACGCGGG